>NC_091445.1:5851446-6579948 GCF_964237555.1 Oryctolagus cuniculus
CTGGAGCTGCAGGATGGAGCAGCCATGGGGATGAATCCATGGGATGAAGTGGCTGGGGTGGGGCGGGGTGGAGGGGCAGTTGTTGGTTTGAGGACTTCAGGAAGTCTGCAGAGAATGAATGGATTTGCCATCCATGTGACTGTGGGTACTGTCTAGGATCCCTGTATGATTGGCAGTGGAGAGAAGAGCCGTGACCTGGGGACCTTGCATTCCATGAACGGGGTCTGCAGGGCACACAGGGCCTGGGCTGTGTGTGGAGGCAGAGTGGCTGGTGACACGCCCTTCCCGAGAGCCCTGAAAGGGGGTGGTGGCAACCAAGCCAGTGCTGGGAGCTTCTTTCCCACTGCAGCTTGAGCTTCAAAGCCAACTGGCCACATCTTGAGTGGGTCAGTTTAGGATGCCCTAAATATATCCGTAAGGACCAAGTTTGTGCCGGTAGAGCCCAAGTCCTCGCCCCTTGCCCCCATCACCCCCAGGGCTTTCTTCCAAAAACACAATGCAGGTGAGTTTCCCAATGCAAGAGTCTCCAAAGGTGGCTTATATTGGCAGTTACTGCCAACTCGGACGTAGGTGCGGATGAGCTTGTCCACTCAACAGGAGAGCAAAGAGCTGACGGATGAGACAAAGCTCAGTGAGATCTGCCAAGAGGCACCAAGCAGGAAGAGTCGGGCTCAGAGCAGCTCGCTCTTACCAGCACTGGTGATGAGACCTATGCAACAATGTTTTAAAAAATATTTATTTTCATCTACTTTAAAGGTAGAATGACAGAGAAAGGAGAGAGCAAGAGACAGAAAGACCCAGAGAGATTTCATTTGCTGGTTTACTCCTCAACTACCTGCAACAGCCAAGGCTTGGCTGGGCTGAAGTCAGGAGCCTGGGACTGCATCTACGTCTCCCATATGGGTGACAGGGGTCCAGGCACCCCTGCCATGACCTGCGGCCTCCCAGGGAGGTGCTGTCACAGAGCTAGCATGGAGTCTTGGGCCCTGAAGGGTGTACAAAGCCCCAGGAAGAGTCGGGACCCTCGGTAAGTCAGCGACAAGTGGCCAAATGCCAGTCATTGCTATTCCTAAGCCTGTGGGGTACAAGCTCACAGCTCCTGGCTTTAGTGCACAGAGAAGATGTAGTGTCCTTTTGATGAATACAGTACTCACCTCCTCCTTCCCTTTCCAATACCCACGGTCTCATCTTTCAGACGGACACAAGCGGGTTGCCTGCACAGGCGAGGTTGCCCTGGTGAGGAGGGGGCGGGATGGGTTTCACAGGTCCCTATTTCTCATGTGTGTGGTGTTATTAGCAGTTGTAGGGCTCCAGCACTGCTGTCTGAGTACAGAGGTGGCAGCTCCTGCACCCAGGGGCCTCAGTGCAGTTGCTTCCGCGACGCCATGCCCCAAGGGACAAACTGCTCTGTGCCTCTAGGGTGCCGCTTTGGTCCTGCATCAAACTCAAAGACGGAACCATTGCTAAGGAGCACACAGGGACACAGAAACATGGAGTCTCCTGGGAAAGGGTCCGCCCAGAGGCAGGGAAAAACCTCCTTCTCTTCACATGTCTCATCAGCATCTCTGTTAGTGAGTTGTCTCCAAAGAGGAATGGATAGACTGAGAGGCAAAGCAAGGACATAGCTTCAGAGTGCCTTCTTCTATGGGGTGGCAGGATGCACTGGGCAGGGGGAAGTGCCTGTGTGGATGACACACTAAGCAGGTGCCATGAATAATTTGGTCCAGGATTTGTTTTTCCAGTGAGTAACCCATTCAAAGGAGGTGCACTGTGGGTATCCCCTCAATACTCAGACAGTCCTTGCCCTCACACCTCTTGTGGATTCATTGCCTGATTTTGATTAGGTCTACCTTGACAGCCTACAATATTTTTTAAAAGATGTATTTATTGCATTTGAAAGGCAGACTTGCAGAGAGAAAGGAGAGAGGGAGAGAGGGGGACAGAGAAAGAAAATCTTCAACCTGCGGTTTATTTCCCAAAATGGCTGCAATGGCCTGGGCTGTGCCAGGCTGAAGCCAGGAGCCAGGAGCTTCATCAGGGTCTCCCAAGTGGGTGGGAGGGTCGAACCAGCACCCATATGGGATGTTAGCATCGTAGGTGGCAGCATAACCTGCCGTGTCACAATGCCACCCCTCGACATCCTACATTGTCCAGAGAGCTCTCTCCAACAGGTGGCTTCACAGCCTCACAGGTCTCTTACAGAACTGGTCCCATTTCAGGCTCTGGGCCAGAGAGGTGCTTGCGATTGTATTAGTGGGGGGGGGGGGGTTGGGGTGGGAAGGGAAGTGACAGGCAAATTAGAGTAGACGGGCTTGGCTTCGAACGCCTCTCCTCATCCCTCTGGTCCCGGGCTCTGTCCCTTGGCCAGCCTCCTGCTTGCATCTGATCACAGCGAAGACATTTGTGTCTCACATGATGTGGAACACTACAGAATAATGGTGTGCTGCTGCACTGGGGAGTCGAGCCTTTCATAGCGTGTGGTTCTTGGCCCGGAGTCTATGATGGTTGGAAAGAGCCCAGCACCAAGCTGTCTGTACTGAACTGTGGCTCTGGTGGGAAGTGGTGCAGAGGGCTTGACGGAGCGCAGATTCTAACGGTGAAACCCTCACCCAGTCCCAGCTCCGGGAGAATGATCAAATCTCATGCACAAACCTGCTGGAATAAACTAAAAAAATCTCCAAACTGGAGCAACGCACCACGTGTTCACATTTGATTTCGATATTGCGTGTAAGCGTTTTTTCCCAAGCTGTGTATTTCCCTCTTGTGTTTTTGTGAGGAGTCAAACTTCAAAGGGGGCTTCAAAATATTCATAAAGCATGTGTGTCATGACAACACACCATGAATTGCAACTTTTTTGCACTAAAACAAATTTATCTTTCAATTCCATTTCCCACAAACGTTTTGAAGTTGCCTTGCACATGTCAAAGCCTCTGCCTTATCTACATGAAGACTTCGTGTGCGTTGGGATCTTCTCTCCTCCCTCTGAACGCATCTGTTGCTGCCCTGAGACTTGAGACAGGCTTTCAGGGAGAGCTTGCCTGGATGCTTTTTTTTGACAGGCAGAGTGGACAGTGAGAGAGAGAGACAGAGACAAAGGTCTCCCTTTGCCGTTGGTTCACCCTCCAGTGGCCACCGCGGCTGGCGCGCTGCAGCCGGCACACTGCGCTGATCCGATGGCAGGAGCCAGGTACTTATCCTGGTCTCCCATGGGGTGCAGGGCCCAAGCACTTGGGCCATCCTCCACTGCACTCCCAGGCCACAGCAGAGAGCTGGCCTGGAAGAGGGGCAACCGGGACAGAATCCGGCGCCCCGACTGGGACTAGAACCCGGTGTGCCAGTGCCACAGTGCAAAGAAAGATGGCAATGCTAAGACACTTTGCGTCTGGGCTCTATGAGCTCCTGTCACAATGGTGATTTCCCCACCCCCAGATATCCCTCCTCATTCATCTCCTTCCTGTCCTACTTTTTAGTCTGTTCTGTGTCTGGGCTGTGCAAGAAAACAGAAATATTTCTGTGTCTGTGAAGGGTCAGCAGGAGATCTGAACCAGCACTGCTCAGTGGAAACACAATAGGAGCCACATATTGGCTCCTAGGTTTTCTAGTAGACCTATCTTAAAACGTAAAAATAAGTACACTAATGGTAGTCACGTGTATCTTTTATCCAAAATATAATCATTTCGACATGCATTCAATATAAAACTTTTTAAGATTTACTTTATTTGAAAGGCAGAAATCGAGGGAAGGAGTAGGGAGAGACAGAAAATCTTGCACCTGCTGGTTCACTCCCCAAAGGCCTGAAATGGCTGGGGCTGGGCAAGGCTGAAGCCAGGACCCCAGAGCTTCTTGCAGGTCTCCCCTGTTGGCGCAGAGACACAAAGCCCTGGGCCCTCTTCCACTGCTTTCCAGGCACATGAGCAGGGAGTTGGATCAGAAGTGGAGTAGCTGGGACTCCAATCGGTGCCCATATGGGATGCTGGCATTGCAGGTGGAGGCTTAACCTTCAGTGCCAAAGCACCAGCCTCAATATCAAACTTACTGGGATATTTACCATTTTTCACATCAGATATTCAAAAATCAGTATTTGTTTTTTGTTTACAGTTCATCTCAACTTGTGCTAGCCACATTCCAAGTGCTTACCCACCAAACGGACCCTGCCTACCTTTCTGTAACTTGATTTAATATATATTCCTGTTTTTCACTTGTTTGCTCTCCTCCCCTATTGATATTCTGTGGTACGTATTTTGGGTAGTTTGTTACACCAAGACCGTACCTAAGGGACTACGGGGCCAGGGTTGTCCCCCTAGAGGGTAGTGGAACAATGCTTCCTCCTTCTCTACAGCAAAATGACCCCTAGATTTGCTGGTTAACGTTTATCTTAGAAGCTCAAAGACTCCTCCTGTGCGATTGGGGCAATCGGTTTACTCCTGATCCTCCTCGGAACAACCCGCATTCCAAAGTGCTCAAGTTTTGTCATTCGAGGAAACAGCAAAAATCAGTGTATCCACAGTGATATTCCTGGTCCCAAGGAAGAACCCTAGACTACAGAACTAGAAGGGATCTGGGTTTTCTTTCATTCAACTGGAGGGGCTGCTGAGGGAGACAGCGCCCACAGGTGGCAGACTGCTGTCTAGAACTTGCAACTCTGGATCAGTGTTGAGTTTACCACCACGATAATGACCCAGAAAGACAGACCTGGTGACCCGTGTCCCCTCCTTACTTCTCCCATCTCCATCAGAGTCACGCAGCCTGAGTTGCTCCACGCGCACAAGACTGGTGAATGGTAATGCCTTTCGGGTTGGTTAGAAAGGTGTGAATGCCACCCAGGTTAGACAGAAAGGGCATGGGCACCAGTGGTTAAGGCAGACTACAGCAGCAGCAGCATGTCTTTTAGCAGGATGCAGTCAGGTGTAGCTCATATGTAACCAGCATAAAGAATACACATAACTGCTTTCCTCAGGAGAAAGATGCTCCTACCTTCCTCCCATCTGATTCTCAGTGATCCACTCCCTCACCAGTAACGGGATTCCAGGGAGCAGGGGTTTAGCCTGGAAGACGCTGGTTTAGACACTTGCATCTCACATCAGCGTGCTTGGGTTGCCACCTGACTCTGGCTGCTGGTACTCACTGCTTTCTAAGACCATGGGAGGCAGCAGTAAGGGACCAAATACTTGGGTTCCTAACCCCCAGCCCCTCTAAAGGACACCTGGATTAAGTTCATGCCTCTCAGCTTTGATAGTGGTTCAGCCCCAAACGTTGCAGGCACTTGGGGAGTGAACCAGAGGGGGAGACTCTGGCTTTCAGCCTATCAGATAAACAAACTTTCGAAGCACAACATTTGATCAGTTTTGGTTACACATAGCTGGCTGTCTACCTGTGGGCCACATCCAGTGTCCTTACCAGAGAGTGAGAGCCATCTTCACATTTTTTTTTGTTTTTTGTTTTTTTGTTTGTTTGTTTGTTTGCTATGCAAATTGCTTTTCTCTGAGAAGTACCAGCCTCTGTTTGCTCACTTTCGAGTGACGTGTAAACAATGTCATCGTGACTGGCAGGGGCTGACATGGTAAGCAATATGAAAATTACTTGCATATTAGGTTCTATGCTTTATGTTCAGTAACAAAATCAGAAACCATCCGGCATGCCTAGCAATCTGCTTATTTTCAACTGGGCTTAGTGGATACGGCATCTTTGAAAGATCTGAATTACGCTTGGTCTATGCTCGACAGCCTACACCATCAAGTCGGGGAGGACAGTTAGACCTCAGACCTGAACTGTGCCCTGTTCCTTAGGTCTTTATCACCTGTAGCCTTTCACCCGCATCATTCTTTCTCATGCACACATGAACTCTCATGGTGCAGATACCTCAGAGAATTCGCAGTGAGGTTTCTTTAGCAGTGCTCTTCCCTGGACACGCCGGCTCAGCCAATGGAAAAGGAGGCCTGGCACTGGACCCCAGGAGGCCTTGGCACTGTGTCCATGCCAGCCGCGTGTCAAGGATTGCTATGAAGGTTGCGTCCAGAGGGTATTATCTGATGATAGACTGTGTGGCCACTGGGATGAGTGGAAACACGTTTCCTTGTGGGCATGGTTTTCCTTAGCGTTGGCACATCTAGCATCCTAGGATGGCGGGATCCTCCCACTGCAGATGGTGAGATGAGGGACACAGATGTTTTGTGACTTAAAGCGGGTCATTGTGTGGAAAGTGGCAGAGCTGGGACCAAAACCCCAATCGTCAGATCGCTCAAAGCCTGAGGGCTTGTAGGTGGCTGCCTTCATCTCATTCATGCATGGTGGGGGGGGGGGTGCTTTTTGATGAGAGTGCCCAGACAGAATGTTCCAGATTCTTCTTACTGGGAAAACATCCACCTACATACTAGGTATCACTTTTATCCAGTCTTGATAGAATGAAACAGAGAGACCCACTGAGAATTTCTACCCATTCTGGCTCTGTGTCTTCCCATCCTAGAGTTCAGGTCAACCAGCTTTGTCCTAGTGCATCCGACCCAACCTGGAGGGAGCCAGATCTGACGTAGTGCAACACGGCTGTTGCCCCCTAAAGTAACACGGGGATGCCCTTCTCTGACATTTCTATTGATCAGGTCAAGATGACTTACGGCTTGTTTCCACGGTGGTCATGTAGAGTCTTCCTGGCCACTGAGTGGAGTTGTGTGCCTCCTTCAGGGCCACTTGGAGCACCTCATAGCTCCCTTGTTTTCCAAGTCTTTTCTCTTCTCAGCAACTCAGATCCCACCCAGCCAGGCTGGCCGATTCCTGGGGCCTCTCGTGCTTTGCCTGGTGTGTTGGGTTCCCTGAATTCCAGGTCAACCTTGTGCGGAAGTGAAGTTCCCATCCTAAGTCGTGCCGCACTACTCCATGGACACAGAGCTCACACTGCGAACCTCAGAGTGCTGCTGGACCCCTTGCAGGCTTGCTCCTACTGCTGCGGTCTATCTCACGGGAGTTCTCCAGGCAGGCCCCTGGCGTAGCACGGTGGTGGAGGGAAGAGAACCAGAGGACCAAGTACACCCAGCACTGCTCCCAGGAGCCCCCTCCCTCACGCCGTCGCCCTCGGCCCACACTTGGGTGAATCACATTTTTCTGACCTTAGGACATGTTATTTCTCATGGATTCCTATGTCCTCCTGCAAACACTGGCTTGGAGGCCCCATCTGCCATGCTCAGACAGCTGTGAGTTAGTAGTGTGCTCACAGCCCAGGTCCCAACTCGAGTGTGCTTCCATCTCCAACAACGAAAGAATGCACTGGGCCACAATGAAGTGAGAGATGCTTGGAGTCCACGGCCCAGAGCTGCTTTCTGCCGTGGAGTTGACTTCTTTGACTCAGGGTCATGCACAGAACTGAGGGTCAAGGGCACACCCTTTGCAGCATAGTGCTTAAGCCGTGGAAAGTGCAGCCAGCCTTCTGGAGGGTCCGATCTCCCAACGGCAGCATTTTTGACTTCCCTGCTGCAAATATTCCAACTTTAAGCCACCAGAGTAGCCTTTGTGAAAATGGAACTGGAACACAGGGTCATCAGAGCACCATAGCATCTTTACCACACAGATGCAATGGCTTCTGGTAGCCTCAAGGTACAGAAACCAGCAAAATGTAGTGAAATAATTAGGAACCGGTGAGATGCATTTATTACCGATGCTTTGAAGAGATCTAATTTAGCTGCAAGTTTATATGATGCAATCTTAAACAATGACTATGTTGGATAAGTACTCACAGTATTCCTGAAAACCTAACAGTCGGCTCTCCCGAGCCGGCTTGCTCCAGCTGCAGGACTCCACTGGGTATAATATAACGAGGCAAGCCCAGTACTGATTTTCCAGAGCTGTGTAAGCCAGCATTGCACGCTTGTTGTGAGTGCACATAGCAAAGCAAAACCCCTAGTATCCTGCTTGCACACGGGTGCTCGGTAAACTCTAGGCGAGCGCACAGGAACAGTCTTGGGTGGTGGCAGGCACAGGAAGCATTTGGTAAAATGTCGACGTACTCGCCATGCTCCGGCGCATGGCAGTGCCTTCCCGTGGAGAGGTGGGAGGCTGCGTGCACAGCCTGTGTCCCGTTCAGGGTGGCTGCTATCCTGTGTTTAGAGGGGGAGAGGGAGGAAAGACCAAATGACATCATTGCACTTCTGCTCGTCAAATGGTCCTCATTAAGGTGACTGCACGGACTATAAAAAAGGATTTTAAAAGCTTGGAACAGTTGCAGGCAGACGGTCTCTCGTTCAGAGGATGAAATGGGGTAAACCATAACATATGTACCAAATAATATAGTCTTTGTTTCATGTAATACCTTACTCTCCTCCCTCCCTTTCCTCTGCCTGGAGGAGAACTAACTCGAGGTCACTTCTCTGCGCCCTGAAAGCTGTGGAAAGAGCAGGCCAGCTTTGATGCCTTCCCTGGCAGGCACACGGCTGGAGCCCCGCACAGTGGCAGCCTCCTGCGGTAAAGGATGATGGCGGCCCGCGCTGACGGCCCAGGCTCATGCTTTACGAGGCTGATAGCTCTCGGAGTTGAAGCTATTAAGTTTACATCTGGGAAAGCCCTGGGCAGGGAGAGGTAAAAAGGTCAGTTTCCCAGTGGTTGTGCTCAGAGTCAAAGCGGGACCTTCGTGGAGGGCCTGTCTGCACAGTATTGAGCTTCTTGTTGAAATGGAGGTCTTACTTAATAGATGCCTTTATCTCACCGCTTTGCAATTAACAGAGGTCCATCAGCTCAGGGCCAGACTTCTTCCTGCTCATCACTCGGAGTCCTTGGAACATTTAGTGTGCGGCCGTGGGCACAGTCACACTTGTGCAGCCCTTTCTCCTTGTGTCTTATCTCTGCTGTCAAACCAAGCATGTCATTGCCAAAACTCCCACAAATGTAGCACAGAACACAAATGTGCTGGTCGTGGAACTCTAGAAGTGGACTGGGCTTTTACAATGTTAATGAGCCACAGACAGCTCACTGGAAGATGTTAAATTAGCTGTGCTAATAGCTCTTACTCTGTCCCAAGTACAGTCTGTCCTGCTGTAACCTTGCAAGTACTTGCTTAGAAGCCACCACGCTATGCAAAGCCATCAGTGGGCACCAAAGCAGGAACCAGAACAAAAAAATGTTAAGTCGGAAAACTTTACATGTTTGAAAAGCTCCGGAACAGACAAGACCAAGAAAAGATAAGTGATCAACTGAGAAAAGCAAACTTACCAACCACATCCCTGACAAGGGCCTAGTACCTAGAATATAGAAAGAACTCCGAAAACAAACAGTAAAAAAGCAAACGATCCAATCCAGTTCAAAAAGCAAGCAACAGACGTGAACAGACATCTTGCTACAGGGCATAGACCAGTGGCCAGTGAACACACAAAAGGTTGGTCAACAACATCAGCCACTAGAAAAATGCAAATCAAAGCCACAGAATAACTTCCACCCCGGATGGGGAGGAGGTGAAGACACCAGGACACTCACAAGGCTGGTGTGTAGCAGGTAGAATGCCCCAGGCACTCTGAAAAACTTTAATAATAAACATTCAACTTCCGTCAGGCCCAGCAACTTCTCTCGTGGGCATTTATCCCAGAGCAATCAAGACTTACGTGGTGGTACTTCCTTACATTGGGGCAGTATAACAGTGGAATCAGAGGTAGGTGCAGAAATCAAGACTTCTTATGTTTATAGCAGCTTGCAGAGCTGGGATGAGTCCAGTGGTCTCCAGACTTGATTGGTTCAACACACTGTGGTCCATCTGCAGGTTAGATTACATGTGAGCAACAGAAAGGAACAAACTGTACATGCCACAGTGACTCTAGCAAATCTCCATGGAGTTGTGTTGAGGACAGCTGATCCCCTCGACACGACACATCTAAGTTCCAGTTGTGTTGTAATAGTCTTGAAGAGACAGAGACTATGGAAACGGAAAGCAGAGGAGTCACTGGCAGGGTCAGAGACAGGGAGGGGAGCCAGGAGGAGAGGGACCATGGTTGGAACGTAGCACAGGGATTCCCGTGTGACAGAATGGCCCTGGATCTTGAGTGTCTGCATGCCAACATCCTAGTCGTAGCATTGGACTAGTATCATTTTGCAAGGTGTTACTACCACCTGGGGAACGGGTACTCTAATCGGTCTTTTTTTTTTTTTTTCCCCACTATTGCACATGAATTTACAGTAATCTCAAAAGTTAAATCCAACTATAGGGATTATGAGAGAAATGGGGCTGGGTACACAGCACTCCAAAACTTTGTCAATGAAGTTGTTGTTTTAAATGCTGGGAACCCGACAGATGAGTAGCATTGTCTCACACACGTGGGATGGTTGAACAGGACACGTGTGCTTCACTCAACATGGCACTTGACCTTGCAAGGCCGTGGAGTTGCCTGGAGAGGGTTGCAGCTGGGGAGTGACAGGAAGTGGTGGAGGCAGGGCTGGAAACTGAGCATGGGACATGTGGTGGTGTGGCTGGTGCGCCACGCGGGGAAGCCAAGGAGCTGGCAGGCACTGGCCAACTGGAATGTCAATTTGTGTGCTGTGTGGTGTATTCCTTCTCATCTCTGCTGAGCCACGCCCAGTTTTCTGTGTTCCTCTACTGATGGTTGCAGACAAAATGTATGTGTAAACAAACATAAAATCCATGTAATGCTCAAATTGTTTCCTAATGTATTAATTTAAAACAATTTGCATCATTCAAAATAAGCATTAAAGCAGAACTGATTGCAAATTCAGTGTACACTGATGACACACGCCCAGCTGATTACCAGGGAAGGAAGAGGACTCCCCTTCCAAAGACAGGCAATGCCAGCTTTCAGAGACTCCTAATGGTGACACTGCACCAGTTATCTGCTGCACCTGCACGGGATGGTAGGCATTTGGCAGGGCTGTTCCTCTGTTTACCCAGAGCAAACAGAATTGATTAAACCTAAAAATCAGTCAGTAAAACCCTTTAGACTTTTATTTTAGGACAGTATCATAGTGGAATCAGATGTAGGCTAAAAGGAAGATCCAAAACATAGATTTGTCACAATTTCAGCCAAGAGGGAGGCCATACCCTATCTATGCTGCTTTTTCTTTTTTTTTAAAGATTTATTTTATTTATGAATCTTGATGTGAATGGAAGGGAAGAGGGAGTGGGAAAGGGGAGGGTTGCATGTGGGAGGGACGTTATGGGGGGGAAGCCATTGTAATCCATAAGCTGTACTTTGGAAATTTATATTCATTAAATAAAAGTTAAAAAAAAGATTTATTTTATTTAAAAGGCAGAGTTAAGGGGTGGGGGGAGGTTCTTCCACCTGCTGGTTCACTCCGGAAATGGCCATAACAGCTGGAGCTGAGCTGATCCAAAGCCAGGAACTCCCTCCAGGTCTCCTACTCGAGTATAGGGATCCAAGCACTTGGACCATCTTCCACTGCTTTCCCAGGCACACTAGCAGGGAGCTGGATGGGAGGTGGAGCAGCTGGGACTCAAACCAGTGCCCATAAGGATGCCAGTACTGCAGGTGGTGGCTTTACCCGCTACGCCACAGTGCTGGCCCCTACCTGTACTTCTTTTTCTTTGTTAAGTCAGCATGTAGCTAAGAAAACTAACAAACATGTATAGGAAAAGAGTAATAGTGTGTGCACTTGAAGTGCCTTCCGAAGGGAGAATATATTATATATATTTTGACATTTGTGGTGTTACACCTGCTGGGGTAGTTGGGAGCATCAATAGATGGAATATTGAAGCACATTACATGTGGAATAGAAAACTGAATCTGTGGCTGGTTGGTTCACTGAGGCAGAAACACAGGGCTAATGAAACAAAGGCCGTAAGTTTGATTCCTGGGGCTAAGGCAACTATGTGCATTTTGCTGGTCCATGGCTCGCTTAACCATCCCTGCCACTCTCCTGTACAATTATGAAATTCTGCATGAGTTAAAACCCTACTGCTCACAGATCAGTAGTGCAAACGAACTTGATGCAGACATCCACGCAGTCAGGCTGCCCTGAGACACAGCTCCAACCACACGCTCTAGTCCCAGAGCGCAGACACCAAAATATTCTGAGACGACACACAAATGCCAGGGAGACAGCACCACAGCGTTTTCTGGTACCCAAGGTCAGGCAGATGACACGACAATGAAGACACAACGTGGGCTGCCTGCATCACATCAGAGTGCCTAGCTCTGAGTTCCGGCTCTGTTCCTGATTCCCACTTCCTGTTACTGTGCATTCTGGGAGGCAGCAGTTCAGGGCTTAGGAACCTGGGTCCCTGCCCCTCCATGGGAGACCTGGATGGAGCTCCCAGCTCCCAACTTTGGCCTGGCTCAGTCCCAGCTATTGCAGGTGTTTGCAGGAATGACCCAGTAGACGGGCCATCTCTGTGTGTCTTTCTGTCTCATGCAAGTAAACAAATACTAAAAATTAAATTTAATAACCCCCAATGGACAAGAAGATAACCAGTGTCTGTGGAGAAAAAAATCCAAGCCTGATGCTGAAAGAATTAAACAAGGCCTGGTGATGTTGCCAGGGAGCCGATGGCAGAGAGGGGGGAGTGTGTGGCCGGCCTAACTCCAGCAGGGAAAGGACGCTGTAGGCTGCAACTCGTGCTCGCTCACAAACCCAGCTGCAAATAAAGGTGGAAAACACAAGGAAAAAACACTGTTTCCAATATGAGAAGAAAGTAGGCCGGCACCGCAGCTCACTAAGCTAATCATCTGCCTGCGGCGCCAGCACACCGGGTTCTAGTCCCAGTCGGGGTGCTGGATTCTGTCCCAGTTGCCCCTCTTCCAGGCCAGCTCTCTGCTGTGGCCCGGGAAGGCAGTGGAGGATGGCCCAAGTGCTTGGGCCCTGCACCCCATGGGAGACCAGGAAGAAGCGCCTGGCTCCTGGCCTCAGATTGGTGCAGCGCGCCGGCCATTTGGGGAGTGAACCAATGGAAGGAAGACCTGTCTGTCTCTCACTAACTCTGCCTGTCAAAAAAAAAAAAAAGACCAGGTTCAAGCTGCAAGTTATAAACTGACCCTTTCAAACACTGCAAAATCAGTACCAATGAGAACAGGAGGAAGCTCAAGGCTACACTGGCTATTCAGCCGGGATGTTGGGTTCAAATTTCCTTACAAGTCAGGGCTACAGTCCACTGGCGATCCTTTAATCCAAGAGCCAGATCTCCGGATTGTGGGCAAACCTAGAAGTCAGAGACTGTTCCTTGCAGCCAGTTAGCTCAAATACCAGAATGGCCAAGAAGGGGGTCATGTCTGACCTAGCCCCCTGGCCTTTAAGTGATCTGGAGAAGGGGAAAGGGTTAGCCTACGAGGGTTTCACTGTGTGATCTGAAGGTCTGGAGGCCAAAGTTGAAGGAAGTGAGTGTGAACCCAAGTAGGAGAAAAAGACACAGTGCAGACTTGTTCAAGCTAACAAACTGGGGCGGTCCCGGGTGCACTCAAGCTTTAGAAAATTATCTGCTAAGAACCTCTTAGTGCCGAAACCTGTGGGGTCTTGGTGGCACGGCCCGAGGAGGAGAAATAGCTGAGGCTTGCCAGAGTAACCTCGTAGGGGTGCAGAGGCACCTGTAACCCCATATCAAGAACACCCCTCCTGGGGCTGGCATGCTGGTGCAGTGGGTTACACTGCCACCTTTAACTCCAGAATCCCAAATGGGAGTGCTGGTTGGAGACTTGGCTGCTCTGCTTCCAGTCCAGCCCCCTGCTTATCCTCCTGGGAGGCAGCAGAAGATGGCCCAAGTGCTTGGACCCCCGCCTCCTATTTGGGAGCCCCCAAGGGAGTTCCAAGCTCCTGGCTTTGGCCTGACTCAGACCCGGCTGCTGCAGCCATTTGGTCCATTCAAATGGAAGATCTCTCTCCCATTCTCCCTTTCTCTCTATTCCCCCCTCCCTCTCTGATGCCCAGCCTTTCAAATACAAGAACACTTCTCCTAATATTATTCTACATCAAAACGTTGGCTCTGTTAAAAATGAGTAATCACCTACACACAAAAGCAAATTGTTCATATCCATGCAAGCGAATACCAGTAGAGCAGGAAGAGGAAGAGGTAAATGTAGACCATGTTTTAGCTTCTGTTAGTATAAATCCTTATTTTCTATCAATAAAGTCAGAGTGTAGTTTGAGTTCCCAGGGACCAGGAATGAAGACTGGAATGAAAAAACCCACTCCTGATGTCAAGGCAGCCCCCCCATGTCTGCAACATCATAATGACGCAGGACACGAACACAGCCAGAGTCCTGTGCAAAAGCAGGGCTTGACCATGACCGCTGCAGGCTTTGCAGGCAAAATCCATGCTTCTCTGAATCGCGAGACTGCAAATTAAGTTCTGTTTATAGTGGGAAAAAAGATACTCTCCTCTGAGAATCAGTAACTCTGCCATCACATGCATTTTAGAGTTTTAAATCTGGGCTACCTGTGCAGGCAGGAAACCCATGCAGGAAACTGAACTGAAGCATGCCCCGGGGTCCCTGGGACAAACCATCACTCGAGTTCTCTGGGAAACACAGCTTCTCACCCAAGGGTCCTCGGATGTCCAGAGCTTTAGGTCAACAAGGTAGGTGCTTACACTCCAGTTGGGAACAAGTCCCACATATCAGTGGATCTTCATATTTTGGAAACACCCTTCAGGAACCAGAAAATTATTTTCCTCAAATGTGTAAAGAACTATGAGTGAGGACAAGAGACTATGAAGACTGGAACAGGAGGATTAGAAAAAGAACATTTGAAAAGGAAAATAAAAGCTTACTGAGCAGGTGAAATAGAAGATTAAATACAACTGGAAACAGAATTAACAGACTGGCAGAGAGCTTTGAAAAAATCATCCAGAGCTTGCAGCGAGGGTAACAACCAAGAAAACGTCAAAGTAGGTTAAGAGAGTGGGACAGAATAAGGAAGTGTAACCGTGTCTTCCTGGAGAAGAGTGATTGCAGGATGGCAGAATAGGAAAAGATGCTGATTTTGACTAAGATAGCAGAAGACAAGCAGAGCCAGTATATTCCCTGGGAGAGGTGGAGTGAAGTTTTCAGTGGAAATTCTACAGGCAGAAGAGGGACAGTGCGGAAAGAGGGGACGCACAGGGCTGAGCACGGACCCCACACAGCTGGGAGGTGGAGGAGATGGCAGCTGCTGAGAGCGAGGTGAGAGCAGACTGAAGCAGCCCGTGCCACTGGGGGTATTGCACGAGGGAGAACCATGCAGACCACACTGCCTTTGAGTCCGGCCTGGAGCCCTAGCAGAGGGCGGAAACCCACATCTCTTTCTCCCCACCCACCCCACCAACCAAGGGTGCCTGGCAGCCAGGTAGAGAAGGCGCCAACCTGACACCAGTAGAGGCTGCAGCAGCTCCTGCGTGTGTGACCAGGGGATTTTTCAAGAGGGAAAAATCCACTGTGCCTAGTGACTTTGATTCCATCTGGGAGGGTTGATGGGCACCCCCTTAGGATTCTGAGGTGCCCCCCATCCTCTCAGTCTGGCACAGTCTCTGCAGCTCAAACTCGCAAGGTGGACCTCCCACCGTCAGCTGGCTATGGAAATGACTCTGCTCCCTCTGTAGCTGGGGAAGTAGTGAGGGGCAGGGAGTGAATCCTCTGTACCCCGTGACTGTGGGAATTCTGTCACTGCACGATGGGGCGTGGGCTGCAGCCGGGTCTCTGGGCAATCGCTCTGTCTGGCATCATAGCTCAGAGCTCGCTGACTGCCTGGACAGGGTCATTGCAGAGGCTTCCAGGCTCACAATGAGGTCTGTACAGGTCTTTTGTGCAGCTCACGCACCAGAACAGGTGAGGGTTGTAGCCACTGTGGGCTAACCCCGGGCACTGATCACCTTGGAAGAGGGGAGGTGAAGAGTCTGCTGCCAGTGGAGGAGATCCACTGTGCCCAACTTGGGTGTCACCCTGGATTCTCACTCCATCCTTGAGCAGTGACCAGAGCTCCCTGGCCCCACCCAGCACACGCCTCTGGGTGTTCACTGAAGGAGCAGACACAGAAGCCTAGGTCAAAGATAAAACCCAGCAGTGGAGGAAACCAACAAGTATTTCCACAAAGGCTTAAAAATAAATGCAGAAATATGAGAAACAAGAACAAGGAAGACAACAACATTTGACTATAGGATGTAAAGATTAAGAGACTGATGAAATGCTTGAAAAGACATTCAAAATAATGATGATTACTGAGAAGCAATGAAAAGCATATTCCTAAGTGAAAGATCCATACATGACACAGATACACATTTTTCCAAGAGATAGATTGTGAAGATAAATCAAATATTAGAAATGAAGAATTCAGTATGTTAAATAAAATACAGTGGAAAGTCTTTACAATAGACTTGGTGAGGCAGAAGAAAGAATATCTGAACTAGGAGACAAATCTTTGGAAATATCTCACACCAAAAAAGCAAAAGCACCAAAATGAAGAACACTGTTGGAGATTTATGGGATACTATCAAACAACCCAATGTACAGTTCATAGGAGCTCCCGAAGCTTTGGAAAGAGACTGGATTCAGAGAAATAGTAACAGAAAACTTCCTCATTTGGAGGAAGGAAGGCACATCCAAGTACAGGAAGCACATAGAACTCCTAATAGACGTGACCAGAAAAGATCTTCATCACGATGCATTGTAGTCAAACTTTCAAAAGCAAAACATAATGCAAAGATTCTAAATTTGCATGGAAGAAATGCCAGATTATCTTAAGATAAAGATGAAATAAAGACCTTCCATAACAAACAGAAATTGAAATAATTTGTCACCATTCGTCCAGCCCTATACCAGATGCTCAAGGATGTGCTATACACAGAAACACAGAAACATGGTCACCACATCTCCCAGCAAAAGCACAAAGGAAATCCAAAGCAAACAATAGGAATAGTTACGGAAAAATGGCAGGGCCAAGTCCTTACTTATCAACAGTCACCTTGAATGTAATTATATATGTAAATATATCAATAACATTGATTAAAATGAAAAATAATTTTCTAGTTACAATAGCATTATATGCTTAATCTTAGAAATTCTAATGTTAGAAGATCCTAATATTTATGAAAACAATCACTTTCTGTTTTAAAGAATTACAAAGTGACTGCATTTTTAAGCATAGGGGGAGTTGCCCAACAAATATTAATAAAGCAAAAAACAAAGCACAAAGGCTGGCAGTTTCAAGTACCGGCTGCTCCACTTCCAATCCAGTCCCCTGTTCATGTGCGAGGAAGTCAGCAGAAGACGGCCCAAGTGCTTGGCTCCCTGCACACCCAGAAGAAGCTCCCGGCGATCGTTTGGTGGCCATTTGGGGACTGAACTAGCAGGTGGGAGCTCTCTCCTGTGTCTCTCTAACACTGCCTTCCAAATAAAATCATTTTTAGAAAGTGGTACATAAATGCAGTGCTATGAGGCAGACTGAAGACGCGGGGGCCGAATAGGAGGTGACCACAGGGACTTTGAGTTCCTGCAGGGAGGCCAAGGGAGGCTGAGGACCTCCATGCAGAGCGAGTGTGCGTCTGGAGAGCTGGGCGGGGGCAGGTGGTGCAGGGACGGCGGCTGGCCTGATAGACGTCACTTCATCCAAGCCTCGGGATGCCATCATGGCACTTGAGCCTGGATGGGACCTGGGGGCCTGAGTGGGTACAGACACACTCTCCTGCTCAGAACAAGGCTGCCGGGATCCCAAGACAGGATCGGGTAGACAGAGAGCAGGGAAAACCTTGAAACCATCAGTCACAAAGCCCGTGGGAATGCTGGCTGTCGCCTAAACTCCTGTCAACAAAGAGCATTTTAAGGGCAGGTTCTGTCGAGAACTGGTGAGAACTCTGAAAACTGCTCCTGCTGGAGTCTGTGCTGGGCTTGGGGCTTTGGGGTCCTGGGGTTGTGACCAGGCTGGGTCTGAGGAGAGGAAAGGAACTGTCTTGAGCGCAATGGCGACCTTCCTCAGAGGACACGGCCGTCGGAAGGGGACTGCACACGGAGAGAGAAGGGGGCAACTTACCCACGCCCTGCCTTCTGCCACCCTCCAGCTGCGAGCCCGAGGGAGCGTGAGCAAACGCCCGGCACAGATGAGCCCTCTGGGCAGCCTTGTGGGGGGAAGCTGGAAGGTCGTTCAGTTGAGGACTCCCTTGTGCCCCTCTAGGCAGGGAAACGAGTGGAGCATCGATAGTTTCAGAAACTCCGATCAACGTATCAACAACTGCTTCTGCAAGGAGGCAACAGGCAGAACATTTGCTGTTGCGGTGACCCAGCAGAGCAGAGAATCCCAGAGATGGGAACTGTAACCCTATGAAGGTACATGCATATATATGAAGGAAGGGAAGCCAACGTATCCATGGATGTAGATGTAGGTAAACCTATGTATGTAAATATCTCTGTCTACATCTCATACTTGGGAAGATCCTGAAAGGTACAGAAATTTCAGAACAACTAGGCACCTAGAGATCATTTAGGATTTTCTGTTTAGTTTTGGCTTTCTTGTAGAGTGCCTTGCAACTGTTTCTGATGTTGCTTTTATCTTCTAAAAGTTTTTTCTCTTCCAATTCTGTCTTGAACTTTAGCTATTTGTTGGTCTTCTCATGATGTCTTATCGTCTCGAACCTTGTGCACAAGCATGGCAAAAATGACCCATTTATAGCAATCAGATTCCTATTTTTGACCTGTTGGCGGCAGCTTCAAAAAGTGGCAATGACCAAGAAGAAAAAAAAAAAAAAAAAAAAAAACAAGACGGGAAAAAAGATTGGGATCAGCTCTGGGGTACTCTTCTACTCCCCACTGTGTAGTTTTGAGCTTGCGTCTGTTTACGGCACCCTCCTGTAGGTAGACACTGAACCCAGACTCCTGCCTTTGGGGACGGCCCCGGCTCTGACTCCCCGCCCCCTGCTCCCTCTGTCACAGCCTGAGCAGACCAAGTGTGCACACCTGTGAGATCAGCTTTCCAGGCTAAATATCTTACATAAAATCTTTTGAAAGCAATAGGGTGTACTCACTTAAAGCTTTGAGACTGGGAGCCAACTTTTAATTTGTTCCTCCTGTTTGCTGAAAATATAGTGTTTCTCTTTCAAAGACTTTATTAGAAATCTGGTTTTCTCATGGGAACACAGACAAGCAATTTACAGCGATGCATTAGTGATGATGGTTAGAGTCAAGGGGTTCTTCAGTTATTAGGAGTTTGGGCTTTTTTTGAAAAGGGCTTTAAACTTTCACAAAGACTGCAGATTTTAAAGGCACCACATCCAAAAATAGAAAAAGGACCCATTAATAATGACAACCATGATGACAATTAGGATGATGATGGCTACTACCATACCCCACGACCTGCCAGGCACCATACAGATCAATTCACAGTTTCTCCTGTAAGGTTGACTACAAGTGGATGGCATGCTGTTATTAGAATTATGTCAGGAAGTCTGTTGTAAAAATGTTGATGGCAGGGGAAAAAAAGGAGACGTTGCTTTAGGTTACTTTTTGAAACCATAAATGTGGAAGAAAAAAATGGGCCTGTTGCCCAAGGACAGAGGTATAATTTTAGGGGATGTAAAAACTCAATTCCACATCCTCTTTTGTTTCTCTCTTTTCCATCAAGGAGGTTTATCTTGAGATAGAAAATGGGGAGCTGACTATGGGTAGAAGGAGATAAGCCCAATACACAGGAAACGTTTCTAAGAGGTCCCCTCATGGCTCCAGAAAATGAATTCAACCATGGGAACAAAGAACTCAGAGAGAAAGCTACCATCTTGGTATCTCCAAATACAACGAACGGTTGGAAGACTAGGAATACACATGTCTAACTTTGCTATTCCACCCAAGAAAGGTTAATGTATTTTCCCAATTTATGTCAGATTTTTACTTTTATCACATTAATGTTTTGGAAAATAGGGGAAGTCTAATAGCTAGAGACAGAATATTCTCTCTAGCCACTGTACCTGATATAAATCATTATTGCCTACAAATGCTGTAGTGATGATTAACCACCATGAATTCTTAGACTGAGTCATTTGACTTTAATACATGTGGTTGGATTTCTACTCAAATTTGTATGTTTATCATAGTAATTTTTTAGAAAGATTTACTAATTTATTTGAAAAGCAGACTCACAAAGAGAGGTCTTCCGTTGCTGATCCATGCCCTAGATGGCCAGAATTGAGCTGTTCTGAAGCCAAGAATCTGGAGCTTCTTCCTGGTCTCCCACGTGGGTGCAGAGTTCCCAGTCTTGGGCCATCGTCCATAGCTTTCTCAGGCCATAGCAGAGAGCTGCATCAGAAATGGAGCAGCCAGGACTCGAACCAGCACCCCCACGGGATGTCAGCACTGCAAATGGAGGCTTTACTTGCTATGCCACAGCACCAGCCCCCATAAAATATTAAAAACAATACTACCTAGCTTCAGAATAATAACCCTGGGTCCTGTAGAACATGCATTACAAGGTCACACTTTCTGGAATAGATTACAGAAATTCCAAAGCTCAGAGACTTTGATGTGAGTAATCCATGTGATACCCTCTGCCTGTCAGAAATTTCAAGATAGATTTTAAAATTTTATTAATAGCCAAATCTAAAAATAATTAAAGATCATGATCATGAATGTGGGTTTTGAAAAATAGGATCTCATAACAAGGCCAAAGTAACTCAAAAGAATTCTTGGGCTCTGAATTTTGGAATACAAATATGATTTTTTCAAAGGTATGCCACTGTAGAATATCCATATATTTTCAACAAAAAGATAAAAATCCCTAAATACACTAAAAATAGGTTAAAATGGCATTTTAAAAAAATCCAACATTTATGGTAAATGGTTTTAGATAAAGGAATCAAGATAACTCAATGGGGGAAAAGAGTTTGGTCAAAAATCCATGCTGATCGGATAGCTACACACAAAAGAATTAAGGGAGACCACCTCCCTTGCTCCATTGCACAAGCATTAATCTAGGTGGATTGTATCCGGAACATAAGGGTTAAAACTCTATAAGAAGAAAACCTAATTCTTCATAATCTTGGGTTAGTCAATGATTTCTTACACATAACACCAAAAGCACAAGTGACTACACTGATAAACAAGACAGTATTAACGGGGGTCCCCTTGTTGTACATTAGATCCCCAGAACCTACCATATAATTGCAGATGGTAAGTGAGTTGACAACTACACTGAAAGATAATTGATATTTGCAGATGATTAACATCTTCCCACCCTAGCGACCAATCTCTACTTCCACTTTTCTAAAGATTTCCCCCTAGAACTGGGCTCAAACAGTGATTGTCTTTCTGTGTCTAGCTTATTTTGCTTAACATAGTGTTCTCCAGTTCTAAGTTTTTATAATGAGCAGGGTTTCTTTGTTGCTGTGGTTGAATGCCACTCTACTGCATAAACAGGATAAAAGCACTTTCTTTCTCCGCTCATCCACTGATTGACGCTTAGGTTGTGTCCACGTCTTGGCTACTTTGAGCGATGCTGCTGTGAGCAGGGGGTGCACATATCCCTTTGAGACACTTTGTAAACATTCTCAGGAGGAGGACTGTTGGCTAACAAGGGATTTTTTTTATCTTTTTGAGGAATTTTCTTACTGTTTTCCATAACGGCTGCTCTAATTTACATTTCTACCAATGATATATGAGGCACATAATATACAACATGGTTCCTCTAGTCACTAATACTTGCATGGAATTTGATGAGAGAGAAGATATTAATTGTCTTCATACACACATGTACTCTCTCACACACACAATGGCAACTAGGTAGTGATGAATATAATCAATTAGACTATGGTAATCATTATACAACGTATCAGTGTGTAAGAGTATCTCGTTGTATACCCTGGAAATATACAATTTTCATTTGCCAACTAACTTTTTTAAAGTTAAAGATTTTGATATTTAGACTTCACCCAAATTAAAAACGTTTGTGCTCCAAAGAACATAGCCGAGTAAGTAAAAGACAACCAGCAGAATGGAGGAAGTTATTTGCAAATCATCACTCTCTTTAAGGGACTTGTGGTTAGGATCTAAGAACAACTCTTAAAAGTCAACAATAAAGAAAACCATTCTCTTAACTGTACGCAGGATTTGAATAAACATTTCTGTAAGGAAGATATATGAACAGCTAATTACCACATGAAAAGATGCTCAACATCATTAGTCATTAGGAAAATGCTAACTGAAACCACAGGATACCACTTCATACCCAGAGTAGCTATAATGGAAAAGAGGCAGTAACAAATGCTGTCAAGGATGTTGAGAAATTCTGGTTATCCTATATTTCTAGTAGGAAAACAGAACGGTTCAGCCACTTCAAAACCTAACTTGGCAATGTGTGGAGATGCTCAATGTGGACTGACTGAGCAAAACTCCACCCTAAGTTATTCACCTGAGACACAAAAACACACACTCACATTAAAATGTGTGCACTGATGTTCTCAGCAGTATTATTCATAACAGCTAAAGTGTGGAAACAACACACATGTTCAGCACCTGATAAATGGATACATAAGATGTGGTGATTAATCAACAGTGAACATAATTGAAGTTACAATGTGAAGGAACCTCAAAAACATGGAGTGAAAGAAGTCCATCTCAGAACACATGTTGTACACCGTAATTTGTACAAAGTGTCTGGAATAGGCAGATCTAGAGAGACCGTAGAGCAGTGTTCCTGGAGCTCTGAGGAGGGGAGAGGAGAGGAGAAGGGGGCAGGAGTGTTGAGTACCTACTCAAAGGTTAAAGATTTTTTTTGTGGGGATGATAACAATGTTCTAAAGACATACTGTGGTGATCGTTGCCTAATTCTGCAAGTATACTAAAAACCATTTAACTGTACCCTTGAAAAAGGTGAACTCTATAGTATGTAAATATATCTCAGTAAAACCGTTTATTAAATAGCAAGTAAAAGTCAATTGTTATTGAGAAACTAGAACATCAGGAGCCAGGCTGAGTTCATAAAAAATTATGGGTTATACCTCTACCAGATTCAAAAATGCTGTTATATTACTGCACCTGCATTTTGCTAAGTTAACTTATAAAGTCACTCATGAAATCCCGTTCAACAATCAGACGACTGTGGGAATGACTTGAAATCATGGAAAGCTTGGGGCATTCAAAACTGTCAAGAATCTACTAAAATGGGGACATAGCATTATCTTTCTGTGAATACTGCACAGATTAGCATGTTTATCACTTACTTGTTTCACAAAAGACCATGGGAAACCATCACTTAATGATTTCCAGCAAAAACATGCTAAGTGTCATGGACTGAAGATCAACACCTTGAGTAACGTTCACCTGGACGCACCTAGTGAAAGAAGGAGAATGAGAGGAGATGTAACACTTTTCTGGGGCAGTAGTGGGTTACGCCACCGCCTGCAGCCCCAGCATCCCACATGGGCTCTACGCGAGTCCTGGCTGCTCCACTTCCTATCCAGCTCCCTGCTCATGTGCCTGGGGCAGCAGCAGCAGACGGCCCAAGTGCTTGGGCTCCTGCACCCATGTGGAAGACTGGGATGAAGCTCCTGGCTCCCTGTTTTGGTCAGGCCCAGCACTGGCCTTGTGGCCATTTGGGGAGTGAACCAGAAAACAGAAGACTTCTCTATTTCTCTGCCTCTGCCTCTCCTTCTGTGTAACTCCACTATTCAAACAAATTAATTTAAAGAAAAAAAAACACTGTTTGCTGAGATTAAAATTTTACAGCTGCTCACAGAATCATATGTTTGTTCCATTAACTTTAAAAACAGAAAATTTAGAAAAATGGGTGTCCAATGATATAGTTTTATTTTTCCTCCAGTGTGCCTGCCTATTTCTGTGCTGAAGAGAGAGGAAGTTGAGTCTGGGGGTCGTATGCGTGTGCAACACCACTGTTACTCTTGGCCAGGCACAGGCCCCCGCGGACTGGAACTGGGCACTGACCATGACTGGGGCCCAGCTTTGTTTCCCAACAGAAGTCACTTCCTGCGCAAGGCCCTTGGGGACTGAACATTGTCATAGAGCCATAGAGCCACGCCAGCCCTGCCCTCTTGTAGCCAGTTTGAAGGAACAGGGATGGCTCTGCATGGGTCGTCTTTCCCAGGATTGCAAGCTAGCTGCTCCGCAGTGGACTCAAGCACAGTGTGTTCTGGAAACCAAATACCTGGTGTTCTGACATAGGGTTTCTGGATGCGCCACGACTCACTGGCTTGTTCACTAACCCTGTTCTGTTCACCCAGTGTTTACCCAAAGAGATGTTTTCTCTTTTTTGGTGGGGAGGTTGTCAGGATATTTTTCTATGGGGGCTTTGTGTGAAGTTGCCAAGACACTAGTTGCAAAACACTTCTTTGTGACCGAGGCTGGTGCACCAAGCATGAATCACCGAGTCCATGCTTTCAACACGTTAGCAAAGGGCTTTCAGATCCAATCCCGGGCCGTTCTCCCGTGAAACAGATACTCCGTGCTTCGCTGCAGGCTTCTCTCAGCAGCCTCCTCTGCCCAACGAGGCAAAGCTGAAAAGTGGCGGTGCTGAACAGGATAAAGGCTGGAGACGACATTTCCTTCCCAAAGAACATGCACGATGTGAGGGCTCTAGTCATTAATTTAAGGCATTTCAGAACATCGTAATTTCAACCCCTAATTTTCTGATAACATTGCTTTCTTGAGTCATAATAACATAATTTAGGCCAAACCACATGATGGCTTTGGTTTGGGGATGGGATTACTTTGCCTTGATCCTAGAGTTTTCAGCGACTCTGGTAATAATAATGCATGCCATCGACTGTGAAAAGTGTCAAGTGTGGTGGCAAACACACGGCGTGTAGCATTTCCAGACCTTGCAGCCTTCCTCCAAGATTGATGTTGCCATCCTTGTTCTCCATATGGGGACACTGGCACTCGGAGGGAGTCAGGACCTTGCTCCGTCTCATACCAGTTAGAATGCTTTTTAAATCTTTACTTGCAGAGGCAGAGAGAGAGAGAGAGAGAGCAAACTCCGATTCCCTCGTTCACTCCCTAAATGTCTACTTCAGCCAGGGCTGGGCCAGACCTAAGCCAGGATCCTAGAACCACGTCTGAGTCACCCAAGTACCTCAGACATAAGATGTACCGATGTCATGGCTATGGCACCTTCCAGCTGCGTCTACATAGCATACTACTGGGGCGGGTGCCAAGGAAAACCTTTCTTTGTAGGGGGGAAGACCAACCCCCACACCATCTCTTAATTAAGCTGACATTGGGCTGATGTTCCCAGAAGTTGCGAATGCATCCTCGAGGATTTCCCTGTGGCATCTGCGTTGTGAAGTCACAGGGAACATCACCCATGCCAATTACTGGGGACCATGACCCTAGGTTTTGAGTGGGAGAATGTGTCATATTCTTGTGAAAAACCATTTAGCAGGAAATAGTCAAAACTGCTGGCTGGGATTATGCCGCAAGGACATGGATGTGCCTCATTCATGGATTTTTTCCAAATGAGAGCGTGGTGAGAGGAGGTCATCATTGTATCAGATACAAGTCAGCTGTGGGCCAGGTTCTAGGCAGATTATGAAGGAATCCACATACCAGGGACGGTGGTGCCTTGGAGAGACGAGCGTCAGCCAGCCACCATGACTCTTTCATGACGAGTAAAAATCTAAAGTGAATAAAAATAGTAAACATCTACAGTGACTATCTGATATCCATCCTACATTCGTGTTTTAGGTGCACTTCAATGTGACATTTGCAAAATTGAAATATGTCAGTTGCAGTCGACATAGGCACACAAGGATCTAGGAAAAAATGTATATATGGGACTTGTTTTGCAATTGAGATATATTTAGGAAAAGGAGAAATGGGACTGGCAATCTGTGTGAGCCCACCTGTGGGGAAAGAAATTCAAGGAAAAAGAACAACACACACACTCACACACACACACATACCCCTTACCAAGTGATGGTGCGGCAGCTGAGAGTGCTCATGGTCTCAGTTCTCGCCCTCTCCCTGGGTCCATGCTGTTTCCCATGGAACTTTGCAGCTCTTGTCCTCTGGAGGCGAAGCACTTTTCCCAGAGGCTCAGGATGTGGCTTTCTTTGAGCTGTAGGATGTAGAGGATACCAGCAACCTTCGCAAGATGTTAGCATGTTTCTGCGGTCTCAATGATGTGTTTCACTCACCTGGGTGGTGAGATCCATGTGGCACAGAGCTGAACCATCCATGATCAGCCATTAGCCAGCCACCCCCCAGGACCCACGCATGAGAATCCTCCTCAGCTCACAGAGACGCTCCGCGGCAGATCTCAATGTGCGAACACTGGATGCTGAAATTTACCCATGCAGGTTGTCTGCCATTTCTTACGGCGTGAGTGGCTTACAGTGTGTAACAGTGAGTGCTTGCCACTCCCTATGTTGCAAGAGGAACGTAATCACTCCTGTTGTGCTTAATTTACAGCACGAGAACTGAGCAGAAGAGGTTAAAAAACGTGTTCAGGGAGGCTTCAAGCCCCACCCTTTTAAAACCAGCACACTTCATTAGCATGGAAAGTATGGGAATAATTAAGTGCTGGCTTTGGCAGGACACTTGGTTTTATTTTTATTTTTATGGCAGCATTTCACTTTTCAAGTATTTTAATCATTCGCAAGCGTCCAGTACTTGTAACTGTGCTTTAATTCAATATATGGAGAAGAAATGTGGAACTGGGCGCTCTGGCACCTGCTGCTTGTCCTGCTGCCTTTATTTTTAGCCTTTTTTACATGAGCAACTCAGCCACTCCTGCTGTCATTGTCACTGTGTACATAATTGAGGCTACACTTGCTTCGTTTAAAAACAGAGCGGTTTGCGTTGCTTCACGTTACAGGATGCAGAACATCGTCGTTATTACCTGTTGCATTCGACACCTGAGAGCTGGCAGGGATACAGACCTGACCGAATCCCGCGTCTCCACAGTGCGGTGATGGAGCATCAGCTTGGAGCACCTGGTCAGTTCAGATGCCAAGTTTCTCTCCACCTGCTGCTGACAGCCTTGTGCTGATGGACAACTGCCGGGCCATGGTAGGCACTCAGGACTAGCACAGCAACCTTAAGCTCTTCCAGGAGCCTTAAGGAAACAGAGTTCGCTGCTTCTGCTTAGTGAGCACAACCAAGAGACACTCAGAAACACGGGACTCCAGCCCTTTAGTGGCCACACTTCTAGCTACAGGGAGCAACGACACAACATAGATCTTGCTTGCCCTGGGATGAGCATTGTATTGTGGAGACATGGCCAAAACAACAAAGGGAAAACATCTCACCTGGTGTTTAAGGCCATACCTGGAGAAAATCCGAGGCACAGATCAAGAATGCACAAGGTTTTCCTAAATTTGTATGCTGTTCAGAAACACGGTTAAATGTGTACACAGTAGTAAGCACAGGCTGTTACGTTTGCTGGACCATAGGCTCCATGGGCAGACCGGGGCGGCTTACGGATGCTTGCTTCCTGGAGAAGTGTGAATGCACACAACGAAATGCATATTACTACAAAAGCAACTCACTGTGAGGCAATGCAGCTGGAAAGGTAAGCTATCTTACTCAAGTGTGTGCTCCTTTAATGCATCAAGTCACCCGGCAATAAACTAGTAATAGATTTTAAGTAAGAAAGTTGAAATTGTTTCATTTTACAGAGCTGGTGTGAAGGCTGCAGTGAGACATGAGGTCGGGCGGTCATTAGTTTACCTCCTTCCAAGCACAGATGGTGCCAGCTGGAAAGAACCAGCCTGGGAGCCCTTGTCTCCACCTCCTGCTGAGCAGTGTGCCCATTCCCCGAGACTTCCTGTGAGCGCGGGTGGGAAGGAAGCCTGAACGTGAGCTTAAAGTCATCGTGGGCAGAACGGAAAGCTCAAGGCATCTTATTACCTGTACGGTGCTGTGAAAATACATCCTGTCCACGCATGACAAACTCACAGGCACTCTGAGTACAGCTGAGGTGTGTCCCATTCATTGAAAATTCACTGAAATGCTCAGTTGGCAGCTATCAAAATGAAGATGTAAATTTTGTTTTTCCGAATTGTTCATGTGTTTCCTGAATTTGATCATAAACTTGGGTTTATATTAATTTTTTAAAACATTTAAAAAAATTATTGGATGGGCAGAGAGATTTTACAGACAGCTCCCGCTGTTCCCTCCCCCAGTGACAACAACAGTGGCTATGGGGCTAGGCCAGGTCTACGCATCCACCTGCGTGCAAACAGGGCTAACAGGGCTGTCCCAGTTACTGGTTTTGTCAAGTCATTTAAATTTTCTCAGCTTAAATATGTTTCTATATATATGGATGCATATTTCTTTTTCTTTTTCTTTTTTTTTTTTTTTTTTTTTTTTTTTGACAGGCAGAGTTAGACAGAGAGAAAGGTCTTCCTTTTCCATTTGTTCACTCCCCAAATGGCCGCTACGGCCGGCGCACTGCACCCATCTGAAGCCAGGAGCCAGGTGCTTCTCCTGGTCTCCCATGCGGGTGCAGGGCCCAAGCACTTGGGCCATCCTCGACTGCACTCCCGGGCCACAGCAGAGAGCTGGACTGGAAGAGGAGCAATCGGGACAGAATCTGGCACCCCAACCGGGACTAGAACCCAGGGTGCCGGCACCGCAGGTGGAGGATTAGCCTAGTGAGCCGTGGTGCTGGCCAGATGTGTATTTCTTAGGGTTGTTATCATGATCAAATGAGGTAATAAACACGGGCAGGCCTTATAAACCTTCAAGTGACAAATTAAGACACTCTTCCACTTACAATGGAACCATCAGAAGCCAAAAGTGTTTATACACAGCGCATACACCCCACCTGGGGGACCAGCAGGGCAGCACACTGTAGAATACGGGCTCCATGCTCATGGCCCTGTGGCTGCCGGGCACCCGGCACCTGCCCAATATCAGCTGTGTGTCACTAGCCGGGGAAGAGATCAAACCTGCCAATGTAATTTCTACTAAGTACAGCCCATCCTCACGCCATTGGCAAGCTGAACAATTCCTGAGCCGTCCTAAGAACTGTGTACACTCACTCACTCAAGGAAGTCAAAGAAGGGTTGAATCCAGTTTGCTCACTGATCATCTCAAATGGTTCTGGAATCTCCCTTCACCTTCTGTTTGAGATATGGAGATGGGAAACAAAAGAGAGGAGCCAGCATTTTGGCATAGCAGGTTAAGCCACTGACTGCAATGCTGGCATCCCATATGGGTGCAGTTCATGTCCCAGCTGTGCCACTTCTGATCCTGCTCCCTGCCAGTGTGTCTGGGAAAACAAAGGATGATGACCCAAGAGCTTGGGCCCCTGCCACCCACACGGGAGATCTGGCTGGAGCTCCTGGCTCCTGGCTGTGGCCTGGCCCCATCCCAGCTGCTGCACTCATTGGGGTGATGCAGGCTGATCATTGTTTTACCAATGGACGGGCCTGGATCGAGCTGGAGGACATGTCCAGACTCTCCAAGTTTCCTTCATGCCCTTTCCTATGAATCTAACCCCTGACCCCTGAAATGTCCAAGTTCAGCACCACAGATCGGTTTTGCCTGTCCTCGAACTTCATGGAACGAGTCCATCAATTTGTAGACCTGGCTGCTCCCATCAGTAGAATGTCTGAGACTCATCCATTTTGTGGCAAGTCCTCATGGTTCTTTTATTCTGTTGCTGTGTAGAAAGCCCCCAGTGTACCTTTGTCCCCGATTTATTTTCACTCTGAATGCCGTTGTTCTGAGAGTCTACTTGAGATGGCACAGTTCTGATGGCCAGGGAAGAGCAGGCACACGCAGTGTCTCGTCCACTATTTCCAATCCAGCAAGACAACGCTTCCATTTCTTGAGGGTGTCCTGTATTTTTCAGGGTCAGGAATGCTCAAAAATGCAGACGATGCAGACTGGGGAACAAGATAACCTGAGTCTCTTTTCCCCCATATTTTCAGGCGTTATGGTGAACAATGTCCCACTAGACCAAATCAACATGGGAGCAATAATGATCACTGTGACGCGGTAAAGGGGAAAAAAACTTACCCTGGACCGTGGAATAGCAGAAAACCAGCTCAGAGTGCAGCGTGCCCTCCTCTCCGGGGAATTGGCAGATGCAGCCCTGGTTCCACCATACTAGAGCTTGTTCTGCTTATAGAAACCCTCAAATGCTGGATCTGCTTGTAATTACCAAATGGAAACTCAATTCACTGGTCCCCGGGAACCAACAATGATGTCTTTCAGTGCCTTTCTGGAAATGGAGCCCCGGTGACCTGGATCGGGTTCCCCAGGTTCGGATGTTTTCACTTAGGAGCCTTCCGATACCGTGCGTCCCACGAACCACGCTGATGGTTGTGCAGCAGGGTGCACGGGACCACAGGGAGACACGGCTCCTGGCCTGGGTCCTGGGGTTTCTCTTATTCTTAAAACATTGCAAAGAAAACTTTCCCCCCACTCCCCTATTCTTTTTGTTCTGAGCTCACCTAAAATGTACACATCCATTTCTAACTGTGGATTGAATTAGATGGTACATGACTTTTTCCCTAAGAACGTATTATAAAAAGTGTCTCTGAGAAGGCTGAGTTGTGTAATTGAGGTTGTACCCACGCCCTGCTGCTCATGATAGTATTTCACTTCTTGTTCTGCAGGAGCGGAGCTGGCAAATTGGCGCCGTTCACTCCCCTGTCCTCCTGTGCAAAAGCATCTTCTAAATACTCCTTTGATTTGTGGCAGCTCTTTGTTGTACGTCCTAAGAGCAACCTCACACCAGCTTCTAGCTACAGTATTTCAAGAAGAAAAACACTGTAATACATGCCTAACAGTGGCAACAATCGTAATAAAGTAACATTTTCTACATCCTACTCCGTGGCCATTACAAGGGCCTTTAACTCAATGGAGTCCTTGGCCACCGTCTGTGTACCTTCCCTGTGTACCTTCCCTGCACTGCCCTGGTGCAGGTGGGGAATCGACAGGAACAGCCCGAAGCTGAGCCCAAGGAGAAGCCCAGGAGCTTGGATCATGCAGGAGCCACTTCTCAGACTGAGGTCAAGCTCACTAACAGCCGCCCGGGGATGGGGTCACACAGGAACCCGGAGGCATGGAGGCCGGTGCTCAGCTCATTCATGAACCATAGACTCTAGCAGATTTCCTTGGGTAGAAAGTGGGGTAAACACCAGCTTTTCCCCTCAGGAACACTTCCCTGAGCAGTGTCAAATAGCAGCAGGTGCATCCCTAATGACTTCAGACTTGGGCAAGGATACAAAAGACCGTGACCTGGAATGCCCTGGCCTCCTACCTGCACAGGGGTGCCTCGGTGGTCCACTGGAAGGCCAGGCAGCAGCCTGACTTCTCGTCCCAGGCCTGGGTCCGTCTTGAGGCTCCTGGTGTCTGTGAGTTCACCCATGCTCCATGCACAATCCAGCCTGCAGGTAGGGGTGCGTCAGGGGAACCCCCAGGGAGTTACACCTGTGGAGAGGGCAGTGCAGGGTTCAGGAGTCTGCAGCTTGTTGCAAGACCTGGGCACCAGGCCCTGCTGGCCCAGGAAAGCCTCAGCCCATCACAGTCCATGACTGGAGGAGGCCCGGGAAAGAAGTACCCCCTCTTGTCTGGGCATAGGGTGGTACTACACACAGCTCTCAGTTATACCTCATGATGCCCAACACCCCTCCACGCCTTCCTGCTAGTATACTGGAGACAAGGCGGTGACCAACCTTGACCGAGGGATGTCCTTCTAAAAGACCATTCCAGAATGAGGACTTTACGCAGTCATAGGGGCAGTCTCTCCTGCCCTAGGGCTGCTGCAATGGGGATTTGCCTCTCCAATGAGCTCACTGTTCCCAGGGAAGGACATGGAGCAAAGTCGGAGCGTGCTGGTGACAGGACCGGAGTCATGGTCTCAAAGAGAGAGATGTGCGTCCTCCAGCAAACAGCTCTCCATCCGGTTCCTGCGCTGTCTTGGCCTACAGCCAGCAACCACACCTTGCCTTGGCTGCAGTCTCCCTCTCATGACCCCTCAGCAGGATCTGCTCCCACCAGCCAGGGACCAGATCAACCGTGTGGACTCAGCTCTGCTGTAGCTCCAGCCGCCAGGAGTTGTCCTGGCAGGCAGTCACTCACAGCTGCTCTCTCCCTGGCTCAGGTCAGGGCCTGGGGGTCCCCTGCACTGTCCAGCCCCAACCCGCACCTAGATTATCAGAGTAACCACACAAATCTGGACGGTGGAACACCCTGGAGGATTGCTGTCCCTGTCCCCTCAACAAGTGACAGTCTTAACAGGAGGCTGTGCCTGATTGAAAGACCTACAATCAGATCCAGTGAATCCCCTGCCCTAAGCATCCACTGGGCTGGAACATTTTATCGACAATTGGGTCAATTTATTTTTTAAATATTTATTATTTTAAAGGAAGAGTTACAGGGAGGCAGAGAAAGAGAGAGAAAGTAAGTCTTCCATCAACTGGTTCACTCCCCAGATGGCCGCAATGGCAGGAGCTGGGCCAATCCAGAGCCAGGGGCTTCCTCCAGGTCTCTCACGTGGGTGCAGGGACCCAAGGGCTCAGGCCATAGCAGAGAGCTGGATCGGAAGAGGAGCAGCCGGGACTTGGTCCGGCACCCATATGGGATGCTGGCACTGCAGGCGGTGGCTTTACCCACTACGCCACGACACCAGCCCTATGGGGTCAATTTAAATATGGCCTCAGTATGACACCAGATGAAAAATCCATTCAAATGGGAAGACAATGCTTGTTGATTGAGGAGAAAAAGTGGGTAAAAATAAACAGACTGGCACTGCGGTTTTGTGCACCTGGGAAAGCAGCGGAGGGTGGCCCAAGTGCATGGACCCCTGCGCCCCATGGGAGACCAGGATGAGGCTCCTGGCTCCTTTCTGGCCCAGCCCCAGCCACTTGGGGAATGAACCAGCAATGGAAGACCTCTCCCTCTCGCTGTAGCTCTGCCTTTCAAATAAAATAAATCTTAAAATACACATACAGACATCAATACACACAGAACTATGGCAAGATGAACCCGGGCATTTACAGTGGCAATTGCTGGGTAGTGACTATGTCGAGTTTTACTTTTCTAGGATACATAAAATAATTATTTAAAATTATTAGAAGATACAATGTTCTATTTCTGTTTTGGAAATTGTTACCTGTGCTGTACCTCTCAGCCTCTGCCTCCAGATGAGCTCCAGTTAGTGCAGACTCAATCGCGATCTGGGATAGAAAAATCCAGAGGGTTTTTATAGAAAAATCCAGAAGGGTTCATAGATGGATTCCCATTCATCTTTGATGCACCTGAGTTTACTGGGTTCAAGTTTAATATTACTCCTTCAGCTTTCACTGAAAGATGAAATGAAAACATCCATTTGAAGAATAATTTGCAAAACTATACTAGAAGCAATTTTCTATTAATCTATGTGAATCTCTTATATCAAGTCCCCAATCCATAAATCCTTTCTAGAGTTCAGTGCCTGGAAAAAAAATCTTTTCTTATATCAATGCTTCCTTTTCTGGACAAGACAACTCTGCAATCTATCAGATTTCCCCATTATTTTGGCTAGCTGGGGAGTCAGACGTAAATTAAACACATAATTGCATTGGCAAACTAATTACCTAGGAGCCTGAAAAAGTCATCTCCTTTCTCTTTGCACTTCATCATTATTTCACACAGATTTCATTTAGAGGCACCAATTCCAATCGCCCTTGTCTGCTCATCTGATCACTTTTTATACCATTTTAAATCCCTTTTAGCAGAGAGAATAAACACTTGGTATGCCCCCACATATCCCTGTAGAGTCTGTGCAGGCACTAGAACAAGTTGTTGATGGATCTGGGGGCACCTGCCCAGTGCACAGCTTGTTTTTGTCCTAGGGATGAGGTCCGTGGACGGGGTAGGAGCTCCCACGTGGCTGCGAAAATGGCACAGTTGGATCCAATGAGCACAGGACCAAGTGCAGGCGTTAGGGTATCTGAGATTGATAAAGGGGTTCTCTCTAGTCTTAGGATGCTGTGGGGCGTGAATAACCCAACTGTTTTTTGTTTTTAATCTTTGGAAAAGATATTCAACATAAACCAATGTGAATCAGCATACTTTGCTTTTTTCTCTAAAGACAGATATTGGAACTGGAAAAATTTCCTAAGTTCTGGAACTAAAAAAAGATGCAGGAGGAAAAGGACTCACTGTGCAGAATTCAGAGAGGCAGCCTCCGTGAGGGGGTGGAGTAAGCCGGGGACTCCCATCACCTGGCCACACACCTGCAGGGCTGGGACGTGGTGGGAAACATTTAGATGAGGGGTACAGAAGCTTTTCTTCTGCAAGGGCAGTTTGAATATTTGTAACACCGTTGGTGGGCTACGCAAGATTATCAGCTTAAAAGTTTGCCTGCTGTCCATTTAGTGAATTTCAAGTCACCTTGGCAGGGTCAGACCGAAGGATTTTGTGGGCCATTCTCTACCCCTGCTATAGAAAATTCAGATTGCCCCCTCAAAGAATGAAGGAAGAGGGGCTGGCATCATGGTGTAGTAGGTAAAGTCGCTGCCTGTGACGCCAGCATCCTCTGAGTGCCAGTTCAAGTCTCGGCTGCTCCACTTCTGATCCAGCACTCCGCTAATGGGCTAGGAAGGCAGTTCTTGGGCCCCTGCCACCTATGTGGGAGACCCGGATGAAGCTCCTGGCCCAGCCCTGGCCATTGTAGCCATCTGGGGAGTGAAGCAGCAGATGGAAAATACCTCTCCCTCCCCCTTCTCTTTAGCTCTGCCTTTCAAATAAATACATCTTTAAAAAAGAAGGAATGAAGAGTGGATCTGTGCTCATCTGAGAACCTGCTGTTCCATTGAGCAACCTCACAGAGACAATGATGCTTCCAACAACCCTGCAAGAAGCTGCACCCATCTCCCTGGGGCTGCAGCACTTAGCCGACTGCACGGCACAAACAGAAGGTTAGCCTCCCACACATGGTTACCGATTTTATTACATTATGATGGGCCCTCAAAAGTTCATGGAAAATGCAATTATGAGAAAAACTATGCATGCTTTTTCTAAAATTGCACTCAAATAAACACATCTTTTAGTACCCTGTGCCCACATAGTTTTTGAAGTACCTCTATATAATGAAGACCCTAGAGAGGAATGAAGGGAGACGTATCATTGCACTGTTAGAATTGTATTGATGAACTATACTGAATCAGTCCTCTTTGTATTAATACCACATTAACATGAGAAATGATGAGAATGTGTTATAGTAATTATCAAGCATTTTACTGTGACCCTGAGACAATCTAATGTGTTAATAAGTTCTAAAAAAAAGAAGACCTTATTATTCCAGAAGCATCAAATAACAGCATGCTGAGTTGGTCCCCTCATAGGGGCGCAGCTGGAGAATGGGCACACGGGTCATGCCCAGGACCTGGCTGGAGCTCTGTGGCATCAGCCCCGTGCTGCCAGTCCCTGCCCTCTTGCCCCTCCCACACCAAGGCTCACGTCCTCACCGATTGCCACTCCCTTCGCGTCTGACTTTTCATGTCTGTAACAGATAACGCGATGTATTCTCAAAACAGAAACACATGTGCGATCTAATAACTTATTGGAAGTGACAAAACATAAAGACTTGGCAAAATCGAGATTGCACATATTTCAAGACTTGAGAAACAGCAAACAAATCACACAAGAGCTGGAGAACAGGGCGGTCTTTTCTTGGATCCTGTGTTCTTCTCCCGAGATTTCTGCGAGGGTCGACTGTTAACACGGAAAACACAGAAATGCCACATATGTACTCACATATGCAATAGAACACATACAAGCACGTATTTCCAAAACAGTGATTTAAGAACGAGACAGCCAATGTTTTAGTTTTCTAGAACTGCATTGGATCATTTCTATGTTCTCTCCTTGTCAACTTTTAAGTCACAGTTGATCAAGTGAGTTTGTATCAAAAAAGCAAACAAGTCCAGAAATGAATGATCTCACACTCATTAGACTAAGGCAGCTGCTGTGCAGAGGAACGCAGACCTAATAGCTTTTAAGAAGTATGTGAGGAGGCGTATACTGATGAGGACGCGTGGCTGTGGTCAGTGAGTGGATTTCCACTTACGTGGCACCGTTGTTCAGGTGAGACAATCCGTAATATGTTGGCTACAGTGCTTGGCTAGGATGTGAAATCCATACGAAGGAGGAACGGTGTAGCGCTTTTTCTTAAAAGAGACAAACATTTGGAATTGAGGAACATTTCTCGGAAGCCTGCCACACGCCCAGGGCCAGGTAGGCACCTCTCACTGCCGTTTAACTTGCACAATAAGCCTATCTGGTGATAGGACCTCCATTCTTGACAATGAGAAACCTCAGTGGCTAAGCAAAGCACAATGACTCCAGGTCACACATCGGTCAGTCGTGGAGCCAAGATGACAATGCAGGCCCGCCCAGGCGGAAGCTGCTTTTTCACTCTACCCCAGTTAGAGGCAAACACAATAACCTTTCAAGAGGCCCTGCATGTGAGCGGTGCTCAAGGCTTGCAGATTCATCTGGAAACCTTTGTTCTTCTCCCCAAAATGACTCATGGGGCACACAGGACACCCGTGTCTGCGGCCAGGAATACTCGGCAGGTTCCAGGGACATCCACACCTTGGCAAGACTTGAGACAGAGCAGCTGCTGGGCAGTCAGTGGCCTGGGGCACTGCCTGACGCGCCCTTCCACTAAGTCCAACCCAAATGATTATACGTTTGTTCCATGGCAAACCTATGCCCGTCAGCATTGTGCTAGCCCAGCCGAGCCCCGAGGGACCCGGGGGTTCTACGGCAGGTGGATCCTGGGAAGAACAGGCAAAAGCAGCTGAGCACTAGGTGGAATCCTTACAGATGGGCTCTCCCCTGCCTCTGGCCTTCACCTGGGACATCCTGCCTCACTCAGTCTGCCTTGGATGGTTATCTCCCCACGAGACGTGGCTGGAATGACGATGCTCTGTCTTGAAAATATCCCAGAGCTGTGTCTTTCTCCCACATGGGTATCACATCATTTTCATGTTTTTATATTTTTTGGACCCAGGCATCTGGGGAACCCAGAGAGATGTAGCAATGAAGACATAGACAGAAAAGGAAAAGGAGGCAGAGTTTGAAAACTCCTGTGACTGTGTCTACTCTTGTGTGGAAACCTGTGGCTGTGTGTACTCTTGGGCACGTGTGTCAGCCCGGATTCACCAGCTGGGTGATGTGTTCCTATGCCCAGAAGAGTAACCAGCTATGGCTATGTGGACATCCTTTTCCCACTGAGCCCCAGCCAATATGAGCTGAGGGATGGCAGCTGAGCCCGGGAACAGTGTTCCCTGGAAAGCACCTTGAGAAGATGGGAGAGGGGGCCAGCACTGGGAGCCCCGCAATATGACCACGCTTGTTCCCCAGACCCTGCTACCATGGAGGAGCCTCTCAGTGTATCCACTGCCCTGTCCTGTGCCGGCTGCCCCTGGCACCAGCTTTGTCCTGCGTTAGCGTCCGTCCTCTGTTTCCTTGGGAAAGTGAAGGAAAACACGAGCAAATTCACTTCCAGGGTCAGCTGAATGCAAAATGGAAGAATACTGTGGGAAGATGCTTCTCTACACAGGGGCTGGCATGGTGGTACAGCAGGTAAATCTGCCACCTGTGGTACCAGCATCCCATATGAGCGCTGATTCCAATTCAGCTCTCTGCTATTGGCCTGGGAAACAAGGGTAGATGGACCAAGTGTTTGGGCCCCTGCACCTGCATGGGAGACCTGGATGAAGCTCCTGGTTCCTGGCTTCAGCCTGGTTCAGCCCTGGCTGTTGCCACATCTGGGGAGTGAATCAGCAGATGGAAGATCTCTCGTTCTCTCTCCTCCCCACCTGTATATCTGACTTTTGAATACATAAATACATGCTTTTTTTTTTTTTTAAATAAAGATGCTTCTACCTTCTGCCCCCTAACTGATCTCCTTTTCCTTTCTAATGTGTGGGTTTCTATTTAATTCCTTATCAAATATATGCTCGTGGGGTGCTTATGTGTACGTTTGAGAAGTGAATTCAGAATTCAGGCTGACAAAGACATTTAAAGTTGCCTGAACTTTGCTCTGTGAATCCCTGGTGACTGGAGTTCAACTTCGACACTACTCCTGGGCACGCTGTTATACTTTTTCAGCTGATGGCAACTGAGCCCAGTGCAGTAGCTTCCCAGGTGTGCAGTCCGATCCCGATGATGGAGGTTGTCATTACACTCTGGGTGACACAGCAGAGGGCCACCATCTCATCAGCCCAATTGCACAGGGATTTCTGAGGGTGGACCCAAGGCAACAGAATTAGTATTTTTAATTTTAGAATATTTCTTGAAATATTTTAAATATTATTTTATTTATTTGAAAGGCAGAGGGAGAGACAGAGAGAGAAGGAGATCTTCCATCTGCTGATTCATTCTCCAAATGGCCACAATGTCTGGGCTGGGCCAGGTTAAGTCTAGGAGCCTAGGGGCCAGCACTGTGGCCTAGCGGGTAAAGCTGCCTCCTGCAGTGCCGGCATGCCATATGGGCGCCAGTTCAAGTCCCAGCTGCTCCACTTCTGATCCAGCTCTCTGCTATGGCCTGGAAAAGCAGAAGATGGCCCAAGTGCTTGGGCCCATGCACCCACGCAGGAGACCCGGAAGAAGCTCCTGGCTCCTGGCTTTGGATCAGTGCAGCTCCGGCCATTGAGGCCATTTGGGGAATGAACCAGTGATTGGAAGATATCTTCCCCCTCCCCCCACCACCTCTGCCTCCCTGTAACTTTGCCTTTCAAATTATAAAGAAAGAAATCATATATATATATATGATTTATATATTTATTTATACATATCATATATGTATGATTTTTATATAAATAAATATATATAAATATATATTTATATATCATATATGAAATCATATATATGATTTCTTTATATATATTATCTTTATTTCATATATACATACATATATGTATGTATGTTTGTATGTGCGTATATATAAAGCTAGGGTCCTGGAATTCCATCTGGGTCTCCCTCTTGTGCCACAAGTGCCAGGGTCGTCATCTGCTGCTTTCCCAGGCACCTTAATTGGATCAGAAGTGGATCAGCCGTGAGTCATACCTGACACTCCAGTACGTGGGATGCTGGCATTGCAAGCAGTGGCTTAACTCAGTGCGCCATAGTTACGAACCTCTCATGGCTTACAAGTTTTCCAGGTGGGATAAAGCTGCTGCCTGCGATGCTTTCATGCCATGTGGTGCCGGTTCAAGACCCGGCTACTCCACCTCTGATTCAGTCCCCTAATAATATGCCTGGGAAAGCAGTGGAAGATGGCCCATGTGCTTGGGCCCCTGCACCCACATGGGAGACCCGGCAGAAGCTCCTGGCTCATGGCTTTGGCCTGGCCCAACCCCAGCAACTGTGGCCATTTGGGGAGTAGACCAACGGATGGAAGCACACGCTCGCTCTCTCTGCATAACTGACTTTCCAATAAATAAATAAATTTTTTAAAGTAAGTTCTCTAAGTGATTCCAGAGTACAAACAAGCAAACTGTTCTAGAGATAGCTGTGATGTGCCAACAAAAATGGAGACTGGGGCTGATTCATTAAACACACGATGGTTTTTGTTTTGCTGTCACAGTGGGCATCTTTCCTCACCCCAGATGGGAAACTCATTCTTTCCCAATCTCAGCTACCACAGGAAAATGGGAGCCTGCCAGCCAGACTTCTTCTGTTAGCTCTGAAAAGCAGGTACATCACGCAAACAGGACAAAACTGGTACGCGGCGCTCAGAGGCAGATGCTAAGTCTTTATGCCAAGGAGTTGTGCACTTAACCTTTGTAACTTGTCTTCCCCATCACGGAGAGTCACCTGCTCAGTCACAGATGTTTCTTGACTTACACTGGGTAGAGAAGACACACATGGTATCTGCCTCCCCAAGACTTTCTCTTACTATTCCTTTCTTCCTTCTCTTGGGAGAATCTGGCCTTGGGAAGGAACATTTACCAAGAAGCGGATGCAGAAGAATCTAATATCATGGAAGAACCCTCAAAGTTTTTGAAATAGTATCTTATGATTAAAAAAAAAAACTTTTATTTCAGAGAGACAGACAGACAGACAGACTTCCATCCACCAGCTCACTCCTCAGAGCCTACAAGAGCTGGAGCTGGGCCATGCTGAAGCCAGGAGTCAGGAATCCACCGTAATCTGCCGTCTAAGTGGCAAGGACCCAGATCCTTGAGCCATCACCCACTGTCTACCGAAGTACACGGCAGCAGGAAGTTGAACAGGAATCAGAGGAGCCGGGACTCAAACCACGCACTCCGATACAAGACGCAAGAGTTGCACGCAGCATCTACCCAAACACTTTGCCCCGTGGTTTGCAGTATTAAATTCTCGGGGTTTAAAAAGGCATGTCTCCTTGTCAACATCCAAATATTTATCTTTTTATTCAAGCCCAAGGACTATCCCAGGCAGGACTCCTCGGCTATCAATTTCTGTGGCACTAGTTGTCTACCGCCTACAAAGACAACATCCGTTAGCAGGTCATCTGCCTTGTTCCAATTGCATTGCTTTTTTAGTGAAGCATCCCGCTCAGGAAGAGCAAAGCAGAACGTCTGTGATATGTAGGTGTCGCCCGGCACTCTGACCTGAGCTAGCGCAAGTTGGGGAAAGCCTCAAAAAGGCAGAGCCCTCCGAGGCCTTGCAGGAGACACCAGGGACTGGCTCCCTGCTTCCAACAGCGTGCAAGAGGAGGAAGAACAGAGGGACTCCCTAGAGGACAAACACCTTGGACTTCTCAGCCTAATCAAGGCAGGCTATGTTCAGCGAGGCTGAACCCCGATGTTGAAACCTCTAGGCCTCACCACGTTGTTTCCCAGACTTCTGTGGGGTTTTCTCCTGCATAGGCACTGCCTTCAGTTGATGATGATGATGTCACCCAAGAAACACTACGCCTCTCCAGAGCCAGCCCTGTGAGTGCTCAGCACAGGTCCACACGGTTTCCAGGGGAGCACGGAACACTCCAGGCAGTCAGTCGCACCACCCAGGTCCAAGGTATGGACTTCTGCCCAGTCCCTGCCTGATGTAGCACAGCAGTGCACTCATTCATTCATTCATTGACTCATTCATTCATTCATGTCATCAGTGCATTGAGCACTGTTCTGGGAGCTTGGAAATGAGTGGGCAAAGCGGATATTCCTACCAGGGCTATCAGGTGGTGACTGCAGTTGGCTCTCACAAAACGGGGGACATTCCCGCAAGCGCTTTATGAATGCAAGGGAGCTGGGCAAGTAGGCATCTGGGGGACCACGACTCCAGGCCAACAGAACAACCAGTCCCGTGGTTCTGAGGTGCAATTATGTTAGAGGTCTTTGAGGAGCGCCCACGAGACCTGCGTGGCAGGCATGGACTCAGGGAGGAGGAGTATAAGCACAACGAGAGGAAAACTGGGAACACTGGACAGCTTGGTTAGCTGGGCCCTGTCCGTTATCCTAAGAACTCTGGCTTTTTAGGCTGAGTCAAACAGGAACCCCCCCACAAAGTTATCTTATGTGGAGGGGAGGGGAGCCGATTGGCATCTCCAAAGGACCACTGTGACAGCTGGACTGGAGGTCACTCGAGTGGCCAAGTGCTCTTACACACAGAAGCACATCACAAGGCTGTTAGGTTAACCCAGCGAGAGATAATGGATGATGATGGCTCGGAACAAAGACAGCTGTCAATGTCAGATTCTGGACACACTTGGAGTGCAGATGCACCAAGATTTGCTGGTGGATAAAGGCTAAGAATGACTCTGGGCTTCCTGGATTGAGCCAGTGGGGGAGGCTTGGGGTGGAATGCATTTTTAAGGAAAAATGTGATCTTGATTTTGCACATATTACGTTGGAGATGATTATCATTTATTTTTTAAGTATCAGAGGGTGCTATTTAGTAAACAACTGTGTAGAAAAATCTGATATCTGAACTATGTAGGTTCCCCGTAAGTCTGGGCACTAGCGCTTCCGAGTGAGATTCTGACCTAAAATCACACAGCAAGCCAACTCCTCTGTGAACTGTTTCAGCCTTCTTCCTCCTCAGTCAGCTGGAAGTAAGGACCCTCCCCACCCCACCCCCCACATAACCACCCCACGGGCACAAGTACACATACACACATGGCTGCAGGTGTGAGGACAAAGAGCCATAGGGACAGCATTGATGAAGGACACACAGGACTAGGACACATGGTTTACATATGACCTATCCCATTGCCCTGCTCATGCCAGTCCCACACGAGCCCTCAGGAACCCATCCACACTACACTCCCCTCTCCCACAGAGTGGCCAGGTGCTGCAGCCACTCTACGGATTCCTCCCTGAAAACCTAAGAACTTTTCACAGCCACGTGATGTTGGCGTCAACATATTCACTGGCCAGGTGGCCAAGAGAAGCATTGGGAAGAGATCCTAATGGAGATGTTTCTTACCAGGCAAAGGTCTTTGCCTCACTGATGCGAGAGAAGGGAGCTGGCCCCTCTCAAGGAGGAGTGGGCCAGTTCTTCAGGCCAGAAAGCTTAGGAGAATCTTGGAATTCAAGATTTCTGAGTGCACTGATATAAATGCCCCATCAGATCTTCTCGTAGTGGACTAACTGGTGCTAAAACTTTCATGTTCTCTAGAAATTCCAAACGTCAGTATTTTCAGCTTCTTTATGGTTTTCATGCTTTTCCTTACTTAGGAATTCAGCTTTTAACTTTGTGTCTCCAACCTAATGGTAGTTCCTGGCCCAAACCACCCAATTCAGTAGTCCCTTCAATGATCACTTCCGCCGACCCCCCCCACCTCTCCCCACCCCAAGTGCACTTCCTTTTACAGGGAGTGTTAACAAGACTAGCTGCTACGGCCTCTTACTTTTCCACTTAAAGTCATCACTATCCAGCCACAAGGGAATTCAGCTCCAAAATTCACTTTAGAGTCTACTTCAGTGGGCCACTATTTATTAGTTGTCCTAGGTCAAGTTCTGGGGGAAACAGATGGCGAGATAGAGTCTCACATGTAGGTGGGGTATTGGAGAATAGTATCAGGAACACATTTGTGGGGAAGTACACAAAGCAGGATTTTGCAGAGGGAGAAATTAACCTGCAAAGCCTTTTCAATAGTGGCCCCAGGGAAACTCATGGATAAGCCTGAGGAATCTACACAATATGGACACCCTTAACTTCTGTACACTCACCCATCATTGAAGTGGGCGTCACATTCCTGGGAGAGACACAAACTCACGTGAAGCAGCTCCCATCAAATGAGAGTGGTCCTGTGGGGAGAGTCAGCTGCCAGCCTTCAGCAGGCAATGTTCCTGGGAGCTGGAGAGAGTGGGTCTGCCACGGGGCAACCCGGAAGGTGCACCACTGAGTCTACTTATTCTGGCTTTCAAGAATGCTCTAATTAGCTCATGAAAGAAGAAAGTTAAAAGACATACAGGATTCTGTTCCAAATTCTGGGTGATTCAAAAGGGCTTCCTGATCTTTTATTCTTTGCAAAAAATTCCATCATTACAGTAGAGAGGAAGGAAAAGGGGACCTAATTGAACTCCTGTGTTTGTGATCTGAGAAACAGGAGTGAGGAAAGAGAGCAGGAGCGGCACATTCCTTTCCACTGGCTTACTTCCCCCAAATGCCTGCAAGGGCTAGGGAAGCCAGAAGTAAGGGAAAGAATCCAAGTCTCCCGCACAGATGGCAGGAACCCAATTATATGAGCTATCACTACTGCCTCCCAGGGTCTACATTAGCAAGGAACTGGAGTTGAGAGCTGGAGCCAGGAATCAAACCTAGGCACTGTAGCATGGATCTAAGTTCTTAACCGCTAGACTAAACGCTCACTCCTGCTCTTGCATCCTTTAAGGGGTTGCAGCTAAACTAACTCCAGGCCCAAGGCTAAAATGTTGTGTTTAGAACCCACCTGTATTATATGAGTAAGTCATTGGAAAAGATTAAATAGTTGAAAAGGAAACCTGTGAGGATCATAGGACTCTAGCTAGGATGGTATTGAACCACCCACTGTAGCCACAGGTCATCAAATCTCTGCTGTAATGCACACTGCTGTTTTAATAGGGGATGAAGCCTACATCTGCAATTTAACAGTGAGAAGCCTTATGGATAATTGATGAACCACTCATTTCTCTTTTCAGTGTGGCTCACTCTAGCTGGCTCTGAACATTGAAAAAAATGCTGTTGTCGAAATAAGTGGTAAAAGAGATTATCTTCACTTTTAAGGCCTTTTTTAGGAGATAAAAATCAAAAGAAGGATGAATTAGAGATTGGATTGAGATGGTGGAGTAGGGAGGGAGCTTGTTGTTCTAGCCTAGAAGATAGTTTTAAAAAAGCGGAAAGAGTTCAGTCTCATCAAAGAGGCAGAAAACAGCAGAGGAAACTACACAGTTGGAGGACACAGTGGAACTACGAGGAGGGTGAGGACATGCACAACAGAACCTCAGCAGCCAAGAGCCTCTGTACCAGCACTGGAGAGTGAGGTGAGACCAGACTGCAGCAGCTGAAGCCACTGGCAAAAAAGCTGCAGGAAGGGCATAGAGGGAATCCAGCTTGGGGCCCCATGGGAGGATGGTGTACCTGCCAAATTAGAGGAGAACAACAAAGGGGGGCACATTTTCTCTCTCCCCAATCATCCGTGAAGGCATCCTGTAACAAGCTGACAGACAGCAGGCGCCATTTTGGTCCTATTTAACAGCTGTGCCAACTCGTGTCCATGCCCAGCAACCAGCCAGGTGGAAACTGAGTCTGGTGGGGAGAACAGACAGGGTACTAGGTGCTCGTGACTGTGGAAGGCTTGTGTGGTGGGACTGTGAAAACACAGGGGCTGTGTGGGGCTTGTGTGGCTGGGACATTGGGAAGTCACTGTGGGAGGGTCCACATGATCAGGGCTTCCTGGTTACCTGGGGCATCTGAGCTTACACTGAGGACTGCACAGATACTTTGTGTGGTCCTTGTGGCAGAGCAGATGAAAAATATACTCAATGGGGCCACTGCCCAGGCACTGGTCTCCTTCAAGGAGAGGAGCTCAGCTGAGTCTATGTCAAGAGACAAGGAGAAGCCTCCCCTTTGATTAAAGAAAATATATATATATATATATATATATATATATATACACACACCATGCCAAACCTGGGTGTGTCACCTCAGACACATCCTCCACTCTGTAGCACTGAACAGAGCTCCCTGGCCACTCCCACCACATGCCTCTGGGTATTCACGGAAAGAAGACACTCCACTAATCCACTCAGATGTAGTCCAAAGATAAAAGCCACTACAGCAAAAAAAAAAAACAAAAAAGACCAATGAGTATCTCCACAAATGCCAAGTAACAAATGCACCAATAAGGAAGACAACAGGACACCCCAAAAAGAACACAGCACTTCAGTACTAGATTGTGAAGATGATGAGACTGAAGAAATGCCAGAAATGGAACTCAAAAAATTGATCATAGGATTACTTGGAAATAACCAGAAGACAATGCATGAACTAATGAAATCCATACATAACATGAAAGAAATTTTCTCCCACAAAATTGAGATCTTAAAGAAAAATCAAAATGAAATCTTAGGAATGAAGAATTCAATAGGACAAATGAAAACTACATTGGAAAGCCTTAACAACAGTATTGGTTAAGCAGAATAAAGAATCCCCAACTTAGAAGACAAAGCACAGGAAATTATACAATCAAACACAAGAAGAAGAAATTATAAAAAACACTGCTGGTAAATCCACAGGATACTGTCAAACCACCCAACATATGGGTTCTAGGAGTTCCTGAAGGTGTGGAAAGAGGAAGGATTAGAAGGCCTTTTTAGTGAAATAGTAACAGAAAATTTCACCCATTTGGAGAAAGAAAGGGATACCCAAGTACAGGAAGCACATAGAACTCCTGATAGACATGATCAGAAACCATCTTCACTATGACACACTGCAGTCAAACTCTCCACAGTAAAACAAAGAAAAGATTCTAAAATGTGCACGTGAGAAATGCCAGATTACTTTCAGAGGATCTCCAATTAGACTCACAGAGGAATTCCCACCAGAAAATCTATAGTCTAGGAGAGAATGGCAAGATATATTCTAAGTCTTAAGAGAAAAGAACTATCAACCCAGAGTACTATACCCTGCAAAGCTCTCATTTATGAATGAAAGTGAAATAAAGACATCCATAACTAACAGAAATTCAGAGGATTTATCAACACCCACTGACTCCTGCTAAAGATGCTTCAGGATGACCACACACAGAAACACAAAAACATCATCATTACTACAGAGTAGGTAGAGGAAGGAAATCTCCTACTAAAAGTACAAAGGAAATGCAAAATAAAAAAAAATATTTATGGAAAAATACCAGGGCAAAGTTGTTGCTTATCAGTAATCACCTTGAATGTAAATGGCCTTAACTCTCCAGTTTAAAGACACAGACTGGCTAAATGGATTAAAAAAGAAAACCCATCTGTTTGCTGCCTGCAAGAAACACATCTCACTAACAAGACACATGCAGACTGAAAGTCAAAGGATAGAAAAAGATAGTCTGTGCTCACAGAAACCAAAGAAGAGCTGGTGTAGCCATCCTAATATCAGACAAAATAGACTTTAACATAAAAACTGTTAAAAGAGACAAAGAAGGACACAAGGATCAATTCAACAGCAAGATGTATCTATTATAAATGTATATGCACCTAATTACAGAGCACCTGGGTATTGAAAAGCAATGGTAAGGAACCTAAAGGGAGACATAGATTCAAACACAATAGTAATGGGGGATTTAAATACCCCATTTTCAGCAATGGACAGATCAACCAGAAGCAGAGTTAATTGACCCTATAGACCAAATGACCTAAAAGATATCTACAGAACTTTTCATCCTACAGTTGCAGAATGCACATTCTTCTCATCAGTGCATGAAACCTTCTCTAGGATAGATCACATGCTAGGCCATAAAGCAAATCTCAGCAAATTCAAAAAAATAAAAATCATACCATGCATCTTCTCAGACCACAATGGAATGATGTTGGAAAAAAAATCAACAGCCTTTGTACACACAGACTATGCCACGGCTGAGAAAGAACTTCTAATATCAATCCCATTCACAGTATCTACAAAAAAAATCAAATACCTTGGAATGAATTGAACCAAGGACATCAAAGACCTCTACAATGAGAATTACACGACATTAAAGAAATAGAAGAAGATATAAAAAAATGGAAAAATCTCCCATGTTCATGGATTGGAAGAATCAATATCATCAAAATGTCCATCCTTCCAAAGGCCATTTACAGATTCAGTGTAACACCAACCAAAATACCAAAGACTTTCTTCTCAGATCTAGGAAAAATGATGCTGCAATTCATATGGAAACATAGGAGACCTCGAATAGCTAAATAAGTTATATACAACAAAAAGAATGCTGGAGGTTTCACAATACCAGATTTTCTGTCACACTACAAGGCAGTTATAATCAAAACAACGTGCTACTGGTACAAGAACAGGTGGATAGACCCATGGAACAAAATATAAACACCAGTAATCAATCCTACCATCTACAACTGACTTATATTTGACCAAGGAGCTAAAACCAATCCCTGGAGCAAGGACAGTCTCTTCAACAAATGGTGCTTGGAAAACTGGATCTCCACGTGCAGAAATATGAAGCAAGACTCCTACATTACACCTTACACAAAAATCCATTCAGAATGGATAAACAACCTAAATCCACAAACTGATACCATTAAATTATTAGAGAACATTGGGGAAACTCTGCAAGACATTGGCATAGGCAAAGAGTACCTGGAAAAGACCCCAGAGTCACAGGCAATCAAAGCCAAAATTGACAAATGGGATTACATCAAATTGAGAAGCTTCTGTACTACAAAAGAAACACTCAGGAAAGTACAGACAACCAGGAGAATGGAGAAATTATCTCCAAACAGTGCAACTGATAAAGGACTAATAACCAGAATATATAAAGGGATCAAGAAACTCCACAACAACAAAACCCAGTGAAGAAATGGGCAAAGGACTTAAACAGACATTTTTCAGAAGAGGAAATCCAAATGGCCAATGGACACATGAAGAAATGTTCAAGATCACTAGTTGTTAGAGAAATGCAAATCAAACCACAATGAGCTTTCACCTCACTCCAGTTAGAATGGCTTTCATACAGAAATCTACCAACAACAGATGCTGGTGAGGATGTGGGGAAAAAGGTACCCTAATCCACTGTTGGTGGGAATGCAAACTGGTAAACCACTATGGAAGACAGTATGGAGATACCTCAGAAATCTCAATATAGTCCTACCATATGATCCACCCATTCCACTCCCGGGAATTTACCCAAGAGAAATGAAATCAGCAAATAGAAGAGTTATCTGCACCCTCAAGTTTATTACAGCTCAATTCACAATAGCTAAGACATGAAATCAACCTAAATGCCCATCAACTGAAGACATTATGGGATATGTTCTCCATGGAATACTACACAGCAGAAAAAAAGGTTAAATCCAGTTATTTGCAACAAGATGGATGAATCTGGAAAACATATACTTAGTGAAATAAACCAGTCCCAAAGGGACAAATGCCGTATGTTCTCCCTGGTCTGCGAGAACCAACAGAGCACCTAAAATGACATCTGTAGAAGTGAATTTCACACTTTGAGAAGCAATGACTTGAACAGCCCTTGTCTTGACTGTTGAGGAACAGTTTTTTTTTTCTTAATGGAGAATGGGACTGGGAATGGGAGAGGGAGGAGTTTGAGTGGGAGTGGGGGTGGAAGGGCAGGTATGATGGGAAAAATTACTATATTCCTAAACTTGTACTTAATGAAATTTGTACTCATTAAATGAAAGGTTTCTTTGGGGGGAAATAGGAAAAATAGTTAAGACTGGGAGTATGATTATAAATTAGATCAAGTTCTAGTTTTAGCTTCATTACCATATATTTTAATTAGATAAATTCTTGAAAATAAAAATATTTGAGAATAACATAGGAAATTCATAAATCCAATAATACTTGAGCAAAAATGCCAACAGATACATTACAACCAGAAGATCCCTTGCAAAGCACTTGGGCCGTCACAGCTCACCCAAGGTACTCGTAACTCACCAGGCACTCCCTGCAGTCTTCCTGGCTGGGTCTGACTTAAATTTGAAGCCTCCAGCTGTTGTCTGGTCACACTTATTGCCTCAGTGCTCTCACTATGCTCTGTAGCCCACTGTACTCTGACCCACGAGTCCAACCAGGCCCCTGATTGCAACACTTGCATGTTTAAATGGCATGCCACAATCAACACATCAAAACCCAAACTCTCTATGTCTTCTCAACCAAACCCTCTACCCTACCTGCCACTTGATACCTTTTCCTAACTTTAAGTAGTGACAATTTCTTTTATCTAATTGCTCAAGGCCAGAATTTCAGCAAACTGTTTGCTTTCCCACTCTTATGTGAGCCTAACTGACAAACAAGAGAAAATTCTGGCAGCTCCGATTTCAAGAACCACCCAGAATCTTACCCCTTCTCATTGCCTATACCACTTCCAATGTCTCTTCCTTGGAGAATTGACTCTCAAATGTCTTCACTCTTCAACCCATATGTACCTACAACTCACTTGTTCTGTAGCAGTAGGAGTAGAAGAAAGACCCTTTTACAACACAAGCTGGATGTTTCTGGGTAGGATGGAATCAGTGGCCTCAATCCAGTCTTTTAGTCTCTTTGCCCTCCCCAAAAATCACACAGAGAACAACTGCAATATCAAAGTTACAAACTCACAGACAACACATCTATCAAACATAGATGACAAAGTATTGTGACAATCTTGAAATAAAAGCAGAAAGGATAAACGCCAAGATAGCAGTAGTTGCATTGGGAGAAAAAGAAGTTAGAAGAATTTCTGGTGGCCCTAAAATGTTGCCACCTACAACTTCAACACATAGACACTGAAAAGTACTGTAGGCCAATCTCAGTACAACATTTCAAAGAGTGGCATTCCTTTTCAGTCTACAGTTTGTGGCAGGGTATAAGGGCCCACCCTAAGTTGGACACTGCCAGGATTATCTTGACTCCTGAAGTCCTAACACTGGCAACGCACCACCCTTCCAGGGCAATGCCTTGTACTGAGGAGGACAGGCAGTGAAATGAGCAGGGAGAGACACTGAGAGCAAAGCGGAAGGAAGGGCCAGGGGAGGGGCAGGAGAGGGGCACAGAGTTCACACATCTCTGGAAATGTAAGACAGCGTCTTCCAATACTGAAGGTATCAACAGAAAGACCCAGGAAGGTAGTAAACTTAATCTCTTTCCTTTTTTTTTTTTTTTTTTAGGAAAACCCATTTCACTTAAACAACAGAATTACAGTCCAATGTTTATTAAGTTGCTGTGAGGAAAACAGAATACTGCTTTGATAATATAACAAAGACATGTCCATAAAACAGAATTCAATTATATCTAGCATTTCAAAACAAGTGAAACAATAGATTATCATGAAGTTACAAAATAAGGAATGTTTAAAAAACTCAGAAGATTAAGGAACATGATGATTTTTGGATGAATTTTGATAGAACTCAGGAAAGGATTAAAAGTTAAAAAAAGGCATTTCAAAATAAAGACTTAACTTGAGGGAATACAAAAGCTAGCAAACATGATGAGAAATGACACGCTAAACAACACTGAAGAGGAAGCAAGTAAACATCAAATGAGACCCAAAAACAAATAAAAACATTGGAGTGAAATGGCAGTTACAGATAAGAGAGGCAAGGCAGTCAAGGCCGACGCTAGAAGTGACAGCAGTGCCTGAAGCATCAATATAAAGAACAGGGCAGAACCAGAATTGTCTTTGATGAAACCTGCCTAAAATATATTCCTAAAAAGACTTGTGGCTACCTATCAAAAGGACACCTTATGGAACCAGAAAAATTACCCAGAATAGCTAGCACCAACACCTACTCTAGAAAAATGATTAGATCTTAGGAAAAAAGAAAAAGCACTAGGAATTCAGGAGAAATGACCAAATCATCTGTCATTAGCCTTAGGATTGACATTAGCCTTCTTGAGAGCTGTGCTATGTGCCATAAGAAATGTAACACGTTTTATATGTTCTATGTTAATGAAAAAATTCTAAGCCAAGAAGTCTATCAACAACCACACTGATCTTCATATTAACAGATTATGGAATACTGATGTCAACAAAAGAGATCAGGGAATATAGCCACTGTGAACACTGCCTGTGGAAAGTACTAGAGACATCTTCAGAGAAGTGAAATTTTGATCAAGTATCCACACAAGAACCAGTGGTCAATGTCGAATTTATTTGCCTGCAGAACTGAGATGAAGTGATGGGTGTCAGGAAAGCAATATATTCCATAATAATTAAGCTTCAAAAATGGACAGTGTGTAAAAGGAGAAAAGTCATTCATGAATGTTTTCATTTGATTTTAGATATTATCTAGAATGAGAGTGTCAGGGTATGGATACATCTCCCTCAAAGAGCTGATGTCGACAGTCAGTGTGATGGTACTAAAGCATGGGCCTGGTTTTTTGCAATGGGTTTGCACCAGAACACAGGTGTTGTGAAAACCACCACTAAATTAGAGCCAAGTGGCAAAGGAAAAGACTCATAACATCATTGTCACTGGATGTGTAGATTTGGGCAAGTCCAACCCTACTACTGGCCATCTGGTCTACTAATATTGTGGCATATACAAAAGAACCATTGAAAATTTTGCCAACAGGGCTGGTTCTGTGGCACAGCAGGTTTTAAAGCCCTGGCCTGCAGTGCTGGCATCCAATATGGGCAACAGTTTGAGTCCTGGCTGCTCTATTTCTAATCCAGCTCCCTGCTAATGTGCCTGGGAAACAGTGGAAGATGGTCCAAGTGCTTGGACCCCTACACCCAAGTGGGAGACCCAGAAGAAGCTCCTGGCTTCTGATTGGCTAAGCTCCAGCCACTGCGGCCATTTGGGGAGTGAACCAGCAAGTGGAAGATCTTTCTCTCACTCTAACTTCAAGTAAGTAAAATAAATTAAAAAAAAAAAAGAAAACTTTGAGAAGCAGGCTGCTGAGATGGGAAAGGGCCTGGGTCCTGGGTAAACTGAGAGTCCCATGTGATTATAGCATCGCCATCACCATTTCCCTATGGAAACTTGAGACTAGTGTGTGGGGAGCAACCCGGACTAGACTAAGTTACTGGAATTAAGACTTATTCTATGCATCTGCTCTCCCACAATATGGCGCTGGGAGAGAAGAAAACAGCTTCTACACAGCTGCCTCCAGTTCAGCCAATAAACTGTAGGACTTGCTCCTGATTGGAGGAGAGCAGCGTACTCGGCGTGTGGGCAGCCGAGTTAGGATTGGCGGAGGAGGACTATAAAGGAGGAGAGAGACGGCATGCACCAGGAACATCTAAGGGGAACACCTAAGGGGAACACCTGTGCAGCCCCCGAGAGAGCCGGCCGGCGGTGTGCCGCTCCCCTGCGGAAGTGGGGAATGTGGCCAGGGGGAACTGCCCTTCCACGGAGGTGGAAGGGACAGTAGCCAACCCGGGAAGAACCAGCAGCAAACCCGGGGAGGGCCGAGCAGACGAAAGAACAGCGCAGGGTCCTGTGTCGTTCCTCCACGAAGACGGGGAGCGACACTAGTGTTATGGAATTTCACCCACAAAGACGGCAACACTGGTGGAACCACACTATCTGAAACCCTAGATTGCCTCCTCCCACCAACTGGACCAACTGGCAAGCATTTGTGTCTACCAAGTTGGTGGTATTGGCATGGTCCCTGTGGGCTGAGTGGAGACTGGTGTTCTCTAACCTGGCATGGTCATAACCATTGCTCCAGTCAATGTCACAACTGAGGTCAAGTCCTCTGCAATGCACCATGAAGCTTTGAAGGAAGCTCTCCCTGGGGCCAATGTGGACTTCAGCGTCAAGAAGGTGTCTGTCAAAGATGTTCTTCATGGCCACGCTGCTGGTGATGGCAAGTATGTCCCACCAATGGAAGCAGCTGGCTTCACTGCTCAAGTGATCATCCTGAACCTCCCAGGTCAAATCAGTGCCAAGTGTGCCCCTGAACTGGATTGTCACACAGCTCATTGCACATTGCTTCCAAGTTTGGTGAGCTGATGGAAAAGGGTGATCATTGCTCTGGAAAGAAGCTCGAAGGTGGCCCTAAATTGCTGAACCCTGGTGATGCTCCATGGTGGACATGCCCACGTGCATTGAGGGCTTCTCTGACTGTCCTCCTCTGGGTCGTTTTGCCTTGCATAATGTGAGACTGACAGTTGCTGTGGGTGTCATCCAAGCAGTGCACAAGAAGCCTGCTGGAGCTGGCAAGGTCACCAAGTCTGCCCAGAAAGCTCAGAAGGCTAAATGAGTACTATCCCCAATGCCTGCCACCCCAGTCTTCAACAGTGGTGAAAGAATCATCTCCGAACTGTTGGTCTACATTGGCCATTTAACAATAAAGGACTGGTTAATAATTACAGTGCATTGTTAAGCCTTCAGAAGGAAAGGAGAGAGTTTTGCATGGCAATTTTAAGTTATTAGTTTTTAAAATCAGTACATTTTAGTGGAAACAACTTGAGCAAAAATCTGTCACAGATTTTGAGACCCAAAGTTTAATGAGAAAAAATACATAAACCAAAGGTGGGTCTGTAAGAGGTGATTAGGCTCCTCCCCAGCCGAATGGGAGGAGTGCACTTAGAAATCAGGCTTCATGCAGTGTTTGGCTGGCTTGTCCTTCCCTTTTCTGCCACGTGTACACACAGCCTTCCTCCTCTCCAGCCGAAGAAGGCACAGGGCTCCGTCTTGGAAGCATAGGGAAGCCCTCACCTGACAATGTAAACTACCAAAGCTTTGATCTTACCTTGGGCTTCCTCACTTTCAGAATTAGGAGAAAGGAAATCTCCATTACCCAGTCTGTGGTGTTCTGTTACCGCAGTACAGACATAAAACTGAATACTTACTGAGAAGGCGGCAGAAGAGAGAACAGGCTCACTGAAAAATTTTAATGGCAGGAACTCAATAGACAGTACTCAACTAAAGAGAACATAACAGTGTTGTGGAAGGCGTTGTGTTAGAAGTAAGCATTACTGGGCTGGCGCCGCGGCTCAATAAGCTAATCCTCCACCTTGCGGCACCGGCACACCGGGTTCTAGTCCTCGTCGGGGCGCTGGATTCTGTCCCGGTTGCCCCTCTTCCAGGCTAGCTCTCTGCTGTGGCCCGGGAGTGCAGTGGAGGATGGCCCAAGAACTTGGGCCCTGCACCCCATGGGAGACCAGGAGAAGCACCTGGCTCCTGCCATTGGATCAGCATGATACACCGGCCGCGGTGGCCATCGGAGGGTGAACCAATGGCAAAAGGAAGCCCTTTCTCTCTGTCTCTCTCTCTCACTGTCCACTCTGCCTGTCAAAAAAAAAAAAAAAAAAAAAAAAGAAAGAAAGAAAAAAAAAGAAGCATCACTGCTTTTGCTATGTCCCGTACGTTTTGGTATGTTGTGCTGTCATTCATTTCCAGAATTTTTTTGATTTCTCTTTTGATTTCTGCTATGACCTACAGCTCATTCTGGAGCATGTTGTTCAGTCTCCATGGATCTGCACATATTCCAGAGATCCTTGATTTGTTCATTTCCAGCTTCATTTCATTGTGATTAGAGAAGATACATGGCATGATTCAATTTTTTTGAATTTGCTGAAACTTGCTTTATGGCCTAGCATATGGTCTATTCTAGAGAAAGTTCCATGCACTGATGAAAAGAATATATATCCTCCAACTGTGGTATGAAAAGTTCAGTAGGCATCAGTGAGGTCCGTTTGATCCATATTATCAATTGGCTCTGTTGTTTCTTTATTGATTTTCTGACTGGTTGATCTGTCTTTGATGAAAGTGGGGTGTTGATGTCCCCCATTGCTATTTTATTGGTGTCAATGACTCCTTTTAGATCCGTTAACCTTTCCTTTAAATAACCAGGCACCCTATAATTGGGTGCATATACATTTATTATAGTCACATCTTCCTGTAGAACGGATCCCTTAATCATTATGTAGTGCCCCTATCAATCTATTTTTGTCTGATATTAGGATGGCTACAACAGCTCTTTGTTGCTTTCTGTTAAAATGGAATATTTTTTTCTATCCTCTCACTTTCAGTCTGTATGTACCTTTGTTGGTGAGCTGTGTTTCTTATAGCCAGCACATCAAAACTTATGGAATACAGCAAACGCAGTGTTAAGAAAGAAGTTGATAGCAATTGATGCCTACAACAAGAAATTGGAAAGGCACCAAGTAAATAAGCAATCAATGCATATCAAGGATGTAAAAAAACAAATGCTAATTAGTAGGAGGAAAGAATTAAAGAATAAACACAATTGAAAGAAACAATACAAAATTTCTATGAAATTAAGAGCTAATTTATGAAAACAAACACAATTGATACACCAATGGCAACTAAAAACAAAAAAAGAGGGCAAAGACCCAAATCAATAAAATCAGAGGTGACAAAGCAAATGTAACAACAGATACCACAGAAATAAAAGAAGCAAATCAGGCATTACTATAAAGAACAGTTTGCCTATAAATCAAAAATATATTCCTGGACATAAAATCTACCAAAAATTCAATCATGAAGATATAGAAAATCTAAAACAGACCATGATGGATATTCAGTTAGTAATAGACTCTCCTAACAAAGAAAAGCCCAGGACTAGATGGTATCACTGCTGAATTCTACCAGACTTTTGAAAAGAAAAAATTTCAATTCTACTCAAGCTATTCAAAACAATTTAAAGGGAGAGAATCCTCCCACACTTTTTCTATGAGGCCAGCATCACCTTAATTCCTAAACCAGAAAAAGATACAACAGAGAAAAAGAACTATAGGCCACTATTCCTGATGAGCATAGCCTCAACAAAATTCTAGTCAACTAAATTCAACACACATCAGAAAGATCATCCATCTGGAACAAGTGAGATTTATCCCTTACATGCAAGGATGGTCCAACATTCACAAAATCAATGTGATACATCACATTAACAAACTGAAGAACAAAAACATGATTATCTCAATAGATGCAGATAGAACATCCAATAAAATACAACAACCTTTGGTAATGAAAACTCTAAGCAAATTGGGTATAGAAGGAACATTCTTCAAGACAATTAAGACATTCTATGACAAACCCACACCCCACATCTTACTGAATGGGGAAAAGCTGGAAGCAATTCCCCTAAGATCCAGAACCAGACAAGGATGTCCACTCTCCCCATTACTATTCAATATAGTTCTGTACATTTTAGCCAGAGCCATCAGGCAAGAAAAAGAAATCAAAAGGATATGAACTGAGAAGGAGAAAGTCAAGCTGCCCCTATTTGTGGATGACATGATTCTATATATAGGGATTCAAAAGACTCCTCTAAGAGACTACTCATACAAGAGTTTGGAAAAGTGGCAGGATATAAAATTAACACACACACATACACACACACAATCAATAGTCTTTGTATACACAGATAATGCAATGACAGAGAAAGAACATTTAAGATTAATCCCGTTCACAATAGCTACAAAAATTAAATACCTTGCAATAAATTTAACTAAGGAGGTGAAATATTTCTACAATGCAATTTACCAACATTAAGGAAAGTAGAAGATAACACAAAAAATACTGGAAAAATCCTCCATGTTCATGGATTTGAATCATCAATATCATCAAAATATCCATATTACCAAAAGCAATTTACAGATTCAATGTGATCCTATTCAAAATACTAATGACATTCTTCTCAGATCTAGAAAAAATGCTAAAATTTGTATGGAAACACAGAGACCTGAATAGCTAAAGCAATCTTATATAACAAAAACAAAACTGGAGAATCACAATAGCAGATTACAAGATTTTCACATACAGCCTGGTACCGGCACAAAAACAAATGTGTACACCAACGGAACAGAATCAACACTCCAGAAGTCAATCCGATCATCTACAACCAACTTATCTTTGGCAAAGGGGCTAAAATCAATCCCTGGAGCAGGGACAGTCTCTTCAACAACTGGTGCTGGGAAAACTTAATCTCTACACGGAGAAGTATCAGACAAGACCCCTACCCTATACTTTATACAAAAATCCACTAAACATGGATCAGAGACCTGAATCTAAGCTCCAGTACCACCCAAGTACTAAAGAACATTGGGGAAACTGTATAGACATTGGCATAGGCAAAGACTTCTTGGAAAAGACCCCAGAAGCACAGGCAATCAAAGCCAAAATTGACAAATGGGATTACATCATGCTGAGAGACTTCCGCACTGCAAAAGAAGCACTCAGCAAAGAGGCAACTCACAGAATGGGAGAAAATATTTGCAAACCACGCATCTGACAAAGGATTAATATCCAGAATCTATAAAGAGCTCAAGAAACTCCACAACAGCAAAACAAACAATGCAGTTTAAAATGAGCCAAAGAGTTATACAGGCATTTTTCAAGAGAGGAAATCCAAATGGCCAACAGACACATGAAAAAACACTCAGGATCACTAGCCACCAGGGAAATGCAAATCAACATCACAATGAGGTCTCACCTCACTCCAGTTAGAATGGCTCTCATACAGAAATCTACCAACAACAGATGCTGGCGAGGATGTGGGGGGAAAAGGTACTCTAATCCACTGTTGATGGGAATGTACACTGGTCCAGCCACTGTCAAAGACAATATGAAGATACCGCAGAAATCTCAATATGGAGCTCCTGTATGATCCAGCTAACCCAATCCTGGGAATTTACCCAAATGAAAGCAAATATGCATATGAAAGAGTGATCTGTACCCCCATGTTTATTGCAGCTCAATTCAAAATAGCTAAGCTGTGGAATCAACCCAGATATTCATCAACTGAAGACTGGATAAAGAAGTACAGTATATATACACTATGAAACACTACATAGCAGTAAAAATATTGAAATCCTGGCCTTACCAACATTATCAATGCAACTGGAAACCATTATACTTAGTCAAATAATCCTGTCCCCAAAAGACAAATACCATATGTTCTCTTTCTGTGGTAACAGAGTACCTAAATGCAATCTATAGGAGTGAAATCAACACTTGAGATGTGATCATTTTGAGCAGCCCTTGTCTCGACTGTTGAGGAACAGTGTTTGTCTTTTTTTCCTTCACACTGTTTGTTGAACTTTTACTTAGTGTAGGGTTAATCTTAAAAGTATAAAGTTAACTTAAAATATCTTTGTAAAAAATAAGAACGGAAATAGGAGAGGGAGGAGGAAGAAGGGTAGGCGTGTAGCCAAAAAGGAGGGTAGGGTGGAAGAATCACTATGTTCCTAAATTTGTATATATGAAATGCATGAAGTTTGTATACCTTAAATAAGATTAAAAAATAGTGTTAACATGAAAAATAAAAAAGTAAACATCACTAAAAAATACAAACTATTCTACATGCAAAAATGCATCCAGACCAAAAGAAAGGCTGTTCATCATTACTGTAAGCAACCATGACATGTTAAAAGAAAAAAAAATGGTCAATTTTCTATGAAAGGAAAATATAAAAAGAGCTCTCTTGACTGGAAAAAGTTAGAAATAAGAGGATAAATATATATATATATATATATATCAGAAAAATGCAAGAAAAAGAAAACAAGTTCTCTTTATATTTAACAAGATTCAGACTGAATGTCGACTAAAAGGACACATCGTAATACTGCAGATTACAGTTCACAATAAAAATGATATTAAGATTTGTGAACCCCAAAACACATTGACAATTTTTCAAAAGCAGGAAATACAAAAGGAAATAGGTAGAAGTAAGTAGAAACCTGGGGGAAAATTGACATGCCATTCTTAACCCAAGACAGATCAAGGGGACACGACACATTGGGAGGAACGGAGCAGACTTCATAAGCATGGTCACAGAGACAGCCCTTGAGGATTTATCAGACTCTACCTGCCAGAAGTGGAGGTTGCGTCTCATTTCCAGATACACAGCCTCGACACCTGAATGGGAACCGGGGCCTGACGCCTGGGTGGCAGGGACCAAAGTATTTGAGCCAACGCAGCCGCCTCTCATTGTACAGCAACAGGCACCGGGGTCAGGAGCCGCGGCCAGGACTCAAACGTGGGCACTGGGATGTGGGAGATACACATCTCAACTAGCATCTTGACCTCTAGCCAGATACCCGCCTGACCAGCGCCCCAGGTAATTCTGACCACACATGGAGAAAGCCTTGTGTAACCAAGATTCCAGACACATCATAGCATTCGGCCTCTGGAAGTCCTCCCTGATATATCTGCCCTGTTTCCCTTGCTCTGTATAACTGTTCCCCGGTTGTCTTATAGACGGGTGTGCTCTCTCTCCAAACACACTAGTACGCTGGTTTCTTAGTGAGGTCGTGTTTCGTCTATTAAAGCCCCACAGTGAAGACACTGATGATGGTTTGCTGCTGGATTCCTTTGGCCAACATTTACTGTGTGTACTAAGACTGACCCCGAGCTGAAGGCTGGGTGAGTGGCATTGGCTTAGGGGTACTCCTCTGTTCATCAGGTTTCCTCCTATGTCTGGGGCAAGACATAGATCCCAAGTGTAGACTGGAGTTCTCACACCACTTTGTAGCCCATAGCGGAGGCTGTGGCTCTTTCCAACTACAGCTGTGCATGAATGGAGGAAGGCTCTGGTCTGTGTGTGATGCTCACACGCCTACTTGTTGAGTTAAATACTCCAAGCACCACAAACAGGAATTGGGTGACACAGCTTCTAGGGAAATTCCTGTGCCTGCTCTGTGTGGGCATCAGCTCTTCCTGATGAGAAGAGGGCTGGCCTTTCACAGTGTGCCACACGCTGCTGTCGGATTCCCCCGCATTTGCTCACCTAAGCAGCATAGCCACTCTGTGAATAGTACCATACGCATTCCCAATTTTCAGGAAGGAAGTGGAACTAAGTGACAGCGAGTGAAGTAACTTGTGCAAGAGCACGGGAGATTGGATCTTGGCTCAGTGTCCACAGGGGCTCCTCTCCACACTGAGTTCAAACCTCTGGGAAGAGAAGGGCCTGAGTAGTGCCTTTGGGAACGTGGAGGAAGTGACTGATCACTCACCTCGCCTGCTCTGTGTGCAGTTTTTAGTTCAAAGTCGCAGATCTCATCCCGTCCCTTAGAGAACCTATGGACAGTAGCAACAGCAATACTCATCCCGGCCTCATTAGAAGTGCAGCTAAAGTGGCCCGGGAGTGCAGGGGAGGACGGCCCAAGTGCTTGGGCCCTGCACCCCACGGGAGACCAGGAGAAGCACCTGGCTCCTGCCTTACACCCCGAGGAAGTGAGGTTCTTTGCTCTGCTTCCCCAAGCATCCTGGGGCCAACCCCCTACTGCAGCTGGGATGCACGACTGATGATGGAAAGTCTTCCTGCCTCTCACCTCTGCTTCCTTCCAAAGCCTGTTGCCCATGAGAAGCCACTGGGCTCGGAAGTTCTCCCTTGGCCAACAGGGTTTGATGCCAGTGAGTGCAGGAGGAGTCTCGGCGGGCCCTGCGCCAGCTGCTTCTCTAGACCGTGTGGAGTGGGTGGCTTCTCCCGGGGGACTGGATTCTCAGCTGCAGAGGAGGCTCACCTGCACCCCTGCTCACCTGCACCCCTACCGTCTCACTCCGAGTCCTTGCTCTCCTCTGCAGGCCGTGTGAAGTCTGCTGCACACACAGCTCCTTGTGTTCTCCCTGGGTGCTCTCTGCTCTTTTCTTTTGAGCACACAGCCCTCTTCCCACCAAGGGGCCCCATTCAGCTCTCCCGGCCCTGTCCTCACCCAGCCTAACCCCAACCCCTCCACGAGGCCGGCTTCCTGGTGCACAATTTCCCACACCCAGGAACTGCTTGAACCGGTCATTTGCACAGAACAAATGAAGTCCTAGTTTTTAGTGCACCTATGCTTTTGGTAAGCTAAAAACCCAACTTCCATTTTACTCAGTTCCTGTGCTCACGCTCCTGACATGCTGGGCTTCCTTTTCTCTTGTTTCCTTTTTTAATCTTTCAGATTCCCCTCTCTCGATTTCTCACCATTTGCCTTTTGTCGGTCAGTTTCCTTTTTACGGTTCACCATAAACTGCTGTACACCTAAGAAGCCCGAGCCACTTAATTTGTTCTGTAAGCTCAAGGGTTCCCATTTCAGGCAGACGTGTGCTCATCGGGGGCACTCACCAGTCACGAGGGCCCAATTTCTGGGTCAAGCCAACATCTGTGGATGGCTCTTTCTCTAAGTGTCAGGTGTTCTGTGGATGCGTACTTTGGGATTGGATCTGAAACATTTCCTTACATCTTTCTTTGGGAGGAGGAGTTACGCAGGTGGCAGTTCAGATACTGGTTTAATAATTTAATTTATACAGGACCCCAAGTGGTTAATTACACAATACAGAGAACAATATCGAGCGGCAACAAACTAATTTAGAGCTTCCTCTTTTTTTTTTTTTTCCCGTATTTCCCCGAATCCGATTTTTCTTCCTCCTTCTGTTGACTTATGTGGTGAAATCTTCCATGACCATTAGTTATCAAATTAATTTTTGTTGGCCAGTGCCATGGTTAACTTGGCTAATCCTCCACCTGCGGTGCCGGCACCCCAGGTTCTAGTCCCAGTTGGAGCTCCGGGTAGTAGTCCCGGTTGCTCCTTTTCCAGGCCAGCTCTCTGCTGTGGCCCGGGAGTGCAGTGGAGGATGGCCCAAGTGCTTGGGCCCTGCACCCCATGGGAGACCTGGAGGAAGCACCTGGCTCCTGGCTTCGGCTTGGCACAGCGCTGGCCGTGGCAGCCATTAGGGGAGTGAACCAACGCAAGGAAGACCTTTCTCTCTGTCTCTTTCTCTCTCACTGTCTAACTGCCTGTCAAAAAAAATAATAAAATAAAATAAAAAGATTACTTTTTGTTTATTTTTGTTTATTTTATTTTTATTTTGTTTATTTACTAGACAGGGAGAGAGTGAAAGAGAGGCAGCACCAGTGAGAACTCTACTGGTTCACTCCCGAAATGCCTGAAACAGCCCGAGATGTGCCAGGCTGGAGCCAGAAGCCTGGAGCTCAATCTGGGGTCTGCATTGGCAGGAGGTCGGAGTTGAAGGCAGAGCCAACACTCAAACCTGGGCACTGCCATCCGGCACCCAGGCCTCCCCAGCAGCCTCTGAACCTCGGCACCACATGTTCACCTCCTGTTCTAAGATCAAAAGTACAGAGAGCCTTCGCAACAACCTTTGGCTAAGTGGAAACACGGATGAAGACTGCATTTTCTTCTCACACCGAGGTGACGGTGACCAGTGTTTGTGATTTTGTAAAAAGAAATAACTGAAATACAGCCAAATGCCTGACTCTCCTATTTACCTGTGATGCGCCCTGACACCATACTTGACTACCTGGGAGCACAGAGCAGGTGAATTCCTGGATTAGTGCCTTGTCATTGTCCTCATTCGCTTTGTCCTCTAACTCCATGCCTGCCTGGGGCAGGGGAGGGAAGAGTCAGACCAGGGGAAGGAGAACTGAGTTAAGGTCTGACTCTACCTCCAGCCCAGACTGTAATGCCATCTAGACCAGCGTGCCCTGGGCCACCACCTTCCGCCATCCACACCCTACACCACCTCCTCCTCCCCACACGCAGAACAAGAGGCTGTGATGACGGCACGGACGCCAGCCACCACTCACATGGTGAGCTGGTATGGAGGGTCTCCCATACTGAAGACCAAACAGACCGGAAATTTAATGATTAGAATAAAAAATGCCTATTTTTTTTGCAGACTACTTATTTATCTTTCAAGAAAATATACTAAAATGAACTGAGATCAGCTAGTTATTAAATTTATTTTATAATTAATAGCATTCCTACAGGCCAGCAAAAACCAATTAGAGAATATGAAAAGGGAGGGAACAAAAGGAAGCATTTGCAATAGCAATAAAAACTATAAGATACCTAAGGAAAAAACCTAACTTTGTGAGATGTTTCTGGAAAAATTCTGAAATATTCTTGAGATTAAAAAAGAACTAACAGCCGGCGCCATGGCTCACCTGGCTAATCCTCCACCTGTGGCGCCGGCACCCCGGGTTCTAGTCCCGGTTGCTCCTCTTCCAGGCCAGCTCTCTGCTGTGGCCTGGGAAGGCAGTGGAGGATGGCCCAAGTGCTTGGGCCCTGCACCGGCATGGGAGACCAGGAGGAAGTACCTGGCTCCTGGCTTTGGATCGGCACAGTGCCCGCTGTGGCAGCCATTTGGAGGGTGAACCAATAGAAAAGGAAGACCTTTCTCTCTTTCTCTCTGTCTAAATCTGCCTGTCGATAAACAAACAAACAAAAAAACACTAAAATAAAAGGGAGAAATTCATCCAATAATTCATAAAACAAATATTTCGTGCCTGGTTTGTGCCAGTCATCCAGTCCTCCAGTTCTTGAGTGCCATGAGAGAGGGCAGAGACAGGCAATAAAATAAACACACAGCCATGTTAAACGGTTATGAATTCTGAAACAGGAAAATGGAGGAACCTAACGAGAGGCAAGGCTTCATGCAGAGGGATGGGCTCGGGGATCTTGAGGGAGAAGCATCTGAACAGAGACCCAAATGCAGGGAGCAGGCTAAGCACTGCACCTTAGGGAAGTGCCCAGGGAGTATGGGAAGTGAGGTCAGAGGGAGGCGGGCAGAGGCGGGAGGAGAAACAGAGAAGGAGGTGCCGGTGATTGTACTGCCAAGCAGGTTTCCCCTCTCATGTTGAAGGGGAGGTCCTGTAGCTTAGCAGTTCATGAGCTGTTAGGAAGCCTGCTTCCTGCTAATGCACGCCCCGAGAGGCAGCCGGTAACTGAATTCCCTCCACGCCCACGGGAAGCCTGCATTGAGTTCCCAGCTCCTGGCTTTAGTTCAGTCCAGTCCGAGCCGTTGAGGGACCCAGTGGAGAGGAACGGACAATGTCTTTGTGTGTGTGTGTCAAAAATCAATCAAGCCGGCGCCGCAGCTCACTAGGCTGCGGCTTCAGATCCAGCTCCCTGCTTATACACCAGGGAAAGCAGCAGAAGATGGCCCAAGTCCTTGGGTCCCTGTACCTACAGGGGAGAACTGGAAGAAGCTCCTGGTTTCGGCCTGGCCCAGTGCTGGTTATTTGGGGAGTGAACCAGCAGATGGAAGATCCATCCCTCTCTCTCTCTCTCACTCGTACTCTTTCAAATAAATGAATGAATCTTGAATAATAAATAATAATGCTATGGCCCGCATTGTGTTTCCGTGAGCTCAGCGTCCACCTGCAGTGCTGGCGTCCCAGATCAGAGTACTTGGTTTGAGTCCTAGCTGCTCCACTTCTACACTAGCCCTCTGCTGACACACCTGGAAAAGTAGCGGAAGATGGACCTAGTCCTGTGCCCCTGCCACCCACATGGGAGACCAGGATGAAGTTTCCGCTTCCTGGCTTCAGCCTGGCCCAGTCCCAGCCATTGTGGCCATCTGGGGAGGAAACCAATGGGTGCAATCTCTTGTCTCATGCTCGCTCTCTCTGCCTTTCAAATACATTGAACAACCTTTCTTAACACATTTGCTGATTTATTAATAGGCTACCTGTTGAAATGAGATCAGGATAATTATTTTGAGTCTATCATCACAGTGTAAACATATAAGGAAAGAGAAACAAGCCAAAATAAGGTTTTCACACTTGTGCTGAGTCCTACGAACTACAGTCTATTGCTGGACTTCGAAAAATTTTTCATTTTTATTTGAAAGGGAGTAGGAGAGAGAGAAAGATGGAGAGACACATCCCTCCACCCTCGGGTTCACTTCCTAGATGTCTACAACAATCAAGATTGGCCAGCCGGCTCCACGGCTCAATAGGCTAATCCTCCGCCTGCGGTGCCGGCACACCAGGTCCTAGTCCCGGTCGGGGCGCTGGATTCTGTCCCGGTTGCCCCTCTTCCAGGCCATCTCTCTGCTGTGGCCCGGGAGTGCAGTGGAGGATGGCCCAAGCGCTTGGGCCCTGCACCCCATGGGAGACCAGGATAAGTACCTGGCTCCTGCCTTAGGATCAGCGCAATGTGCCGGCCATTGGAGAGTGAACCAATGGCAAAAGGGAAGACCTTTCTCTCTGTCTCTCTCTCTCTCACTGTCCACTCTGCCTGTCAAAAAAAAATGGCCGAGGACAAAGCCAGGAGCCCAGAACTCAGTATGGGTCCCCCAGCAGGCGGCAGGGACTCACGCACTTGAACCATCAGGAGCTGCTGCCCAGGGTGATTAGCAAGAAGCTGGACTGGAAGCCAAGTCGCAGGGACTCAAGCCAGGCACCCTGATATGGGCTGTGGGCACCCACAAGGCGCAACTTAACCATACTCCACACAACTGCTCCCCTTTTAATATTCACTTACTGTCATTTGTATCTGAAAAGCACAGAGACAAGGTATTTCGGGCTTGGGTTAGGTTGACACGGAGGCAGGCCTTGAACGCTCACTTGGAAGATTTCCAAGGGCTGGAGGAGATGTGCAGGACTCGGGTCAGAGGCAGGGGTCTGGGCTGGAGGCTGACACAGCCTTCCCAGCAGATACCGTGCACCGGACAGCTCACCAGGTGCATGAAGCAGGAGGCGGTCACATCAGGTGTTTTCTTTCCTTTCTCTTTTGAAAGAGAACCACAGCAAAGTGGCTGTTTTCTGAGGTTAGTTGTTGGATTTGCAGAGAACGGGGAACGTTATACAAACAGAGTATGTTCTTTGTAATCACGCACACATTGGTGCTGTATAAAGAAAGTATGCCTGCTTCCCTTTCCTTCCAACCGCACTCCAGCCCGGCAAATACCGTTCTGTCTATTGTGGTATCTCGCCTACTTTTTCTTTTGCTGCTTAACACAAATGCATGCAAACACGTAGGATTTCCTTTTTTTTTTTTTTTTTTTTTCATGAGACTGGGACTGTAGCATATGCACTGCTCTGCAGTTGTTTTGTTAAGCAGTTGCCTAACAAGCTGTGGTATGATTGTGCCACAACTGACAGCCAGCCCCTTACTACACTCAACATATGTGAATAGATGTGTATATGTGTAAGTGCTTGTACGTGTGGTGTGTGTGTGTGTGTGCGCGCGCATAAGGTGCTTTTTTCGCCAAGATAAATTCTAGGAATATTACTGTGACGAAGTACTGTTCAAGTTATGGTTTAAGTTATTTTTCTGTGAGCTGGATAATTGCACATAGGCACTATGAAGTAAGTTTTCCTTTCCCACTCAATAAGGCAGAGGAGTATCCGAGGCTACTTAAGGTCTTTAGGTTTACTAAAGGTCTTGGTCCAGAGAGCTGATGTGTGTGTGGTACATGTGTGTGTGTGTATAGATCTTGTCCAGAGAGCTGATGTGTGTGTGGTACATGTGTGTGTGTGTGTGTGTGTGTATAGATCTTGTCCAGAGAGCTGATGTGTGTGTGGTACATTGTGTGTGTGTGTGTGTGTGTGTGTGTGTGTGTGTGAGATCTTGTCCAGAGAGCTGATGTCTGTGTGGTACATGTGTGTGTATGGTTTGTGAGATCTTGTGCAGAGAGCTGATGTGTGTGGGTACGTGTGTGTGTGTGTGCGTGTGAGATCTTGTCCAGAGAGCTGATGTGTGTGTGGGTACATGTGTGTGTGTCTGTGAGATCTGTCCAGAGAGCTGATGTGTGTGTGGGTACATGTGTGTGTGTGTGTGTCTGTGAGATCTTGTCCAGAGAGCTGATGTGTGTGTGGGTACATGTGTGTGTGTCTGTGAGATCTTGTGCAGAGAGCTGATGTGTGTGTGGGTACATGTGTGTGTGTCTCTGAGATCTTGTGCAGAGAGCTGATGTGTGTGTGGGTACGTGTGTGTGTGTCTGTGAGATCTTGTCCAGAGAGCTGATGTGTGTGTGTGGGTACATGTGTGTGTGCGTGTGAGATCTTGTCCAGAGAGCTGATGTGTGTGTGGTACATGTGTGTGTGTGTCTGTGAGATCTTCTCCAGAGAGCTGATGTGTGTGTGGTACATGTGTGTGTGTGTCTGTGAGATCTTCTCCAGAGAGCTGATGTGTGTGTGGTACATGTGTGTCTGTGAGATCTTGTCCAGAGAGCTGATGTGTGTGTGGGTACATGTGTGTGTGTGTCTGTGAGATCTTGTGCAGAGAGCTGATGTGTGTGTGGTACATGTGTGTGTGTGTGTGTGAGATCTAGTCCAGAGAGCTGATGTATGTGTGGTACATGATGTGTCTGTGAGATCTTGCCAAAGAGCTGATGTGTGTGTGGGTACATGTGTGTGTGTCTGTGAGAGCTTGTCCAGAGAGCTGATGTGTGTGTGGGTACATGTGTGTGTGTGGTCTGTGAAGCAAAGTTTGGCCTAACAGACCTTCACTTGGTAAATTATTGGAGATCTAGGATCCATCAGGGTTCATTTAGAGACAGAATCACAAGAAATAGGAAGATGGTTGAAAAATACACAAACATATAAACATGCATAGATAGGTAGCTATGCCATCTACAATTACAGATGCCGATAGATTCACAAAAATCTAGTATTGCATGACTGTGGAAGCCGGGTGAGCCACCCCTGCCAAGCTGCCATCTGCCCACCTGATGCCAGGGCCCCAGGTGCACAGCACAGTGAGAGAGGGAAGCTGAGCATCAAACAGGCGAGAGTCAGCATAAAGCAGAATGCATAAGCACACTGGAACCCTGTCAGCTGTCATTGTCACTGAGCCAGAGAGCACAGGGGTCTCACCGGTGCCAGGGCCATTTGAAATGGAGCTAAGCAGCTGGCCAGGAGGCAGAAGCCCTGCAGGATGAGCTGGGGAAGGAGAGGCTGGGGCTGTCGCCTCCTCCATTTGAGCTCCAAACTCACCCTTCACTCCAGACCTGGCTGGCTCTCTCCTGTGGCCCAACTAACAGGATGTGCACAGAAAGTTACATTCTGGTAAATGCAGCTCACTCTTACAAGGTCCCTGCAAAAGACCACCGACAGCCCCCACCAAAGAACACCAGTGTTCCAGCCGTGTTCTTGTCTGGTTACCTAGTTAACCCTCCGGAAATTACCCTAAGGGTCTAATCTAGAAAAATGCCCTTCTAGAAAGATTGGAAATTGCTGATGTGACACAAACTTATGCACGTATGAACACACACCCATCTACTGAGTATAGATACTGCCAAGGCTCCTATTTTCCACTTTGAATTCAACCGAATTCCCATGTTAACCATACAGTCTGTTTTCTATTATTCTATGACACCAATTCATACTTAAAAATGTAGCATCTGAATGTTAAAATAAGGTCATCTGTTATTTTCATTTTTAAAATATGGTAGAATGGGTCTCAGGGCAGTTTCTGGCTTTTGTCCCAAGCTCTTTCCGTAATTCCATGCTATTTGTGTTGTGGAATATTCATGGTCTATTGGATAAACTATACTCCTATGTCTCCAATCCATCAGTGTTCTAGATAGAAGAGGATCACTTTTCTGATCAAAAATGCCTGTTGACAGCAACATTTTTTACTTTATATTTATGTTTCATTTCACTTGCGTCCCAGTTCAAAAAAATACTTTAAAAAAGATTCGTTTGGAAGGCAAGAGTTGCAGAGAGTGAGACGCAGAGGGTGAGAGAGACAAAGCTCTTCCATCTGCTAGTTCACTCCCTAACTGGCCACATCACCTGGGGCTGGGCCAGGTCAAAGCCAGGAGGCTGGAACTTCACCTGGGTCTCCTACATCAATATCAGATACCTGTCTCGCACTACTAGTATTACCTTTAGCCAAAGGCATCCTTCTTGTGGATCACAATTATAGGACATACACACATGATTTTGAAGATGTGTAAGCTAAAATATTTGAGAGTGCTGGGGTATTCCATCAGGACATTAATGGAAGGACTCATCAATCTATACCAAGTTGGTTGTCCTCATCAGTCTCTAAAAGTCCCCCCCCCTTTTTTTTTTTTTACAGAATTTAGTAGTTTCTCTGGCTTCCTTTCCTGTCTTTCACTGGGCACAGCGCACATATCAGTGGGGTAACTTAAAAGCATGCACCAGCTCTTTGCTGCCTTATGCTCCAAAGTTGATGCTTTTTGAGTTCTACTGAACTCGCTGAGGTGAGGTACCTCCTCGCCACTGGGAACGAGTTTTGCAAACATCTCAGAGACAAACCACGTGAGGGGAAGGTGGTGATGTGACAGCGTACCAAAGGAAAATGTAGACCTTCTGCTCTCCAAGGTCCCAGTCCCAGTCACGTCTAAGAAAATCTTTCCTTGCACCACAGAGTTGGTATAGAAACTAAAGTTCCCAAAACATAGCATCTGGATCACCCCGGAAACTAAATATTCAGCTTCCTAAGCACCGTTTCAAAACTTCTTAGCAGGCCTGGGCTCAGGAAACTGTTAGGCCATTTCTCTTGGTTCAGATACATAGGTGTTCATAAAGACAACGGACACGTATCATCAACAAAGCTGCATTCCTAATAGCTCATGTTTTCTTTAGAGACTTGTTTTCCAAGTAGAGATTTGTGTCTTTTTGGGACAACATAATAAGGCTTTCTCTTGTGGAGATGGCAATTTTGATGTGAGCGATTACTGACAAAAAAATTAGGATTCAAAGAAGTCTGGACAAAAACGAAACCTGTCCCGAGACCTATTTTGAAAATCAAAAAAGAAGACCTTTTTCCAATTTTAAGATGATAACTTGTGTTTCTGTGGGGGTGCAAACTGATGAAATCTTTACTTAATATACTAAATCGAGCTTCTGTGTATAAATATAATTGAAAATGAATCTTGATGTGAATGGAATGGGAGAGGGAGCAGGGGATGGGAGGGGTGCAAGTGGGAGGGAAATTATGGGGGTGGGGGAAGCCATTGCAATTCGTAAACTGTACTTTGGAAATTTATATTTACTAAATGAAAAAAAAGAGTGTTAAAAAAAGATGATAATGGCACAATCTTTACTTCATGTAGAACAAACATTCAATCACAACTCTGTTTTAGCTTGAAAAGTATATTCATCTATCGCTTTCTTCTAACTACTACATAACATGCTCATTTCTTTTGAGTTCCTTAGATTCTGGATTCCTAAGAATGCCCCAAAAGCTGATTTCAGAAGTGGACTCGAGATGACAGAACAAGGTTAATGTTCTGTTCAATACTTATTTCTGTCCCTTCACCACCAATCCTGCTCTTACTGTATTCCACTTAACCTTATGCAAGAGGAGGAATTCCCAGGTGAAATTTTAAACATTCACCCAACATTGTATGACTATCTTAACAAGACAGGACCTAGCTTTTCTCTATCAAGTTGGGAAGACAGCGCAAGGAAGGAGTGCCCAGTGCTACCCATTGGGTAACTGTCCTCTGACTTCGGGCTCTCCTGTTCTGATGGGTCGCCCAGATCACAGCCACTCAGGTAAACATGCACACCCATCAGTCATGCTGAGAGCAAGTGGGTCTTGGGACAGGAAGTGAGGAGAAGCAAGATCAGGCATGGAGGGAAGCTTGGGCTGAGAAATTTCTCTGGATCCTCTCACATCTGCACAGGACCTGTACAGGGGAAGTTCTGGAGGGTGCGAGAAAGAAGACCTTGGCCGAAGAGATGCACCGAGCACCACACAGGGTGCAAAGCTTGCCACTGGACAGCCAGCTTGCTATCAGCATGGGCCAGTCTGTGGGTTTTTCGGGCGGAGAGCCCACTTGCTGTAATTCTGTGTTGCAATTCTCCTCCATCGATTTGAACCTCTGTGAAAATCTTATTAAACTTCATCGACTGAACTTAGATTTGATAGAGGTATGCGGCTTGTGGCTGGCACTTGTAACGAAAGGCAAGTTAACAAGACAGGAGTGTCATGGTTTAGTCGATCAGAGCTCTCTGTAGCAGAGTGGGCTTCAGAAATGGAGACACAAAGATCCAAGGAAAACCTGTCTGTTGTTTTGCTGATGTTCGAGGAGGACTAGAAAATGATGCAGAACTGTGATGGACAAAAGGGTACGAGCTAGCAGTCATGACTGCAGGGACACCCAGGAAGGCTGGTCTGATCAGATTCTTCCCGGCCTCCCTGGGTCTGGGGCAGGCCCTCAGAGGAGAATGGAGAAGGCAGAGGGGCCTTTATGGGCTCTCTGGCTTGCTCTGGGGGCAAGCAGTAATAAAGGTAATCTGCTGGCTCAAGGAGGTAGCTTGCTGAATTCATTGCTGGATGTATGTCTCTCCACCCTGGGCTTTGCTTCTCTTTCCCGCGATGGCTGTGTTGTCCCTCCCCTGCTGTGGCCTTTCCTATTGCTGTAGGCTAGGAAGGGAGTTCATTGAGGAGCAAGGAGCTAAGAGACTTCCAGTGGTCTCTGGGCTGTAGTCTGGCGTCACTAAAACTCCACCACTTTCCAAGCCGATTGGACATACCTACTTTCCCATGATGCACCTGTCTCCTCCTTCATGTAGAAGACATCAATGTTTATAATGAGCTCCAAGTGGAGACGTCATGAAACCTTCCCAGAGATCATCACTTGCACAGAACCCCACCCAAACTCTGCCCCTGTTGTATATTCAGTTAGGACGCCCCCCCCCTCCCCGTACTCTATCTATGACTCTGCTTTAAACTCATCTCTGTGCCAATACAATGACCTTGGGATAAATCCAGTTGGGGACCCTCACCAAACCCAACACTGTGGCAGAGGCCACCCATTGGCTGTCCTGGGTGCTGGCTTCTCATCAGCCCTTGTTTGATCTGAGTTATTGATCTAGTTTGGGAGTGGGCTGGGGGGAGGATCCTTCCATGGTCTACGTTCTTTATGCCTCAGTCGGGAAGGACAAGGAAAGGGAAAATAGAAGAATTTAAGAAAGAACACTGTGAGTATGACAACATGCAGGCATTAGAGGAGATCAGTCTGCCTCTTTCACGATTGGATAAGAACACGGTGAATGTTTCAAATACATGATCACTGAAATTCCAGTATCAGCTTCTGCAGACAAAGTTCAAGGTCATCTCCATTGATTTTAAGGTAATTTCAGAAACAAAGGCCATCTGCTCAGGACCTAAGACAGGGACACGAAAGCTGCTATTTCTTAGAGAAGAATCGTGAGAGGACAGCGAGACACCCCTAAGCCTTGGAAGTGGCAATTTGTCTTCTGTCCACAAAGCGCTCTGTCTTCCTCTTAGAAGTCAGTCTCTCTCAGCTGCCGAGACCCTGTTCCCTCTGCAAATTGAATAACAAACAGGATGGAAGCTCGAGTTAGGGGAGGGGTCATTGTCACTGCTGCGGGGCCTCCCCCAGCCGCTGCGGGGCCTCCCCCAGCCTCCACGTGTCCTCACTCCAGGTGCAAAGATGTAGGATTAACGATTTAGGATTGGGTCTGCCCAGGAAGGGGGAAGCACACAGGGCAGAGGGGGCCCCGAACTTCTTCTCGGACCCCCATCCGAGCTCTGTCAGGCTCTGACACGAGCCGCCCAGTGGGTCCCCTGGATGTGGGGAATCAAAGAACAGCCCTTTAGGCTGGCAGTCCCCAAATAACATTGTGTGGCTGACCAGTCATCCAAGTCAGATTTTGAGCCTCATCTGCCTGGCTTCTGGTTCTTTCCCCACCTGGTTCAGAACTCAGGTAGTAAAGAAAGGGGTGCTAGCTAGTGATCCTCTAAATCCCAACATTATAAGCCCTAGAATTCAGAAATGAAAAAGGTTCTTTTCCACAGTAGCAACTGCATGATCACCTACCAATGGTGTTTGCAGGTGCAGCTTCCAACGCTGAATTGAAACAGATGCCGGTGAGTTTTCCTCTCTATTCAGCTAAGAGGACAGCAGCTCCAGCTGTCATCAGTGACTCTCACAGCCTGGTGAGGAGTCAGAGAGCGGCCCGCGACAGTCAAGTGCTCTGCCACTCCCATTCCGGCTTCTAGATGCTTGCCTTGTGCCTTTATCTGAAAAGTTAGCTTACAATTGGACCCATCTAAAAAAAAAAAAAAAAGTACTTTTTCCTTTGTTTTATTCTAAGCACCTGTTAGGGTATCTAAGTGGTAGTCTTTAGATTGGAGATGCATTTTAAAATTCAAAACACTCCTCAACACCTAAGCATCCTCCCCTGCCCCGCCCAGTTCTTATATAATTAGGTTTCCTTCACAATTGAAAACAGAACGCCAGAACCCTGAGACTTTTGGGTGCAAACCGAGGCTTTCAAGCCTTCTGTCAAAGGGAAATCTTAGTAGATTAAGTGGTTGAAATGATGTGGCCCCAAAGAGGAGCGCACACTAAGCCATGTGGCCACATGTGTGGCTGCTGAACTGGTTTTGTTACTGAGGAAGCAACACGAAATTTTTAAAGTAGTAATTACATATAGAAGCTGCTCCTTATGAGAACATTTGGCTTAACAATTAGGCTGCTACTTAGGATGTCCACGTCCCACAGTGGATTATTGGATAATTACTTAAATACAATTAATTAAAAATTGGGGGGCCAGCACTGTGGTGCAGCCGGTTAACGCTCTGGCCTGAAACACACGCATCCCATATGGGCGCCAGTTCGAGACCCGGCTGCTCCACTTCTGATCTAGCTCTCTGCTATCGCCTGGGAAAGCAGTGGAGGATGGTCCAAGTGTTTGGGCCCCTGCACCCATGTGGGAGACCCGGAAGAAGCTCCTAGCTCCTGGTTTCGGATCGGCACAACTCCGGCTGTTGCGGCCAATTGGGGAGTGACCCAGCAGATGGAAGACGCCTGCCTCTCTGCCTCTCCTATCTCCGTGTAACTCTTTCAAATAAATAAATAAATCTTTAAAATAAAAATAAAATTGGTTCAATTCCTGGCTTCAGCTCCTCCAAGTGTCCTGCCAGTGTAGACCCAGGGAGGCAGCAGGTGATGTCTCAAGTAGCCAGGGCCCTGCCATTCACGTGAGAACCCTGGACTGAGTGCTCAGTTCCCAGTTCCAGCCCTGCAATGTCTATTTCTCTTTGTGTCTCTAAAATAAATAATCAGAAACTAGTTCTTCAATAAAGTTTTGAAAACCGCTCCTTCCCGTTGCATTTAGATTGCTTTTCTTTGTCTTTACAAGTTGCTTAGCCTCATTTCACGTCCAAGTTAATGAAGAAGTCCAGGCCCTGGTCATGGAAAACCTCTTAATCCCCCTTTTCCTCCCAAGAGCGTAGAACCAGGTCATTGCCTGCAAGGCACGCCGGAGGACAGGGCGCAGTCTCCTGTTGTGTGTCGCTTCTCCATTTTCTCACGCACACACGACCATGAGAATTGGTGTGTTTTGGGGGGGAGTGTTTGTTTCTATACGGAAAATAGAGCAGGAACGACTGAGTAACCTCCTTCTGCCTCTGGCAGAGACGGCAAATGCCTGGGTAACAGCCCCACCATTTACTCTTAGAACCGGAGCCAGGCGTTCCCTCCACCATTTCCCAGCGTCCATCTCTTCTTTTGTCTCTGGAAATCCTTCTTGTCTGCGAGGTAGGGAGGCGAGCACTCCGCTCCCGAGCACAGACTGTCTGTGGAGTAAGGCCTGCTGTCCGTGGCCTCACTCTGGGCAGGTTTTACGGGTGCTGCGTTTCGGCCAGGTGTCTATAGTTGATGCGTTCGGGCCAGGTGTTTACAGTTGGTGTGTGACTTCTTCCAATTAATTTTGTCTATTTGCACGGTCATTGTTTTGGCATCTATTCCTTTCATGCTTTATTTATTTATTTATTTTGACAGATAGTTAGACAGTGAGAGAGAAAGAGAAAGAAATGTCTTCCTTCTGTTGGTTCACCCCCCAAATGGCCACTACGGCTGGAGCTACACTGATCTGAAGCCAGGAGCCAGGTGCTTCTCCTGGTCTCCCACGCGGGTGCAGGGACCCAAGCACTTGGGCCGTCCTCCACTGCCTTCCCAGGCCACAGCAGAGAGCTGGACTGGAAGAGGAGCAACCGGGACTAGAACCTGACGCCCATATGGGATGCCGGCACCACAGACGGAGGATTAACCAAGTGAGCCACGGTACCAGCCCCGCTTTCGCGCTTTTTAATACCCTGCACAGTGCAGGCATGGATCTAGATCAGATGGACACAGTTCCTGCTGACAGTGTGCCTCTCAAATCAAGCTCCAGAACCCGGGCACGCTGACTTTCTTTTGTGGTTTTGTTTCTGTAGATTGACGTTAGAAAGCAACTTGACCAGAGAACGGCTGCTACCCAAGAAGAGTGGTTCTTAAACAGAAGCTGGGTTGCTTTTTAAACCCTACATTTTGGGAACTAAGGATCTGGGGAGAAACTTCTGTGACGTATGTCACAGTTAGCAAGAATTTTCCCTCCAGACAGCACAAACCCCCTCATGTGTAAATTTCTGGCCAGAGGGCAAAATTACACACATACAAACACACACATACACACCCTGGCACACACTTGTGGGCACATTCACACACCCAGGTGCACACACTCACACGCTCACACACACACACCCTCCCTGGAAACACAGTCTGAACCATTTTCTTTTCTCTAAGACTCGTCTGTGATAAGAGCCACATTGAAAAGCCGCACAGAACAATGCAAACCTCCCTGAAGGCTAACGCACAAGACGGCGTTTGGAAAAGCGCTCCCATCACCGCTCATTCTGCCGCCTAAGGAATCCCTAATGTGACCCGTGATCAAACCGACTTCCTTGTTAAGAGCAGGAACGTCAGGGAAGACAGAGCCTCCTTTGTCTAAAAGAGGCTGTGGGAGCTCTGCCCCGGGGTCCCCAGACACCCCTAAGTCCTCTGTTCTGAACGCGTAATTAATTCGTAAGAAGCCAGGTACCCCAGCAGCCGCAGCTGACAGTGGGGCCATTCAGCAGCCGCCAGATGTGAAAGGCGTTCAAAGCCGCCAAAAGGCACTCCTGTTGCCCGCGGAAGCGGGAGACGGTGACCTCTGGCTCGCAGCCCGACTGTCACCCGGTAATGCCATTCCTAATGCATTACAACTCCCTCCTAACTGCTGCAGAGGACTCTTGCAAAACCAAAGGTGACTGATTTTAACCCAGAGCAGGTAGGAGGTCCCTATTTGAAGTCTTGCATTTCTCAGCCTAAAATAACTTGAAAGCCGTGCAAAAAAATGATCGTTTTTCATTTGAATATTATTTATGGCCCGTGCCTATATTCCTGCAGGACTGTGATCTTTCTATGTTGAACCTTTTATTTAGTGGAGCAGCAAGCCTTCGACCATTCCCTCCAAAATTAAAAAGACATTTTAAAAGTAAATACAAGCCATTCAGAGAGAACTGCTCATATCAGTCTATGCTCCTGGTTTTCCTGTTCTTTTCAAGGGCTGGAGAAAGAGTTCTTCGTGGAGAACTAAAGGGAAATGCGTTTGCTGTTCAGTTGTAGGCTATTTTTAGACAGTTTGCTTCCTGTGGGGGACTGATCACATTCCCCTGGAAGACGACATCCAACGTTCCGTGGGTTCAGCCCTGTTCAGCCTCCACCAGTAACTCAGAAGAGGTCAAGCAGGTTTTTCACCGATTGAAATACCACGAGGCATGGACGGATGCTTGAAGCAAAAAGCTACCTCAAGCTGAAAATGATCCTGATGTCATCAACAACAAATTCCCTAGCAACACAAGGGAAGCTTACATGTAAGATCAAAAATCAGTTACGCAAGAACTGGATAAAGGAGATGTTTCTTGAGACCATGTGAGCAAAAAATCTGGAGATTTTACCAAAAATTCACTGAAAATTGGCGATATAATTTGTCTACTAAAAATCTAACCATTTGGACTGCATTAATAAAAGGTTGTTTGTATGTAAGTCACCCTGTATTCTGCCCTAGACAACATATCTATAATAATACATATTTGGTAAGATGTATTTACTTGTTTATTTGAAAGGCAGAGTGACAAGGGGGGGGAGGGAGAGAGAGAGGGAGAAATCTTCCACTTGCTGGTTTACTCCCCAAATGCCTGCAATGGCCGGATAGGGGCCAAGCTGAAGTCCGGAGTCAGGAACTCCACCCTGGTCTTCCACATGGATGGTAGGATCCCAAGCACCTGGGCCATCACCTGCTGCCTCCCCAGGTGTCTCAGCAGGGAGCTGGATTGGAAGTGGAGCAGCTGGGACTCCAGCCAGCACTGTGGTATGGGGTGCTGGTGTCACAGGTGATGGCTTCACCTGCTGTAGCACAACGCCAGCCCCTGGGTATGATACTAAACTCTGGGCATTGCCTTTCAGAGTGACCTGGCTTGCTCAGAAGGTTCAGACGGCATGGGGTTTGGAAACATAGTCAGATGGCTGGGACAGAGGCAGTGGACAGCTAATGCTGCCTGCCCCGGCCTGAGGATGCACCGCTCAGCCCCCACACACGAGGCTGTTTACCTTGCCTGGACTGGGCTTCCTTTTATAAGCTGTGACTACGCATTGCTGGGCAGTTCTCATTCTGTAAGGTTCTTTTTTTTTAATTTCATTTTATTTGAGAGACAGAGAGAGAGAGAGAGGAGAGACCCTCCATTCACTGGTTCTCTATCCAAATGGCTGAGCTGGGCTGAAGGCAGAGCTTGGAATTCAGTCTGGGTCTCCCACAGAGTGGCAGGGGCCCGGGCACTAGAACCATCCGTCTCCTGCAGCTTTAGCCGGAACGGATCAGAAGCAGAGGAGACGGGGATCAAACCAGACACTGACGAGGGACGTAAGCACCACAGGCTCACCTGTCCTCACGCTGAAGTCCTCGCTGACCCTGCAGTCTGCTGCCACCACTCTTTACTCCTGCATTTTTACCAACCATTGCCCCTTGCGCTTTTCCAGGACAAGCCCTCCGAGACTTGGAAGCCCTGTTAAGACTCCCTCAGAGAGGGGGACCTATGAATTCAATAATAAACAAAGATGCCCATCCGGTATTTAAGACCTGGGGAGGAAAGAGATTCTAATTCGCAGAAGGCACTGAAATGTTTGAGAATCAAGTTTTTAGGGAACATTGTACCAGTTCTTGTGTTTCACCATTTGAGATACCAGGCTCATCTTCCTTTTTAAAGAGATTTATTTACTTATTTGACAGAGTTACAGAGATAGAGAGGGGGGAGAGAGAGCGCTTCCATCTGCAGGTTCACTCCCCAAATGGCCACGACAGCCAGGGATGGGCCAGGCTGATGCCAGGAGCCTGGAGCTCCAGCCGGGTCTCCCAGGTGGGTGGCAGAGGCCCAAACACTGGGCCATCCCTTGCTGCTTTCCCAGACGTGTTAGCAGGGACCTGGATCAGAGGGGGAGCTGGCGTCACGGGCAGCAGCCTGTCCTGCTACAGCACAGCACCGGGCCTCCTCAGTGGGTCAGGAGGGCTGGAGAGACAACGGCCCTTGAAGATCACAGGTTCTCGTGCGCACACGTCCCCTCTCTGGTCCGTTTCAGGATGAGGCTGGTGGTTTGGGAAATGGGTTTATTTTTTGGGTTTATCTTTGGGGATAGTTAATAAATGAACAGTGTCCTGACTGGTAAAAGTGGCAGTGTACTGTTTAAACTGACCCTAGCTACGCTTTGCTCTGCGGAAGACCTACCCCAAAGTGGGAAGAGAAACGGTTAGATAGCAGGCGTGCTCTCCGTGAGTTATTTCAGGAGCGGAAGGGCTCATGCAGTGAGATCAGTCCTGTTGTTGAATTCGTGTGTAGCTACAGTGGAAAGGAGGAGGGGTAAGAAATGAGAGCTACCGCATTCAGAACGCAAGCCGGCACTAAGGCCCTAACCACTGAAGCCCAGCTTGTTGGCAACACTGCACACAGCAGCCCTCCTCTGAGATATTTCATGTGCCCGAGGCCTGGGACTGAGCTCCCGAGAGGTCATCTGTCACTCTTCACTCTCCCCATATGGGCGCCAGTTCAAGTCCCAGCTGCTCCACTTCTGATCCAGCTCTCTGCTGTGGCCTGGGAAAGCAGTAGAAGATGGCCCAAGTCCTTGGGCCCCTGCACCTGCGAGGGAGACTCGGAAGAAGCTCCTGGCTCCTGGCTTCGGATCGGCACAACTCCAGCCGTTGCAGCCAATTGGGGAGTGAACCAGCAGGTTGAAGACCTCTCTCTCTCTCTCTCTCTCTCCCTCTCTTTCTCTCTCTCTGCCTCTGCCTCTCTGTAACTTCAAATAAATAAATCTTAAAAAAAAAAAAAAAGAAAGAAAAGGAAAGGGGGAAGGAAGGGCCAGGAGCCTGAGAGTAAGCACTTACCGCTCTGTTAGCAGGTGCCTCCGTAAATCCATCCTTTGAGGGGAGTCCTGAACCAGGATGCGGGAGCTGGGAGCAGGGAGAACCGGAAGCACACACGACCATCCAAGCATCCCCAGACTCAGCCATGAGGGCTCTGAACATGTGGACACACTGGCTGCTGGGCTGAGTGAGGCTTGGCCCAGCAGGCTTAGCTGAACGTCTCTCTCTTCTGGTGAAAGACAGTAATTGGGAGAAAATGCGTGGCTGAGAGGGGTTATCCTCAATCTATGAGTGCACAGGAAGACTCGTAAAAACTGCCTGCAGAGAATTCACGCCCTTGCTCCTTGCAATGCTGCAGTGGATGAGCCCGGCTGAAGTGGAGAATAGAAATGGAGAGAACAATGAGAGGAGGCAGACGCCCAAGGATTCTGGACAGAGAACAGAGGCAGAGGGATAGCTGACAGCCATGGAGTGGGGGTGTACGGGTGGGCAGAGTTCCAGAGACATTATTCCCAGCTGACCATTTGCAAATAGGTTTATTCAGCATTTACTTTGTCCTAAATGGTGAAAATCTAAAAATGCATATTCAGAGGCAAAAAGCTAAGAGCGCCTCATTTATTTCCAGTGAATGTGCAAATGTGTAAAACACAGTTTTGTGGGTCCAGGTGAGGCTGCTTCATCAAGTTCTTGAGAAAACAGAACTAAAAGCTCAGTTTCTGATGCGCAAAGAACTTTTCTAATCCCTGCAGTCGCTTTTTAAGAATATGCATTTTCTGTGACCTTCCGGAAGACCCCCTGCAGAGGCATGGAGGCCTCTAAAACCGGCACAACCTTTTCAGGCTTTGAGCTGTCTTTCAGGGAATCTGCTAGTAGAAATCCCGCAGAAATTCAAGGGACTGTTTCCTTCCACTTTCTTTTCCGTCTGTGTCTCGAGAACAGGAGGCCTTTGTTGCGGGCGAGCCACACTGAGCACTTATGTGGGGAGGACCCTGCGTGACTTAAGACGAAATAAACACCCTCTTGGGCTCACGGGCTGCTCCTCCGCGAAACAGCGAGAAGGAAGTGGAGCCCCCTTTGAGCGTGGTCATGGACTCAATAGGTTATTAATACTGTTAGATGTGAGCACTGAGCCACAATTATTGAATAGCCTTCACTTCAGGGCCCCCCACCCCACCCCCACTGAGCTCCCAAGTTTAAAGCCAAGCAGGTGAAAAGGTCTCCCCATATTGGAAGCACTGAAGGGCCACAGGAAATGAGTCATCTAGATAATTTATGGTCTTTCCCATAACTCGCCATGCACGAACACAGTAATCCTTTGTTATTCGGTCGGCTCCGTGACCAAGCTCCAGAACCTCGCTGGGCCGTAATTAAAATAGGGGATTTCTGTAGACTCGGATTCTGCCGCACAAGCCCAGATGGTTTTACCTTCTTGCAACAGACTCCGTTAAGAGGACTGATGCTATCCTGCTTCCCTGGGATATGGTCCCAGCATGCCAGTCTCCGTCAGAAATCATGCTGTGAGTAAAAGCAAACTCCTGGTTTCCAGGCAGGAGACAAAAAGGAGCCGCCAGTGCGGGAAGAGTCAGTAAAACGCACCCACGGACTCGGAGGACAGCGTGGAGGTGTTAGGAGAGAGAGCGAATTTGGGTTCCAGCTGTGGGTTTTTGTTCTAAGATTTGAATGTGGGAAAACTGCAAATTAGGTGTGATTGTACAGATCCAGCGTGTTTTGGATGCTCTTTCATAGGGAGCCAAAGCTTGTTCTTCAATTCCTCTCCAGAGGAAAACACGCTGGACAATCTTAAAGATCCAAGAGGTCTTGGGTTTTCCACAGATTTGTAAAATGGCACTTTCTAAATGTATGTCTAGATATGGTACTCAATTACCTACATAGTCCCCTGGGTGAGATGTGATTTAACTGATAGTGTGTTAAGGGCGTCGTCCAGGCCCAGGGCAAGGATATTCTTCTTACAACACATATCTTTAACACCCTGAAAAGCCGGGCAAGGCCTGATCTTCTGTCTGCCACATTATTTATCACATAGATGTAGCCCGTTGATCATTCCCGACACCACACTGAGGAAAACAATTTCTAAATTAACCCATCCACTCCCTCCTGAGCAGCCATGAGCCTCGCTCCATTCTTGGGGGAAGATTTGCTGAGCCCAACACTGGCTTCCTGGCATGAATAGCCCTTTCTGGACATCTCAAGGCCGGTGCGGCTAGTCCTGGCCATGCCAGCTCCCTCCCCTCCCCTCCTAGAGACGTGGAACAAAGTTGGCACGTGAGCCCATGCATGCGCACACCATACCCGGTTCCCATGTTATGTGAGGTGAGCTCCCAGTTTTCATTAGAATGCTACGTGCACATTCCTCAAGGTGGAGTATTAGCCATACAGAGCTAGAATATTTTCTCCCAGGTCTAGATGATCAGTCCCAGGTTTCATTTAGAAAAAGTGGTCATCAGTTATGGGCCTGGGCACCTGGTAATAAGGGAGTTCCTAGCAATGGGAAGGTCCCTAGCTAGTGCACTCTGCTGCATATATTCATTTCCCAGATTATAGCCCGTGTTGCAGCGGCAGCCAGGACCCCCGGGCTGTCCTGCCTGCCATCCACTCCCTGCAGTGCATCCCACACATCCGGCTAGGGACCTTCCCGCCACTCAGGACTTAGCCTCGTTGGTGACTTTCTTATTACCAGGTGCCCAAGTAATCCACGGCTGTGATGCCTCTGACCTATGGTCAGTAGGGCCTTTACTTGTTGCTGGGTGTGGGTGATAACAGCCTGGGCATAACAAATCTATTTTTAAGAGACGTGGGTAGATCCTGAGACATTGTCTACTTCAGTTGATGGGAACCACATTATAGCCTCTACAGGAAATAGGGTTTTGTAAGAGAGAGTCTGTGTGTTCTGAACATGATGTGTGGCACAATTGGGGAATAGTAAGGTGTGTGGACGTCCCATATAGGGCCATGTGTCTAGAAGAAATCAGTGCCATCATGATGCTGTACCTCCCTTCTTCATCTCCCAGGGGCTTACGAGCCTGATTCTAGGAAGCTTCTCCAGAATGGAATGGCTTTAAGGCACACATGTGTGCTCCGTGTGCTGCTACCCACATCTATTTAGGAAGATTTCTAATCCATGCAGAACTGACCCTCAAGTTGTATTCAGGTAGAAAAGAGTTAGCAAATAGCCAGATTGTTTAATAATTATAAAACAATTTGACTTGATAATGTAGGTCCTAATCCTAATACATTGTTTGTCAATTTAACTGTCAGTAACTAGGTCTTAAGGGTGAGGTGAGGTAGAGGAGGCAGAGCTCCTGTTTTCTCATGCTCCCTTATGAGTGATGCATCTGACACACAGTACGTTACCCAAACTTCCCAACAAGTGCTGTTCCTATCTACATTTTGCTAAGAAGGGTTTTATGAAGACCCAGATACACTGATAACTACACCAAGGTCACACGGCTAGTCATCAGCAGAGCCACAATCAGAACTTGGGGTGGCAGCAAAATCCAGGCTCCTTTCAAAGCCTTAAGCTGACATCTTATTATCCAAGTTGAGATGATCATGAAAAAGGAAGAATAAGTAACCCAAAGCTGGAAACCTAGCAGAGGCATGGGGGACCGACCTTGTATGGTCCACGTTTATTTTATTCCTTCCGGGCAGCTCAGATAACCACAAGATCCCTGGTGATCCTAGGCATTTGAAGATGAATATGAAAGCGCTCACGTTGAGGAACTCACTGATCAACTAATCATTCCAACATGTGCGTGGCAGCCTCCTCTCCACCGCGTGCCTGGGAAAAGGGGATATAAAAGGGAAGACACACTCTAATTCCTTTTATTAGAGTGGAAACATAAAAGAGGAGGCTAAGCAGTAACACATATGCACATTCATTTGCAATTACTTCTCTTCTGACTCCGTCTAGAGCCACGGGTCATATGATAAACTAGCAGTCTGAGCACTTCAAGACATAATAACTTCCTCTCTGTGCACAGATCAGAGTCACAGAATAACCCGCCCAAGTCGTCTGGTCTTACATGTCCCCACAATTGGCTTTTGGCGCTAACCTGTGCCGGTTTTTCAGCCTTTTAAGTGATCTTCAAACACTTTTCTTCAAAACCGCATGCTTCTGTTGGCTAAATCTTCCACATGGTTTTTTCTTAGTAACTCTTTCCTCTTCCCTGTGTTGCATAGGTCCAGCTTTTTAAACGGCAACTCTAAATATACTGGTCGGGAGTCGCCTTCAAGACAACAGGCACATCAGGTGTTTGGGGTCAGAATCAATTGCCAAGTTGGTTGTGTACCCACATGAGCCTCAGAAGGCCAGGTACTGAATGGACCTTCTGAGCTGTGGGACTAAGACACCATTTCACCTATCTCTAGGCATCAATTAAAAGCATTTTTAAAAAAGATTTATTTATTTGAAAGGCAGAGTTACAGAGAGGCAGAGAGAGAGAGAAGGGTCTTCCATCCACTGGTTCACTCCCCAGATGGCCACAATGGCCGGAACTGCGCCGATCCAAAGCCAGGAGCCAGGAGCTTCCTGTGGGTCTTCCCATGCTGGTGCAGGGGCCCAAGGACTTGGGCCATCTTCTACTCCCTTCCCAGGCCATAGCAGAGAGCTGGATCAGAAGTGGAGCAGCCAGGACTCGAACCGACACCCATATGGGATGCCAGCACTGCAGGCAGCAGCTTTAACCCACTGCACCACAGTGTAGGCCCCAGTTAATAGCATTTTTAAAAAAATCATTAAAAATATCTGTTCCTGGTTCTATATTGATTTATTGATTAACAAACAATGAATGCCCTCTCAGGGACAGTATGGATAAACGTCAAGTACAAACCAAGAGATCCTGGGACATCCAGTGTAGTGAGTGGCAGACATTAGCACACACCGCAACGGTGACAAGGGAACAGGAAGGGTGCACGTGGACTGCAGGGGCTTGTGGCGACCTAAACAAGGATCAAGAGTAAGCCAGGGGCCAGTGCCGCGGCTCGCTAGGCTAATCCTCCGCCTGCGGCGCCGGCACACTGGGGTCTAGTCCCGGTCGGGGCACCAGATTCTGTCCCGGTTGCTCCTCTTCCAGGCCAGCTCTCTGCTGTGGCCCGGGAAGGCAGTGGAGGATGGCCCAAGTGCTTGGGCCCTGCACCCCCATGGGAGACCAGGATAAGTACCTGGCTCCTGGCTTCAGATCGGTGCAGTACACTGGCTGTAGCGGCCATTTTGGGGGTGAACCAACGGGAAAAGGAAGTCCTTTCTGTCTGTCTCTCTCTCTTACTGTCTAACTCTGCCTGTCAAAAAAATAAAAATAAATAAATAAAAAAAAAGAGTAAGCCAGCTGAAGACAGTGACAAAGAGGAGAAGCAAGGTCACCGCAGGGAGCGCATGTGTGGAGGATGGAGCAGAAGGGAACACGGGCCCCTGAGCCCAGTCAAGCTGGGCAAAGTGGACTCAAGTCCAAAGGGCCTGAGTGATAGGGTGACGCTGGGCAAGTGGGTGCAGGTGGGGCTGCCAGAGTTGAGAAACGAAATGAAGGAGTCTGAACTCTGAACCCCAGACAGGGAAGGGCTAAGGCTGGTCAGTAAACAGGGTCCACACGGTAACTTTGAGGGAGGTGAAAATTGCCTCGTGAGGTTTTAGGTACTTTGTTAGTCCTGATCTCCAGAGAGTGCAAGTAGGAAGCCTGGATGCAGACTTCAGAACCTACATTCCTAAGGAGCTCCTGGGAGGGCTGGGCTGCGGGACCAGAGCCCGTCCTCTGAGTAGCACTGTCGTGCACAGCCTGCTCTGGTACTCCACGGAGCAGGTGGAGAACAGAGCAGTTAGGAGACATTTCTCATTCACGAGGGTGGCACCGCCACACAGTGGGTTAAGTCATCGTCTGCAGCACAGGTATCACGTATGGGTGCTGGTTCTAGTCCCCGGTGCTCCACTTCCAATCCAGATCCCTGATAGTGCGCCTGGGAAAGCAGTGGAGGATGGCCCAAATCCTTGGGTACCTGTAACCACATGGGAGACCTGGAAGAAGCTCCTGGCTTCTGGCTCCAGCCTGGCTCAGCTCTGGCAATTGCTGCCATTTGGGGAGTGAACCAGTAGATGAAATCTCAATCTCTCTCTCTCTCTCTCTCTCTCTCTCTCTCTCTCTCTCTCTCTGTAACTCTGACTTTCAAGTGAATAAATACATCTTTAAAAAAAAGTTTCTCATTCATTCAGTCAACAAAAATTTATTTTGGAACAGTGTATGCCAAAGACTACTGTAAACACTGGTGATGGAGAAGTGAACAAACTATACTCTCTTTTCTCATAGAGTTTACATGACAATCAAGGAACCAGACAAAAGATGTATTACGCAGACCATACTGGCCAGTGTGATGTTCCAGGAAGCAAACTAAAATGGCATGAGGGGAATAGAGAATTGTGTTGGCGTGGAGAGACGCTATTTCAAATAGCATCAAAGGGCCCCGTGGAAATGGGTGCTTGTGTGGAGTCTGAGGGAAAGGGGGGAAGCCGGCCATGCACTGACCCGGGGGAAGCTCTTCAAGGAGAGGGTTACCTGGTGTAGAGTGCTGGTTGGAAGCATGCTTACTGCTCTTTGGAGGAACAGCAGCAGTGGTCATGGGAGAAAGGGCTAGAGGAGGACAGCAGCCAGGTGTGGGAGGGAAGAGACCATGGTAAGGATCATCCCTTTCGGGTGTGCTTAGAGGAGATGGAAGGGAGGTAGGCGCAGAGCGGTGCAGCCTTACTGTTTGAGCAGCAGGGAGACTCATTGAAGAGGCTGCAGACTAGGAAGAGGGAGGAAACACAGCGGGGATGCTGGGCACGCTGAGGGTGCTGTGGCAGATGGGGGGTGACACCATGACACCTGGTTAGAGGTGCAGGTGAAGAGAAAGATGGCCGATGGGTCTAGCGTTTTGCAAAACTGGTGATGCAGCATAAAACTGAGAAGAAACAACCATCCGTTACCTGAGCTAACCCACCATCAAATATGCCTTAACTCATGGGACATGTGTATTATAAATACTTCTCTGGACGACAGTGTTCCTCAGTGACCCCCAACTTCTAATTCACTGAGTGCTAAAGTGAGCACTTAAAGTTTTGTCCTAAATGACAAATCATCCAAAAATTAGCTTATTATTGGATATCACTGAGACACATTCTTATTGACAGTTGAGTGTGGGGTCTCTGTGCTAATCTCATCCATCAAGAAAATAAAAAAAATTCAGGCTGGGCTGGCATTGTGGTGCAGTGAGTTAAACCACCTGTGGGCTGCCCGCATCCCGTACCAGAGTGCAAATCGGAATCCCAGCTCCTCTGCTCTGATCCAGCTTCCTGCTATGGTACCCTGAGAGGCAGCAATGGCGGCTCCCAGGCTTGATCCCCTGCCACCCAGAAGGGAGACCTGAATGGAGTTCAGGCTGTCCAGCCTTGGCCGTGGCAGCACTGGGGGTGTGACCCAGCAGACGGAAGCTCTCTTTCTCTCTGTCTCTCCCTCTGTGTGTCTCTCTCTTCATCTGCCTTTCAAGAAGTCAGCCACATGAAAACGAAAAGACTATTGTGTCCTCACTGACACCAACACCTCCAAAAGCAGAATTCTAAGCAAGAAGCTACCTGGTGAGCCTTAAGAGAAAGCAGCTCCCAGCTCCAAAAGAGAAGCCAACTGTGATCCTAGCCCCACAGTGCTGAGCTGGTGCTAGGGGGCGGGGCAGTGGTGGCGGGGATATCAGGCTGTGGCATTTGCAACTGTGGCTTCCCTATGTAAACTCCGCAGTGCAGAAGCCCCAGTGGCTTCCCTTTATCTCTGTTTTCTCAACAAAGGTAGCAACGTGGTGACAAATGACACTGAACAAGGCTTAAACACAGAGCAGAATGCCTAGTTTAAGGCAGCATGCACTTTGGCTGTTATTATTCTTGTGATTTTGATTAACAAAGGACTGGAAAAATTGATGGACAAAGTGGACAGGAATCCAAAGCAAAGAAATCTGGTAGTTTGTCATGAAGGTAATTGGCAGGTATAATATCAAAATACTGAAGACATACCTTCAAAACGTAGTTAACACTTATAGGACATTGAAAAATATGATCAATGAATATTGACTTTATTGGAAAATGGACATCTGATGTAATTCTAAGTCAATTTAAAAATGTAATTAGTATATAATTAATGAATATTTGCAGTAGAAATTTTGAATAACTTTACAGTAAATACACTGAAAGAAGAGTAATATCTCATAAACCCAGAGAAGATGATCAAAGTTATATCCTTCAGGCTTCTTAGGAAACCAATTGGCATAAGCAATAATATGATTTCAAAATAATACAGCATTATTATGAAATTAATTATGGTAATTATTGTATCATTGTTAAGAAATTTGAGATCATATCCAGTATTTTCCCATAGTGGCTGGTCCAGCTGCCAACCTAGTGATTTCAGATCCTAGAAATCTTTTGGCTTTTCTTCTTGTAAATGAGGACCTCCCAACTCACACTCCAGGCTGTGTGGAACGGTACTCAGTGTTTGGTGGCTTCTCAGAGAACTCGGGATATTGACCTGAAACCAGAACAGCCCAGAGGACAGCCCACTGCCAGAGCGATGAGGAAGGGGCTGTTAGGACCCCCATGCTGCTGAGAGCCCAGTGGAGCTTACCCCCCGGGCGGGTACTGAAGGACTCTTTCGGAAAATCAACCTCTCTGACAGCCACGTAGGTAGGAGGATCCTGAATTCACAGAAGACTTTTAAATATCAGAAGCAAGACGAGGCCAAGCACAGAAATAAAAGGCCAAGTTGTAGGAGCTAAGGAGCGGGTTGATAAAGCAGAACATCCCTTGCAGCACAAGGAACGCACAGACGACCGTGACCGTATAACAACAGGAAGTGGAGGATAAGAGATCGCATTGGGTGGCCTGAAGACAGCGACACGAAACAAAGTCAGAGTTCCTTTCCTTATCCTAGGAACTGAGTTTGTTTTAGGCCCAGAGCTGTAGGAGAAGCCAGGCTCCCAGGAAGAAGGATCGTGGCAAATAGCTAAAGGAAAGTGCCCCAGCCCACCCCCAGGAGGCTGTGTGCCCAGGACACTGTGTGCTACAGAAGGGAAGCCACTCAGCTATGTTGAGGTCTGCGGTACGCACGGTCCAAACTGGCATAAATACCAGAGCATCAAGATGGCAAGAGACGGTGTGTGTGTCAGCTGCCCCCTGAGGTGACCGTGCCCCATACTGGAGGTCTGGATCCAGTCCCACCTCTGCTTCTCATCCTGCTTCCTGCTAGTGTGCATTCTGCAGGCCGTGGAGGATGGCCCAAGTGCTTGGGTCCCTGCCACCCACGTGGGAGACCTGTGTGGAGTTCCTGGCTCCTGGCTGCAGCCTGGCCCAGCCCCAGCTGTTGTGGGCATTCGGGGAGCGAACCACTGAATGGAAGATCTATCTTGTGAGTGTTTTCTCTCTCACTCTCTCCGTTACTCTGCCTTTTAATACAAATAAAAATAAGTAAATTAGCTTAGAAAAATAAGGTGCCAAGTCATTCACACTGAACCTGGAAAAGGCAATCTTGGCTAGAACAGACTCAACAAGTGAGCAGGTTCATACTCCGTACCCAGAGGTCTCAGCCAGCCCAACGCTCCAAGCACTCCCAGAGCGTTTAACCTGCTGACATGACAGCCCACCTGTCTTCCCATCACACCAAAGAAGTCCCTTTAAAGTAGCAAGGAGGAAGTGTGCATACCTCCCCAGGGGGTCCCTGTTCCTGCCACGTGGCCCCAGAGTTGCCATCCTGCTAAAACAACCGAGTGTCCTGACGTCGGTGCCACTGAGGGACCGGTGTGGCGATGACCACTAGGATGAGCAAAGCGCCATCCTCCCAGGATGGAGTGAGTTTTACGCTGATGACTGTTACGTGATACTCGGTCTCCACTGGACCATGCACAGATTTGGTGTCAGGGACATCGGCAGGAGCGCCCCAGCTCTCTCAGACTTCACACTGTGTCCAGATATCACTTCCTGCAGGATCTGGGAAGTGCAGGGTGGAGTGCACTGTGCTGCTGCAGTTCATCGGCTCAAAGGAGCCACAGCGCTGCTCCACGCGCAAGAGGAAGTCACTGCCCTTGCCGACATTGAAGGCGCTCACTGCAGACAATCTGCCATCTGCCAGCTTCAAGCTCCCTGGCACCAACGTCAACTTGGACCCTGCGTCCAGCAGACCTTGAACTACTCAAGTGCTGCCTTCCCTAGGGTGCAGGGACATAAGCTGACTGCCACAGGCACCGTTGGAGAAGAATGGGGATTGCGACTCCATGTATCACCAGCATGTGGCAGCTCCTTCCTCCTGGGCACAAGGCTTCAATAGGTTGGTTCCTTCTGGGACCGCGAAAGGGCTTGACTACCAGGAGTGCAATTCCCTGGGCTCTGATGGGGATGACCATAAAACTCGCCTAACAACACGACTGGAACTCACGTTCTTTCCAATGTCAAAGGCAGTGCCTGGGTCACCTTCTGATGTCACGAAGCACAGAGGGAGAGGAGGCTGCCCTTCTGAGCACGCACGCCCTGCGGTGTCACAGGGGAACTCTAAGCTTGGAAGGAATGAGTACAAGCATGCTGGCTCTTTCCCCACGTGGCCCTGTATTTCTGTCTTAGGGCTTTAGTTGTGTTTTTGTCACATAAACCTTCTCGTGGGTTCTGCAGAGGGTACAAATCCTCTAGCTCTTCTGGCGCGTGACTTCTTTCTTCTGTTTTTATTTATAAACATTTTTTGATCTGGTAGAGGAAGGAGAACCAGGATTCATTTTCTGCTTTCATAATTAAGAGTGAAAGTTTGATTTGTTAATTGCAGGCTGGGGCTGGTGAGGGGAGCCCATGGGAAGATGAGGGCTGGTGACAAAATCTCTCAAAGACTATTTAAATGGCACTCTGAGCTCTCTGGTGAGCTGGTGAGTGTGTGCATGGGGGTGCGAGAATCATGGTTAGGGTTTTCTTGAAGAAAAACTTGTTGAGAATATAATACTTACACTCTAACAATTATTTTTTGGGGAAAATATACATAATTTTTCTAAACTCATTTATCGTTTATAAATTTTCTCCCCTTTTTTATCCATTAAGAGCTTTACAGAATCTTTTAGCAGTTATCCTGAGCTACCATGCACTATAAAGAAATGTTTCTTATGTCAGTACCTACCTAGCGGCTAAGACAAAGTAAGACCAATTTCTGGTCATACTGAAGACATAGAATGGTGTTTACAAACACCATTGAGAGTTGACAGAGTAAACACTGTCATTATTCTGTCCGTAGACTTTATGTATTTGTGTATTTATGCATTTATGTATTTATTTAGCTAGCTAAAATGCCTTGTTGGTCTCTGAAAAGGTCATCACTGTCTTGACCGTGGAAGTCATCCTTTACAAGGTGACATTTGGGGCCTTCACAGTGGTGTAGCAGGTATAGCTGACACCTAAAGTGCCAGCATCCTATATGGGCACCGGTTCAAGTACTGGCTGCTCCTCCTCTGATCCAGCTCTCTGCTGTGGCCTGGGAAAGAAGTAGAAGATGGCCCAAATCCTTGGGCCCCTGCATCTGCGTGAGAGACCCAGAAGAAGCTCCTGGCTCCTGGCTTCAGATTGGCACAGCTCCAGCTGTTGCGGCCAATTGGGGAATGAACCATCGGATGGAAGACCTCTCTCTCTCTCTGCCTCTCCTTCTCTCTCTGTGTAACTCTGACTCTCACACGAGCATTTAGTGAGCCAAGACTTTCTGGATTTCCTGCATACCACAAACAGCCATCCTAAGCCTGTCAGTGCACCCTTGCCAAGCGGACAATGAGAAATTCCCCTCGACAGCCCAAGTCCCCGTTCTAAATAGAAGCCCACATAAAAATAAACACATATGGTCAGCGCTGTGGCATAGCAGGTAAAGCTGCCACCTGCAGTGCCGGCATCCCATTTGGCACCCAGCTGCTCCACACCTGATCCAGCTCTCTGCTATGGCCTGGGAAAACAGTGGAAGATGGCCCAAGTCTTTGGGCCCCTGTACCTACGTGGAAGACCTGGAAGAAGCTCCTGGCACCTGGCTTCAGATCGGCGCAGCTCTGGCCATTGCTGCCATTTGGGGAGTGAACCAGTAGATGGAGGACCTTTCTCTCTCTCTCTCTCACACACACACACACACACACTCTCTCTCTCTCTCTCTCGTTGCTTCTGTCTCTCTGTAACTATGCCGTTCAAAATAAATAAATACATCTTTAATAAAAATAACCAAATATGGGCTGATAAATGGTTAATGAAATATGAAAGTACACTTAATGCCCCTTGTAATAAAAGAAATGGAAGTTAAAATTATACCAGACCACTGTTGTTGACTATCAGGTAGTCAAAAATTAATAATACCCAATGAACAGTATAGAAAAACCTATAGAGAAATAGGCATGCTCATATATTATCAATGGGGCATAAACTGGGCACTCTGACATCTAATTATTTTCTACAAAAATTTCATTGGATATCGTGGCTCTGTTACATAGTCCTTCTTCTAAGTGACAGTGATACTAGTTTATAATTCCTCTCTGTAGGCAAGTCTTTCATTAAAATTTTCCTATCACCTTAGCAGTATAGATTATTTGATTGCTCACTCCAAATAAAATTTAGGAAGCATTTAGAATATCATGTTCAACATGATTTCTTCCTATGCCGTCCTTCACAACACACATCTTACTTTTTTCTTTCCATCCACACTCACTTCCAGATATGGCCCATTCCATTTCCGACAGATGTCTGCATGCAATCCTCCAGCAAAATGATCAGATATCATAGAAATAAACCAGTATATTGATGTACTTACTGATTACCTGCCCAAGAGATTCAGTAAGTATTTTGCATACATGCCAACATTTCAAAGTTGAGTGTGTTCACATATAAAATCCATATTTCAGGCCATTCGTAAACACTAGCAACTCAATCTATATTTCTGTGTAGTATCAATGTATCAATATATGAGCTGATGAGTACTCATCTGAGGAAGTCAAAGGCAAACAGACTTAAGAAATACAGAACCTGGCTACATAGCCATGTTCCCAGCAGTAAGTAAATCTGTCCTTGCCCAAGAAGGGGAGAATGGATTCTGATGTAGTAGTCATTATCATAGCAGTATATATATTTATCTAAGTATATATTATGTATATATGCATATATGCATAGATGTATATAATCACACACACACACACACACATATATATATATACACACAATGCACAAAACACTCAGGCTGGTTAAAGATAATTTTCTGTCCCATTAGAGGAAATGTGCTCAATAAGGAAAACTCAATGATCCTGTAGAAACTTGATGAGGAAGACAGCTATCCACTAGTAAAATACCCAACTCTGGACCCAATACCACCCGAAGGTCCAGGGTGGCTGTCAGCGAATGATGCACCATCAGATTCCTGTGGTGGTTTAGTCTGGGTGTCTCCACTTTGGTACTGTGGACACTGGAGCTGGTCCACCCTTTGTTGTGCAGGGCCCCTGGGCATAGCAGGGTGCTCACCCTGCACCGTGGCAAGAAAAAATGTCTCCAGACATTACTGGACATTCCCCCAGGGGAAAAACCTGTCACCAGGTGAGAACCACTCGTTTAACTATAAAAGAAACCTGCAGAAAACATGTCAGTTTTGATTAAACATGCTTTCCAATTGACCACTCTTTACGGATGTGTGGTTAACCTTGTATTTGATACTGAAAAAGTTGCAACATAACGACTACCTTTCGCAAATGATTTCTGTGATCATCAGTTGCCACTTCCCTTGTTTGCAGACTGGCTTGTGCTGCTTCAGAGGTTTAGCATCGTGGCGTGTGACTCGTGCTCAACACCAAGTTTTAGATTACGAGGTTGAGTGAAAAAGCAACTTGAAAACGGCTCCGTGGTGGCAAAAATAAGACGTCTATGTAGGAATGTAAATTACGTGGGATCTCAGGGCTGTAAGGGTCGGCGGGCTGCTTGGGAAGCCGGCTTGACTGCCTGTCTGCTGGGCTTTGGCTCAACATGAACACGTCGGGGGCAGAATGTGTCTAATCATGCCCAAGTCATTCTTCATCTCTGACAAGATCAAAAATTCACCGAAGAAAGAAGACTAAAAAAACCTTTCTCCACTTAATCTTTCTGTCTTTGGATTGAAACAAGGATTTGATTGTCAAAGCACTAAGCTAGACGCACTTCCTTCTTCCAAGGAGCTGGCGGGGGCTGGGGACTGGGGAGGGGTGGGGAAGCAGACAGGGGCTTTAGCAGACGTTAGGCTGCCTCCCTTCCAACTCTTCTGCAGGAATTGCCCCCTGGGGCTGAGCAGTGTTCCTCTTGGCTTTTTTCCCTTGGATTCAGCCCGACAGTGGTGCCCACGCCTACCCCATGAGATGTCCTACAGCCACTGCCTCTGGTGCCTCATTAGTCAGCTGCTCTCTCTCCTGAACCCTGCCTGGCAACAGCAGCTGATTGGGCTGGGAGTGGGCAGACACAAGACCCAGGAACACCCAGTTTCCACCAGTGCCTTACAACACTGGCCCTAAAAGATGAGCTAGATCAAACCTATTTCCTCCTGAGGATGTAGTTCAGGAAATGCACAGTGGAAATTGAAGGTGATGAACTGCCCAGAGAAATGAGGTGTGGGGCAGGCGGGGCCTTGAAAGAGACTCAGAGCTACAAGGCATTTTATCAGACTAAAATGATGATTGAGGAAAACCAATTAGGGATGGATGTTGTGGTACATAGGGTTAAGAGGCTGGCTGGCTTTGCTGGCATCTCATATTAGACCATACATTAGAGTCCCAGCTACTCTGCTTCTGATCCAGCTCCCTGCTAATGCACCTGGGAAGGCAACAGATGATGGCCCAAGTGTTTGGGCACCTGCCATCCATGTGGGAGACCTGGAAGCAGTTACTGGTTTCTGGCTCCAAGCCTGGCCCAGCCCAAGCCATTGTGGCCTTTTGGGGAGTGAACCAGCAGATGGAAGATTGATCTCCCTCTCTCTTTCTCTGTCACTCTGCATTTCAAATAAATAAATAAATAAATAAATCTTTAAAAAGGCAAATATCTGTGAGTACACCAAAACAGATACACCGTGAACAGAGGAAAAGGGTAAGTTACTTGCTGACTAGCTACTGGGGGAGAAAGGAAAAAATAAATCTGTCCTTGAATCCCTGCACCTCTCTTTTCACTAGAATGAGTGTAAGGAGTCCAGCCCAAGGTAGCAGTGGGGAAGGATTCACTGTGCCAGCTGTGGAGCCAGGCAACCAGGTGTGGACAGCAGCCTGTCTACACAACACCCGCAGCTCTGGCATCAGGCAACGGCTGCGATTCTCTGCACTGCCTCTTCTTCCTCCCTCAGAATTTCAGACAGCAGAAAAGGGCCTTTTGTTATATTAGAGGAGTCTCTGGGGATGCCCACTTGCTTGGGTTTCCAATTCCTGGGGCCCTCAGTTTCCTCGTTCCATTTCTAGTCCCTGAACATGGTTGCAAATACCCACCCCTTGTGCACCTGTCACTGGCTGAAACACTGTACCCTCCAGGGGTGGGTTGGGGCATGAGACCGTGGGGAAGGTCACCTTGTTGCGGGCTGAGTTGTCTGGGAAGCAGATCCGTGGATGGCAATGAACACGGATGAGGTTACCAGCTGGCTGTCTTGGGTCAACAATGGCAGAAGGCAGGAAGGAAGTGGGATTGTTCAGATAAAGACGTGAGGCTACAGTGTGGGGAGCAACCCGGACTGGACTGAGTTACTGGAATTAAGACTTATTCTATGCATCTGCTCTCCCACAATATGGCGCTGGGAGAGAAAACAGCTTCCACGCAGCTGCCTCTTGCCAACTTGAGTGATGACCTCCAGGAGCTGATCCTGCTCCTGATTGGAGGAGAGCAGCGTACTCGGTGTGTGGGCAGCCGAGTTAGGATTGGCGGAGGAGGACTATAAAGGAGGAGAGACGGCATGCACCAGGAACATCTAAGGGGAACACCTGTGCAGCCCCCGAGAGAGCCAGCCGGCGGAGTGCCACTCCCCTGCGGAAGTGGGGAAAGTGGCCAGGGGGAACTGCCCTTCCACGGAGGTGGAAGGGACAGTAGCCAACCCGGGAAGAACCAGCAGCAAACCCGGGGAGGGCCGAGCAGACGAAAGAACAGCGCAGGGTCCTGTGTCGTTCCTCCACGAAGAGGGGGAGCGACACTACAGAGCAGTCCTGTTGAGACCTCTGCAGACCCTGTGGGTGGCACTAAAGTCAGGACAACCATTCAGAGACCCCCCCCCCCAAGGGGATGAGGCCTTCAGCCATTTTCTTCCCATTCCCCAACCGATGTCTAGATGTGGTTGCACTGGGAAGCAGAGGGCCAACTGCAGGTCTCAGTGCCAGCAGCGTTCCCAGCCGCTGGGGGATGAGGCTTCGGCACTGGGGAAGTCGGGGAAGCCTGACTTCTGCTAAGATGAGCGACCCTGATGCTGGGGAGGTCTAGGCTGGACCGTGGCAGACAAGCTCTACATCTGTACCAACAACCTGCTCTGCGCTGCTCAGTGGGCCCTCCCTCGCCCATGCAACAAGGTTCACCCCACTGCCGGGCACCCGCAGGAGACCAATCCCCCAAAACTGGGTTATTTCTCGTTGGCTCCTGGCTCTCCATCCACACGGAACAGTACGCCTGACAAACCAAGCCCTGTGCACCCTGGAAGCCAACTCACTTCTTCCCTCTCCTCCTTCCCTGGCTTCTCACTCGGTCTGGCTACAGCTCCCTCCTTGGCACACGCAGGTTGGGCGACCTGCTAATGGGCCCTGATCTGCATGGCCACATCTCAGGCACACGTGTGTTACCTTTTTAAATATTTTTAATCTACATAAGGTGAACAAATTTCATGTCTTTCACATGTCCGGATTTAGGAGCACAGTGGTACTTCCCACCCTACCCTCCTTGCGGCCCATGCTCTCACCCTCCCTTCTACTTCCTGTCTTAGTCTTCTTTTAATTTTTACAATGACATATTTTCTGTTTATTTTATAATCATAAGCTTAACCTTCCACTAAGTAAAGAATTCAACACACAGTAAGCAGAAAAACAACACTGCTCCTCAACAAGAGACAAGAGCTGTGAACAGCCATCAAATCTCAAAATGTCAACATCACTCATACACATTATATTATTTCGTACTCTATTAGTTGCCACAGATTGGGGAAAACATGTGATATTTGTCTTTTGGGAACTGGCTTATTTCACTCAGTATAATGGTTTCCAGGTGTATCCATTTTGGGGCAGGCCCATGACACAGCAGGTTAAGCCACTGCCTGAAATGCCAGCATCCCATATCCCAGTTCAAGTCTCTGCAGCTCCACTTTCAATCCAGCTCCCTGCCAATGTGCCTGGGAAAGCAGCAGAAGGTGGCGCAAGTACTTGGGCCCCTGCCACCCCCATGGGAGACCTAGAAGAAGCTCCTGGCTCCTGGCTTCAGCCTGACCCAGCCCCAGTTGTTGCAGCCATTTGGGGAGGAAATCAGTAGATGGGAGATTTCTCTCTCATCTATATCTATATCTATATCTATATCTATATCTATATCTATATCTATACCTACAGGTATCTATATACCTATAGCTAGATAGATATCTTTCTCTCTGACTTTCAAATAAACATGTGTGTTACTTGCTCTGCCTGTGAGATATGAATCTCCATGAAAGAACTATTTCAATCACTCAGTGCAGCCCAATGCCCAGGAGTCTTCCAAAACATATGAGCACGTTTCTCAAAGTTGGTGGAAAATGGAATTAAAAGATACTTTGAAGGGGCCAGCACTGTGGTGTAGTGGATAAAGCTGCTGCCTGCAGTGCCGGCATCCCATATGGGCACTGGTTTGAGTCCCGGCTGCCTCACGTCTGATCCAGCTCTCTGCTATGGCCTGGGAAAGCAGTGGAAAATGGCCCATGTCCTTGGGATCCTGCACCCGCATGGGAGACCTGGAAGAAGCTCCTGGCTCCTGGCTTCTGATCAGCACAGCTCCAGCCATGGTGGCCATTTGAGGAGAGAACCAGCAGATGGATGACACCTCTCTCTCTTTCTCTCTCTCCCTCTCTCTCTCTCTCTCTGCTTCTGCCTCTCTGTAACTCTTCCTTTCAAATAAATAAATAAATAAATATTTTAAAAACTGATACCTTGCTACAAAAGGAAACTGAAATCCATACACACATTAAACATACAACACATAGTACATACATGCACATATTCATTTTCACAATGCACATGTTCATGAACTTCTTGAGGATCCTTTTTTTTTTTTTTTTTTTTTTTGACAGGCAGAGTGGAAAGTGAGAGAGAGAGACAGAGAGAAAGGTCTTCCTTTGCCGTTGGTTCACCCTCCAGTGGCCGCCGCGGCCGGCGCACTGTGGTTGGTGCACCGCGCCAATCCAATGGCAGGAGCCAGGTGCTTCTCCTGGTCTCCCATGGGGTGCAGGGCCCAAGCACTTGGGCCATCCTCCACTGCACTCCCTGGCCACAACAGAGAGCTGGCCTGGAAGAGGGGCAGCCGGGACAGAATCCGGCGCCCAGACCGGGACTAGAACCCGGGGTGCCGGCACCGCTAGGTGGAGGATTAGCCTAGTGAGCCGCGGTGCCAGCCGAGGATCCCTTTCACTTGCATCTCAAACCCACCTCGGGTCACTGGTGCTCAAGGGAAAAAAAAGTCGTTATTTCTTACAAATATTCATGAATGGACTTTGGTTCATTCTCTCACGTGGGCACCCTGGCCCAGGGAGAACTCAGAAAGCACAGCTCAGGAGACAAAGGAAAAACTGGGGAGAGCGATGGGGAGTCCCTCCTCTGGCCTGTCCTCCCTCCCAGCTCCCTGGAGGACAGGAAAGAGGGACCCCTGCCAATTCACCATCTTTGCCAGGGCTCGTCCACAGGCACAGAGAGCGGCACACGCAGAAAATGAGTTCATCCCATACCCTATGAATTGGTTGAAATCTAACCCAAGGAAACAAGACATTTTTGGAGAGTGAACATAATTTCAAAACTCGTAGTCATTTCCCGAAAGTACTGTCTACCGCAAATGGCTTATCGCCTCCCTTCCAATGCACATATGTGATTTCCTGCTTACGGCATTTCCCCAAGGGATGAAGGGGAAAAAAATTACAACGAGGCAAGTTTTATACGAGGGATTATCTATGGTTCCTGAATAAGAAGGCTTTCCCTCTCCAAGCACACCTGCGGCTCCTAATAACCGATTTACGCAATTTTCCTCTCAATGCGAATCGAAATTGGCAATACATGTTGCATACATCTCAGAGAGTGAATTTTTAATCTTGTTTTTTTTCTGGTTCATGACACTGGGTCCCAGTTCACCAGCACAGGGGTGGGTACATGAGGAGCACTTAGGAATAAGGAGCCAAAGAAACACAAAGTCCGTTGGAAAGAAAAAGAAATCTGTATGTCTGGCTCTCTCTATGAATTATGACCATTGAAAGGGGGGAAGAAATGCTGAATGTTTGCCAGGGAGACTGGCGTGCAGAGGGACAGCTGGAGTTTTCTGTTCGGGCTCACAATGCATTGCTTGTTTCGTCAGGGAAGAACGGAGTCCCTTAGCCCACAGCTCACACATTGCTCCAGACGCTGGCACATCGCTACCTCGGGGAGCATTTTCTTCAAAGGAACCCACTAGATTTTTCAGGAAGGTCACCGAGGACGCTCTGGGCACAGATGCACTGACCTTCCTGAGAGAGATTTGTAGCCCTTGTGGAGCGGGGACCCTGGCTCGGGACATGCCTTCCCTGTGTGGTGACTTTTATACAGGCTGCATTGTTCCAACTGCCCAACCCCACTTCTTTAATTCCCTTGGGGGCTCAGGAAATTCTAACTCAATAAAATAAAACCCCATTGTGTTTTTCTTTGGTTGAGATGCAAGTAACATTTTTAACAAGAATGTGAACCAACACATAAACATGGCACAGAACTGGAACTTTGAGTGGGACTTGAAAATTTAAGTGTTTGAAACAACAAAGTACAAATGAGTGAGGAAGAATTGGGAAAGAACCATAACCACAGTGAACATCCCGATCCCAGGGACAGGGACTCGTGCTCAGAGGGGATCGGTTGGCTCCACAGCCCTGGGAATGGCATGAACCAGGGAGGCCTCTCCAACAGAGCCAAACACTGACCCATGGGCACAGCCACTCCTCCCTACCCACCACTCCCACAAGCAAACAAGGGACTTCTGAAAGGCTGATTGGGCAAACCAGTATCAGTGAGCTGTGGCTGGTCATTCGTTTCCTAACCTTCTTCAATTAGCTGAAATCCATCCATGGTGTTTCTTCATAATATGCATTTCCATGAACTTTTGAAGACTTCATTCATGCATGAATTTCAAAATTTCTTTGCACCAAAATAAACACTCCATTTTCCACGGCCTTTTCTGGAGTCCCCTCACACTTGCTTGGCCTTAGAAAGTTTAAACAGGTACTCATGTTGCCTGTAGAGGGAAGAGTATTTGCTAAGTGCAGAAAGCAACCTCAAGCAAAACAGAGCGGCTTCGAGGGCTGACAATGAGTGCCTTCCACAGGCCGTTCCCCTTGGAGGATCCCCTGCTGATGTGTGATGAAGCCTTGCACAGCTCAGTGCTTGTGCCTCCTCACACTCCCCCAGCCAGCACTGACACTGCACTAACAGCCCAGGAGCTGCTCCAGTTCAAGGACAACTCAACCAGAGCACCTGAAAGTGAGCCACTTGCCATCAGATGACCCTCCAAGCATCTTAGATCTTGAGCATCTGTGGTGAGACTTAAACAGGAAGAAATAACTATGTTAGATGGTGTTTTCTAGGAAGGTCCTAGGTACCAGTGGGATTTCCTCTCATGGGGTAAACATTTGAGGTAGTACTCAAGGTACCACTTGGGATGTCTGCACCCCTCTCAGAGTGCCTGGGTTCCAGCTCTGGCTCTGGTTCTTATTCCATTTGACTACCAACATGCATCTTGGAAGGCCGCAGATGGGTGCTTGTCCTTGGGTCCCTACCACCTTATGGCAGAACTGGATGGAGTTTCCAGTCCCTGGTTTTGAACTGACCCAGCCCCAGAGGTGGTCGATATTTGGTAAGTGAACCAGCAGATGGAATATTTTGCCTCTCTGTCTGCTTTTCAAATAAATACACGTTAATTTTAAAAATTCATGTCATTTAAAATATCTGTGGGTAGGTAACTGGAAAAAAGTAATTTATTCTCAGGTTTTTACAAGATTGTTGAATGGTCATGTTAATGATACAAGACTGGAAGGAGAGTAAGAGGATTCCACATCGTGTCTCATGCTCTGGTTCCTGACACCAAAGATTCCTGTTCCAGAAAGCAGCTCCTCTCCGTCACCATGATCTGCACCCTTTCTTGCCTCACTGTTTGGTGCTTTTGTCACTGAGCTTTTGTCTTTATTCACGTTTTACTCTATTATATATGCGAGGAGACAGATAATGTCTGATATTTTTAGTCAAATCCCACAAAAAAAGGCACTACCTGATAGTTGGATGAAGAACTACGGCTACGACTATTACTATCATGCTTAATTATGATAAAATATACAAACATGCAATTTGCTATCTTGAACTTTTTAAAGCATACATAGTTTTGAGTGTATTCACATTGTTGTACAAGTCTTCACCTCTTCCCATCTTACACAGCTGACGTGATACACTAAGCAGCTCTCTGTGTCCCTGTCCATTTCACAACACCAACACGAGACATTCTCCTCTCCTTCCTTTCTCCACACCGAACTCTATTTCTTCTTTCAAACCTCCCACCTTCCCTCTCTTCTCTCTCCTAGCCTCTGTCTTTCCTTTCTCTCCTCCTTCATTCTAACCTTTCTCAGCGATTTGTCAATCACCTGTTCTCTGCCAGCTCTATCCTAGGCACTGGGAAAGCAACAGAGCAGAAGTTGACAGAAGTTCTTGCCTTACAGTGTTTGTTTTCTTGTTGGAAGAAGACCATCACCAAAGAAAGAACAGTTGCAGTACATTGTAGGTGCTGTGAGGAAAAATATAGCAGGGCGTGCCTGGGTGAAAGAAAAATAAGGACAGGGAAGGATTACTGATAAAGTGAAATCTGAACCGTGCTCTAAAGGGCAGAGTGCCATCAGCCTTGCAGATATGTAGAGGAAGAAATGTCCTAGCACTGGGAATAGTGAGTACGTGACCATGGTGCAGAAGGTGTGTGCTGTGTCCAGGGAGCAGCAAGGAGACGTAGTGGCACACTACGGATTGTGACTACTGTAGACACCTGGAGTAAGTGAATCAAGTAGTGTTTGCCCTTCCGTGCCTGGTTATTTCACACCACATAATGTCATTAAGGTTCATCCATGTCATAGCACGTACCAAAAATTCCCTTTTAAGGGGCTCACATTGGGTGCAGTGGGTTAAGACACCACCTGCAATGTCGGCATCCCTGTATGAGCACCAGTTTGGGTCCCAGCTGCTCCATTTCTGATCCTGCTCCCCCCTGCCAATGCACCTGAGAAAGCAGCAGAGGATGGCCCAAGTACTTGGGCTCCAGCCTCAACGGCCTTCTAGGCTCCTGGATTCAGCCTGGCCCAGGCTGGGAAGCGAACCAGTCAATGAAGATCTCTTGTTCTCTCTGCCTCTCCTTCTCTCTCGGTAACTCTGCCATTCAAACAATAAATAAATCTTTTTCAATCCCTTTTTTTTTTTGACAGGCAGAGGGGACAGTGAGAGAGAGAGACAGAGAGAAAGGTCTTCCTTTGCCGTTGGTTCATCCTCCAATGGCCGCCGCGGCCGGCGCGCTGCGGCTGGCGCACCGCGCTGATCCGATGGCAGGAGCCAGGAGCCAAAAGGGAAATAATGTCCCACTGTATGTATGCACCAGTTTTTGTTTCCCATCCATCTTTGATGGCCCTGTGGTTTGCTGTTCCTCTTTGGGTGTTGTGCATAATGCTGCTATGTACACAGCACGCAATCTCTTTGAGACTCTGATCTCAACTCTTTTGCATGTTTACCTAAATCCTGAACATTCAGTCAAATGATGATTCTATTTTTAGCATCATTGGCACTACCATACTCTTTCTAGAACTGCTATGTCCTTTCACATTTCCACCAATGCTCTCAAGGGTTCCACTTTCTTCTGGGTTTTTGATAGTAGCCATCCTTATAGGTATGAAGTGATATCTCATTGTGGTTTTTATTTAGATATCTTAATAATTAGTGTGCTTATTAGCCACTTAATATGTATTGATCGTAGGAATACTTATTGAAGTCCTTTGCCAATATTTTATTCTGGTTCGCATATGGTCTTGGTGTTGTTGAGTTGTCGAAGTTCTCTGTATATTCTTTATATTAATCCCTTAAATAAATAATATAAATAAATAATCTCTCCTATTTTCTAGGTTGTCTTTCCCTCTGTGGATTGTGTCCTATGATGCACAGAAGTTTTGCATTTTTTAAAAAAAAGATTTATTTATTTATTTGAAAAGCAGAGTTACAAAGTCAGAGAGGGAGAGGGAGAGATGAAGAGAGAGATCTTGTATCTACCAGTTCACTCTCCAAATGGCAGGAATGTCTGGAGCTGGGCCAGGCCAAAGCCCAGAGCCAGGAGATCCATCTGGATCTCCTATGTCCGTGGCAGGAGCCCAAGTGATGGGACCATCTTCTAGTGCTTTCCCAGGAGCATTAGCAAGGAGCTGGAACAGAAGTGGAGCAGCTGGGATAGGACTGGTGCTCATATGGGATGCCAGTCTTGTGTCTGTTTAACCCACAGTGTCCCGATGCTGGCCCCAAAAGTCTTATATTTTGCTCATCCATTTTTACTTGTGTTCCCTGCAGCCATAGTTCTGCCGCTCAGATCTGTACATTCCACCCATACTAGTCAGCTTTCTAGATCCATTATTCCACTACTGAACCTAGTGCTGCTCTCTCTGGCAATACTTGCTGCCACTCTGTCAGATGTGTGGAGCTGGTGGTGAGATGACGACTTTATCCTTTTAAAGGGTCAATTGGGTTGAAGAAAATAGAGATTCAGGTACATTGAGAGCAACTTTTTTTTTTTGGCCTGGCCAAATTTATGCTATCTATTTTTTCTTCCAGTTGAAAGACTACAGGGATTTTTTTATTACCATATATTTTAGCTCTCCCAGTCATAATAAAATAGGAGAAAATGATGCTTTTAACATATAATCAGAAATCTATGCATTTAAAACTAATAAAGAAAAGCAAGAGATACTGTTCCACTGGGTGACTACTACTAATACAATCTGTCTTTCTCCAAAAACCAAGTCTGCTGGTCTACACTGAGACTGAACAGGAGTTTCTTTGTAAATTAGAGGTCCTGAATGCTGAGACGCTAACTCAGTGGGGGAAGAGATTAAAAGAGGCTTTTATGTTAAGACAGTTGCTGTTCAACATTAGTGCAAGATTTAGTGACCCTGCAAGGATCACACTTTCCTGGTAGAAAATGTGGTTACAAACCATCAATATCAATATCAATATCAATATCAGTATCAGTATCAATAAATGCATGATAGAGATCAACAGGCATTTGCTGTTCTTTTCTAATCACTATCATCAAAGTCTCCCTTTGCTATTTTTCCCTCCAGTTCCCCCCCCCCCCCGTGGCACTTATTAAAATAATAGAGCTATCATGCGGGCCATTTTGTTGTGCTCAGTTCCAAGCTATATTGAAGCATCAAAAAGGGTTTTATTTTCCTTTTTTCTATGATAATCCAAAAACTCTTAGAGTGGAAAAATTCAGGTCCACAACTCTCTATACTATTATTTCTCTTTCTCATAGCAGATGGAGTTTTTCAGGTCAAAACTGAATTTTTTCTCTGTAGAACATCTCAAGGCTGGGTCTGACTTTGCTACCTTTTGTCATTTTCAGTTGTTGATTTACTGGGAGAAAGTGTGCACCTGTTGGCCAAGAATAACATCTTGTTCTCATGCATAGGAGCATGAGATGTAGAAGGGCTTGAGTAATCTCTCAGTGACCATCTGTAACCTCCCACAGATAAGCATCCAGGCTGATGGTGCTTCTGTGTCTCCTCTTATAAATATCTGGCCATCAACGGAAAGGAGAGTCAGAATCATCAGTTTCAACGGAATCTTTCTTTACTATCTTTACTTTAATATTAACACTACTTTGTGTGCTCCCGGATTGGAAGGAGAATGAATGTTTTGTTATGATGTGGAAATGTATAAATAAAATGGAAAGAATAAATAAAATGGAAGTAAATGAGAAATATAAATAAAACAAACAAGCAGGGATGCAGAGTTGTTAGAAGGGGGAAGTAGAGAAGAGAACAAAAAGCAATTAACAAAAAGAAGAACAACATTTTGATCTGCCCTTCTGCTTGTTTCCCGTAGCTTTGGGTTTCATGCTGCAGGGATTGTTCAAACGACCTTGTATTTCAGGAGGGATAAATTAGAAGAGTTGACTCATTGGGAACCGGAGCTCAAGGAGCCTTTGAAAGGACATTATGTAGCTTAGTGCCACAAGAGACACACACAAGTGTGGTTTCTTGTAAGGAAAGAAGCCACATCGTGAACGGGTGTTCCCGAGTTATTGTTGATAATTAATAGTAAATTGGAACAAATAACCAAGTCAACGCTATCAACTCAGAAATAGTAATCAAAATCCTGATACAGAAGTAACTCAAAATTTAATGAAGCCCCGCCCTTGTATGTAGGACGTTCTGTTGTCCTTGCAGAGTATGTGAATCGCGCTCTGTTGCCCTGTGGAAAGAACCTCAGGGACGGAGTTGGTTTATTGAAGAACAGAAGAATAAAAACAGAAGGGAGGCTTCAGTAAACAGTGGAAAACAATCTGCACTCGGACGGATGGATGGCCACCAGAGCTGCCACACTTCTGATGACACTGAGTGAGCATGCATTGTGTTTTGCCCGAGATAGCCCCAATTATTCCTGTTATCTCAAGGTCATCATGACTATTACCTCCCTTGACTCCAAAATGGCCCCGTTGGGACATTAAATGAGGTGATCACCCCTCAAGTAAGCCACACTACTGAGGAAACCTTCTCCGTCCAGGAGTGGAGAGGACAAGATGCTCTGAAGGCTCCTTCCAACATGCACGCTTGAATTTCAAAGTTCAGGGACATCCATCACCTATGTGCCCTCTATGACCGAGCTTTAGTGCCCACTCCAGTTGCCTGTCAACCATCCTGAGGAAGCAATTTGATTACACATTCAGCTGGCCCCACCCACGTCTAGACACACCCGAGAGCCCGTTCCCATGGCAGCATCTTCTGGGCCCTTCACTGAGACACACTGACCTGGTGTAGTTTATGAACAACCTCACCCTCATCCTCCCCTTTGTTAGGAGAAATATGAACTCCTGGAAGAGGGTGTCATGTGTTAACTGTTCACATGCACCAACCACCAACACCAACACCAAGGGACAGTTTTACACTGGTGTGCAAGGACTTGAAAAGCCTGCTGCGTGTTTTGATAAACATGAGCTAAAATGAATGTTCCACTATTTCTTCTGGGTCATGTGCTTGGGGAGAGAGAAGGTTCTTGCTGGACAAGACATGACATGTAGTGGTGTCACTTGTGGGGAAAGCTCGATCGTCACAGAGGAACACACTTGGATAGATGTGTCTGTCATTTGCCGGGAACCCAGATATATTCTGGGGGGTCAGTGGGAAGGGGTGAACCACCCAAGGAGGGTGTGTCTTCTCTGTGGCTCCCCCATCTTTTTTCTTTGATTATTTTATTTTTAATTTTTTAGAAGGAAGTGAAAAATTGGGTAGTGAAAAATTTTTGCTTGTACACAAATGGCATTTTTCTAAACAGGCAGCGATCCTTGCATTACATAATAACCATCCTTATCAAGTACATCTAGGAAGATCAGCAAGAGTGGGAGCCGGACAGAGGGACTTCAAAATGTTCACACAAAGCAGAATTAAATTTGGGACATGCTCAATCGGACTTGCCCCAAATGGTGGAGTTAGAAATGTGCCAGGGGATTCCAATACAATCCCATCAAGGTGGCATGTACCAATGCCATCTCACTAGTCCAAGTGATCAATTTCAGTTCACAATTGATCACACTGATAGGTCTAAGAGTCGAAGGGATCACACAAACAAGACTAGTGTCTGCTAATACTAACTGATAGAATCAAAAAGGGAGAGAACGATCCAACATGGGAAGTGGACTCATAAAATGGCAGATGTCCTAAACAGCACTCTGGCCTCAGAATCAGCCCTTAAGGCATTCAGATCTGGCTGAAGAGCCCATGAGAGTATTTTAGGCATGGAAAGCCAAGACACTCTGGAAAAAAAAAAAAAAAAACTAAATGAAAGATCTCTGCGAGTGAGATCCCAGTGTAAAGAACGGGGCCATCAAAGAAGGAGGTACCTTTCTCTGAAGGGAGGAGACAACTTCCACTTTGACTATGACCCTGTCTGAATAAGATCAAAGTCAGCGAACTCAAAAGGCTTCCATAGCCTTGGCAACTCATGACTAGAGCCTAGGGAGATTACTGATGCCATAAACAAGAGTGTCAAATTGTTAAGTCAACAACAGGAGTCACTGTGTACTTACTTCTCATGTGGGATCTGTCCTTAATGTGTTGTCCAATGTGAATTAATGCTATAACTAGTATTAAAACAGTATTTTACACTTTATGTTCTGTGTGGGTGCAAACTGATGAAATTTTTACTTAATATATACTAAATCGATCTTCTGTATATAAAGATAATTGAAAATGAATCTTGATGTGAATGGAAGGGGAGGGGGAGAGGGAGCGGGAGATGGGAGGGGTGCGAGTGGGAGGGAAATTATGTGGGGGGGGGGGTCATTGTAATCCATAAACTGTACTTTGGAAATTTATATTTACTAAATAAAAAAAATAAAATAAAAAAAGTTTGTTTGCCTTAGCGCAAAAAAAAAAAAAATCCATGCATTCAGGTATGTCTGTGATGACTTGCATGAGAGAAAATCATTTTGTTGATTTTTGTACCTTTTGTCTGCAGGAAATACCAAGTAGATATTTAAAATGACCACATTATACTATAAAAGGATGGGTTTTTCACTAAAACAATAATACAATGTTTAAAAACCTTTCAAAGTGATATGCGTATAATAAATAATTGACTTTTTCAGAAAACAAATGTTAGTACTGTTATTAATGGTACTACTATTTAAGTAGAAGGTAAAAAAAAAAAAGCAGCTATTTGTTATGAAAATATTTTAGTAAGCTCAGACTTGGTTTTCTGAAAACACCATTACTCTCATGTCTGGCTTGTTTATCTTATCTGATTCTTTTTCCAAGTAGGAATTTGTCACCAGCCAAAGTCCCTGAGGTCTTGTCTTTCTGGAAGACTACTTTGATAATAGTTAGGAGAAGCTTTCCTACCATGTCTGCGAGTGATTTAAGCCAAAGAACGAACACTCTTGATGATCACAAAAGGAGCTGGGATAAGCTGAATTACATTCCTTTCTTTTTTTTTTTTTTTTTTTTTTTGACAGGCAGAGTGGACAGTGAGAGAGAGAGACAGAGAGAAAGGTCTTCCTTTGCCGTTGGTTCACCCTCCAATGGCCGCCGCGGCTGGTGCACTGCGGCCAGCGCACCGCGCTGATCCGATGGCAGGAGCCAGGTACATATCCTGATCTCCCATGGGGTGCAGGGCCCAATGTCTTGGGCCTTCCTCCACTGCACTCCCGGGCCACAGCAGAGAGCTGGCCTAGAAGAGGGGCAACCAGGACAGAATCCGGTGCCCCAACCGGGACTAGAACCCGGTGTGCCGGCGCCAGAAGGCAGAGGATTAGCCTAGTGAGCCGCGGCGCTGGCCTACATTCCTTTTCAACGTATGTTTTTTGTCCAGTGGTTTCCAGGGAATTTTCATAAGATACCCAATGAAAAGAACCAAATGGGACGCCATACGTACTTGTGTGTAACATCAGCATTGTGTCTGCAATTAAATCCCAGGAAGCAGGAAATTTTCTTTCTGCCTAAAAAGGTATGTTTGCTGTACTTAAGTTTGGTTTTACCCCCAATATCATATCTTACCCATATTTGTATCTACCCCGTCATTTATTTAAAAGTATTTATTGAGCATAACTAGGTCTCATAAATTGAGCACTGAGGATACATACATACATGCGTGCATGCATACACACAGGCACACATACACGCATACGTATATGCAATAGGCTCAGACAGTCTTGGAGAGATTTTTCCCAGTAGAAAAGTGTCTGGTCTTCGACTTCCTTTCATTCTTTTCTGTTTGGCTCCATTGGAGAGAAGACTCGAAACACAGAGCTCTTAAGCGTCCCACATTTTAACTCTGGCTTCTCGGGAAGCTTTAGAAGTGGGAGAAAACTGGATGGATGGAGAAAAGGAACCAGGGTGGGGACGGGAGCCTGGGGGGACTGCAACACCACTGTCTGACCTTGATTCCTGTCCCTTCCACTCCCTGGCAGCAGACGCACCCACACTTCCCTTAGCACACTCAGCACCCTTGCTCTAATTACTCCCTTGCAGGACTCTTTATCCTAATAGTTTAATGGTTCAATTACTTTAGAAAAGATCTCCCTTGAGAATTTAAACTGAAGGATCATGAACTATTCTGCAAGGTGTGCTTGTTTATTAGAATTTTTAACCTCTTTTCACAAATGAAATGAAACCCCAGTGTCAGATCGTCATCCCTTTTGCTTTTAAGAAGAACTAGGAAGATTTGATGCCGAATTTTTATGAAAACATAAAACCACTATAAAAATCCTTCTCAACTATACCAACTACCTGTAAAAAAGATGCTTTCTTAGTCTTTCAGACCAACAAAGCTGTCTGTTTATCTCTGCTCTGGATTCAGGATTACCAGATCATGGCCAGGGGTGGCTGCTGTGGCAAACCAGTTAAGCCCCAACTTGGGATGCCTACATCCCACATCAGAGTGCCTGCTTCGAGTCCTAGCTACTTCGTTCTTCAGATCCAGCCTCCACCTAATGCACAAGGGAGGTGGAGGATGAGGACCCAAGTAGTTGGGTTCTTGCCACCCACTTCAGAGACCCAGATGGAGTTCCTGCCTCTTAGATTCAGCCCGGCTCAGCCCTGACATTTGGGGAGTGAATTAGCAGGTGAAAGACTGATCTCTTTCTCCCTCACTTGCTCTCTCTCTCTCTCTCTCTCCCTCTCCCTCTCCCTCTCAATAGATAAAACTTAAAAATAAATACCATGTCCAATTTTCTCACACATCACTCTGTATATGTGAAAAATTTGGCGTTCTACTTCACAGTAGTAATCTAATTACTGTCTTTTTAAACATCAAGTCTTAGAAAGCTAGGGTTCACTAGTATTTGCATTTCATTTGTTTGGATTATACCCCTTCAAGAAAATGCCCAGTGCTTCTAGTATACCAGCAAGAGAGGAGATGTGCCTACAAAAGTACAAATAGTATTTAAAAATATGGTTCAAACTTGGGTTTCTACACTTTCCATCAGCTATGCTAGAGCAGAGTAAATCTGATTCAACTGTGTAGTTGACAGAAAGCTAATTGTGTTAGATGATTTTTTTCCATTGTGAAGAAAAGAACTAGTTCAGCCTCCAGGAATACCACTTTAAAAAAAAACAGAGCTTAATTTCTTTTCAGAATTATAACCATCAATTTTTCTTCTTCCTTATTCTTTTATACCTAATAGCTGTCTAAATCACTCATTAAAAATTTTCAGCTATTATTCAGTTTTTTGAAACAGTCTTTTATTTGTAATAATGAACAGTGAAGGACTATTTTAAATTCTATTGAAAATGGTACAACCCAATACTTTAATAATGTGGATTTTTATGTTCCAAGTAACTATATGGTTATCACCTGGCTTGGCTTCCATTTTGTGTGTTACATGGACAATACTCACCCCTTTTCAGAATTTGACTTTGTACTCATTGCTGTGTTTATTTCTCAGTGATGTACAATTCTTGGTGCTAATGAGACTGGCACACAGTACTGGAAACGTTTGTTGTCCATATATTCTGTACTGAGAAGACAAAAGAAAGCTCTCCATCTTCTAATCTATTTTAATTGCTCTTATTTTTGACAAAAACTTGTGAAAGCAAAATTCCTTGTGAATCACAAATGTTTTAAACTGTTTTACAGAGAAACATGATCACTGACGCTTTGCCTTGTGCTGGTATGGACTTGAACAGGTCAGAGCATGTGATGTAATGGCAAGCAAGGAACCCTCTGGCCCCTGACCTCAGAAAGGTCACTTGGTGTTTCTGGAACTCAATTTCATCGTCAGTGAAATGAAGGAATGGACTAGATGCTCGGTAAGGGGTAAATAGCTCTGGATCAATTTTATAAGATATAAATCCATTTTACTAAGGTTAAAGAGTTCATCCTCTGTTAAAAATTCAACAGGCAGAACATTTTGCATGCATTTAAATCCTCAAAATAAACTATGGCATTTATGTATTTCTATTGCACATCGAGGGACATGGAGGCTCAGATTAGAAAACAATGCAATGCTCGCAACACTCCCTGTGTGTGCCAGGCTGTAGGGAGGCAAGTGTGAACCAGACAGTCCTGCCGTTCTGTCTTCACTGTGGATTCAAATCTCCCGGGGTCCTGCTCCAAGTCTGACTCTGATTGTGCAGGTTGATGGTGGGTTTCAGTTCCTGCATCTCTAGCGAGCTTCAAGGTTACACAAACGTGGTCTATCTGGGAGTCACACCTACAGTGGTAAGGGCTTACATGTTAGCTGTGAGTTTATCTTAGATGCCCATTATCAAATTGAAGAAGCTTCCTTCTGTTCCTAGTTTGCTACTGGTTTTACCAGGAATGTATATTGATTTTGTCAAATATTTCTGCCTATGTTTATGTGCTCATACAATTTTCTGTTAAAACAGTGAATTACATTGATTAGTTTTATTTAAAAGTATTTATTTGAGAGGCAGAGAGATAGACAGAGGGAGATCTCCCTTCTATGCAGTTTACTCCCCAAATGCCTGCAGTGGCAGGAGTTGGGCCAAGGGGGACACAAGAAAGTAGAAACTCAGTCCAGGACTCCCACATGGGTGGCAAGAACTTAGCTATATGAGTCATCACTATTGCCTGCAGGAAACTGTAATCAGGAGCCAGAGACAGAAGCAAACCCAGGCACTCTTTTTTTTTTTTTTTTTTTTTTTGGACAGGCAGAGTGGACAGTGAGAGAGAGAGACAGAAATAAAGGTCTTCCTTTTGCCATTGGTTCACCCTCCAATGGCCACCGCGGCCGGCACACCGCGCTGATCCGAAGGCAGGAGCCAGGTGCTTCTCCTGGTCTCCCATGGGGTGCAGGGCCCAAGCACTTGGGTCATCCTCCACTGCACTCCCAGGGCCACAGCAGAGAGCTGGCCTGGAAGAGGGGCAACCGGGACAGAATCCGGCACCCCGACAGGGACTAGAACCTGGTGTGCCGGCGCCGCAAGGCAGAGGATTAGCCTAGTGAGCTGCGGCGCCGGCCACCCAGGCACTCTTAAGTGAGATGTGGGCTTCTCAACCAACGTCTCAACTGCTAATCCAAATACGCATCCCTAGTTTCTTAAGGAAGAAGCTGAGATCGCTTATCAGAGAACGTTCTCCATGGAGGCAGTTAGAGCTCCAAGATTTCCCTCTAGATGCTGCAACAGCTGCACCTGCAAAGTTTAATGTGATGTGTTTTATTTCTGTACAACCCAAAACACTCCCTGATTTTTTTGATTTTCGTCTTTGATCCACAGGCTGTGCAGAAGTGTGTAATACAGTTTGCATACTCATGGGGACTTTCCTGATTTCTTTTGTTATTAATTTCTCATGTACTTTCAGTGTAGACTTGAATTATGTTAATTTTCTTAAAATTTAATTTTTTAAGGAGGTTGTTTTAGGGCCCAGAACAAGCTCTATCTTGGTACATGTTCAGTGTGCACTTCAAACTAATGGGTGTTCTGTTGTAGGGTGGGTCATGTGGTTGATAACACTCAAATCTGCTTCTATGATGATGTGTTCTTATTGATTTTTGTCTCGTAGTCTATGGGTTATTGTAAATGAGTATTAAAATATCTGTGATTATGGATCTATTTATATCCTCCTGGAATTCTACAGGTTCCCATTCCAAATACCTTGTGTCTCTATTCTAAATACATGAGTAATGAGTATGGTTATGAACCCCTAGAGAATTTTCATCCTAAAATGACCCTCTTTATCTCTGACAATATTTTTTGCTCTGAAATCTGTCTGTTATTAATATGGTCACTCACGCTGTAGCTTTATTCGTGTGTGGCTTGTGTATATGCCCCTTCTTTTACGTTAGCCTGTCTTTATATTTAAGGTGTACGCTTAGTCTGTGCTTCTCAGTTCACTGAATCTCTGCCTTTCCAATTTGTGTTTCTACAATTTTTATAATGTGATAACTGATAGATTGCATTGTAATCTCCCATCTCGTTTTGATTACTGTTTCTCCCAATTGTTCTTGGCTGATTTTTTCCCCATTTCCCATATTCTTTTTGATTGAGTTTTTTATTCTATTTCATCTCAGGGATGGCTGCTTGACTGTAGCTTCTACTATTCTTTATTGGTGGCCTTAGCATTTGTCGCCTGCTAATTTTCCTCCTTACAGTCTATCTTCAGTTGACACTATCCCACTAAGGATCTTTAGCAGTAAACCTCCATTTCCCCACTCTGCCTTTGTGTTACTCAAGTTATACATCCTAGTTCTATATATCTTACAAACAGTGGAGTCCTATTATTTTTGCCACAAGTGAGCAATATTTTAATGAAAGGTTTCCTTTCTTTAGGACATCATTCATTCACAGAATTCCCTAACCACAGATTGACTTTGTCTGCTGCACAGCTGTCTGGAATTCGTGCCCAGGAGTTTAGAAGAATTTGCTTTGCTTTTTATCTTTTCCACAATGAAGCTGTGAGCAGTTATGTGGAAGCATCAAGTGTGATCCAACCACGTAATGCATGTCTTTCTTAAGTTAAAGATCCATCTTATAACAATGGTTCTTAGCTCAGAAACAGAGAAGACAACAGGCGGCAGGAAAGAAAGGCCTGAGGGCTGTGGGACTGCTAACATCAGAGTGTAAGAGAAGCCGAGGAAGACAGCTGCTGGTGAGTTATCCTCCAAGCATCCTGAACTGTGTGAGCCGGGCTGCCCTCAGTCCAGCCAGCCTGGGGAGCATCTGTCTCCTCCAGGGTTCTGGATACTGGCTCAAGGCCTTTTCCTTTGTTCCCACAGATGTTCAAACTCAAAAGCTATTACTGCTTAATTCCCTACTCTTAGGTAAGCGCAAGACACTGGATTGGGGAACAGTAAACTTTGTTGCAAAGATGAGACAGAATAAAAGAATTTTAGAACCACCAACAGCTATTTTAGTGTTCTTGACAGCCCTGCATAAAATTTTCAGTGTATCAAATAAAATAAAGGGCTAGAGTCATCTTCAGTGTGAATTTGAAGGCCAGTGAGAAGCACGGTATCTCGTTCTGTTACTTACACTGGGGAACACACAAGGGAAAGATGAAAAATAATCACACGGCAAGGCTTGGGAGAGAAGTGTGAGCCCTGAGGTCAGCTCAGCACAGAACCCGCACCACCCAAGCGGCTGATGATTTTTTACAAGTGTTTGACCGTTTTGTTCAATACATCTTTCCATATGCCCTTGCAGTTGAGGCTTCTGTTCTTTTCTTTTCATTCCTTTATAAAAATCCACATATCTGTTATTTTTAGCAACTCCTTTTTTTTTCTTAAAGACTTATTTATTTATTTGAAAGTCAGAGTTACACAGAGAGGGGAGAGGCAGAGAGAGAGAGAGGTCTTCCATCCGATGGTTCACTCTCCAATTGCTGCAACGGCTGGAGCTGCGCTGATCCAAAGTCAGGAGCTTCTTCCGGGTCTCCCACGTGGGTGCAGAGGCCCAAGGACTTGGGCCATCTTCTACTGCTTTCCCAGGCCATAGCAGAGAGCTGAATCGGAAGTGGAGTAGCGGGGACTAGAACTGGTGCCTATATGGGATGCCAGTGCATCAGGCCAGGGCGTTAACCTGCTGCACCACAGCACCAGCCCCTTAGCAACTCTTAATGATTTAATTATTTTAGTTTTTGTATCCCTGAAAGATTATTTATTTTGCTTTCCTGTTCACAGATATATTCATTGATTGACTAATTATCGGTTGGCAGACCTTTTTTTTCTTTCAGTGTTGTAACAATGCAATCTGCTGTTTCCTGGAGTGCATTGTTCCTGTTGTAAAATCTGCTGTCATCCTTATGTCTTTCCTCTTGTGCAACGTAATGTTTTCCCCTCTGGCTACTTTTGTCTTCATCAATTTTATTATAATCCACTTCAGTGTACTTTGCATCACGTCTCTTATTCTTGATGTTTATTGAACTTCTTGGATCTGTGGCTTATAATTTCACTGATCTGAACAATTTTCTTCAGTTATTTCTTCAAATATGTTCTGTGTCTCATAGCTCTCTCTGCTGTCCTTCAGGGATTCCAATTACATGCTTTTGTCCATTTGAAGTCATCAGATACATTACTGTGCATTTTTCTTTGTTGTTTAGATTTTATTCCTCTTTTGCTTTGGGCTGTTTCTAAATCTTTGAAGTTTCCTAAATTTTTCTATTATGGGATACAATCCACTGTTAGTTCTATCCAGTGAATTTTTTAAATAAGACATTGCAGTTTTCATCTCTATCAATTAATTTTGGGTTATTTTAACAGTGTTTATATCTTTATTTAACTTGTTCAATCTTGCTCCAACTTACGGAGTACAAATGTAATAATGACTGTTTAAATTCCCTGCTCTATTAATTGCATCACCATGTCAACAGCAGGTCAATGAAATTTCCAGCTGGCTGCCGTACCTTCTAATTATTGTGCTTTTTTGCATGCCTTCGATGCGAGGCATTGTGGATCACATCTTATTGAGTGCTGTACATTTTGCATTCCTGTACATATTCTTGAGCCTTGTTCTGGTACTCAGTAGCTTGTTCACACCAGGTTTTACTCTAAACTTCATTAGCAGAACCACGGCAGCATCTAGCACAGTGTTAGTTTTTTTGATCTTCTGTGCTGCCTCCCACCCACCGCCACCCCACCCCCGGCCGACTATTGCAAGACACCTCTTGGCACTCTAACAGATAGCCTCTGAATATGAAGGTTTTCCCCTCTAGTTGAGGGAACTATTCTGGCCTATGTGAGCACTGATTACCATTTGCTCTCATTGTTTTAGGGATATTGTCCCCAGGTAGGGACACCTTCCTCACACAAGTGTCCTGATCAGCACTCAGCTGAACCCTTGGATGGGGTGCGGGGGTGTTCTCTGCAGGTCTCTGGCTTTCGCTGTCTGTGCCACTTTCTGTCTGGTGTCTCTGTGGTCTCTGGCTCCCTTGGCTTCCCTAGACTCGCTGCTGTCTCCTCACCACATGAGATCACTGGACACAGCCTTGGTCCCCACCCCTGTGCTGTGGCCTGACGTCTCTCTCCAGGTGGTGAGCTGGGCATGTGGGGGTCTCACCTAACTTGCCTTCCGTCTCTCAGGCATCTTCCGCTGCGTGACGCCAATGACTGGGAAGTCACTGTTTTACAGATTTGTCTGGGCGTCTAGTCAATTCAGGCAGAAGGGCATCGCTAATCTCTATTACTCCATCAAAAGTGAGTTTTTGGGAACCAGTGTTTTGGTGCAGCTGGTTAAGCTGTTTCTTGTGACACTGGCATCCCGTACTGGATGCAGGTTCAAGCCCCAGCTGCTATACTTGCAATGCAGCTTCCTGCTAATGTGTCTGGGAAGGCAGCAGAAGACGGCTCGAGTGCTCAGACCTCTACCACCAATGTGGGAGACCTTGATGGAGTCCCTGCTGCCTGGCTTCAACTTCATCCATCCCTGTGTCTGTCTTCAAGCTATTTGGGGAGTGAACCAGCAGATGGAAGATCTCTCTCTCTCTCTCTCTCTCTCTTTTTCCTCTCATTCTGCCTTTCAAATAAATATTTCACAAAGTGAATTTTCAGAGTTGTTTGTAAAAATAAATGTTTTTAGGTCACTCCCTTGCTTCCTCCTGTCAGTGTTTCCCCCTCAGTGTGCCTTACTTGGGCAACAGACTCCCTGGTCTGGCAGGTGCCTCCTCTCTGAGCTCGTCTGTGACTCTCACTCATGTTTACTCTCAGTTATTGTCCCGTCTTTCCTCCTGTAAGCCTAGTCAGGCCACTGCTGCAGTGGGTGACTTTTCTGATGACAGCTCTTTGCTTCACTGAGGACTCTGCTCACACATCACCTCTTCAGCAGGGCCCTTCTCTCTACAACAGCTGTGTGCCTCCTCGGCTGATTTCCAAATGCTGCTCTACTTTGAAGGAGTCCTAATCCCTGAAATTGTGTTAGTAATTATCTAGTTTCCCTACAGAAAAACGGGAAGGACTTTGTCTTATTCACAGCCCTATTCCTAGAGCTTATAGCATTGTCTCACATTTCAAAGATGGTCATTGCATAATCACTGGATAGATGGATGCATGGATGGATGGGTGGGTGGGTGGGATTTGCATATGCATGGATGGATGGGTGTGTGGATGGGTAGATTTGTGAATGGATGTGTGGTTGGGTGGGTGGATAGGTGGGTGTATGGTGGCTTGCTGGCTGGCTGGCTGGGTAGATGGATGGACGGGTGAGTAGATGGATGGATAGGTGGGTAGATGGATGGATAGGTAGGTGGATGGATGGATGGGTGGGTGGGTGGGATTTGCAGATGGATGGATGAGTGTGTGGGTGGGTGGATTTGTGGATGGCTGGCTGGATGGGTGGATGTGTATGAGGGTGGGTAGGTAGATGGATGGATGGGTGGGTGGATGGATGTTTGGGTGAGTAGATGGCTGGCTGGCTGGATGGGTGGATAGGTACATGGATGGGTGGGTGGATGGATGGATGGATGGATAGGTAGGTGGATGGATGGATGGGTAGGTGGGTAGATGGATGGATGGGTGGGTGGATGGATGTTTGGGTGAGTAGATGGCTGGCTGGCTGGATGGGTGGATAGGTACATGGATGGGTGGGTGGATGGATGGATGGATGGGTGGGTGGGTGGATGGATGGATGGATGGATGGGTAGGCGGATGGATGGATGGGTAGGTGGGTAGATGGATGGACGGGTGGGTGGGTGGGTGGATAGAATTTTGAAGTCAAAGGGAGAAGAGGAACTTAGGTTGTGACTCACACTTCAGACAGCTCTTGTATCATCAGCTGATGGCAGGTGGCTGGAGAAAAGCATGTGTTTTTGTAGGAAATGAGAGTAAAACAAAAATGCTGCCTTCTTCTTGTCCCTCCTGAATTAAAAGTCATGCCCCAGCCCAGCAGTCAGAAGCGGGGAGCATTGAAGATGTGCTCTGATGACCTCTGATTTGATTTTTGTTTCTCTTCTTGTTGCTTCAGCTGTTGTTTTTCTTTCCTTTCATCTGATCCAATCCTCACTGCGGTTTGAAAGGCAACTTCCCATCCCTGTGTTCGGCTGTGTTTGTGGTTCTTTTGTGTTAAACCCTATAGGGATGCTTACTTGTGCCCTACATGACTCAACATCCTATTACTTTGTGGAGCCTGACACAACTTTGTCACTTTCTGAGACAAAAAGACAAGTCTTCACCTGCAAGGGGACATGTCCTTTCAGCACTGCTACGCCAGCTTTCAAAGTGAGGGCCACATTTCCCCACCACTAATTCATCCAATCACATGGCCAGAAAACTCCGCTGAAGTCACTCTGTCACTTGGTTTGTTATTTATATGATAAGCATCCTCAAAAATGGCACACTCCGCTACACTACCGTCTTAGACACCTTCCTTGGACATGATTAGACCTGATGCGTTGGATGTTCTTAACTATAAATACAGAAATCCATGTTGTTTCTAGAAGGAGGCAATTCTGTCCATGTTCCCAATGTATAAACATGTGCCTCTGCAAAGTATAAGGTGGAAGAAAAGAGTCTACCACTCGCTGCTCCAAACCTGCAGAGTAAAACTGAATAGTTGGTCAAATTATATGCCTACACCATTGCTTACCATGCTGCTATGCTAACTGGTGGGCAGAGGGGGGATCTGAGAAGAGCGCACCTGATTAGTTGACTGGGCAGAGAGAGGTGGGGTGGGCTGACAAGTCATGTTTTCCTGATCTGATGGACTCCTATTTTCGTTATGCATATTTACAATCACACCCCTTCAGGAATACAGCCAAGTGAAGTTGTTTATGGCTGTCCTGAGAACCTAGCTATTGTATATTGCATTGTTTCCAAAGGAGAGCTTATTCTAAATGGCAAATAATTCTCTTACAGCTGAGCTTGTGGACAATTCCTATATAAATTGGGAGTCCTCTGTATCAAGGCACAAAATGATAAGACCATCATGAAATGCCATCAGGGATGACAGCAAGCACCGGCTCCCACAGAGCAAAGTAAACCCAGCAGGTGGAAGGGAGTGCAACTCTTTTCAAAGTGAACCACATGGGAGATCCAAGCGTGGCTGGTCAGGACCTCGGCCACCCCACATAACCACCAAATCGTGAGGACATTTTAGATGAGGGAGTGGGACCCCGGGTCACAAGTGCCCCGAGTCCAGCAGTCTAGACAGCATGCTCAGGGGCCAGCTCTGGACAGCACGAAGGAGACTGTTTCATCCTTACTTCTATGTCCTGTCCTTGTCCTGGTGCTGCCCTGTGGGCACTCAACATTCCCTCTGACTCTGTGGTCTTCGCTTCCTCTATTAAAACACCCACACAATGGTTTCAGCGACACAGCTGTTCCACACTCTCCTTCCTGGTCCAGTGCGTGTTTCATAGCAGAGAATCAAGTCCACGGTCAAGCCAAGGGAGAACCGCTCCCACTGCAGATCTTTAGGCTTCAAGGCATAGGCAACGGAGAAACTCAAGGGATGGAAATTCTTCAGGGCCCACGCAATCATTCTGCATGCACTGTGGGTTCTCCCTGCTCTTCAGGAGGCGGATGGCACAACACTGATATTCAACACCAGCAGCTCTAAAGGGTCTCTGGGAATTTCAGAGAAACGTCTGTGGTCACAGGCCTGGCCCACGGAGACTGAGCTAACTGGCCCTGGTGGAATGTGGCCTCTGGGTGTTGTTACAGCTTTTAGGTAATTGCAGTGGGAAGCTAGAACTGAAAACCATGTTTCTGTAGGCCTAAGGTCTCCCCTCCACACACTCTTCTCTCTCATCCCTGCCCCCATCTTCTGGCTCCATCTTCTGACTTCTACCAGTGGGGCCATACCAGTGCCCCTGGGATGGATAAAGAGGGCATCCTTGCCTGTAAGGGGGTCTGTCCAGGAGAAAAGGGCGTGCCAGTGGAATGGCTGAGGGGCCTCCTCCGTGGACCCAGGCAGGAAGTTTCTGCCAACACAGCGGAGTAACAGGCTTTTTGCACTCTAAGAATGTGTTTCTAGTAGATGGAGCCACCAGGGGGATTCACTCAGTAATCTGATGCAAACTACAATCTACTTCTGCCCCTGTGGGTACCATAGATCAATACTGCAATTTCTATTGTGAGTCACTGAGGTTGAACATCACATTAATTTTTCATATGCTGAGACATCCATGCATTTACTCGGTTCTTGTCAGAAAACCTGACCCATATCCCTTTTTGTAAGTTAGGAGAAAGGCATGCGTGCACTTAACTACTTGGTTGTTCCTGCAGAGATCTGCATTCACGTGGGCCACTCCCTTCAGGGTTCTCAGAATTGACTGAACAGAGAGAGCTTTTAACAGTGGATTGCCTGGGCCGTACCTGGCTGGAAACCTCTGGACTGGGGTCCAGGCAATGGTCCTTGGGAACCATGCTGCAGGCCGGGAGGTTGTCTCACAGGGACAGTGTTGGACAATGATGTGAGTTCCTCAGCAAAGCACAGAGGGCTGTGCTGGGGACAAGTCTACCATTCAACAAGTTCACAGAATGTTCCATACACCAGAATTCCCTTTGGCATGAGGATGAACCATTCCTCCAGCATTAAACACACGGTGATCTGAATCTGCCATCAGCAACCGGGAGGGCCTTCTCTGACATCCGCATCCCAGGAAGATTTCGGATATCAGAGATTAATTCTGGAAGGAAGTTTTACTTTCCATCAGGAGTAACACACAGGGGCTCTGCTTGCCTCTGACATCTGGGAGACAGCCCTTCAGGTTCCCATATGAGAACTAGAATAAGAGGATCCCAATGCTGTTTGCCTGTCCTTGCCCTGAGGCCCTGAGCTGTCGCAAGGAAAATTTCTCTGGGATGAAAATAATGTCCCCTGATCACCTTTGAGTCCACTGAGGCAGGCAGGGCCTGTGAGGGACTTCACCCAGCGAGCTGGGCAAAGATGCAAGCGCAATTTAATTTTCTGGTCTATGCAGACTTCTAATTGTGACATTGAGCAGCCATGTCTACTTTCAGGAAGACACAGCATATATACACATACTATGTTTTTACAAATAAGAAAAATGCCATTAGAAGAGAACTTTGTTTAAACCATATCAAAGGGACATTCTTCATTGGAAAACAAGACAAAGGAATGAAAGAGTCTTGAATCTTGAGAGATTCTGTGGACCAGGCAGAGCCACACAGGCCTCTCCTGGTACTGTGGGTGCCAAGGGCTTGCCCTCCGTCGGGGATCCAAGGGTCTTGCTTTCATCTCGAATCACCCATACAACTGGGAGGGTCTGTCTTCACTTCCTCCAGGCCTCAGCTTTCGCAAAAGGGCCCAATTTCCCATGAATTCTGACACTTCCTGGGAGGAGAGATGAGAAAAGAGCCTTACCTGGAAGGCAAATGAGGAAACTGTAGGCAGGAAGTTAGAAGAAGTCCAGTGCGACTCAACACTGGGGAAGGAAAACTCCATGTTCTGGGCCAAGGGTGACAGTGAGTTTTTCCCATCACTGATGTGTGGGCTTGAGCATGGCCAGGGTCCTTTCTCCATGGGTCTACAGGAAATTCACAAGGTAATCACTTGAAAAGCATTACAGGGATCAGAAAACGTTCTTCAGTGAACTGGCTTCAGCATTTCCTAAAGGCTGGGCTCGCCCAAGTGAGGTCTTTGTTGCCTCTGACTCCTCCCATCAGATAGTGAACGCCTGCCTGTCCACTGGCAGCCAAGCTCACCGGGCAAGGTGCAGCATCCCCGGATCGCGGTGATTCTTTGTTCAATGTCCGGTGTTGGGATGGACTCCACCAGGGGAGAGGCGGAAGGAGCTGAGTCCCTCGATTTCTCTGGCTTCGCTGGGGACTCTGGGCCCAGTCGTGTCCTGGAGCCAGTCCAGGTGCTTGCTTCCCCTGGTCCACCGGCCTTACCACGAGGAAAAGCAAGTGGGAGCCACTGGCCTCTCTCTGGCCTGGGATACTGGTGAGCATTTCCGTGCTTTGCTGATTAGGCTCCTGGTGCCCTGGTAGCAGAGTCAGATCAGGAGCCGGGCATGGCCACACTGGGACGTGAACCTGAACCTCAGTCCCCAGAGTCACCACTGGACGTTAACATCCTTGGTTGTTTCTTTGTTTGGTTGTTTCGTTGTTTAGTTGTTTCTGGGACTTGTTTTTAAGTTTGGTCTTACCACTCTTTTAAATTGTATTTAAATCTTGACATTAAAATTACATTCAATTTTTATATTTATTATATAAATTAATCCATCTTATTCATTTCATCTCTTAGTAGGGAAGGTAGACTTTTGATGGTTCTTCATTTCAGCCATCCTTAGAACAGCTGTTAACTATTCTAAACATGCTTTTTGGCTAACACGACACAGCTTCATTTAAAAATAAGATTTGTCTGGGTTCCAGGGCTTGCTGTGCGACTCTGGCCTGGTGACATTACCTCTCTATGTCCCAGCACAGAGGTGATGACCCACAAGGCAGCATCGTGTAACCGTCACACGAGCGAGCCCTGTGCAGCTTCGGCACAGCGCTGGATGTGGTCAGAGGCCATCACAGAGAGTGACGAGGATGATGAGTGAGGGCACTGTGCGGGGAGCAAGGGGCTGTGCTGTTCACAGAGGAAGAAGTCAATCTGTTTGCAACCTGCAAGTTGGAAGCAGACATGGCAGTAAGAAACACTTGTTAAAAGAGTTTTGTGATGAGCAGCAGAAGAGAGCTCAGGCTATCCCACTCTCAAATGCATGCACGCCAGGCACAGGCACGCCCGGTCCCCCCGCTAACACACAACACCCCTAACATACAACACACCCATGCACACTATGGTCAGTAGCAGAATAGACTCCACCTACCCATACGTGCATACACACACATACACACACACTCAGGCTTGCCCCTACACACACTACACCCATGTATACACTTAGCTACACACACTCACTTCCAAATAAGGATATTTCAACAAGTTTATGTAAAATGGAGTTAAATTTATTTTCATGACGAGATTTTGTGAAAACCATGCATATGAGGGGGGTCTCCAAAATGTTCATGGGAAATGCATATTATAAAAAATATGCATTGATCTCAAATCTGTTTATATCAAAAAATAATCACTTTTTACTTCAATTTTCCATGAACTTTTTGAAGCGTCCTTATACGTACATAGAATACATGGTTTAGAAAGCTGTTGAAAATGAGACCTTTTTAAGGATGTGCTTATCTTAAATGGCTAAACTTGAGCTATCTCACTATCAGGGGTGTTTCTGGCTGTGTCTGGCACAATCCCCTCCCAGATACAGGTCATGCACTACACCAGACTTTGAGTTGACCTTGTAACCAAACATCTTCCCCTTCTGCGGCCCATGTGGTTTCTGGGGTCTTCTATTTTTTAACCTGTTAAAACACGTTCAAGTCCAGCTTTGTGGATCTGACATCTAGCTCCCAGTGGAGTCTGCTAGTGGTTTTCTATTTCGGGTTTATTGCTAAGGAATGATCAGGAAGAGCAAGGTCACCATGATACACTAAAGAGAGGGCTTCTTCTCAGACTGCTTTCCTCTGTCTTTGTCCTGTCTTAGAAAATGAGCTGTAATTCTCTGAATTATCTGCCACATTACTTACTCTATCAACCATGAGACTTCCATCTGCACATGTGCTGGTAATTAAGAGGAGTCTCTGAGTGTCACAAGGACGCTGGAGCACACAGCAGGGGCATTTGCAACTGCTGCAGGGAGAGTTTGGTTAAATTTTCCTGATACTTCAAGACACTCATATTCAGACAAATAAACAAACACCCAAAACACCTACTAATGCTTGTCCCTCTGAATGCCGCTACTCCTGCAGGTCTGAGCCAACTTGCCCAGATGATGTTTGCCCACATTGTGAAGAACAAAGCCTCTCTCCTGAGATTCCAAGTGCAGTGGAGACGGAGACAACGGCACGGGACTGATCACTCTTCCCCCAAATCCTTGGTAACCCAGGAAAACAGATATGTGGGTAACTCCAAAATTTCACAGAAAATGGAATTAAAAATAAGTTCATTCTGCTGCAAAAAGTTTTTAGATCCATGTCTACAAGGGGTGTTTACAAAAATGATGAAAATGTGTATCATGGGAAAAGCACGCATGGATTTGCAAAGCTTTCTGCGTGCCATTTTTCATGACATTCTGAAGTACCCGAGAACTACACTTGCCCTGGTGAAGGGTGACAGTGTTACCCACAGGGGTTCAGCTGAAAAGCTCACGCTTAGGGATTCCCAGAGTGAACTGTAAGGGTTCCCCTGACAGATATGGCTGGGCACACGCCTGCGGACCCCGGAGCTTGCTGTCGGCTCATACTCCCTCTAGGTGGGTTTGGCATGGCTAGCTGACGTTCAAACGGAGGCAAGCAGAGGTGAGTGCAAGGTCAAATGTAGTAGAGGCCAACATCATGCCTCTGCAGTCCATCTGAACACAGGTCTCAGAATTAAACTTGCAAGCCTCCGCAGGAGTTGTTGACAGAGACACAGCCACAGTTTGCCTAGCATCAAACAATCCCCACATAGGGTTCACAAGAGTTCAGTGCAGAATCCAGTGCAGGCACATCAAGGGAAGAAGATGCTGGAAAATACAAGAACCATTTTTCCTGTGTACGGTTAGAACCATGTAACTCCAGCCATGATAAGAAAGATGTCCAGGAAACTTACACTACTCTATGAGATCCAATCTAAGAGAAAACATCATCTAGGGTAAGATCTTATCTGAAAGGGTAGAATCATTCCACAGTGTCTCATCAGAAGGAAAACGGGGCTCCTCCTCCAAGGAGCATCCTGGGAGAAGATTGTGTAGATTAAGAATATTCACTGGCCGGCGCCACGGCTCACTAGGCTAATCCTCCGCCTTGCAGCGCCGGCACACCGGGTTCTAGTCCCGGTCGAGGCGCCGGATTCTGTCCCGGTTGCCCCCCTTCCAGGCCAGCTCTCTGCTGTGGCCCGGGAGTGCAGTGGAGGATGGCCCAAGTGCTTGGGCCCTGCACCCCATGGGAGACCAGGAGAAGCACCTGGCTCCTGCCTTCAGATCAGCGCGGTGCGCCGGCCGCAGCGGCCATTGGAGGGTGAACCAACAGCAAAGGAAGACCTTTCTCTCTGTCTCTCTCTCTCACTGTCCACTCTGCCTGTCAAAAAAAAAAAAAAAAAGAATAAATTCACTGATCAAGAATAAAAGTCCCACATACACACACGCAGGCCATTTTCTCCCCGCAATGACACAGTACAACACCTGAAGAAATGGCTGCTACATGGTATGACAGGAACTTTTCCAAAACTCACAGTACAATAAGCAAAAGCTTACAACAGAAGGAGATAATATCACGAATCAGGCCTGGAGAATCACAGCACTGCTTTCTGATCTAGGGCTCTTCTCCTAAGCAGCAGGGGTCCTAAGTCATGCAACTGTGTGGTGAGCAAATGGCCCCAGCACCGTTCGGTGCAGCCTGCTTCTATTCAGGATACAATGCCTGTGAACACACAATGCCCTCTCTTTCTTCGTCATGGCCTTTAATCTAGAGCATCACCAAGCTTCATCGTCAAGGTCCTCTGCTTTATTCTTTTCTTTAGCTGCGACACTGGTCCATAAGTCATTCACTCATTTGACAAACACACACCACAGCAGGCTCTGATGGCCTGAATAACCACATTTTCTACCACATGACCTCATGCCCTCTCTTTGACAGTTGATGGGGCCTGGTGTGACAACTGACCCAAAGGGAGTGCCTCCAAATGCTTCCAGAATGTATCCCTTGTGAGGCTTGGCCAGAAAGCAGAAATAGGATTAACATTTAAGAAAAGTATTTAAAAATGTTGGGCCAGAGACAGCTAGATGAGTTTATGCTTGCTCTGACCACCATAATATATATATTATATTATATTACATTATGTTGTATTATATTATGTTATATATTATATTATACTGTATTATATTATATTATATTATGTTATGTTATGTTATGTTATATTATATTACAGGAAATGTAAAGGGCAAAAACCAAGGTAATCTTGAAAAAGCAGGACAAAGTTAGAAGACATCGCAGTATGTGATTGCAAGAATTATCATGCTATTATGACATACAGACAATATGGTACTAGGGTATAGCTTAATGGTATACTATACAGGATTTAGAAAGAGACCTATGCATGTTTAGGTAACTGATTTTTTATAAAGTAACTAAAGCAATTCAGCTGGAAAAGAAGTCTTTTTAATAGATGTTTCTGGAACATTAGATACTCACATGGGGAAAAATAATTCTCAACTCTTACCTCACACCATACAAAAATTAACTTTACATGGGTTATATACCTAAGTGTAAAAAATGAAAATCATAAAAAGCCTTTAAAAGAAAGCATAGGAAAAATCTTCATGATGTTGTCATGGGCACAGATTTCTTGGAAGATAAGTGAAAAAATCATAAGAGTAAAATTGGACAAGTTGGATTTCATCAAATAAATACTACTGCTGTAACAACATGAAATGGCCAAGTGAGAAACTGAGAGAAGACATTGACAATGCATGTAAATGGAAAAAAGTTTGTCCCAAATATACTTAGAGCTCTTAGAACACACTAAAAAGACAGACAATTTAGTGAAAAGAAATAGGTGGAAGTCTTGAACAGATAGTTCACACACAAAATAATGACAGATAAATAGATGACACATACATAAATAGATGGGCAGGAATGATCAATTAGCACATAACAATATGTTCAAGCTCATTAGTCATTGAGTCATCAGAGAATATAAAATGAAACTATATGAGGTGCTACTTCATACCTAGTAAAATGACTAATACTAAAAAGACTGAAAATACTGGCATTAGAGGAACAGGAACTCGTAAATTTCTAGTGTAAATGTAAAAATGGAGCAGCCAAAAGTTTAGCAGTTTCTTATAAAATTGAATATACACTTACATACAACCGAGAAATTCCACTATTTATTCAAAAGAATGAAAACATATGTTCTTATAAAGACATGCATAAATGTTTGGCTTTAGTCACAAAAGCCAATAATTAGAAATAACCCAAATATACTTCAAGAGATGAATAGATAAACAAACTGTGGAATCTCCATATTATGTATTATAAAATATTCGAAAAACCACTTAAAGTAGCAAATAATGAATGAGCCAAAAAGTCACACAACTGAAAACAAACAATAAACAAAATATTCCATTCATATTAAATTACACAAAGAAAATGAATCTGTAGTAACTAAAAGCAAATCAAAAGTTCCCAAGGGTCCTGTGTGGGTGTGTGGGTGTGTGGGTATGTGGGTGTGTGGTGTGTGTGTGTATATGTGTCCATGCCTGTAGAGGGGTGTTGATGGGTTAATAGATAAGGTACACAAGAGAAGTTGGAGATTGATTGGTACATTCTGTATCTTGATTATGGTGGTTCTCCATATCAAAATAAAAACTAAAACTTATTTTGCAGGTAAAGTCTTTAGACCAAACTAGTCAAATTTAACTATACAAAGAAAATTCAGCCAAGTGAGTATGTGTGTGAGTGTGCATGTGAGTCAGCCGGGAAGGGGAACCCAAGTTCTCCCACCCCACCAAGAAACCCATCCACTGATCATCCAGATCTATGGCTTCCTTTTTTATTTTTTGAAAAGCCTTTTATTTCTTCTTGCTCTTACAACATTTCCGCAATCCCAGGACAATGTTAAAATTATATTATTATCTTTGGAAGTTAACAGTATCAGTGATATAGAAACTTGTGTAGAAAAGAAAGGAACAACCACACAGTGTGTTCCAGAATAAGGCTAGTGGAACTATATTCTCTTATATGTCAGTCTTGTTTTCAAATATTTCATTTATGTAAAATATTCAGTAATACCAATATTTTAGTTTTTTGACTGTTTTGGGAAATTTAATTGACCAAATTTGTGATTAATGACCAAAATGCTCAGGAAAACTATTTTCAAAAATTTTTATTTGATACAGGAATTTACTGACTTGTTCACTCGCCAGTGAAGTAGTCAAGTGTCTTTATGTGTTTTCAAAATGTACACAAAGCCATGTTGCCACAGATGAAGAACTACCACACTCCTCGCAAACTGACTAAGATTCTGGGATGTCCAGTCTTCTCGGGATGTGTTTGTCCTCTGCATCCCAATTTCAAGAAACAGATGAGGTTTAGGCACACAGGAAACTGAGGGATATGGAAGCATCTCTGCATCCATTTAACTTCCAAGTCTAAAAGAGGAGTGTGTAGCTGTGATCAGACCAAGGTGTAGACGTCCTGTTGTCCTTGTTTGACTGACTTCAAACCCAAAAACCTGAGCAAACATTCAGGTGCAAGAATTTCAGAGTTCGGTACGAGAGCAAGGAATCAAGACAGGGAAAGGAAGAAGCCAAGGAGGAGTGCAATTTCAGCCCAAGGTCAAGGACATCCCTGGCAGGAAGTGGAAGAACCAGGCTTCTAGATTGCACGCCAGGCAGGCTCTGGCTGCAGGCCACTCTGGGAGGATGGAGGCAGGGGAGGAAAGTCCCGGTCCTCGTGCTGAGGCAAGGCGGCTGCAGTGGCTACAATGTCCCACGGCAATTGTAAGTGCCAGCTGCCCACAGTGGAGAGAGTAGTGAAAGGAAACCAAGCAGACCTGCGTGGGGGTCCACCCTGCCCACTAGAGTCACACACTCTCATCTTGTTACCCCCACAGCCCACCACTCTCTGGTCTCAAAAGAGATGCTAAGAACTACTTGGAGAAAAGGTAGAGAGGGCAGGCTCTCTCTCTTTACTATTTTCCCAAGAAATTCAAGTCTGACTCCAAAATTCAAAATGCACTCAGGAAGGAGAAAGTCTCTTAGACAGGAACCTTGCCCTCAGAAGCACCTGCGAGACACTGTTTCTGGAGGTGCATCTCACCCCTACCACAAACACCCTCTCCGAGAACTCCTTTCAACCCCACACAATACCCTTCCTGGGAGAAGTTCTTACAAGCAAACCTTGTTCCATTTCCAGGGTTGTCTTAAATACCCCCTTGTCACTGGGGCTATGGGCAACTTCCTGTTTGTTCCTTGCATTAATCCAACTCAGTAGAGCAAGCCCAAGGTGGACTACAACAGTGAGCCATCACTCACTGAATATCCCTGCCTTCCCTCAGGTGTATCTTCAAATGGCTTCTTAGTAAGACGTGCTCTGAGTCCTCTGCTTAAAATTGCAAGTCCCCGTTTCCAACCACCATCAATGCTCGCGATCCCACTGGCCAGCTCTAGCTCTGGCTCTACCTTTTCCCCATAGAGCACTCAGAACCCTCCTCTGACATCAACAGCAAATCTTGCTGTGTGATCTGTGAAGCTCTTCCCATGAAAGTGAATCCACATGAAATCAGAATTTTATTTATACACTAATGTGTCCCAAGAAGCTACAACAGTGTCTAGCATGCAGTTGGTAGTTGATAAACTGCTTTAGCATATAGTGTAAGTGACTCAGATAACCTTCCGTTTTCTAAAACATATGAACTCTTTGTTCCCTGCCTTGGTATCTCAACTCTCACCATTCGGCCATGGGTCTCAGTGTCTCCTCTGACCAGGCCCTCCCTTCCCCTCCTTTCCCAAATGTCTGCTTAGACAGAGCTTCCTAGGGTACAGATCTGTGAGCCAGTGACTGTGGCTACTGTGCCAGGAGAGGACATGTGGCAAGTTCTGCAGGATAAATGTCCTGTGGCTCCTCCCCCCATACCACAGGGCTGCAGGTGCAGCATGGACTCGTGACCCTGCACACTCTAGGTTGCTGAGGGACCTAGTGCTGAATTTTCACACCCCGTTTTCTCCTTCATCTAAGTGATGATGTCAGTGGGAAAAGCTGATACTTGGGCTGTGCATGAAATGTCTGTTTTAATACAAGTGTATGATATATAAATATATTAACTGATATTAAACATACTAACTGATGACCTCAGGGCTCTGGATTTCTGACAATTGGCTGCCAATTGTCTTCTTTGGAGAAGCCTTTAGTGAAATCATATCTTATGACAGACTTGCTGGCAACGAAAACAGTACAGAAGAGAGAGCTGAAGTGTAGTAGAGAAAAAAAAAACCCTAACAATCATATTTAAGTAAATGTGTTTATAGATCGTGGTCCAGATATGGGATAAAGTGCTGTATCATCAATCCTTTGGCCTCCAGAAGTCCATGAAAATTAGGGAGAAGCCCAGCTCTCTGCTGTGGCCTGGGAAGGCAGTGGAGGATGGCCCAAGTGCTTGGGCCCTGCACCCACATGGAAGACCAGGAGGAGGCACCTGGCTCCTGGCTTTGGATCAGCGCAGCTCTGGCCATACCTACCATTTGGGGGGTGAACCAATGGAGGGAGGACCTTTCTCTCTGTCTCTCTCTCACTGTCTAACTCTATCTGTCAAAAAAATATTAGGGAGAAAAAGTACAATTTAATGTTGCAGAAAGAACTGGATAGCAGTGGCCTCATGTAGCTTCTGTCTCTAAGACGTGAAGTCACGCTGCCTAAGTGGTCTAACCTATCTAAGACCCCTGCTCCACAACTTTAAAACAGGAGGGTGGAAGAGAGAACCTGCAGGCTGGCCTGCTCAGTCTCAGTCACACTTAGAATTCTGGACTCAAAGCACACGCACACCCCTTCAGCTGAAGTGCCCCTAATACATCACCTAGTCAGTACATTTTTGATAGATTACACTTTGAAACTACCACACACATTTTGCATTTTAAAAGCCCCATTCCAGCAGAAACTAAAGACTGAAACAATGATGTTTACCAAATCCATCTTTTGTTCATTAGCTGGCATTGTATTGTATGCCATGTGGACAATTCTTAACCACTAAAGAATGACGAGTTTACCAAATAAAATATTAAACGCAGTACTAATCCATGACAACGTTAAATACTGAGGATCACAGAGAGCCCTGCTGGAACAGCTTTGTGCATTGTGGTGAGGGAGATGGAGTACAAAGAACAGGGCTCGGGTTGTGAGGGGGACATGGAAGGCAGCAGGGTTGTGCTGCTACACATCCTGGCTGCTCAGTGTGTTAGCAAGCATCCTGTAATAGGCACCCCTTAATGCTACAGACTTCTTTCAGTAGCTTCTATCAAACTGTTCATATCAGTAAAACATGAAAAGTGGACTTAATGTTTCATCTGTACAATTATCCATCCATTTGGTTTCTCTTTGAGATTGGATTGAGTTCGTGGTTGGACAACTTGACGGAAATAAAGGGACGTCCATGCACAGGAAGCACACAGAATTTTTAATATGCATGATGAGAAAAAATCTTGACTACGACACACTGCAGTCAAACTTTCCACAATAAATCATAAAGAAAAGATTCTAAAATGTGCACGAGAAAAACACCAGATTACTTTCAGAGGATCCCCAGTTAGACTCACAGCTGAATTCTCATAAAAAAACATACAGGCCAAGAGAGAATGGAGAGACATAGTCCAAGTCTTACGAGAAAAAAAAAAAAACCAACTGTCAATCCAGAATACTGCATCCTGCAAAACTCTCATTTACAAATTGAGGGTGAAATAAAGACCTTCCATAACAAACAGAAATTGAGGGGGCTGGCACCATGGTGCAGCAGGTTAAAGCCTTTGCCTGAAGTGCCAGCATCCCATGTGGGTGCCGGTTCTAGGCCCAGCTGCTCCTTTTACAAACCAGCTCTCTACTGTGGCCTGGGAAAGTAGTAGAAGATGTCCCACGTGGGAGATCTGGAAGAAGCTCCTGGCTCCTGGCTTCAGATTGATGCAGCTCTGGCCGTTGTGGCCATCTGGGGAGTGAACCAGAGGATGGAAGACCTCTCTCTCTATGTCTCTAACTCTCTCTTTAACTTTTTCAAATAAATAAAATAAATCTTAAAAAAAATTGAAAGAATCTGTCACCATTCATCCAGCCTTCCAAATGATGTTTAAGAATGTGCTACACACAGAAACACAGAAAGATGGTGATCATTATGAAAGAATGTGAAGGCAGAAAATCTCATAGTAAAAGTACAAAGGAAACAATAGGGATATTTACAGACAAATAGCAGGGCCAAGTTATTACTTAGCAATAGTCACCTTTAATGTAAATGGCCTAAATTCTCCATTTAAAGATACAGACTGGCTGAATGGATTAAAAAAGACCCACCTGGCTCCTGCCTTCGGATCAGCGCGGTGCGCCGGCCGCAGCGGCCATTGGAGGGTAAACCAACGGCAAAGGAAGACCTTTCTCTCTGTCTCTCTCACTGTCCACTCTGCCTGTCAAAAAAAAAAAAAAAAAAAAAAAAAAGACCCATCTACTTGCTGCCTACAAAGAACACATCTCTCCAACAAAGATACAGGCACAGTGAAAGTGAAAGGATAGAAAGAGATATTCTACGTTAATAGAAAGGAAAAAAAGCAGATGTAGGCATTCTAATAGCAGACAAAATATATTTGAACACAAAAACTGTTAAAAGAGACAGAGAAAGGCATAATGTAATGATTAAGGGATCAATTCAACAGGAAAATATGACTATAATAAATGTGTATGTGCCCAGTTCCAGGGTGCCTGGCTATTTCAAACAAATGTTAATGGCTCTAGAGGAAGACATACATAGACTCCAATACAACAGTCATGGGAAACTTCAATACTCCACTTTCAGCAATGGACAGATCAACTAGGCAGAAAATCAACAAAGAAATAATAGATGTAATCTACAATATGAAACAAATGGAACTAAAAAATATATACAGAACATCTCATGCCACAATTGAATAATACAAATTCTTTTCATCAGTGCATGGATATTTCTCTAGGATAGACCATTTGCTAGGCCATAAAGTATCAGGAAATTTAGAAAAAAAATGAAATTATACCATATGTCCTTTCTGACCACAATGGAATGAAGCTCAAAATTAACAACTTAAGAATCTCTTGAAAATATGTAAACACATGGAGACTGAACAACATGCTCCTGAATGAACAATCAGTCATAGAAGACATCAAAAGAAAATTTAAAAATTTCTGGAAATGAATGAAGATAACAATGCAACATATCAAAACTTATGGGACACAGTAAAAGCAATATTAAGAGAGAACTTTATAGAAACACATTAAGAAATTGGAAAGGCATAAAATAAATGAGTTATCAATAAACTTAGAAAAACAATAACAAACTAAATCCAAAATTAAAATGAAGAAAGAAATAATTAAATTAAAGTGTAAACAAAATTAAAAACAAAGAAGTACCAAAGATCAGAGAAATGAAGAGCTGGGTTTTTTTTTTTTTTTTGAAAATATAAACAAAACTGATACCTCATTGGCCCAACTAATCAACAAAAAGAGAGCGAAGACACAAATCAATGAAATCAGATATGAAAAAGGAGACATAACTACGGGTAACACAGAAATAAAAAGAATCTTCAGGAATTACTACTAACAGCTATATGTCAAGAAATTGGAAAATCTGGAAGACATGGATAGATTCCTGGACAATTAAAATCTACCAAAATTGAGTCATGAAGAATAGAAAACCTAAACACACCAACAACACATAGATTGAATCAGTAATAAAGACCCAAGAAAGAGAAGTTCAGGACCAGATGGCTTCATGGCTGAATTCTACCAGACATTTAAAGTAGAACTAATTCCAATTCTTCTCAAACTATTCAAAACAGTTGAAAGGAATATAATATTCTCAAACTCCTATGAGGATAATATCACCTCAGTTCCAAAACCAGACAAAGATACAAGAAAGAAAACTATAGACCAATAACACTGATGAAGATAGATGCAAAACTCCTCAACAAAGTTCTCGCTAATCAAATCCAACAACATGTCAGAAAGACCATTCACCCAGGCCAAGTGGAATTTATCTGTGGTAACAGGGATGGTTCTACATTCACAAATCAATCAATGTGTTACATCACATCAACAAACTGAAGAAGGAAAAACATATGATTATCTCAGTAGATGCAGAGAAAGCCTTTGATAAAATACAACATCCTTTCATGATGAAAACATTAAGCTAATTGGATATAAAAGGAACATTCCTCAACTAATCAAGGCAATATATGAAAAGTCCACAGCCAACATCACATTGAATGGGGGAAAGTTGGAAGCATTTTCACTAAGATCTGGGACAAGAAAGACTGTCCACTTTCTCCAGTGCTATTCAATATAGTTCTAGAAGTATTAGCCAGAGCCATTAGCTAAGAACAAGAAATCAAAGGGATACAAATTGGAAAAGAGGAAGTCAAATTATCCCTGTATGCAGATGATATGATTCTTTATATATATATAGGGGAACCAAAGACTCCACTAAAAGACTATTGGAATTCATAAGAGAGTTTGGTAATTGTAGGGTATAAAATTAACTCACAAAAATCAATAGCCTTTTTATACATAGACAATGCCATAGCTAAGAAGGAATTTGTAAGATCAATCCCATTCACAGTAGCTACAAAAAATTAAATATCTACAATAAATTTAAATATAAATTTAACTAAGGAGGTAAAATAACTCCACTATGAAAATTACAATACATTAAAGAAAGAAATAGAAGAAGACACAAAAATTAGACAAAATTCCCCTAAGTTCATGGATTAGAAGACTTAACATCATCAAAACGTGCATCCCACCAAAAAAAAAATTTAAAGATTCAATGTGATCCCAATGAAAATACTGACATTTTTCTCAGATCTAGGAAAAATGATGCTAAAATTCATATGGAAATGCAAAAGACCCTGCGTAGCTAAAGCAATATTAAACAACAAAAACAAAGCCAGAGCCATCACAATACCAGATTCCAAGACACACCACAGGGTAGTTATAATCAAAACAGCCTGGTATTGGCACAAAAACAGATTTGTAGACCAATGGAACAGAATATAAATTACAGAAATCAATCTACACATCTATAACTGACTAATATTTGACAAAGGAGCCAAAATCAGTCCCTGGAGCAAGGACAGTCTCTTCAACAAATGTTGCTGGGAAAATTGAATCTCTGCATACAGCAGTATGAAGCAAGACCCCTACCTCACATCTTATACAAAAATCCACTCCAAATGGATCAAGGATCTAAATCTATGACCTGATAGCATAAAATTACTAGAGGAGAACATTGGGGAAACTGCAAGACATTGGCACAAAGACCTCTTGGAAAAGATCCTAGAATCATGCACAATGAAATCAAAAATAGACAAATGGGATTATATCAGGCTAAGAGGCTTTTGCACTGCAAAGGAAACACTCACGAAAGTGAAGAGGCAACAGACAGAATGGGAGAAAATATTCTCAAACTATGTAACTGATAAAGGATTAAAATCCAGAATCTATAAAGAACTCAAGAAATGCAACAACAATATAAACAATCCCGTTAAGAAATGGGCAAGGGACTTGAAAAGGCATTTTCAAAAGATGAAATTCAAATGGCCAACAGACACATGAAAAAATGCTCAGGATCAGTAGCCATAAGGGAAATGCAAATAAGAATCTCAATGAGGTTTCAGCTCACCCAGTCAGAATGGCTCTCATACAGAGATCAGAAAACAATGAATGCTGGCATGGATGTGACAGGAAAGGTACCCTATTACACTGTTGGTGGGAATGCTAAGTAGGACAGCCATTGTGGGGGGAAGTATGAAGATTCCTCAGAAATCTGAAAATAGGTCTACAATATGACCCAGCCATCCCACCCCTGGGAACTTACCCCAGTGAAATGAAATCATCATATGAAAAGGTTACCTGTATTCCCATGTTTATTGCAGCTCAATTCACAAAAGCTAAGATATGGAATCAACCCAAATGCCCATTAACTGATGACTTAGATAAAGAAAATGTAGTATATATACGCCATGGAATTCTATGCAGCCATAAAAAAATGAAATCCTTTCACAATAAAATGGATGTAACTAGAAAGTATTATACTTAATGAAATAAGTCCGTCCCAAAAAAAGACAAATATCTCATTTTCCCTGATCTGTGGTTACTAATAGAGTACAAAATAATGTAATGTATATGAGCAAAATTGGCATTTTAGGAATTACTGTTGTTTAGAGCCCTTATCTCTACTCTTGAGGAACAGTGGCTTTTTTTTTTCTTCTTACTATTTGCTGAATTCTTTACTTACTGGAGGGTTAATCTTATGATTATAAAATGAACTGAAAGCATGTCACTGTAAAAATTAAAAGAAAGAATAAGAAAGGAAGGAGGAGGGAGGGGGAGGGTGGGCAGGAGGGAGGGTAGGAGGAAGTATCATCATGCTCCTAACTAGATATGTATGAAATACAGGAAATTTGCCCACTTCATATAAATTTAAAAAAAGAAAAGAAAACTTGAAATTCTTATATTTTGTACACAAGACTGTGATTCTTCAACCCTGGGCACAAAGCTGGTGCCCAGCTTGCTGACATCCATGTCTTAACATGTGGACAACACTTCTAGATAAAGTGACCACTCAGAATACCCATTTTTAAAGCCTACAGGAACAACAAGAACTTAGGGAGCCCTTACAAGTGCTGAAACACTGCTTTCATCACATGTTCTAATGCAGCTGTTCAATTCTGCAGCCTGACTTTAAACAGTCCTGCAAAGTGCATCCATTTACACCCATTTTACATATGAAGAAACCAAAAGAAAGAGGCTAACGTGCATGATCATACCAATAGGAAGAGAAAGGGCCAACATCTGAACCTACCTGAGCAGTCTGTCTCCATATAAATAAACCCACTAGAAGGAAATAGAGTCCCAGTGAATAAAAGACTTTCTGCTAGAATTTAAATCAAAAATAGCTATATCTCAGTCACTCACACAAGAGACAACTCTACTTCTGTGTGTGTTTCCTTAAAAGTCACACCAGAGGATCACTCGGTTGATGTAATGCCTGCCTTGCACTCAGCGCAGTGTGGGATCGCAATGTGCTTGTCACATGTGTGTTAAACAGAGCCATGGACAGCTAACGTCCCAACTTTCAGTAAGGCTAAGTATTTCGGGTCAGTGTGCTCCAGAAATCACCAAGTAGATTTAACACAAGGAATATGCTGTTTGGAACAAAGTAAGAACATTTAAATTCTCAACATGATTCACAGGCACGAGAAGAAAGAAACCGAATTCTGGACTTCTTCTAAGGTTGTAAACCATAAACAGCCAAGAAGACCTAACCACGCTGGTTGACCTCTTCTCTCCATGCTGGCCTTCAGAGCAAAGTTCAGACTCCTGCATGTCTTCCTCCTCCTCTCCCCCTCAACATCATCTCATGCACACGTGTCTGGCTGGACCACAGGATGCCCAAGCCTCTGATTAAATCTTCTTTCTGGATGTGTCTGCGAGGGTGTTTCTGGAAGACATCTGCCTTTGCAAGGGTGGACCCCCTCTGTACGAGGGGCCTCATCCGCTCCACTGAGGGCTGAACAAGACAACAGGGGGCAGGAGGGCTGGATGTTCTCTGCCTCTGCTCCACTGCTTGAGCCTGGATCATCAGTGTCCTGTTCTCCACACACCAGGTGCTCAGACCTTCACACTTGAACTGGAATTGATGCCATAGGTTCTCATCTCTCAGGCCTTGCAACTGTGCCACCGGCTTTCTGGAGTGCCCAGAGTGCAGATGCCAGGGCATGGGGCGCCTCAGCCTATTCATCAGGTCAGCCAATTCTTTATGATGAATATCTCGAGATTATATTGCATAATCCTATACTGTGTCATAGCCTATCGGCTTTGTTTCTCTGAAAAACTCTAATCAGGCTCTCATTACAGATGTTACCAGTCCTTAGTAATTCTAGACACCTTACATACATTATGTATTTCTAATCCTTAGCACAATCCTGCAAGTTAAGTATTGCTCTCCTTATTTTCAGTTTAAGAACACAAGGTTCTGAGAGACCAAATAAACTGCCCACTTTTCAGTATGGAAGTGGTGAGCTAACCGCATGGAATCTTGTGTTAGTAAAACCCAAACCTCCCACCCATCAGGATGTGAAAGAAGACGGCGGGCAGGGGATAGAGAGGGAAAGGGAGAGACAAGAAAAGAAGAGAAAATGGCAGTTTCTCAAAAACTTGGAAATAGAATGAGCCAATCGTTTCCCTTATGGGTACAGACCGAGAAGAAGTGACCACAGGTTCTTAAAACACTGCTCGTACTTTCGTGTTTATTGCAGTGTTGCCTCCATAGCCAGAAGGCAGAGGAGCCATTGTCTACTAAACAAGAAGAAACGTGTGTGCAGTACCAGAGATGGAACCTAAGGACCTTATGCTAAGGGGAATGAGCTGGTCACAAAAGACAAACGCAGTTGTTACTCCACGGACCCATGGAAGTAGTGAGCCGCATGGTGGCTGCCAGGGACTGGGAGAAGCAGGGTGTGGGAAGCTGAAATGGGTGTAGAGCTGTCATGTGGCAAGGTGAAGAGCCGCCCAACCATGAGGATGTCCCGGACACTACCAAACTACACACCAAAAACAGGTTACGATGATAAATTTTATATTACCCATTGAATCGCAATTCAATTCTTTAAAAACAAAATCTCACATTATTGACGCCGCGTCAGGTACTAAGCATGGCGCTGAATGTCATTCAAGCCCTACAGTAGCCCCATAAGGCAGGTCTTCTCGTTCCGATTTTGTTGATGAGAGCTGTGGTAGTCAGAAGATAACCCCCTGAAGACACTGTCACTCAAGTCCCTAGAACCAGAGACTGTCGGCTCACACTCTGCAGACATGACAATGCAAGGACCTGGGGATTATACTGGATCGTTCCAGGGAGATTCAGGGAGGGAACCGGCTCACAAGAGCAGTACTGTGTGATGCAGTGTGGGAAAGCCTCGGGCAGCCCTGGCTGGCTTTGAAGATGGCGGAGGGGCCACAAGCAGTCTCTGGCCACTCTGCCCTGCACTCTCCTGATCTGTGATCTAGGACGCAAGGCAGGGTGAGGCCTGGGTAGTCCTTGGAGGGCATAAGGGCCCATCCTGGAGTCTTTAGAAGCTAGAACAAGCAAGGCAAGAACTCCTCCCCTAGGTCCTCCCAGAGGAGCACAACCCCGCCGTCACATTATAGGACTTCTGATCTCTACAAGCGTAAGATAATAAATCTGTGTTGCTTTTAGATCACTAAGTTTCTCATCATCTGTCCCAGGAGCCACAGGAAATTGACATAGGAGAGGTGTTGTAACAGGATCATCCAACCACTAAATGACAGATTCAAAACTCTAACTCAGGTCTGTCTAACAACAGAACAGTTCACCCAGTCCTAACACTTACTCAACATCTACTTTCTCTTTTTTTTTATAGAAGAGAATTTTTTAAATTTTATTTTGACAGAGTTATAGACAGTTAGAGAGAGAGAGAGAGAGACAGAGAGAAAGGTCTTCCTTCCGTTGCTTCACTCCCCAAATGGCTGCCACAGCCGGCGCTGCACCGATCCGAAGCCAGGAGCCAGGTGCTTCCTTCTGGTCTCCCATGCGGGTGCAGGGCCCAAGCACTTGGGCCATCCTCCTCCACGGCCTTCCCAGGCCACAGCAGAGAGCTGGACTAGAAGAGGAGCAACCGGGACCAGAACCCGGCGCCCATATGGGATGCCGGCGCCGCAGGCGGAGGATTAGCCAAGTGAGCCACAGCGCTGGCCCCATCTCTTCTTAAAACTTGTCTGAATTTTGCCATTTGTTTTCCAGTTATTTGAAATCTGTGTTGTCTAGGCAGCACCCACTGGGCAGAAGAGTGGAATATAAGAATCAGTATTTCTGCTTTCATTTATGCAAAAATCAGAACCCAGATTACTCTCTTATGGAAATGTTTTTCTGGAAATAACTGCTTAAATTGAAGAGAGAAGGAAATATCTGGCCAGGAAAGTTACAAACAAAACCAAACACTGCAAAATAAACTGTCATCTAATCCTGAGGGATACTTGCCTACAAATTTAATGAGAGCATCATTATCATCAGGATTACGTGAGTGCAACAGTGTTCTCTGTTCAGAAGTCTTATTACACACAGTGACAGCTCCTGTGTGGGTGATAGGATGACTTGCGACACATGGAATGAATACCCCATTTGAGAATAAGCATTGCTATAACCTACAATGCTTTCTCATGCCCTGTCCAGTTTGCATCTCAGGATGGCTATTAAAGACCAAAGGCAGCAACCCACTTCCTACCCCCAACCCACAATTCTGTGTTCATATCCTCTGATGCACATATCTGCAATAGAAATTAGGAAAGTGTTATTTGGGGTACACAAGGAAAATACTCTAATTTTTCACCTTTAAATGCCATGCCATTTAATGGTCCCATAGCCTGACACTCACCTGCCTCGGTAGTGTGGTCTCCTTTTCCCTGGGAGTTCTCTTTGGTCAATGTTTCCTACTCCCAGTGTTTTCCCCTCTACCTCTGTAGGCTCCTGAGGAATTTCTACTCTCCTTTCAGTAGCAACTCGAGAGCTACTTCTTTATGAAAATATTCCCTAAAGTCCTGCCCACGTGATGAAGAATTCTTTCTTCCTACTGGCCATGCTGTATCCTAATCAGTGTGTTCAAATAAGACCCAGTGTTGTGTTTCTTTATCCATGTTAGGCAGTCAGATATGGCTGCAAACACAGATGCCATCACGGCCAGGAAAAGTGAATTCTCTAGAGTTAGCAGGATCATGATGGGGAGCAATAGGGCGTGTGGCAAACTATGAAGTGCATACCACCATCCGGTGCATGCAAATGACCTTTTTTTGAAACAAACAACATACTTCTTTTGCTGTTGAATAGTATTTCACAGTGCGTACCTACTATAATTTCTTTACCAAGTCTTCAGTTGATGGACATCTGGATTGATTCCATATCCTAGTTATTGTGAATTAAGCAGCAATAAACATGAGGGTACGGATAACTCTTTCATATGCTGATTTCACTTCTTCATACTGTTTGTAGAACTCATTAGTTAGTGTGGGGTTAATTTTATGAGTATAAAGTAAACTGAAAGCAGATCATTGTAAGAATTTAGAGACGGAATAGGAGAGGGAGGAGGAAGAAGGGTGGGAGTGTGGGCAGGAGGGAGGGTAGAGTGGGAAGTATCACTATGTCCCTAAATCTCCATACATGAAATATATGAGATTTGTATACCTTAAGTAAAATTTTAAAAAACACTATTCTTTTCTTTTTATTTATTTATTTATTTGACAGGTAGAGTTATAGACAGTGAGAGAGAGAGAGAGACAGAGAGAAAGGTCTTCCTTCCGTTGGTTCACCCCCCAAATGGCCGCTACAGCCGGTGCTGCGCAGATCCGGAAGCCAGGAGCCAGGTGCTTCTCCTGGTCTCCCATGTGGGTGCAGGGCCCAAGGACTTGGGCCATCCTCCACTGCCCTCCAGAGCCACAGCAGAGAGCTGGACTGGAAGAGCTGGACTGGAAGAGGAGCAACCGGGACTAGAACCCAGTGCACATATGGGATGCCGGCGCCACAGGCAGAGTGAGCCATGGTGTTGGCCCCCAAAACACCATTCTTTTCATATGTAAGCATCGGAAGAAGGTGTATACTCTTCAAGATGGAAGGGGAACAAAGATTTGCAAACATGTCTGCTCTGTCAGAGTTCCCTAGCTCAATTCCAATCTAGCGATTTGCTCTACCACCTGGGAGAATAATCCACAACCAACCAAGCATTATCTGGGCAAACAGGAAATTACTTTCATCCTAAAACCTCATCACTCCCATATTCATTTCACTCCAGGCAAAAGGATGATGTCTCGCGAATGCTGTACCATCCTGTTTGACATCATACACAGCTCTTTCTCATTAAGCAACACGCTTAAACTTGGGATTTAATATATCTACAACATGTTCACATTGTATAGGCAACTATTGCACATCGTATGTTTAATTGGGATCTAAATTTATGACACATTGTCAAATAATCTGCTCACTAATGCTCACAAAATTCTCTTCAAAGATGTATTCATTTTGACAGCATTGCTTTCTTGAGTCTATTTTCTTTGTAAGGGAACTCACTTCAGATTACATTTTTATGGACTGTGTGTGTGTGCTAAGAAAGAAACACAAACCAAAAGTTTGAGCAATGCCACGAGTCAGATGTTCTGAGAAAATCAAGACTCGGAACCTCCAAGGGAAATGTGGAACAAAGAATAAACAGTTCTCTTTAACGAATGGTTCTCTTTAACAAACAGTTCTCTTTAATCCCCTAACAACGCCGACGATTGACCTCTGTTGGGATTTTCATGGAGGCCTTCGGGTTGAAGCAGCTACTTGGATAGGCAGCGCAGTGCAGAGATGCATGGCATAACTCCAAAGTCAGAGGCCTTGGATCAAATCACCTAACCTGGCTCCTCATCTATAAAACAGAATGAACTCTAGTTACTTGCTAGGCTTTTGACAAGCACAAGCAGACAGTTTGCAAAGTATTAACATCACTTCTGACAAAGGACAGGACTCCTCAAATGGTAACATGTACTACCATTATGATTTACCTGAAGAGGCCAGGAAATACGAAGCCATTTCGTTATTTTTTTAAAAGATTTATTTATTTTACTTGGAAGTCACAGTTAACACAGAGAGAGGAGAGGCGGAGAGGGGGGCAGTCTTCCATCTGCTGGTTCACTCCCCAGATGACTGCAACGGCCGGAGCTGTGCCGATCTGAAGCCAGGAGCCAGCAGCTTCTTCCAGGTCTCCCACGTGGGTGCAGGGGCCCAAGGACTTGGGCCATCTTCTACTGCTTTCCCAGGCCACAGCAGAGGGCTGGATGGGAAGTGGAGCAGCTGGGTCTTGAACCGGCACCCATATGGGATGCCAGCATTGCAGGCGGCGGCTTTACCCGTTACACCACAGCGCCGGCCCCTCCATTTAGTTGTTTTTCAGTTATAAAGAAGTTTCCTTTCTACTCCTCTTTATATGAGGAATGATCTCTCATGCAAAGCCCATTCCCAGTGTTGGAAATAACAGCAAGAAGCCACAGTGTAATTACCACACATAAGACGCAGACTCACTCAATTACTGATGTCACCGACTGGCCAAATCTGTATTCAGGCATGGGGAAGAGGATATGGTATATTCAGCCTCTACTTAGGACATTATAAATAATTCAATTTGGGGCCAGCGCTGTGGTGCAGTGGGTTAAAGCTCTGGCCTGAAGCACCGGCATCCCATATGGGCGCCGGTTCTAGTCCCGGCTGCTCCACTTCCAATCCAGCTCTCTGCTGTGGCCTGGGAAGGCAGTGGAGGATGGCCCAAGTGCTTGGGCCCCTGCAACCACATGGGAAACCTGGAAAAAGCTCCTGGTTCCTGGCTTTGGATCGGCCCAGCTCTGGCCGCTGCAGCCATCTGGGGAGTGACCCAGTGGATGGAAGACCTCTCTCTCTCTCTACTTCTCTCTGTAACTCTCTTTCAAATAAATAAAACAAATAAAAATAAATAAACAAATAAATTTAATTAAGGTCTAGTTATGCATAGGCAAAAACTTCGCATTTTCTTGGGATGCGGGGTGTTCCTGCAGTCCCCTGCCTACCTGGCTGGCTGCATACTGCCGCACAGGCGGAGAACTCATGAGAAACCGAGATCAGTAGATGCCACGGACTCTACACATGTCCTTGTGCAAGTCACCAGAATTTTGTGGGACTTGGCTTCTTCACCCACAGATCCCAGCTGGACGCAGACCAATTCGGATTCAAAGTCTATGCCTTTATAATCAGCGGGCCCACATTTTCCCTATCGCAGCTCCACTGAAGGAAGGCAGCCTTCCCACCATGGGCAGTGGTCAAGACTCTCTGGCAGGAGGAGAGGTGTCCCCAAGGGGGCCCATCAGGACTGCTGGTGGGGTTGGAAAGGGGAAGTGGTGGACTGAGGAGACCCCCAACAGGGTATTCCGTCCCTGTGTCTCCACAAACTGAGTGACCCCAACCATCAAATGCTAAGAATGATGACAGCATACTCTTAGAGAAGCTGGAGTCACGGATCACAAACAGCCGGCATATGTGTTTTACACGGTCAAAAAAACTTCCTAAAACGTTGGAATCAGCTGCTGACACGTGTAGGTTGGGTACGCTCGCGAAAACCTGCATTTCTGGTTTCCTCTGCTGTTCAGATAACCAGGCTCCGCGAGGCTGCCCTTCTGTGCTGGGAAGGTTGTCTCCGAGTAGCGAGTAGCGGCTGGCCGCGTCTCCCTGCTGCTCACCACTCACAGGCCTTGCACTCCCACGACCTCCGCGTTTGTCACCACGCGTTGCTCCTGATGGGGGGACATTTCTCTGCCCCCAGCTCTATCGCGGGCAGGAAGACTGAAGAGGGACCTCTCCTTACCCGCCCTGCTTCCTTCATTCTCCAATGTGCCATCTTCCCTAGCTCTACTTCCCCTGGACAGCCCAGGGAATTCCATACAAATTCTGCGTGGTCACTTTGAGAAATACTGGTTTGACAAATTTTTACTCCTTCTTATTCAAACTCTCCAAGACTAAAGCCAGATTCTACCATCTTCTGCAGCTCACTTTATTTTAATAATAAAGTATACATACAGAAAAGTGTAGGTATCATGTCATAGAAGAAACCTATCCACAATACACAAAAATACTCTAAGGTAAGTGCAAGACAATATGAGCAAGAACTTCATATACATTACACAATGTTTCTCAACAGGAAGAAAAGCAGGGAGCAAGCGTTTGGTCTACCAGTTTAGACAGCCACATCCCACATCATAATACCTGGGTTCCATTTCTTGCTCAGGCTCCTGGCTCCAGCTTGCTTCTAATGTAGTCCCTGAGAAGCAGTGGTGGTAGCCCAAGTAACTGGCTTCCCATCACCTACATGAGAGGTCTCGATTGAGTTCCTGGCTCCCAGTTACAACCCCAGCCCAGCCTTGGCCATCGAGGGCATTTGGGGAGTAAGCTAGGGGATGAGTGTTCTCCTTCTCTTTCTCTCTGTCTCTCAAATAAATAAATAAAAACATTAAAGTATCTAAGTATAAGGAACAATATACCAAGTTTTTGGAATAGTAAGATACACTAATCCAAAGATAAAATTTATCCCAAAATTAATGTATTAAGTCAATAGAATTCCAAAAGCAACTTTTAATGGAAGTTAGTAAGATAATTCTAACATGCATATATAGTTCCCAAATGGGTCAAGTCTATTCAAGAGAATACTCAGAAATAGGCAAAGGAACTTGCTCTAAGAATTCATGACTTTAAGCTTTGGGGTAGGGAACTGAAGCAAGAATGAGGAGACCATACCCACCGCCACACACATGCACCTCTGCTGGCCGCACTGTGATCTCCAAGTATCACCTCCCACTAAAATGAACCAGGACTCCTTAGGGAAACGGCTGATTCCAGATAGGAGGTAACACACTCAAGAGTTTTCAGGAGTATTCTGTCACCCTTGAAAGCAAGGAAGCCCCCCAAACTACTAGTATTATGGCAAAAATATTCAGGATCCAACTTAAACAGACTCCCGCTAGCCAAAGATAATCAGAACATCAAAAATAATAACAAAAATGGATGGGGGACGGATGTGCATATCCTTGACATCAAAATGTCATTGCACAGCAGCAGCCACAGCAAACCCCACCCACCCACGTTAAGGGACGCCAGAGGATCAGCTCATTGTGGGAACCACACATAAGGTAAAGGAGCAAACACCTGTTTTCACAACTGCTGAGTTGTGTAACAGGATTTTTACTCTGTTTCACTATGTTCAAAATTCTACATGATAAACAGGTTTTGAAAACAGAGAAGGCTGGGGAAATAAACATGAAAAGACCCAGTCTGGAAGGTTGTACAGCACCAGGAGACAATCTGAAAGCCTCTAGTAGATGTAGAGCCAGGGGTGCTCCACGGTGGAGAAGTTCACATGTAGACTCACAGCCAGGCCACTCCCGACCTGTACAGGAGATCACACAGACAGGAAGTTCACATGCGGACTCACAGCCAGGCCACTCCCCACATGTACAAGAGATCACACAGACAGGAAGTTCACATGCGGACTCACAGCCAGGCCACTCCCCACCTGTACAGGAGATCACACAGACAGGAAGTTCACATGTAGACTCACAGCCAGGCCACTCCCCACATGTACAGATCACACAGACAGGAAGTTCACATGCGGACTCACAGCCAGGCCACTCCCCACCTGTACAGGAGATCACACAGACAGGAAGTTCACATGTAGACTCACAGCCAGGCCACTCCCCACCTGTATAGGAGATCACACAGACAGGAAGTTCACACGGAGACTCACAGCCAGGCCACTCCCCACCTGTACAGGAGATCACACAGACAGGAAGTTCACATGTAGACTCACAGCCAGGCCACTCCCCAGCTGTATAGGAGATCACACAGACAGGAAGTTCACACGGAGACTCACAGCCAGGCCACTCCCTACCTGTACAGGAGATCACACAGACAGGAAGTTCACATGTAGACTCACAGCCAGGCCACTCCCCACCTGTATAGGAGATCACACAGACAGGAAGTTCACACGGAGACTCACAGCCAGGCCACTCCCTACCTGTACAGGAGATCACACAGACAGGAAGTTCACATGGACACTCACAGCCAGGCCACTCCCCACCTGTACAGGAGATCACACAGACAGGAAGTTCACACGGACACTCACAGCCAGGCCACTCCCCACCTGTACAGATCACACAGACAGGAAGTTCACATGTAGACTCACAGCCAGGCCACTCCCTACCTGTACAGGAGATCACACATACAAGTCTTCTGTTACTCCTCACTGCCCATCACAAATGTCCATTAACAGAAAAGGAGATAAATGAGCATATACAAGCAAGAGTTACTCTACAATTTAAACGCCCCAAATGAGACCTTCATGAATCATTATGACCAAATATCAAAGCCATAATCCTCAACCAAAAGAAAGCTAGTTGTAGAATAATATATATCATTGACAGATAAGCCTATATACAGCTTTATAATCAGCAAACAACTATAAAGTACTTATAAATATATAATTACATAATACATGTATAAAACATATACTATTATGTAGAACACTGAATTTATACCATTTGTCACCTTGGAGAAGGAAAGAAATGGAATAGAACCTCAGAGAAACCCTCAAGAGATAAATATATAGCACTTTATCTCTGAAACAAAAACAATAGAACAACTTTTTAAAAGTTGCTGCCTCCAGTTGGTGGCAACTTTGAGTTTTGCTGTTAGTTGCAAGCACGTTTACAACAAAAAAATCCTTCTACCGGCAAAACAGTGCTGTGTTCTGTGTCCATAAGACAAGAGCGATATGGTACAGCTGTTTCAACCAGGCTAAAACTAAAGAATTTAAGTCAATGCGAACACAGAATCCACCACAGAACCCAGAGTAGAAACCTCTGTTTTGTCAACTGTTCTCTTGGGAAAACCTCAGCAGTAATTGCTATTACAAGCGGAGCAAACCTGTTTCATTATACTAACTTCTATTTCTAGTGCACACAAAGAAGACTATTTGTTTCTTCTTTTGACTTTTAAAAATCCTAATTTTGACTTGTAATATAAAACATTTTTCTAGTCCTAGATTGACTTTGTTCTGTGCATTATTAGATTCCCAATATGTCAAGTTTTCAAAAGCCCAAATGAAACACTTGCTTCTCTTTTTACATACATTTGGATCTAGACGTAGAACACAGACACTCCTGATGTCTAACCAAATTGTGAAGGCAAATGGAGCTTCAAGACCAGACTCTCCTCACTGGTAACAATGGCTTCTTTTCTAACAAAGTTTGCTCTTTGTTGTTAGTTCTGTCCTAGACAGTATGACCTGTGACATCTCTGAAGTTCTGAGACAGTTTTTGTTCACACGGTAGCCATACTTTAACGTGAGTAGTTGGCACTTAGCTCTTCCACATGGACTATGTGATAGAATAGTCCTGTATGCCAACTCCACAGAGAAGCCCTCTGCTGCACTCACAGCCTGTTCACAGCCTTTCTGGGGTGTAGCAACCACAAGCAATGGTGAATGGAGGCAGACGACAAATGCCAAGTACCCTGTACACACTGCTGCCTATACGGGGCGTTATTTATATCTTGGAAAGGGAGCTATACGGAAACTCCAGATATGCCCAGTAGAACCTTGGAAAGAAAGTCCAATTAGAAGTCCTAGATTCTCCACCTCCTAAAGTCCAGGCTGCTACAGCAAGACCCAGCTGCCTACTGGAGTGAGCAATGAGACGGGTGAGATGCCTTCACAGTGCTGGGCAAGGGGTGTGGCCTTCAGAAGCAAGACAGATGTAGCCATGTGTGGGATGGGATGGGACAGGAGCAGCCCAGTGCTCGCCTCAACGCATCAAAGACCAAACAGAACGCCAACTCCAGGCTTGGGAAGAGCTGTCAGAGCTTCTCCTGCCTTTTCCTAACTGGAACACCCAGGGAAATGGCCTCCGTTACACAGGGAAGCAACACGGGCCAGATGAGAAGTGGGCTTCGGCCAGAGCCAGAGGGTCGCATCCCACCCTCCTCTGCTGGGGAATGGGTCAGCTGCATGAATTCTCCAGGACACGCTGTTCACCCACACTTTCACCTCCCATCTTGTCCTTCCTGCTCTGTCTTCCTCCCTTTCTCAATTCTCTTTCTCCTGCTTCTAGCTTGACATTCACAGTAACCTCTCCATCTGGTTTCTGCCCCAAACCACATGTTTGCATACTTGTGTTCATGACTTCTGGTTCTTGCAGTCGTCATCATTCTCTGCTAGCCTAGTTTCTCATCCTAACTTGGATGTCTCTGCAAAAGTAAAACAATATAAACGAGTTCTCATACTAAATTACAATATCTCCAATTAATCTAAGAAACTCATAATTTTTCATGAAATCTGCAGAGTAAATAGGTCAGTAAATAATTACAGGATTTCCTCCAAAAATATAAAGCACAAGACAAAAAGTATTTTATCACCACAGTGAACAGAAGAAAATGCATTATCTTTCCACCGAGCCTCAAAAATATGTGAATAATTAATTCCTGCAAACAAAATTCTCATCCCATAATCACAACTAACTTGACTGAAATAGACTTCCATCTGAGTTTTTCTTGGGTCTGCAGTCTGTGATCTCCTCCTAGGAGTCACAGTTTGTAACAGCTGCTGGAATAACCAGAAAATCAGTGCCACGTTCAGCTCACCTCGTCTGTCTAGGAACTAGCTTGGTTGGATATTCTACCAGCAGCTCATCACGGTGATCAGTGAGCAGCCCGACGGCTCTATCTCATGGGGCCACCGCTACCAGCCGGGAGGTCTGCTAGTTGTCTCTCAAGGCACAGCGAATGCACAGGGTTGGTTTGGGAGCAGGAGGGGCTGGTAACAGGCCCAAGTGGCTTGTTCTTTCTGGAAATGGGTTTACAGAAAAATGCAGCTTGCTTGTCCAAGCTGTGGCGATCATGCAGTGTGACGGTGCTCTGAGCAGCCAGACCTGTTTCTGAAGAGCGTCACAGTGAATGTTCCAGACCAGACCCTCGTCTTTCTCATGGCTACGCCTCCAGGGCTAGCACAGGGTTTATCAGCATCTGGTACAATAACACCAAGGAGGATGCTTTGTGTATCAGCCCAGTTAATATCCACCACAGCCCTGTGATTGAACTTGGCTCATACCTGCAATTTAAGGATGAGGAAGCTGGGGCAATGAGATGTTTAGCAACCTTGCTCACAGCCCAGACAACGAAGAGCAGGGGCTGGCTCCAGCTTCCACGAGTACTGTGCTAGCTTACGCACCACGCTACGCTGCGTCCCCTGCTTCTGCACACGCCACATGGCACAAGCCTCAGCTGCAAGAGTGATTTTTCAACAGGAATGAAGGAGGGAAGGTGAAAGGAAGCAATTTTAAAAAGCTGGTGAACCAAAAAGTGTAATTAACGGTTCAGAGACAAAATTAGGATTTGAATTACTCTTATATAGCTCTATCTAGAATTAATGCTATTATTTTCTTTTTTATATGATTTATGTAACTATGAAATATAGGTGACTTAATTCTCAGCATAAAACTATAATGAATACCTCAGACCTACCACTTCCCCAAAACTAGAACATGAGTCCACCTGGTGTTTTCCCTCTGTCTCACCCTCCCGACCTCTCCAATGAATTTGCACTGAATCTTGTGCCTCTCATGGTTTCTTATTCTTTATCTGGTTTATCATATACATAGGTAGCCTAACCTACAGGTTGTTTGTGAGTGATCAAAATGGTACGGTGTTACAGAAAATCCCTGGGCTTTTGCTTTGGTCACTCAACATTGTGCTTCCAAGATTCGTCTATATTGAGTAGAATCAACTATTACTTATGAAAGGGCTTATAGCTTTCAGAGCACTATTGCATATATGTTATCTCATTTGATTTGCATAAAAATCAATTAGAAATGAGTACCTTGATAGAATATTTTCCTATACGTTTTATTAAGATAGCATCAAAGATGACCTTGGCAGACACTAAGAGACGCAGATCTTTAGCTGAACCCCCCACATATGAAGGCCCATGTCTGCATATATGCTCCAGGTCTTACACACACACTGACACTGACGCTGACACTAAAAACGCTGCGCACCAGGAAACCCATCTGAATACTTGCAACTGTGAATGTCCTTGCCTTGGAGGATGGGAGTCGCCCATTACATGGAAATGAGCAATAGTGAAATAAAAATGAGTCGAAGTGCTTTCTTTCGGACTTCTTGGAAATGCATCCTGTTTCCATATGTGTGGCACATAAAGCTTGTGTTCATTCCAAATGTGACGGCCGTGTCTATGCACCGTATCTGATAGGACACGTTAAACAGCAGCATGTATAAAGTCCCGGAAGAATTCGAGGGAGCCAGAGTCTGTTTTATTACCTGCTGAGTATCTTTTTCAAGACATCGTTTGTTTGCTGGCAAGCACGCGAGGCAGAAGCACCCATTTTTCCTGCCGTTGTGGTGAGTTTTGTGTTACCACTCTGTGCCCTTGTCTGCTTCAGAAAATAGCACCAGTTAGCAGAGAAATTGGAACACTGCTTCCCGTGTGAAGATTTCAAAGCAGCTGAGCAATGGACACAACGCCTAAGAGAACATCAAGAACCCAAGGGGCTGCTGTGCGCAGGTGGAACGGGCACCAAGTCTCCGGGTATTTCCTCCATGACATCACACCACCGCCATCTCTGGACCTCACAGTGTGTGTCTAAGGTCACACTGCATACTTTCTTTGTAACGCAGTTATGTTTGGGTAGGGGAGTTCTTTAACAATGGAAAAAATTAACAGGCTAAGTGAGAGCACCCTCTCCTGACTATTGGGAAATGGGCAAGGGGTAGGTGTCCACATAAACTTTCCACGTTTATTCTCACTGGTGCATTGGTTCACTTCTTTGCTGAACTGCAAAGAGACTGTAGTTGTTACCATCCACGAGTGAAATTCACATGCCAGATTTTCAGGATTAGAATGAAGTACCTAAGGCCAGATGCTTAGCAACGAAACAGGAATATTTCAGCTCATGGTTTTGGAGAGGGCCACTTCCACTGCCGGGCACCTCTGCTGGGTTGGTGTCTGGTCTCGGCATTCGGGCTGGCAGAGTCCCAAGACCGCTCAGAATGCCATGGGCAGGAGAGACGATGGCTGGCTGTCCTTAGAAAGTATAGCTTACAAAGGGCCACCCCTAGACACCGGAGTTACGTTGTGTTGTTACCCTCTTCCTACTGTTAACTGGTGACTTTGGAGTTTACACATCTGGATGACCTGGAGAACCAAATCATGTTCTCACTGTAGCAGCCAGCAGCTTTTCTTTTTTTAAATAAAAATAGTTAGAACTGTATTTTGCTAAATAATCAGGCTAAAGTACTGACCATCTTAAGGACAAAAACAGGTTGTTCAAATGATCCTTCAATCCTTCTGAGGTTATATAATTCAAGAACAAAATCCTTTGCCAAAGCTGTCTTCTCTCATCTAGTTAAGTGTGCAAAGCAGTAAAGGAGTTGGAAAAACATGATTTGGAGTCAACTAGACTTGAGTTCAAGTCCCATATTTGCTACTTACTAAATATGGACCTTAAAAAGGCTACTTAATCTCTGTGAATCTCAGTTTCTAAGATCATAAAATGAGGATTTTTTCTTATCTTTAAAGCATAGCATTGCTATGAATACTCAGTGGGGTCGTTGAGGCTCATGAAACAATACCCCAAGCTGACGCGTCGGAGCCACAGCTTTGCCCTGACCACCTGTCCTTCACCCCTCCCACTCCCCAATTCCTCTCCCACAAAGCAGACCTTGAAAACAGAACCCCAGCCCTCCAAGCCAGCCATAGAACCTAGAAATGCTCCTCTATGCTCCCCCTACCTTTCTGGGTGAGAATTAGCCACAGAGAACCTCTGACCTTCCTTGCTCGGTTGTAGCTGGAAAGACCCCTGTTCCACAAAGGGTCTGCCCTCTGCCCAGGCTGGAGAGAACAGTGCACAGGGAGACCGAGAAGACTCTGGACAGCCTCTGCTGGGTCTCCCTCTCAGCCTACTAACTGTCAGCACAACCATTAATTCAATCACAGTTGCCCACGGTTGTGCATGCCTCCTCAAACAATAGCATAAAAACGGACAGTCCCTCCCGGGTCCCTGGGTCTTCCATCTGAAGGTCTTGTGTCACACAGAACAACGATCAGACAGATTTGTCCTGCTGTTTTCTTGTTAACCTGTCTTTTGATACAGGGACCTGAGAAAGACAATGTGTACACCTTTCCTGCCCCTGTCCCATCAACACCTGGATGGAGCGGGTGTGTAGCCAGAGTTCCCACATCAGTGTCCCAGCGGGCAACCTGAGTATTCCACAGATTCGAAGGGCTCTGTCGCCGCTGTCACTCTAGAACTGTGTCTTGCCATCGCCTGCACACGGGGCAGTTCCATTCCATCTTGGTCGTGTGGTTCAGGTGGGGCATGGGACCGGAGCTGGGGTGCAGTGGCCCACGAGCGAGGGCAGGGCCAGGGCTGTCTCGGCTCAGCCTTCTGCCCAGCAGCCTCCTCTCTCCCCAGTGCCAACACCCACTTTGCTTTGGCCTCCACAAGGCCACTGGTGTTCTTTCCAGGGGTTTGGGGTTTCCTTTCTTTCCAAGTCTGTTTCATGTGAAAACTGGGCAAGAGGTACCCGCACAGCAGGCCTGCTCTCCCCTCCTGAGGAAGAACTGTCCCTTCTTCTACCCAGCAGGATTAAAGAAGGTTGTTCGCGAAACAAACAGGCCAGGCCAAAGTTAGGGCAACAGGAAGTGCCCCCCTGGGGTGCAAGCAGAGGAGGAGCCCTGTGCGGGGCAGGCTCTCTCACCCAGTGAGTTTCTAGAAATGTCTGAGGAGAGCACAGGAAACACACAGCACAGGAATCAAGCTGACATGCTTGACATCTGTCGGTTTCAATGCGAGCAGTATTTGCTGCAGAAATCAAACTGGGGAAGGAATTTTAAAGACAGGATTCACGTGAAAACGACCGTTAAGTAGCATAAATGTACTTAGGATATGAAACTGAAATTGGGAGTTTTGTTAAGTACTGAACGGTTACAAAGGGCTTCTGAGGACCGGCATTTAACCGAAACTTGAGGATTGCAGCTCACCACCGAAAAACACACGTCACAGAGAGACAGGGCGGATTCCATCGGATTCGGTTCAGGAACAGAACTTGGAAGGTCAAGTGCAGAGTGAAGAAGGGGAAAACTTAAGGAGCAGTCATGGGGTACGCTGAAAGGACTGGATTTCTAATGGGAAAAATATTTGTAAACTATGCATCTTGGTGTAGGATTAATATCCAGCATACATAAGGAGTTCAGGCAACCATAACAAGACAGACAATGCAGTTAAGAAAGGGACAAAAATATCAACATTTTTTTCAAATGAGGAAATACAAATGGTCAACAAACACAAGAAGAAAACACGCAAGATCACTAGCCACCAGGGAAATGTAAATAAAACCACAATGAGGTATCATCTCACTCCAGTTAGGATAGCTATTATCCAAAAATCAAAAAACAACAAATACTGGCAAGTTTGTAGAGAAAAGGTACCCTAATACACTGCTGGTGGGAATGCAAATTGGTATTACAATTATGGAGAATAGCACGGAGATTCCTTAGAAAGCTAAAAATAGTCCTACCCTATGACCTCGCTGTCTCACTCCTAGGAATACATCCAAAGGAAATATGGAGGGGCCAGGGCCATGACCCAGTGGTTAATCCTCTGCCTGCAGTGCCGGCATCCCATATGGGCGCCAGTTCTAGTCCCGGCTGCTCCACTTCCAAACCAGCTCTCTGATGTGGCCCGGGAAGGCAGTGGAACATGACCAAGTCCTTGGGCCCCTGCACCCACATGGGAGAGCAGGAAGAAGCTCCTCGTTCCTGGCTTCTGATCAATGCAGCTCCAACTGTTGTGGCCATTTGGGGAGTGAACCAACAGAAAGAAGGCCTTTCTCTCTCTCTCCCTCTCACTGTCTGTAACTCTACCTCTCAAATAAATACATAAAATCTTTAAAAAAAAAAAAAAAAAAAAAAAAAAAGGAAATGGAATCAGCATTTGAAAGTTACCTGGACTCCCATAGCCAAGATGGGGAATGAAATGAACTCTATTTCCAATGGGTGTGGCCATTCCCTGAATACAGACTTTCTTTAGGAACTTCTCCCTCAGGGCTAAGTCTCAAGGCTATTTCTGGCCTGTGCTTTCTTCCGCAAGGGAGGTGTGCACAGTCAGTGAGAGATGGCGGCCCGCGGGTGATTCCTTGGCCTGGGGTCCCTTTCCAGCCAACGTTGCACTCTCAGCTGTGGGCCTTGCCATTTCCTTTCCCTGGAATAATTCTTCTACCTGTTGTAATTCTTGCCATCAAGCTGCACCAATCAGCCTTCCTGGGATTCTCAATTTAGACAGATTTTAAGCCCAAATATTTGTTCTTGAAATTACTTTCAATGTATTTATTTGAGATTATATTTTCAATAACATTTAATTTTCTGAGAAATAAAACTGTTGATTTGGGCAATGGTTGCAAAACGCATGGAGCTGTACACTAAAAAGGGTGAAATTTCCTTTATAATGTTAGTCACACATCAATTTCTAAAAAAGCTTGAAAACAGAAGTGAACTCTGCCAACTTATCCGTTGGGGCCACATTGAACATATTGGAAGTGTTGTGTACCCAAACACCAGGAGCCAAGGATTTCAGGCCCATGAAAGCCACTAATGAAATCTAATCTCAGGGATACAGCTGCATCTCCTGTAAAATGAGAGGCCTGTCCGGATTCACGTTTCTGAGAGTGTATGCTTGGCAAAACGCTGGTGCTGCAGAATGCGTGCAGATTTCGTGGGGAAAGAAAGATGCTGTTCTGTCCAGGGAGGAGGGACCATCTGCTTCCTGTAGGGCTCAGCAGAGCCTTGTCACCACGGTGCAGGCTTCCCCAAGTCTCTCTGCTCGCTGCGCCTGTAGCCACCCCACCACAGCCTCCAGCACCTGTGGGTCTCACACAGAAACTGACAGACAAAATCCTCTTTGACAATCACCTTCCACAAAACTGTTCTGATAAGAGAATCAAGTTATCGGGGCCGACGCTGTGGCATAGCGGGTAAAGCTGCTGCCTGCAGTGCCGGCATCCCATAGGGGCGCCAGTTCTAGTCCCAGCTGCTCCACTTCCAATCCAGCTCTCTGCTATGGCCTGGGAAAGCAGTAGAAGATGGCCCAAGTCCTTGAGCCCCTGCGCCCGTGTGGGAGACCTGGAGGAAGCTTCTGCCTCCTGGCTTCGGATCAGCGCAGCTCCAGCTGTTGCAGCCATTTGGGGAGTGAACCAGTGGACGGAAGACCTTTTTCTCTGTCTCTCCTCACTGTCTGTAATTCTAACTTTCAAATAAATAAATAAAATCTTTAAAAAAAAAAAAGAGAGAATGAAGTTATCAACTTATGCTTATTCTAAGGAAGTGATCCTCCACACCGGGTCTGAATCATTGAAATGATTCTTCCTCTCCTGTTGTGTGGTAGAAACAGATATGGGCACTGTGCAAACCACATTCACACAGTTCAGGTTTTCCCCGCGTTTCTGAGTGGGGTGCACAGGTGTGCAGAGAGCAGACATAGGGTGACAGAAATCAGAGCAAACCACTGGGCAGGCAGCGTCAGACCAGATGCCAGTGGGAAATAAGACGCATAAAGGTCTGAAAAGTGTCTGGAGCCTGTGACAAACTAGCATCAACTGTTGCCTCCTTCTTCTCGAATAAACGCAAGGGCCATGGTATGGCATAACAAGAGATCCCAGTTTCAGCCACTTTCTGAGACCCCCCATTCCTCCCCCTGGGGTGCAAATCTGGGAACAGTAAAGGACACTGAAATGGATGAACCAGAAAGAGCAGATTTCTCCTATGCTATGATCAGCAGCCCAGCTTCAGGTGGCCATAACACCAAGGAAAAGCTTATCTCAAGTTTCCCACAGATCCTTTGCTATATGTCAAATTCATATGCTGCCAAAAATTGGCTGAAACCCAGGTATCTACAGCTATCCACAGTTCCTAGAAAATTTAACATGGATGTTTCTGGAACATTTCGCTCCCTTTCTTCAAGGAATGTATCTAGCTATATTAATGATCACTGGCCTTCTTTACCATTCTTTTGTAGCGAAATCCTTCTGGACAACACAAATTAGAAAATATAAATATGGTCGCATACAATGAATGACTTTTTATAGTAGCTGGACTGTGTCTCGCTTATGATGAATCCCAGCAGTGTTCTCTTCCCCCTAGTTATGTTTATTAGCAACACTGCTTGTTTTTCTTATGTTACCAGAAATAATACTCGATTAAGCAATTTCCAAACTATATGTCTTGTAAATTAAATACAAATTAAAATCTTGGTAATTAAATAATGGCTTTTTTTTTTTTTTGAAAACAAATTAACTACACAGAAAACACAGAGCTCTCAAAGCTGCAGAAAATGAAATCACAGGGCACACGGCTGGAAACAGGAGGGTGATCGGCACTATGGCCCTCGAAGTTGTGCCCTTTATCAGAGACCAGTCTAGGTGTCTCTCCCGTAAGAATACTAGAGCTCCTCCGGTTCCATGGGAGTATGAGTCGCAAGAAGCAAAACTCTACCCCGTATTGTTCTCCTGTGCATTAGAGCAGTATTCAGCCATCAAGATGCACAGCTGACCTTTTGGTAATAAGAGGCTTCCTTCTGTCGCTGCCTTTCCTTACACTCCTACACTGCCATCGCCCTGCACCTGCGTAAAGTGGACCCCTTAGGGTCACCAAGAGACATCCACGAATATCTGGAGTTAATTTCACCGAACCTGGGACTGGTGAATCATGGGCTCACCATTAGCCCCTGAGCTGTACACAACCTTTAATGCTTGTTTTCTGCCTGGTTTCAAAGGCTTCTGGGACTGCCTGGGTGAAACCACCCTTTAATTGTAATATTTTACATCCAATTTTGTATCATTAACATGGAATCATCTATTATAGAGATATCCATTCTGGACTTAAAAGTCAGTATTAAAAATCAACAGAAATAACATTGTTTTTTGTCGACAGCTTTTAATTTTTGCAAACTTCCTACAATACATGTATTTACAGAGGAGATTTCAAATAATGTATACTTCATCTCTGTGTGTGTGTGTGTGTGTGTGTGTGTATCTCCAACGAAAATGAAATCAGCATAGCAAAGAGCTGCCTGCACTCGGGTGTTTAATGAAGCGTTGTTCATAATAGCAAAGATATGGCATCAACCCGGATGCCCATTGGGGGAGGACATTTAGTATGTATGTGCAGGGGGATCTTACCCAGCCGCAAAAAGCCAAGTCCTGACACAGCAACAAATGGATGGAGCTGGAGTTTATTTTAAGTCAAACAAGCCAGACACAGAGAGACAAATATCACACATTTTCTCTCCTGTGTGTGTGTGTGTGTGTGGTCAGCACAAATCTGGACTAGTGACCACTGGACGTGGGGAAGGGTAGGGATGGAAGGGGGGAAGATCTGATGATGGGAACCGCAACACAGGCAGGTGAAGGCAACGGGTTCTGGCTTCCACAGAGCAGTACGGCAGCCAGAGTCTGCTATAGGGCAATGAATGGAAGGGCTAATGGCCCGCTATGACGCCTCACACTGTGTCTGTCTGTCAAAATACTACACTGTACCCCACAAAATTGAGAGGCATTTCACATTAATCCAAATTTTTTAAACAAAATTCTAAATAAGACAATGTTAAAAATGAAATAATTCCAGAATAAAAGGCTTAAAAAACAAGCTGAGGCTAAAGGTACAAGCATCCCAGGTTAAGCAAACTCCCCACAGAATGGACCTCCAAGTCCCAAGAGAGCGAAGCAGGTGCTGGCCCAGTTGCCTGGGTCCCAGGCCTGCAGCCTCCGTTTGCTTCCATTACCATTCCCCCGTCTGAATTGCTGTGTTCTTATTTCCTCTCTCCCCTGGACTGAGACCAGAGTGGTATGTCTTTTTCTCTGTAGCACTCAGAACAGGGCCTACTCACAGTAAGTTTCCATTAAAGATGATTTTTTAAAAAATTTGATCAGTTTGGAAAAATACAAAAAAAATACATTTGAACTTCTCCAATAAAATAGCCACCAGCTATGAGTGTCTGGCTCTTCTTTAGAAAACAGAGGAAACTGAAAATATTATTTCAAAGATTCCAGGCCATAGGCAGGACTCAAAATACTTGTTGAATTGAAAGAATGTCGGCCAATACGCAATGATAGGACAAACAGCACCTTCAAATCCATGGCTCCAAGGCTGCTGAAATTCAGCTAAGGGGTGAACATTTCAAAAAGCTGTAGGGCAAAGCAAGAGACTCAACTTTCTCTCCCTGTGCAGCAGAACAGGTAACCGAAGATGCCCAGGCACAGAGGAAACTGAGTTCCCTCCAAGTCTTCCACCTGCTATTGCATTCAAACACCAGTGGACTGTTCCCAGAGGGAGACTCACCAGGCTCTTCTTGGGCCCTTTGGACACACTCCCCTGCCTGACCCTGCTGTGCATAGAAAACTACAGCAGAGAACTAACTCACAGGGCTCCTATCCCAACACCATGACCCGCCTCTGAGCAGCGAGAGAGATCTCCCTTCCCCGAAATCTAACCTTGGTCTTTCCTAAGGTGCTGTCTCCAATTCCTATACAACTGTTTCTAGTTCAGGCTTTGAATATGTCAAAACGCGACATTTTGGGGGAGCACTAACTTTGACCCTACCGCCCCAAGAGGTTGGACCCACCTGGCATGTCTGCTCAGGTGACACAGCCTGTCTGCCATGTGCTCGCTCACAGCGTCTGAGCCACCCTCACGCTCAACAGAAAAGAATGCTGCTCTCCATCGGCGATGTCCGCCGCACACACAGGGTGAGAGTGGCCACACGTCGGTTGCCTTTGCTCGCCCGGCCGTCTCTCCCTTTTTCCTGCCAACACGATGCTCATGTTCCTTGGAGGAGAAATCTCCTCCCTTCCACATAACAAGCATTGCAAATCTGTGACCGCTCCAATCTTTCTTACCCTTTCGGATTTCAGACCCGTGTGGCGAAGCAAGAATTGTGTCGGTTACCACAACGGTCCCTTCCCAGGATCTCGGCATGCAGACTTAGCAGTTGGTGCGGAGAAGGGAGGTGAGCTCTAGCTTCAGCCTCACAATGAATAAATGGGAGAAAAAGCCTAAAAAAGTGGCGTGGGATCGCCTAGTGGCTTGTGGGCACATCTGGCACTACAGAGCATTCTCCTGAGACAGATAAATAAATAACAACATAAAGGTCAAAATGTATTCCACACTACTTTAAAAGGGGTACAGGATTACATAATAAAATCGCACTAGATAATCCGTAGATTTTTTTTCCCCTCTAAAATGAAAGAAGCTGTTTGGAGAGAAGGTCTCGACACACACGTGGTTTCTCCTAAGTGCATCACTTTACTTAATGTTCTCTGCAAATGCATTTACATCCATGTTTATTATTTCTCCCTTAACTGTTTACTTTCCATGAGTGTTTGATCTGGTTAGCCAGGACGCTCTGCAAGAAGTAAGCCCCAGTGTGTCAAAGGCAATGCTACATTTTCCGTAAGATGATTTAAAGACTTGATGCATAAGGTTCGCTCTTCAGACCCACACTTTCAGAAATAAGTTCAAAGTTTCATTCCCACTGGCCTGTTCATTTCCTTCGAAACTCTTGCCACAACCTGAATTCTCTGTTATTTATCCGCGTCATACAAACACACGAGGACAGGCACCTTGGCTGGCTTGCTCACTACGTATTTCCAACACCAACCGAGCACCTGGCTCCAGCAGTGTGTGTGAAGTGGATGACAGATGGATCAAGCAATCAATGCAAGCATCAGTGAGTGAGAGAGCAGAGTGGGGGAGGAACCTCTCCTTTGCAGGCAACTTTGTTCTCAACTTGGTGGGAGTTGGTGGAGGGAAAGCCCACACATGCAGGAGCTCCTGGGTCCCTTCCTGTCCATCCTGGAAACAGTGTCGCATCTCATGTGGCTCCACTGGATCCCTGCCGTCCCTGGATGAAGTCACAGTGAGTCCAGAAGAGGTTTCCAGGCCTCTGTTGGCCCCGATCCTACCTGGACCCTGTATTCGGCTAAATAAGCTACGGTGCATTTTCTCCCGATGGGCTTGCCACTGCAGTCAGTATCAAAGTTTGGATCTTTCCACGCTTGGCCAAGAACCATTCTCCACACCGTTCATAACATCTGGTCTGCAGCCTGCACTAGCCCATGGGACTCCTTGGCGCAAGGCAACAGCTAATTTCATATCATGCAAGGTTTGGTTTATATGAGAAATGAGATAATGTATATGAAAGTGCTTTGAAAAGTATAAAATCCCACACAAATGAAATAAATATGATCATGATTCTTACTATCATCATTGTTGCTTTAGCAAAGACAGAAACCTCTCTGAAAAGCCTTTTCACGCCCTGTTCTTGGGGCGTTTAAGAAATATTGAGCCACCCGCCTGCAGACAAGAAACAGTTTCCTGGAGTTATGCAGAACTTTTAAGGAAAAAATATTAACTCTTCCAAGCAGTGTTACAGAACAGAGGAAAACAAATAAAACCAGTTCCTACTGACCTAGATGTACCATTTATCAAAACTGTGGGAAGAAAACACTGCTTAAAAGTTTACACTTTCAGAAATGCAGCATAGGGGCCGGCACCGTGGCACAGCCTGTTAAAACCCCACCCTGCCGTGCTGGCATCCCAGATGGGCAGCGGGTCAAGTCCCGGCTGCTCCACTTCTGATCCAGGTCTCTGCTAAGGCCTGGGAAGACAGCAGAGGGTAGCCCAGATCCATGGGCCCCCGCACCCACGTGGGAGACCCCGGGGATGCTCCTGGCTCCTGGCTTCGGATTAGCTCAGCTTCGGCCACTGCGGCCATCTGGGGAGTTAACCGGAGAAGGAGACGTTGTCCCAGCGCTATAACCTGACGCATAGCAGAAAGGGTGCCCCCTGGCTCCACCTAGAGCTCCAGCCCCAGGAGCCGGGTACATCAGGTAATAAGTCCAGTGTCCTCGAGGACTTCCAAATACCAAGGCAAAGGGAGTGCATGCTAAGCAAACGGCAGGGCAAGGCGGAAACCTGCAGACACAGGAATGTTCCTAGGAGGCGCTGCGTGGCTGCCAGCAAGGAGGCGAGCTGCAGAAAGAGGAGCCAGAGTGGGTCTGGGAAGCAGCTTCTTCTGTTTCACGGTTCCAACCTTGTTGTCCAAGAGCACTCAGATCTCCCACGCGGCATTGAGCAAGATCGTCAGCTCCTATTAATCCAGACAGAAGAAAATGCATGGGCTGGCCCTGTGGTGCAGCAGTTAAGATGCCGCCTACAGTGCCAGCAACTCAGACGGGCAGGTTCCAGTCCAGCTGTTCCACTTCCACTCCACTCCCTGCAACCTGTACCTGGAAAGCAGCAGCAGGTGACCCAAGTGCTTGGGCTGCTGCACCCACGTGAGAGACCCAGAAGAAGCTCCTGGCTCCTGGCTTTGGCCTGGCCCAGCCCTGGCCATTGCAGCCATTTGGGGAGTGAATCAGTTGGTGGAAGCTCACTCTCGCTCTCTCTCTCCCTCTCTAATTCTTTCAAATAAATCAATAAATCTTTTAAATAAAGAAAATATACACTGAGAGTCCCCAGTAGCTGTACCTTACAGACTGGTAACACAGGACCTGCATACGTTAGTCTAGATTTCAAAAACGCAGTAGGCTCTCAAGAAGAGATCATGGTTTCAGAAAGAACCCAGCACACTGACTTCTGGCTGAGACCAGGCACTCTCTAGGGCTCCTGTTAGCACCATCAGCTTCTCCTTGAGCTTCCCTGGAGGCAAGGGGACTAAGCCAGGCCAGCCATGAAACCTCTCGCTGGTGATGGGCTTCTGACTGCAGAATTTTATCATCGTTGCTGGCCAGGACTTGACGTTGACTTGAGGCTTCACTGAGCTTGGACCAGAAATTGGCATTTGTCAAGAAGCCTGTGCAGAACATTTAGCAGGCTCTTACACATACGTGTAATTTAGCCTTGGGACTTTCCATGAAGTAGAGGTTTGATTCTGCCAATGACCTTTCATGAACTTCCAGGAGTGTGTAGGTTTTTTTTTTTTTTTTTTTTTTTTTTTTTTGGTGAAAAGGTAAGAAATAAAGACTCTATTTTCCTACGAAGGTGGTAATTACACTTAAGCTCCTGTAGTTCTGGTGTTCGTGGGAGATCTTTATAATTTATCCCTGGGTAGGCAATTCTGGGAAGCTCTTTTTTTCCCTTCAGAGAGATTTTTTTTTTTTTTAACTAGCATCATCGCAAATTGGATAAGTGTTGCATTACAGTGGTTGGCAACCCATTGATAGTCTTACATGCTTTGAACTTCAGTAACGGCATTTGAAAGCAAGGTTAAAAATCCCCTTACCCTGCAAATATTCAGCCTTGAGTTTTGAGAGCCATGTAAGTTAAAGCAAAGCAAAATGGACCCCCACTCGGTGGAGTTCAATGGTGGTGGGGCCTTCTCAGGAAACTAGTTGGACCCTCTGCAAACAGCCAAAGAACAGCTCCTTCATTCAACATCACAGGGCTCCTCCTTCGCCATCATGGTCATTACCCACGTTGCCAGCCCAATTCCGATTCCCTTGTTGCCACTGCACTTCATAGTCCGTGGTGAATTCTGTGAGAAATCTTCATTCGGCAACTTTGCCATTGCTCCAGGAAGGGGGGCCTTGGTGGTCAGCCAGGAACATGCAGGATGATCGATATAAGTCATACTGCTTAGCGATTCAAAAAAAAAAGACAAAAACAAAAAACACCATGCATTTCCCAAGCCAGGGCAAATTAGCCTCTGGCATAGGAACGGCCGGATTATTTACCCATGCAAGCACATCCACGCGATGAGAAACAACTGGCCGGAACGGCAATAACACGCTGCCTACGGTTCCCAGGGGCCTTGTGACGGATGAAGCATTTGATCAACAGGCCACAGAGCTGCTTGGGCTGTGCGGATCTGGCCAGGGGAGACATCAGGGAAACAGTTCTGCAAGCTTGGGAGAAATCATGGAGTCAAGACTTGAATTCTCCACGAGGAACCCCAAGCCAAGTCCCCAGTGTCCCCCTTCAGGCCACTGAGGGGTGCCATTGGCACAGGAAGTCCTCTCTGCTTCCCTGGAAAGTGAGATCAAGATGGCACTTGTTTCCCCGAACTCTTCCAGAACGTTCGTCTGGAAGGCCACGCCCCATTCTCTCATTTTGAGTGGTTTAGTTGTCTTTCCCCACTAACAATGGAGGCTGGGAAAGGGCGGGACAATGTCATTTTCCCCCTACGGCTCCTGGGCAGGTGCATGGACAGACCGTCAGTTCTTGGCAAGTCCATCGTGATGGATTTACCAGAGGGTGTTCCCCTCCACAAAGTCCGCACGTGCAGATGGAAATACCCTCTCGCTGTATAAATGCTGCTTTTTCTTTCTTTGGATCAAGGCCTTTCCTTCAAGCCTAAAACCCTTCCACCTCCCCGTGCACACCGCGTTTCCTGATCCCGAAGTCTCACAAGTCAAAAATTTGCTGATTTCAATGTATAAACTTCTTAAATCCACAAGGCAACGATGCATTGGAGCCAAAGCCTAAGTACTCATTTACGTAACTTCTTTGTGAATGAAAATACTGGCAAAGATCATTTGAAACCCAAGCTGTCCATCAGCAGATCACTATCTATACAATGACCTGGCCACAGAACCCTCCTTCACATATTTGAATACTGTAGATCCATTTATTGGAATGTAATTGGCACACTGGATGATGAGTTCTAATGCCACTCTCGGTGCCTTCTCACTACAGAGATATGGATGCCCCAGTGGGGTCCAGGCGCACTCAGGTACCCTGGATGACAACCTCAGCTCCACTGCTTATCTGCCGTGTGATGTGGTCACAGTATTGTACCTGGATGCCTCAGTTTTCCAATATGTGAAATAGAAACAGCAATGGCAGTAGGTTAGTAATAATAAGTTAGTACATTTTAAAAACCCTTGGAGTTTGGCACTTTGTATACACTCATCAAATATCAGTTGTTGTTTGCTTCCAGATCTGGGAATAGTCTTATGTGTCTGACTTAAATGTTGTGCCATACTAGTGAGAGTGAGGGAATATGTCCCCTCTTTTCTTCTGTTTGGGCTTTTTAAAAAAATTTCTATATTCAAAAGGGAGAGAGAGAGAGAGAGAGAATCTCTGTCCAGTGGTTCACTCACCAGATGGCTGCAACAGCCAGGGCTGGGCCAGGCCAAAACCAGGAGCCAGGAATTCCACTGGGTCTTCTACACGGGTAGCTGGGGCCCAAGCGTTTAAGCCATCTTCTGCTATTTACACAGGCACATTATTAGGGAGCTGGATTGGAAGTAGAGCAGCCATGGCTCGATCCAGCCCTCTGATATGGAATACCAGTATCACAAATGGTGGCTTAACCATGCGCCACGACACTGGTCCCAGAATATGCCCCTTCTTGGTTCAGTGTTCAGTGCTGCGTCTTTGACCTTTTGCTATGTGTTGACTCAAAATATAGGCTTCCAGGGATGACCTTGTTTTTTGTAGGGACTCAGAAAATGATACTTCCAAGCAAGGCACCTTAGCATGCTGAGGCTTCTCTCTGGCCCTCTCCCACCCCCTCTTCCTTGCAGTGTAGAGAGGAGCTGTGTCTGAAGTCCTTCTCTGCCTTATCTTCTTATGAGAGCTACTCCTAGACAACAAGGATGACTAAGACACTCTGTCCATATAACACACTGGCCTTCCACTCACCACACATCTCCTCCAATAACCCGTCACGAGTCCCCCAGAAACCCCAAGCCCTGAGCCCCTGTTCCTTCCTGCAGCTTAGGATGTCCCGAACACCATGTCCTTCCTTTAGTCTCCTAGTTTTGGGATCACTGTGTGCAGGCACACGGTTACTCTCTGATTAATCTGTCTGCTGCCAGTTTACCTCATATACTTAGTCACTGCCACTTCAGTGAGTGGTGAGAGCCTACCCTCCCTCTGCTGTTGACCACCTCCACTGAGCTGATTCCTCAGGACAGGAGCTCTATCGTGTGCGGCTCTGTGCTGTCCATCATGTCTAACCCGACCTCTCACATGGAGGAAGAACTCTGTGTTTGTTTGTTGCTGATTTCTGCTGCTTTCTCTCCAGGGCTCCAGGCTGATGCAGGCGATTCCACTCTTCTTCCTGTTCTCCATCACGTGTGTGTGATCTGAGAGAGATTACACAGTCTATGAAGCATAAAGCAACAAGGGACTTAACACATCAGGAACCAAGTCTGCGATCCTCGCCAGAACTCTCGTGACTAAGATACAAGGAAGGGCAGAGACCTGAGGACAGATTCGTGCCCTGTGTTATTTGTGGGTTCCATACCAGCTGGCAAGCTGATGAGATTCAAAAGCAATTTAAAAATTCTTTATTCCAGTAAAGAAAACCAGAAAATAGCCGATTTGGAGGGATTTGGGCTATATCACGGGGAGGGGGAGACAGTCCAACACTGGGGCTCAGACAACGATACCCCAAAGCGTGGCACTTTAGCACGCTGAGTACTGCAAACCGAAAGACAGAGAGCCTCGTTCCAGAAGCCCTTGGCCTGTACCCAAGGGGAAGGAATGCCGCACAGAGAGGCCAAGGGGAATCTCAACAGGCGAGCCTCGTGGGATCCCCCTCAGCCCTTCTGATTGGATCCCAGCCGTCCGCTCTGCAGGTCTCTCGGTCTGCGTTCTGAGGGCTGCCACGTCACATCAATCTGTCGTCTGTCCTAGGGGTCTGGGCTGTGACCCTCGAGACAGGTGAGAAAAGCTAGCGCAGAGGTGTGTCCCGTGGGAAACACGCAACCACGGGACAGAAAGTAACTGCTGAAAACTGAACTCACCAAGCCGGACTCCTGTCCACATGCTCTCGAGTGGTCCAGGAACAAGGCCCTTCTTCCTCACCCGTTCGCGGCAGCTCTGAATGCAAATCCAGCAGTCCACGGCTTCGCTCTCACCAGAAGGAATGACTTCCAGGCTGGAAAACACAACCGCAGGAGAAAACGCTTGGGAAGGAGCTCACTCCGGGGAGGAGTCACCTGCAGCACTGGGTCATCTTGCACCCCTTCTGTGGGGCGCCCCCTCTCTGCATCAGTCCGCAGCCTCCCTACCTGGCCTAATCCTGAGTCTTGCTTACTCCCAATGTCATTCACTTGCTGCTTCTGTAGCCTTCATGTAGCTTTCCATGTACAATGTAGCTGTTCTAATGCAACTGCTTGGAACTGGCATCATGGTGCATGGGTTAAGCGAGTGCCTTCAACACAAGCATCCCATATCGCAGCGCCAGTTCTAGCTCTGGCGTCTCGTCTTCCAATCCAGCTTCCTGTTCACGTGCGCGGGGAAAGCAGAGGATGATGGCCCAAGTCCTTGGGCCCCTGCCACCCGTGTGGGAGACTCACATGGAGTTCCTGGCTCCTAGCACTGGCCTGGCCCAGGGCTGGCTGTTGTGAGCGTTTGGAGAGTGAACCAACAGATGGAAAATCAGTCTCTTTCTCTCTCTCTCTCTGTCCTTCTGTTCCCATCTCCAACACTCTGCCTTTCCAATAAATAAATAAGTCTTTGAGAAAATCCACCTGCTTGCAAGGGTCTCTCATGGACTGTTTCCCAAGTGTGACCTCCCTTGGCACTCTGGCCTGGTCTGACTTGTTCTGTAACCTGTACCTGAGGTGTGCATTTTTGAATTGGCAATGGGCTCCTTTTCTGGTGATCACTTACACATGTCACTGCTTTCGCTTTGTTTCCCTGCCGACTCCACTGGAGAACCCAAGACATGATATAACGAACGCAGCTGATCTTGAACCAGGTGAGAACTGAACTGGACTTGCTCAAAAAGCAGGCAGGTTTTTCTGGAAGAGGGTTTACGTGTTGTTTTCTTTGGGGATTTTGCTCGTTTTGAAGGCGCTTCTGAAACTCAGCTGTTACAAATTAGCAGAAGACATTTGAAGGGTATGACTGGAAAGACACAAACTATTATCCGCCAGCGAGCTTCATGTGTTTTAAGCACATCAAATAAAAGCTCTTTGTGATTCACTGGTGACCTGTCACTGAGAAGAATTTGCACAACGGACAGAGCTGCCTACTATTGTCTAGTAGGAATTAGGAAATCACAGAACAGGGATTCTCATTCCCTTCCAATTGGCCTGAACTTCACAGGCAGGTCAGCCTGTTTCAGGCCAGCATGGCTGCTGGCGGTCAGAGAGGTCAGGAGAATTCAGGATTCTCAGTGGTGCAGGCCTGGAGAAAACAGAGCCTAGGAGAAACTGGGAGCGGTGCGACAGGTCTCTCATCCTCATCCTGTGTCCTCGCCTCCCCCCTACCCCGAGTCCGTTGGCACATGTTCCTGGCACGCATGTCTGCTGGTGCCTAGACTTGACAGCTGTTGGGGGTCACGGCAGCCTGTGGACTTCCATCAGGAACAACCACTGGCCGTTTCTGGGAGCAGGCTGAACGGTGTGGCAGAAGAACAACAGCCTTGGTGCCGCGGAAACCTGATCTGGCTCCGTCCTCTCTCTGCTCTCTCTGTTGAAATGGGAGACTTTGTGTGCAGCTGCAGGGTCTCAGGGCAGTCTCAAGGTGCTGAGGGCCACTTCTGCTGTGGCTTCTCTTAGGCTGGGAAGGCCTCCTTCACAGATTCTCCGGGTGACGGTACTCATGTCAACAGGCACCATGTTTGAGTTTCTTCTGCCAGCGATACGTCCCGTCAGCCAAAGTCCTGAGCCCAGAGTGTAAGCTGTTTGCTCACGGGTGTTAATTTCAGCGACTCCATGGTTGTAAGAAACCACTAAGCAAGTCTAGAAGGCATCCCCAGCCAGCACAGGGCGGAAGCAGCTCCCAGCACTGCTGGGTGGGAGAGACAACCGGAACTGGCACAGCCAAGCAGAGCAAGTGTGCAGGAGCAATGAGGCTCACACCAGACACTCCTCTAGGTGCCAGAAACAGACCCCCCCCCCAAACCCGTGCTCCGGGCACTTGGACCCTGTCGTCCCACGCAGGGATTTGTGACATGAGTGATGTTAGAGATCTTTGCTTAGTTGTTCTATGGAGACTGAGTTCCTTGACTGCACATCTATGCTCTGGCATCAACAGAAAACAGTGCCGACACACACTTCCATATATACCAGTACAAGTATCTATGCATGCATAGTATCCGTGTATAATTAGCAACACCACTCCCCTCCCCCACCCCAGCCCCATGTGTTTCTGTGCCGGAGAAGGCGTTCACTCCCTCAGATGGTTCCACAGTTGAAAAGCAAAGCAGATGGTGCTTCTCAATGAGGCAGCCTGCCTGCAGAAATGTCTTGGATATGCAGAAATAAAACCTAAAAGGAGAGGCAAGGAGCATCCTCACTTGAATAAAGAGCGAGCGACGCTTCCACAGAGCCATGCAGCTCAGATAATGAAAAGCAACAATCTCGGGCTCTTTGTTCTGCGTTGATGACAAAACTCAAACCACATGTCTGCCGTGGAACAAGCCACTCTGGACAGTTTCTTGAGGAATAATAATCACTGTTTGATGGGGTCGCTTGTGAAACCCAGAAGGTACTCATAGGAGCTGGCACTTGCAGCGAACCAACGGAGGGGTAATTTGTGGAGACAAATGATACACTGAATATTGCATTTGGACTTTAAAACAATCGCTCTCACACAAAAGAGAACTAATAGCTGAGCCCGGGCTCCACCCCTGCTCAATTTTCAGTGTTGCCCAGAGTTGGGAGGAAGCCCTGAGGATTAAGGACAGAGGACAGCCCACAACAATGGCCGTGGAGTTTTTGTTATTATGACTGCTAAACCCATAATTCCTCGGCTTTGTTCTGTGACTATACGTGCTCATTTCAACCTCATAGTAGCTGCCAGATCAGGCTGTGCGATTTGCATCCTGCGATGACACGCACAGACCCCAACGAAGCCTCTCTGCTCCAACGTTGCACCCCTCGCACCAGGCACACACAGCAGCACCCAGCACTGTCTCCCGGGTGCTCTGCGTAGACCCGAAGTGACAGCAGGCAGCCGCTTCAGACAGGGCCACAGAACAGAACTGCAGGTGAGGGGTTTGCCTTCACTTCCTGGGCAGGTCTTGGAGGCCTGGGACGAATTTGGACTCTACACGAGCTGAAAACTGCCTTGAGGCTTGGTTGTTGACTTACATCGATTGCATCCAGATTTTGTTCAAGCCAACAGACGCCCCTGAGGAAGTGTGCTGTTTTCCCAACTACTCTGTGGGACAGGGGCCATCCAAGAGGAAGACCACGTGAAAGACGGAGGAGAGGTGACCTCCAGAGCTGTAGCGTAGACCAGCCCCAAGGTGAGGAAGCCCCGGGGCCCCTCCTGCTGTGAAAGAGGAGCCCCCCCACCCCCCTCCTGCCCTGGGCTCCCTCCTCCTGAAGCTGCTTCCAGGAAACCAGCCCCCACCCCCGGGGGGTGCACAGACAGCAAGGATGCCTCCTTCCCAGAGCAGAAGGTGAGTGCAACGTGAGCCCAAAAGGGAAGAGGCGAAAAATTGATCGAAATATTTTCCCTTAAGCGTTCTTTAATTGAATGGTGAGGGGCCAGTTGTCAGGATCTGAAAACAAATCAGAAGCTGTGGAAATCCTTTGACTGTAGCCTCTCTTGCCCAGACCATGGGCTCAGGAGAAAGAAAGAACACTTTCCCATTAAAGTAGCAACAAATAGTGGCTCCACTAAGGTTCCTGAGAAGGCTGGGTGAACCTGTCATCATGAGGCAGCCTGTAGCAAGGCTGTGCAGTCTGACAAATCCTGGCTTTGAAAACAGGAGAAATCAGACATGTCGACCAAGTGTCACAATTAACACGGGGTGAATAGCAGTGCCTCTGAGGCAGTATCCTGAGAAGGACCCAGCATCAGACCAAGTTATTTTCTGGCAGGGTGTGCATCAACCAAACCTCTTTAAAAGCAGGGAGTGAGGCTGGAGCCTTTGAAAATGGTGACGGCATAAAGATTAATGAGAATCTGGGGCCAACATGGTGGTGTAGCCAGGAAAGCTGCCACCTACAATGCTGGCACCACCCCAAATGGCTGTCGGTTCAAGACCAGGCTGTACCACTTCTGATCCAGCTCCCTGCTAATGCACCTGGGAAAGCAGTGGAAGATGGCCCAAGTCCCTGGGCCCCTGCACCCATGTGGGAGACCTGGAAGAAGCTCCTGGCTCCTGGCCCAGGCAGAAACCACCACTTCCTTTCCTATTTTTCCTGACCTTTGTAGCAGGCAGGTGCAAGACAGGCAAGACCAGGTTTATAAATCATGTGTTACCAAAAGAAGTCAGCATCGAAATATATACAAAAGTAAAAGCTAATCCAGGAAATTAATTTGAACTGATGTTTCTTGGGTACCTTGAGTCACTTGACATTAGCAACAGAATGTTACCAGAGCTGGTATCTTTTAATTACACATATTATTGCTTATTTCTTCTTCCATGGAACACATGGCAGCTCTCCAGAAACCCCTGGTCTGTTTTCACACTGAAATATCTTCAATACATAGGGGAAAACAATTTTTTTTCATTTTTCCCTTTGCTTTGAAATTATTTCCCATGCCTCTCATGGACCTTGGTAATGTTCCAGAACTTTCTAATCAATCTAACGTTGTCAGCTGTCAGAATGGATTTTCTTCGCTAGAATTTGTATGACACTATACATTTCATATCTGTTCCATATAAATCCTTCTTTTCTTTTGGTTTTATTCCCTTTGTTTCTTGACAGAGTATTTCTTGTTCTTTTTGGGCTTATGGGGTTATCGTCAATTCCAAAGTCCTTATTAGAATAGCTCTCAGAGTCTGTTTCCAAGAAATACTGAGTCAGCGACATCTGTTTGACAATTTTCTATCATGTTCCTTGGCGACTTTGACTCACTTCATTTGCAAAGCACATAAATGGAGAAGCATGAGAACTTTGAGGAGGATCAACTGCTTCATTCAAACTGGTTAGTACATAGTTGTGCAACCAGTGAATTATGATAACAAGTCTGATGGCTATGGAATAGCTTTGTGGGTTCCTTTAATTTATTGAGTGGTTGTCTTAGGGAATTGGTGAAAATACCAGGGTTTTGCTTGTTTCATTTTGTTATTGCCTCATTGTGGTCCATAACCATGAAAGTAATGACCTATCAAACAGAAAAAACAAATCTTCCCACTAAACAAGAGGAGCACCTCAGTGGGTGGAAGAGTGCTCCTCTGTACAGCCACCTCTAAGTCCTCCATGTTGCGCAAGAGGCTGTCACTGCCTTCCACCCAGCTGTGATGGGCATCACAGCCACAGAAACCCAGCTTGCTGCTCGGGCTCCCCCACCACCACCCTCCCGGGCTTCTGCTTCCCCAGAGGAGCCCCCACGTGGTGTGAGAGTGCACTGGACTGGATCATGTGGGCAGAAAGAGGAGACTTGCCTGAAAACGCAGAACAAGCAGCTCCCTGTGGCACCTTCAAAGAACAGACCAAATAAAAGTTTCAGTCGAGAGATGGCCATTGTTTTGTTAGCTGGTGCTTTGGTTTGTAACGGCTGCCACCCTCACCTTCAGCTGCACCACAGTGCGCGTCTACATTGTACTTACAGAGTGGCCCAGACACCAGCATCGGCATCACAAGACAGCTTGTTGGTCATGGCGGATCGCAGGCCTATGTTGACCCGCTGAGTCAGAAACTGCACTGGGATGGGCTCTTGCTAGCTGTGTGGGATTGCGTGTAGGAATCCATGCAGGATTGTTAGCCGTTGTAGGATCTGCCAAGTCAACAGATCTCAGGGAGACTTGTGAGTTCCTCTGAGTTTGAGATGTGCTCCTGGTGCAGGGAGCCAACAGCTCCTTACCCTCATGTTCCTGACACAACTTCAATTTCTGGGGAGAGGATGTCTATCACGTTTAATAAAACGATTACAAGCCCACGATGGCAACTTTTCTCTCTTGTTCCTGTAGGTGTCTTTTTCAGTACAGACAGTAATACACAAACACCAACTTGATCTGGCTTGACCCAGCTTCCTCCCCGAGTGAATTGAGTGGATACTGCAGTTCCTGAAGTATTTGTATCAAATGGTTAAATACTCAGAGTTAACAGTTATTTTGATGTTGATTTCCTAATTTTGAAAAAAAAAATGCATACATGAGGAGTATTCAGATGTTCATGGAGAAAAGCTACTATGAAAACCCTTATGAACTTCATTTTTCCCCCTAAAATGCACTCAGACTAACTTGCTATCATGTGTCTGGACAGGATCTGCTTTGAGGGAGTAAGAAGGGAAAGACACCACTTTGAAAAGAATTCCTATCAGAACAACATGAATTCTACTAAAGAGAAACAGAAAAAACATCAAATTCATGGGGAAGCTTTTGTGGAAGAATGGTGAGATCCTTGATGCTTTATACAAAGTTGGTGGAGATAATGCCCATAGAAACCAGCAGTATACACATGGATAACTCATTTTAAGAAGTCACAATACAAAAGTAAAGCTCACAGTGGCAGACCAACCACACCAATTTGTGAGGAAAACAATAAACTACATTGTGCCCTAATTGAAGAGGGCCAATGACTAACAAAGCAGAGATCCTTGCTAACAGCCCTCACAACTGGTTTAGCTTACATGAATCTTACTGACAGTTAATGTGGAGTGCATTTTCTGCTCAATGGGTGCCAAAATGTTGTGCCCAAATCATCTGCAGACAAGATCTGAGGTTTCAGTGGAAATTTTCATTGAGTGGGATCAAGATCCAGAAGCTTATCTTGCAAGAATTCTGAGATGAAACTTGGCTTTACCAGTACCATCCTTAAAACAAAGCACAATCAAAATAATGGCTATCAAGAGGTGGAAATGGTCCAGTAAAGGCAAAGGCAGACTGGTCACAAGCAGAGTTTGTAGCAATAATTTTGGGGGATGCTCAAGGCATTTTGTGTGTTAACTTTCTGGAGGGCTAAAGAACAATAGCTTCTACTTATTAGGAGAGTGTTTAGATAAAGTTAGCCAAATTTTTAGCAGAAAAACACCCTTAAGAATTTCTCCACAAGGCTCTTTGCTCTTGCTAAATAATGCCGATTTCAGGAGAGTTTTGATGGGAAATCATTAGGCCTCCATCTTACAGCCCTGATTTGACTTCTTCTGACTTCCTTTTGTTTCCTAATCTTAAAAAATCTGTAGAGTTCCAAGATGGCTGAATAGTGAGAAGGTGCCCAGACCTCAGCCACAGAAAGATACCAGAAAACTCCAAGGAGTGGGATGGCTGGGTTGAATGGTAGGGTTATATTCAGGTTTCTGAGGAATCTCCAAACTGACTTCCATAGTGGCTTAACCAATTTGCATTCCCACCAACAGTGGGTTAGTGTCCCTTTTTCCCCACATCCTCGCCAGCATCTATTGTTGGTAGATTTCTGAATTTGAGCCATTCTAACTGGGGTGAGGTGAAACCTCATTGTGGTTTTGATTTGCATTTCCCTGATTGCTAGTGATCTTGAACACTTTTTCGTGTGTCTGTGGGCCATTTGGATTTCCTCTTTTGAAAAATGTCTATTGAGGTCCTTGGCCCATCTCTTAAGTGGGTTGTTTGTTTTGATGTTGTGGAGTTTCTTGATTTCTTTGTAGATTCTGGTTATCAACCCTTTATCAGTTGCATAGTTTACAAATATATTTTCCCATTCTGTCTGTTGTCTCTTCACTTTCCTGACTGTTTCTTTTGCAGTACAGAAACTTCTCAATTTGATGCAATCCCAAATAACCCGGTCATTTGCAACGAGATGGAGGAATTTGGAAAACATCATGCTGAGTGAATTAAGCCAGTCCCAAATATCATATGTTCTCCCTGATCAGCAACAACTAACTGAGCACCAAAGGGGAAACTTGTTGAAGTGAAATGGACACTATGAGAAACAGTGACTTGATCAGCTCTTGTCCTGACGGTTGATATACAATGTAATACTTTATCCATTTTAGTATTTTTTTTTTGTTCTAGTACCATTGGTTGAACTCTGAAATTAACACACAATTATTCTTAGGTGTTTATATTTTAACTGAAAAGTGATCCCTGTTAGGAATTTGGAAAACATTATGCTGAGTGAAATAAGCCAATCCCAAAGGGACAAATACCACTTGTTCTCCTTGATAGGTGACAACTAACTGAGCACCAAAAAGGAAACCTGTTAAAGTGAAATGAACACTATGAGAAACGGTGACTTGATCAGCCCTCACCCTGACTGTTGATGAGCAACTTATTACGTTATCCCTCTTAGTATTTTTGTTTGTTTGTTCTACTTAATACTTTTGGTTGAATACTGTAATCAATACACAATTCTTCTTAAGTGCTGAAACTTAACTGAAAAGTGATCACTGTTAAATATAAGAGTGGGAATAAGAGAGGGAAGAGATGTGCAATTCGGGACATGTTCAAGCTGACTTACCTCAAACGGTAGAGTTAGAAACACACCAGGGGATTCCAATTCAATCCCATCAAGGTGGAATGTACCAATGCCATCTCACTAGTCCCAGTGATCAATTTCTGTTCACAATTGATCATAATGAAAGGACTAAGAGTCAAAGGGATCACATAAACAAGTCTAGTGCCTGCTAATACTAACCAATAGAATAAAAAAGGGCGAGAACAATCCAACATAGGAAGCAAGATACACAACAGACTCATAGAATGGCAGATGTCCTAAACAGCACTCTGGCCTCAGAATCAGCCCTTAAGGCATGTGGATCCGGCTGAAAAGCCCATGAGACTATTTCAGGCATGGAAAGCCAAGACACTCTGGGGAAAAAAAAAAAAAACCACCTAAATGAAAGATCTCTGCGAGTGAGATCCCAGTGGAAAGAACGGGTCATCAAAGAAGGAGGTACCTTTCTCTGAAGGAAGGAAAGAACTTCCACTTTGACCATGGCCTTGTCTAAAAATTATCAGAGTCAGTGAACTCAGGGGGCTTCCATAGCCGTGGCAGCTCATGACAAGAGCCTAGCATGATTACTGATGCCATAAACAAGAGTGTCAATTTGTCAAGTCAACAACAGGAGTCACTGTGCACTTACTCCTCATGTAGGATCTTTGTCCTTAGTGTGCTGTACATTGAGATTTAATGCTATAATGAGTACTCAAACAGTATTTTTTCACTTTATGTTTCTGTATGGGAGCAAACTGTTGAAATCTTTACTTAATGTATGCTAAACTGATCTTCTGTATATAAAGAGAACCGAAAATGAATCTTGATGTGAATGGAAGGGGAGAGGGAGTGGGAAAGGGGAGGGTTGTGGGTGGGAGGGACGTTATGGGGGGGAAGCCATTGTAATCCATAAGCTGTACTTTGGAAATTTATATTCATTAAATAAAAGTTAAAAAAAAAGATACCAGAAAAACAAATGAAGGAAGGAAAAGCTAAATTCCAAGGAGATGACAGAAACTTTCAATGGAGAAGGGACAGAACCTAACAGAGACTGGGGCAGTGAAGAAAGAAGACTGACACACTGCCAGACACACTGCATCTACACAGCTGGCTGGGAAACTCCACCCTCAAAGCCAAGGTAGGTAGAGGCTGCTGCACACTCGCCAGTAGCTTTAGCTGAGGGAGAAATCCACAGTCCCCCACTAAGTGTAACTCCACCTGGGAGCTGACTGTGGTCTGAGTGACTATTTAACTCTGAAAAGGGAAGCCAAATCGCATCCCTCCTCTCTCCCAACCCACAAAGAGCCAGACTTCATTGGCAGCATAGAACTGGGTAGCTGATCTCTGTTCTGCTGCTACCTGACACAACCAGAGTGAGTCAGGGCAACTTACAGGACAGACACAAGAATCCCTACATCCTGCAATTGTGGGAGTTTGGGGCATAATCCTGGAGCTGTACTCACTCACTCTATGTGATCCATTGGGGTTCTTAGCTTCCTGGGGCCAGCGCCAACCGAAGCTAATAAAAATTCAGACCTGACCTGGGGAGGTCCCCACCAAATCTCCCAGTTCACGGTTCTGGGAGTCCTGGGCACAAACCCCACCACCACCCTTGCATGCTCGTGGGGACTGCGGGCAGTTTCATCTGTGCCTTGCAGAACTAGAGCTGTTAACTTGGATAGTGCAATCCTTGGAGTGATTCACACTCACTCGCAGTATCTGGGGTACTCTATATGCATTGTTTTGATTCAGGCAAGTGGCTACCACCACCTCCAATACCTGACTCCTAACTTGGGAGATCTGGGTAATGACCCAGCCCCCTGTATCCTGCAATGCCAGGAGTGTAATAATCACTACTAGGCCAGCACCATGGCTCAATAGGCTAATCCTCCACCTTGTGGCGCCGGCACACCGGGTTCTAGTCCCAGTCGGGGCGCCGGATTCTGTCCCGGTTGCCCCTCTTCCAGGCCAGCTCTCTGCTGTGGCCCGGGAGTGCAGTGGAGGATGACCCAAGTGCTTGGGCCCTGCACCCCATGGGAGACCAGGATAAGCACCTGGCTTCTGCCTTTGGATCAGCACAGTGTGCCGGCCGCAGCACGCAGGCCGCGGCGGCCATTGGAGGGTGAACCAACGGCAAAAAGGAAGACCTTTCTCTCTGTTTCTCTCTCTCACTGTCCACTCTGCCTGTCAAAAAATAAATAAATAAATAATCACTACTAATTTCCTCACACCCACTGGAATCCACCTGGAGGGACCTAGGGTGCAATCTTCAGGCCGATAACAGTCGGTGCAGATTCCTCTGTGTACCTTGTTGTCACCCTACAGGACTGGAGCAGGCTTCAGTTCACATTACCCAGTCCCTAGAAACAAGACCTGAGGAAGGGCCTATCCATATCACACAGTCCTGGAGCCACAGCTACAGTCCCCAAGATACCTCAGGCTTGCTGGTGCAACAAGAGGACAGCCTCTTTGTGTCCATCTGCAATGTAGAACAAGGCCCTCTCCATGAGAATCCCTAGTGTAACTGACACCAAGCTCTCTGGTGACTGAAGACAGACATCCTAGAAATCCCACACTCACCAGTCACACTCTACCCCACAAACTGCTGCAGACTAGACCACTGTGTCACTTACAGACACAGATGACACTGACGAGAGCAAAAGAAATCACTCAGAGGTTACACTGCTGGGCTCACCTAGAACCCAAGCCAAAGTAACAGGACAAGTTACTGCATTCCATCTGAACCACCTCTTTTCCAGTGAAACCTACTCCGTAAGCAAGAAGGGATGATTGCGCCAGATGCATAGACGTCAGTTTACTGACACAGGAAACAAGAAGAAACAAGGTAGCATGTCACCTCCAAAAGAACACAATAATCTCCAAAAGCAGATCCTGATCTGCAGGCAATCTGAAATGCTAGACATACAATTCAAATAATGATTGTAAGGCAACTCAATGTGATGTGAGAGAATGCAGATAGTTTAAAGAAATGAGGAAATCAACAGGTGACATGAATGAAAAACTCACTAAGGGGATAGAAATCTTTAAGAAGAACCAAATAGAAATTTGGGGGATTAAAAACTTCAATCAATAAAATTAAATTAAAAAAAAACATTTGAGGGCTTTCATAGAATATACCCAAGTAGAAGATATAATTGCTGATCCAAAGACAAAACTTTTGAAATAATCCAATCTTCAAAAATAAAGAAAAAATAATCAAGAAGAATAAAATCTATGCTAAACATGGGATATAATTAAGTGACCACAAATATTCACAGTATATGGATTCCTGAATGAGAGGAGAAGGAAAAAGGCATTGCCAATCTGCTAAATAAAATAGTAGTTGGAAACTTCCCAAGTCTTGAAAGAGACATCAACATCTAGATACAAGAAGCTCAAAGGATTCCAAGCATACTTAACCAAAAAAAGATCTCCTTCAAGGCACACTGTAGTGAAACTGACAAAAGTTAGGGGTGAGGAATCTTAAAGGCCCAAAAGAAAAGTGTCAAGTTACATATAAAGAAAAAAACATTCTACTAACAGCAGACTTCTCAGAAGAAACTCTACAGGCCAGCAGGAAGATGACATATTAAAGATCTTAAAAGAAAAAAAAAATGACTCCAACCAAGAAGGTGAGAGTCAGTGAAACTCTCCTATAGAATGAAGGAGAAATTAGCTATTTCCCAAATAAGCAAAACTCTTCACCACCAAACCAGTCTCACAAGAAATTTTGAATGGAGTCCTACATTAGAAGTTGACACCATGGAATCATGTAACACAACCAAGTTCACTAACATAGCTGGTATGATCAGTAACCAATTAACAAAATGACAGATGTTAGTTCTTATCTATCAGTATTAATGCTAAATGTAAGTGGCTTAAATTCCCCAGCCAAAAGATTCAGGTTGGGTGAATGGATATGGATAAAAAACTAAAGACCCAATTATATGCTGTCTATAAAAAACTCACTTTACAAATAAAGATACACATGGACTGAAAGTGAAAAGCTAGGAAAAATAGACCAGGCAAATAGAAACCAAAAACAAGCAGAAGTGGCTCTACTTATATCAGTCAAAACTTATATGAGTCAAAAACTACAAAAAGACAAAGGACATTGCATATTGATAAAAGTATTCATTTATTAATAAGCTATAACAATCATAAATATATATGAACCCAACACAAGACCACTGAGATATTTATAGTAAATACTATCAGACCTAAATGGAGAAATAGATTCTAATACAATAATAGTAGGGGACTTCAACACCCCACTGTCAATGGACAGATCACCAAGAGAGAAAATCAACAAAGATGCATCAGAGTTGAACAACCCTTTTGAGCAGATGACCTAGCAGACACTTAGAGGGCTTTCACCCAGCAGCTGCAGGATACACATTCTTTTCACCAGCACTTGGAACATTCTCTAAGATAGACCATACATTAGGTCACAAGTCAAGTCTCAGTAAATTTCACAAGATTGAAACCACACCATGTTTCTTCTAAGACCATAAAGGAATAAAACTAGAGATTAACAACAACAGACATTTACAAATACTTATAAATGAAGCAACATGCTACAGATTGACCAAAGCATCATTAAAGAAATTTTAAAAATGGATGAACTGTTGTATACATATATAACCTACCAAGATTAAATCAATAAGATATGGAAAACCTAAACAGATCCATAATAAGCAACAAGATTGAAGTAGTAATTAATAATCTTCAATCAAGGAAGAGTCCAGGAATTTTTCTACTGTACTGAATGCTATATAGTATTCAAAAGAGAAGTAACTCCAATACTTTCAAAACTATTCCAAAATATTCAACAGGATAGAACTCTACCAAACTCTGTTTATGAGGCAGGCATCACTCTGGTAGAAAAACTGACTCAATACAAAAAGAAAAATAAAGACCTATATTCTTGATTAACAGATGAAAAGACTCTCAACAAAATACTAGCAAATCAAATCCAAAACATATCAAAAGGACCATCCATCATGATCATGTGGGATTTATCCCAGAGATGCAAGCGTGTTACAATATGCGCAAATCAATAAACATCTGAAATTACATCCACAAAATGAAGAACAAAAACCATATGGCCATCTCAATTGATATGGAGAAAATATTTGATAAGATTCAACACTCCTTCATGATAAAAAATAAATTAGGTACAGAAGGAACATACCTCAAAATTATAAAGGCTGTCAATGACAAACCTGCAGTCCATGTCATACTGAATGGGGACAGACTGAAGCATTCCCCTCAGATTTGGAACAAGACAAACACGTGCACTTTCATCACTCTTATTCAATAAAAAAAAATACTGCAAGTTTTATCATGAGCAATGCAAGAGGAGAAAGAAATAAATGGCATTAAAATTGGAAAGGAGGGAGTCCAAGAACGGATAAACCAGTTAAGTTGCAAGTCACAAAATAAGCATATAAAGTTAGCTTTTTATACTCTAATGAACTTGCCAAAAGAGAAATCAAAACAGAAATGTCATTTACAGTAGCCACAAAAAAACCCAAACATGTAGGAATAAATTTAACTAAAGAAGTGAAAGATCTCTATAATTAAAGTTATGAAACAGTGATGAAAGAAATCACCATGAACACACACACACACACACACACACACAAAACCAGAAAGAGAATTCCTTGCTAACAGATTTAAAGGATCAATATCATTAAAGCATTTACAGTACCTAAAGAAAGCTAAGATTAAACATGATTCCTATCAAAATACTAATGACATTCTTTACAGAATTAGGAAAAAAAAACTTAAAATTCATATGGAATCACAGAAGACCCAAAATACCCAAATAGCCAAATTGATCCTCAGCAAAAAATAAAGTCAAGCTGTAGGCATCACACTCTCTGCCTTCAAAGCATACTACAATGCTATAGTGATTAAAACAGCATGTTCTCAGCACAAAAAATGGCATATGTATCAATAGAACAGAGAAGAGATCCCATAAATTAATCTGTGTACATACAGCTAACTGATGTTTGGCAAAAGTGCCCAGACCATACATCGGAGAAGGATAATGTCTTCAATAGATGCTTGGCAAAGCTGGATTTATATATATATACACATATATAAAAAATATATTATATTAATTATTATAATATATTAATTATATATTAATTAATATAATATATAATATATATATAATGAAATTAGTTCCCTACCTCTCATCATATACAAAAATCAACTCAAAATGGATCAAATACCTCAATCTAAGACCTGAGACTGAATTCATTAGAAGAAAATGTAGAAGAAACACTGTAAGACACTGGTATGGAGGATGACTTCTTGGACATGACTCCCAAGCGACAGGAAATAAAACAAAAAACTAGACAAATGGGACCATATCAAACTCAGAAGATTCTGCACAGAAAAGGAAACATATATAGAGTGAAGAAACAGGCAACATAATGGGAAAAATATTTGCACACCACCATCTGACAAAGGATTAATATCCAGAATATATCAGCAACTTAAAAATTCAACAGTAATAAAGCAACCAATCAAATGTAGAAAGGACAAAGGATCTTAAAAGAAAAACCTACAAATGGTCAAAAAATACAAGAGAAAAATATTCACCATCATTAGCCATCAGGAAAATGCAAAGCAAAACCACAATGAGAAGTCACCTCATCCCTGTCACGATGGTTGTTACCCAAAACACAGAGAGTCACAAATGCTGTCGATGATGACGAGAAACGGGAACACTTATACACTGTTGGTGGGAATGTAAGTTACTGCAGCCACCGTGGAAAACAGCATGGAGATTTGCTCAAAAACCAGAAATAGACTTGCCAGGTGATCCAGCAATCCCACTACTGGGTATACCCAAAAGACAGAACTTATCAAAGAAAGACCTGCATCACCGTGTTTATAGCAGCACTATTCACTGTAGCCAAAATATGGGATCAACCAAGCTGTCCATCATCAGATGAGTGGATGACGAAAATCTGGGGTGGGTGTATATGTGGGTGTATATCATATCATGGAATATTATTGAGTAATAAAGCAGAGTGAATGAAATTCTTTTTAAAAAAGATGTATTTATTTGAAAGGCAGTGTTACAGAGAGGGGAACACAGAGGCAGAGAGAGATGTCATCCATCCACTGGTTCACTCTCCAAATGGATGTAATGGCCAGGGTTAGGCCAGGCTGAAGCCTGCAACCAGGAGCTTCATCTGGGTTTCCCACATTGGTATAGGGGCCCAATGACTTGGGTCATACTCCACTGTTTTCCCAGGTGCATTAGCAGGGAGCTGCACTGGAAGTGGAGCAGCCAGGACTTGAACCAACACCTATATGGGATGTCAGTGCTGCAGACAGCGGCTTAACCCACTGCACCACAGCACTGGCCCCAAGAGAATGAAATTCTACCATTTGCAACAAAATAGATGCAACTGGTGGACATCATGTTGAGTGACGTAAGCCAGACACAGAAAGACAAGTACTGCATGGATCTATGAGCTACGCTGGATCTGTTCTCTTTGCATTAATATCATGTTAACATGAGAATGAGAAATTGTCATGCATTTGCTGTGACCAGAGAATCAAAGAATCAAATGTATCAATAAATTCTTTTAAAAATCTTTAAAGGATACCCATTTTTTTTTTTTTTTTTTTTGACAGGCAGAGTGGACAGTGAGAGAGAGAGACAGAGAGAAAGGTCTTCCTTTTGCTGTTGGTTCACCCTCCAATGGTCGCCGCGGCCCGTGCACTGTGGCTGGCGCACTGCACTGATCTGAAGTCAGGAGCCAGGTACTTATCCTGGTCTCCCATGGGGTGCAGGGCCCAAGCACTTGGGCCATCCTCCACTGCACTCCCTGGCCACAGCAGAGAGCTGGCCTGGAAGAGGGGCAACCAGGACAGAATCCGGCACCCTGACTGGGACTAGAACCTGGTGTGCTGGCGCCGCAAGGTGGAGGATTAGCCTAGTGAGCCACGGCGCCGGCCCCATTTTCTTAATAATATAAAAAGTACTGCTTTGACGTGACTAAATTCCCAAGACCCTCTGACTACAGGGAAGGACTGATGACTCGTGCCATGCTTCTCAAAAATGACTTGTACTTGGAGTTTATACTGAAAAAATAAAGTTTATCTTTTTATTTTTATCTTTAATTCAATTTTCAACAAACTGGAGTCCTCCAGTATACTGTAGATAAAACAACTAACAACTAAAGAAAAAAGTTCTGATGTTTATCAATCATTTGGATGGGATGTAAAAATAATGGTTTATAGCACATTAAAAATGAAAGATTGAAACTGACACATACGCGCAAGGTAAAAACACCATTATCTTTACATAGGAGAGTACACTGAACTATGCAATTATGACTTAAGCTCCATTTTATAATATTTCAGAATAAATTAACTTAGTGTCTTATTGGTTGGTTTTTGGAGAACATGTACAAGTTTTATCACTGGCTCTCCTTAAAGCTCTCCCGACCAGCGGGAAGACGTGGGACTGGATGTGGACTGATCTTTGAACCACTTCCCTTTGTGTTATTCCTATGTTGCAACATGGGAAGAGAGGATTGAACATGAAAGAGTGTGATTGACTAAGAATCGCAGAGCCCAGCCAAGTCCCTGCTCATGAGTTGGTAAAGTGTTGGTTGTTTTGCAAGATGATCCTTACTGTTAATTTAGGTTTAAGGCTAAATAAGCATTATATAAATATGTTGGAGTTAGAATGCTGACAGAGTGGAAATGTTTTGTTTTCTGAGACTACCACAGGCAATTTCTGAAACATTTAAACACTGGCATCCACTAAATATATTTTCCAAGCACCTTTCCCCTCTTTCAAAATAGGAATACATATGGTCCACATGTTTTTTATTCATTTGCAACTAATTTATCAAAACTGCCAAGACCTAGTCACTAACCACAAGGTCGAGGGAGCCAGTCGCAGGGCGAGCATTGTTACATCTCCCACTTGGACCGTTCATTTAATTGAGAGTGGATTCGAACTCGGATTATGAGAGTTATTAAATGCTGAGCAGCCAATGACCGCTTCCTTTCGCTCTGTTGTCTCCATTTTCTCTCTTTTGCCAATCTAAGAGGCCTCCAATCCCTCTTTGTTTGCTCTGCTCCAGGACAGGCAGGGCAAGTTCATTAGCAACATTAGCAATAATAAATTCCGAAAATACTTCTTCTGAATAGTAATGCTGGCATTCCTCATGGGTCTGATTTTCCCAACAGAAAAAGAAGACACTGGAAGCCAAGCATATGATGAATTTGGCACATTTGCATCTGGTTCCTTCCATACTTATGTGCTGGTGTGTTCCATTGCAGATGTCTCCTGCCTACACTCCCCCTGAAGACTCAGCAGAGGCTGAGTCTGCATATTCGTAGCTAAACACTAGGATGCAGACTCACCAGGTCATCTGCTCAGATATTCCAGTTATGCTTCCTATAAGCATCCAATCGCCCAAATGTGCCTCATCATAGAACTTACCTGGGTAGTTACCTAATGTATAGCAATCTGGGTCCCTGTTCCAGAGGCCTGGGAAAATATATATTGAACCCATGCCCGATATGATTCTTGGCCATCAGACCCCACCGGACACCATGCCCATTAGTTATGTTTGCTGTGAAATCATTTCTCTAATCACCCTAATTTCAGGTTATTTTAATCTTTTCAACAATGCTAACGTTTTGCATGTATAATTATATGCAATTAAATTTTTATATAAGTCAAAAGGCATTCCCTATTAATCAGTCTCCCAACTGGCACATGTCCTTTGTCAGACCATTTGTTATAATTTTTTCTTTGGAAAAGGGATCTCCATCATCTCCTGCAAGAAAGTGGAAGAAGCTTTGGGAAGGAGACAGCACCAGCCACCACCAGCTTTGTGACTCTGGGGGCGTGTCTTCAGTCCGTCTGAAGGCTAGTGGACTTCAGAGAAATGCAAACATTGGGAACAGAGTTCTATCTACCGTGAAAACAAAGTAGTCCTTTGTATCACTGCTTTGACTTTGTCCAAACACTGAATTTACTTTGTATTTTAGGTAGCACAAAAGAGGATTAAATGCATGCATTTAAGATGATGAAAAAGGGGCAGGGATGGAGACACACTACGAAGTGCCGGCTTAGAGGGTGTATTGTTTTTCTCTAGGGTAACTAGCACAACTCTGAACAACGCGCGCGCACACACACACACACACACAGCTACATGGGCCAGGATGCTGGACACAGCTCAGCTGATCTTCTGCTGTGCATTCCTCCAGGCTTGTGGCCCCGGTGCTGAAGTGAGGCTCAGCCGGCAGCAGGTGTTGGGAGAGCTCATCTCCTTGGGCTGTGTGGCTGGCACTTTGCTTCCCACGGGCTGTCAGCAAGCAGGCAGCTCCAGTGTGGCTGTTTGCTCCCAATGGCCAGCAGGAGATTCTCTCCCCACCCATGAAGATGGTCACTCCCTACACTGACATCCTGTCGCCACTGCCATGTTCTACTGGTAGGTGCAAATCCCACTGAGGCTGGTCAAGGGAAGGGCCTGCACCAGGGGTGTGGATCACGGGGGACACCTAGGGCGAGTCCACCAGGGAGATGTGAACTTGATGAGCTCAGAAGTGCATTCTTCATGTAGAAGACACCGTCTTGGACCTCATCCACAAAACCCCCTGAAGAGCTTGCTGAAAATGAAAGTTGGGGGGCCCTGATCCTCACCTGCTCAACCTGAACGTCTTGGAACAGGATGAGAGATGCTGAAGTTTTCAGAACCACTTCACGCCCACTGGGATTGCTGGAGTGAAACATGACACTGAGGATACAGAGAAATGGGATCCCAGACACACTGCTGCCAGCAAGGATTCCCTTTGACCCCACGTTGCTCAGCCTCCTCTGAGCTGTCTTTTCCACCAGGTGTCTGTCCTTGCCCTGTTGCCTTTGGCCTGCTGAGCTCACTTCAGTAAGAACTGTGCCAAGCCAGTTTGGTGAGACTCACCCACACTCAGTGCCCAACCATGTTCTTACTCATGTTCCATGCACCGACACCTTCACTTTGCCGTTGGATGCAAACCCTAGTTGCACCTGTTGCATTCAGTTCTGCGTCTCTCTCATTTCAGCATCTCCCTGGCCTGCTGAACTTTACCCACTGGACTGTGCATTGCATTGCATATACAATTTTTATTATCTAATCCAATTTTATATGACCCCTGAGAAAATTGTAAACGGTGCTGTTGCTTTGGAAAGCGGTTCAACAGATTCTCAAAAGCTTAAACACAGCTACCCAGCAATTCTACTCCTAGGTATATACCCAAAAGTAATGTAAATACATGTCCACATTAAAAACTCACACAGAAATGCTCACAGTAACCATAATATGGAAACAATTAAAAAGTCTACTAATTGATGAATAAAAATATACTATATGTATAAATGGAATATTAGTCATCCATAAAAAGAAAGGAAGTGCCAAAAGATAACCTGAAAATATTATGCTTGGTGAAAAAGTCAGGCATAAAAGGTCACCTAGTGTACTTCTCCACGGATAGGCAGTATCAAGAAAAGGAGCACCCAGAGAGACAGCTGGGAGATGAGGGCTTGGCAGGGGCTAGAGGAGGAGATGGACAGTAACTGCCGTGAGGTTTTGGGGAGTGATGAAAAGCTATGGATTTAGACAGTGATGATGGCTACACAGTTGTGAACACGCCACCAGCCACAGCATTACACACTGAGTTATGGGAACTCTGAACCACAGCTCTATTTTTAAAAAAACTATATAAAATAACAATGAAAAGGTATCATTTTCCAAACAAACTTGCTTCAGTGTGCATTGGTATGGCGAAGTTGTTACAAATTACTAATTGTAACATTAAAACAGAAAATAAGTGCTAACATTTTGGGTTTTTTATAGATCTATTTATTTGAAAGTCAGAGAGAGAGAGAGAATGAATGAATCCTCTATCCTCTGGTTCACTCCCCAAATGCCTGCCAACAGTCAATGTGGGCCAGGCTGAGTCATGAGCCAGAAATTCTGTCTTTCACGTGGGTTGCAGAGGCTTCTGCTGCCTCCCCAGGCACACTCGCAGGGAGCTGCACCAGAAGCAGAGCAGCCAGGACCTGAACCTGAGCTCCAATGTGGGATGCAACAGCTTCACTCGCTGTCGCATCACCCCGGCCCCGAGAAGCATTGCTAGTTAACACATACATCGAAGACAGTTCTCTCCGCCCAGCCACTAACGCTAGCCTTGCTCTAGAGTACACTTTAAAGGATCTGTCATCCTCAAATCATCTATGGGAAAGTGACAGTATCTAAAGTGCAGTGAAAACACATGGAAGCAACATCATTAGAGACATGTTTGCTCCAACGCACTGTTCACCTTGCTGCTTCCTCTCTGAAGCTTCCTGTTACTGGCGAAAGGGGGAAGGGGTGCAGGGAGGAAGAAGAGGAAGGAGCAACTAGGAGAAAGAAACGGTAACTTAGGGTGCCAGCATTGTGGAGCAGCCAGTTAAACCATGGCTTGCAATACCAGCACTGGTTCCAGTCCTGGCTGTTAAGCTTCCAATCCAGCTCCCTGCTAATGCACTGGGAAAAGCACCAGAGGATGACCTGAGTATCTGGGGCCCTGTCACCCACGTGGGAGACCCAGATGGAGTTCCTGGATCGTGGCATCAGCCTGGCATAGCCCAGATTGCTGTGGCCATCTGGGGAATGAACCAGTGGGTGGAAGATCTGTCTCTTGCTCTTTCTCACTTTGCCTTTCAAATTAGAAAAATAAATATTTTTTAATGCTAAGTTAAAAACAAAGAGTAAAGGAAATGGCCACTAAAGCTCAACGCTGGTTTCCACCTTTTGATTGCTGCTCTCCCTAATGCTTTGTTGAGATGAGGTGTTAAGCTACAAAGTGGTCATGCATTTCTTTTGCTTATTTTCTATCTATGGGGCTGCAGAGCCCATAATTTGGAAAGTGACTGCATAATCCAGACAGAAATAAACTTCTTACTCCAGCACGAAATGGACCCTTTCCATGTGAGGGGTCAAACAGCTTCAATAGATTGAGGAGATTGGCCAGTGCTGTGGCGTAGTGGGTAAGGGTGCTACCTGCAGTGCCGGCATCCCATATGGGCGCCAGTTTGAGTCCCGGCTGCTCCACTTCTGATCCAGCTCTCTGCTATGGCCTGGGAAAGCTGTGGAAGATGGCCAGAGTCCTTGGGCCCCTGCAGCCACGTGGGAGACCTGGAAGAAGCTCCTGGCTCCGGATCAGCCCAGCTCCAGCTATGTGGCCATTTGGGGAGTGAACCAGCAGATTGAAGAACTCCCTCTCTGCCTGCCTCTCTGTAATTCTGCTTTTCAAATAAGTAAATAAATATTGAGAGAGAGAGAGGGAGGGAGGGAGGGAGTGAGAAAAAGGCGTGCTTCCGGAGAAGGTAGGATCCCGACATGGCTCCCGGGAGGGGCTAGCCACTGAGAACTCAGAGTCCGTGCAAAGAACACGTATATTTAATACACCTGTGAGTCACTTTCAAAGTGGAGCTGCAAGAGATACATCGCATTTGCTTTCCCCGAAGTCTGCATGCGCAGCCCCTGAGTGGGGGTGGGTTTAGGAAACACATAGGTGGCAGAGGTGGAGCAGGATGTCCAACATGCTAAGTGCACTGAACACACAAGGCAGTAGAGCAGTGAGGGTGCCAAAAGAGTGACCCACAAGACGAGGTGATAGAGGGGCGACACACAGCAGGAGGTGGACACGGTGTGGAAATGCCTCTGCTCGTAATGAGAGGAGCCCTGTGTCTCCCACCATGGGCTCCTGCCAGCTCTTCTTCTGTCCCAGAGGCGACCACACCAAGGCTGCCTGTGAGGTCACTCAAAGCAGAACTCAGCTCCTGTGTTTCTTACTGGGTGGGTTGAAGATGGCTGTCTCTGTTGTGGACTTGACAGAATGCAATCTGCAGAGGTTGCATGAAGAGAACAGCCTGCCCATTCACCCCCCACTGCAGGTGTCCACACTGAGCAACCATGGAGGATGCAATGGGTTGGCCCCTCTGAAGCTCTACTGCCTTTGGATTTCCATGCGGTGGTGCTGGGAGATGAGATGGACCATGTAAGAGGAGCGAACACCTGTTCACAGACCACCTTCTCGCTCTCAGTAGACCATATTGATTGCTGCGGGAGCAAGGTGTTCTACAGCGAGGCTGCCATCTATGTGTTGTCTCTGCAGGCACCCACTTGCCCTAACACCCTGAGGCCCTCACCAGAGGCTGAGCAGATGCCACTGCCATGTTCTGGGACTTCCCGGCCTCTAGGACTGTGAGCCAACATGCACTTCTGTTCCTTATAATTCATCCAGTCTTGAGCAATGTGATATAGAAGCAGAAAATGGACTCACAGATGCCTTTATGGATGTTTTGGTAGAAAGATCAATAAGAGATGATCTCTCCCATTCAGGAAATATTCAATCTGTTTAAAATGCAAACTGGGAGCTACTGGTGCCCCAGGAGAGGGCCTCTCACAGTGTGACCTGTGGACCCTACTCGTCCAGGTGACACTGTGGCAAGTGTCGGGGAGGAGTAATACCTTTCCTCCGCTCACCTGGGCTCCTGGCTGAGGTCCCTGTAACAGAAGACAGCTCACTGAGAGATGAGCAATGAACAGCAGAAGAAATGGCTAAAGCTGTGCAGTTTCTGCTGGGTCTGACAGCAGTGGAGAAATCAAATCGACAGAGGGCACGATCTATTGATGATGAGCGGGGGGAACGGAGCCGGACCTGTCTGTGTGGAGTCTTCCCTGTGACACTGATTTCCTCTGGGCACAGCAAGGGCCCTTCCCAAAGGACAGTCTTACAGCCGCCGCAAGGGAAGGTCAGATGGTCCTTCCAGGATGGTCCTTCCAGGACCTACTTCAAGGGAGAAGCGGGGTTGTGGGGGAGTGAGATTGACTTTGCTGCTGTTGTTTTCTCAAATGCCAAGGCAGCAAATCTGGGGGGGTCCATGTACTAAACCCCATTACAAAAGAGACATTGAAAGTATCTGAAACTTTTATAGTACAGAGATTGTTATGTCTGTTGAACCCAATGATCAAAAATTTGTGTTGTATTTTATACCCTTTCATTTCATTTTTCTATGGATTTACTTCTATTTGATTCTGCACAATTGTTAGTCCCTAGTAAATTAGGATTAAGCAGAACATACAGAGACACGCATCTTCACCACAGATACTTTGACATGGTCTGTTCCAACTGAGAGATTCAGAGTGTGCTATAACAAAGCTTTCCCTGGAGGGTCAGGGAAAAATATCCCAGAGGACATGATCCCAGGAGAAAATCCTCTAAGACAATAGCTCTGTCAGGCAGGCAATGGAAGAAAGGCATTACAGGAGGGGCTAAGGTGAGCAAGCCAAAGCAGAGGGTCTCGCAGAGAATGGCCAACGGGTGGTCATGGCCAACAAGAATGCTGAGTCGGGGTGGAACAACAGGAGCTAAAACTAGCAAACAGTGAACAGAAAGTCTGAATTTTATACTGAAGGCTCTGGGAAAGAGTGGCAGAGAGAGAGAGAGAGAGAGAGAGCGAGCGAGCACATCTTTCTGTCCAGGCCACCATCACAATGTATCAGACACCGCTATGTCAGCTTAAAAAAAGAGATGTTTATTTGTCATGATCCTGCAAGATGGAAAATCCAAGATCAAGATGCAAGCAGCTTTGGTTCTTGGTGAGGGTCCACTTCTTGGCTTGCAGTCTCCTCACTGTATTCGCACATGGCAGAGAAACATCTGTACTTCATCTGGTACAAGCACCAACACCATCACGTGGAACCCACTCTCCTCACCTCATCTGAACCTGAGTGCCAAAGGCCCCCATCTCAACACCATCACAAGGGGAGCTAAGGCTTTAACACATGGAGTTGGGGGCTGAGGGCACACATTCAATCTGTAATAAAGCTAATGATTTGGCCATGTCTTCTTTGAGTAATATTTGGATGACAAGGAGAGCTGCCTAGTAGGCAAGTGTGTGTACACCACGGCTCTAGTAGAGATGTAAGTAGGTTCAAGATCTAGGCTCAATCATTGCCTAAAGATAGTAGGTAAAGCCTTGGAAACACCTGTGACCATGCTCATAGAGGGGACAGAGTAACCACAAAGACCTCAAAACTCACGAGGCAGCAAGGGAGAAAGAAGCCGTTCAGAAAACGCTGGCAGGAAGGGAGGAGGAGAAGGGGAGGTCACAGGTTCAAGAGGATGGAACTTCAAGGATCGGGCAAGGGCGGTTAGAAAAGCACTGAAATGCTGATGGGCATCCCCAGGCCCTCCGGCTGGACAGCTTCTCTGCTTGAAACTTTGTCCCTTTGGTCATCTCCAAATCTGGCAACCTGGTAATGGAAAGAGGCAAGAGTACTTGACTCGGTGCAGACTTTGCTACTTTCTGCGTTACCATCAGCGAAGCGTATGGTATTTGCAACCATAGCGTTGCCATCTACAGAGCCAGATTCATCTTTCTAGCCACGTCTTCCCTGCAGGATGGTTGTGAATGCTGAGTGGAATCCTATGTTTGAAGTGACAATGTTTCCGAAGGCTCCTGCTGAGCTGCAAAGCCTTCACTGAGAAGAGCTTGTGATCCACCATAATCGCATGTATGGGTGATTAATTTTCATCAGCTTCCTCTCACAGAGGGGCATAGGCTTGGGTGACCTCGGGGAAGTGCACAGCAGGGATTCAGCAATGGCCCTCGGGAGGAGAGGACAGCAGGGGGTACTGACTGCAGAGGAGCCTTGCAGGGCCAGCACTGCTGGGAAGAGAACAGGCCATGAGTTCACGGCGTCCCAAAGCAACTCTAACTCAGTGAAGAGAGAGGCAGTCCTTGGAATTCAAGTTTTGAAGAGGGCGTTAAGGGCGGGCGCCATGGCTCACTTTGTTAATCCTCCACCTGCAGCGCTGGTACCCCAGGTTCTAGTCCCTGCTCCTCTTCCAGGCCAGCTCTCTGCTGTGGCTCTGGGGGGCAGTGGAGGTTGGCCCAAGTGCTTGGGCCCTGCACCCGCATGGGAGACCAGGAAGAAGCACCTGGCTCCTGGCTTCAGATTGGTGCAGCACCGGCCGTAGCGGCCATTTGGGGGTGAACCAACAGAAGGAAGACCTTGCTCTCTGTCTCTCTCTCTCACCATCTATAACTCTGTTAAATTAAAAAAAAAAAAAAAAAGAGGGCATTAAAAACCCATGCACAAAAGGAAAAGCCCTTTTAAAGAAACAACACTATAAGTGCTGGTAAAATTACCATACACATTCAGAAGATAGCAAGGACATTTCTTAAATGCTCTCTGTAGCCAAACCATTGGTAATAAACAGCATGGCTCTCAAGCCTCAGAATGACGATCTCTAGAGCCGGGGAGGAGAAACACCTCTTTCTCTGGGACTGTTACATGACTGGTAAAATGAATACAGCAACTGTGCCAAATAAACAAAAGCACCATCTTCAGAGACCATAAGTCACTGATTTTCTGGCGAAAATATCAACTATTTTACAATTATGTAGCCAAATTATATGCACAGAGTTACACAGAGAGAGGAGAGGCAGAGAGAGAGAGGTCTTCCATCCGCCTGTTCATTCCCCAGGTGGCCCCAACGGTCAGAGCTGTGCTGATCTGAAGCCAGGAGCTTCTTCCAGGTCTCCCACGTGGGTGCAGGGGCCCAAGGACTTGGGCCATCTTCCGTTGCTTTCCGAGGCCACAGCAGGGAGCTGGATCGGAAGTGGAGCAACGGGGACTGTGTCACGACAGGTATGGCCAGCTTGGGAGATGTCTGTGCCCCTGAGGTTTCTCTCTTGCACCCAAAGACATCCCATGTCTGGGGGTATTGACAAAAGGACCTCCACTACCAAACGTGCCCCCCTCCCCAAGCAACCCGCTCCTCCCCTGCAGGGCATGAGACTCTTCCAAAACACAGGTCCCACTCCCTACACACACACACACACACACACACACACACCAAGCACCTGGCCCAGGATCTATCGTTCTACCCTACCTGTCTCCAGGTACAGAGGCACCAAGCAAAATGGCCCAGGGAAGCTCTCTGGGTTCACCTCAACTGGCGTTTGTGGGGACCACTAAGAGCCCAGTGACTCAATATAAACCAGGAAAAAATAGGTCTGTAAAGGCTTTGAACATGAGAATGCCTTGGAAACCACAGCCCACGGATGAAGATGGGGACCTGGATGCTAAACCTAAACAGGGAGCATGCTTGTTATTAAGATAAAAAATCAATCAATCAATACAGCCCCAAATCTCCTAGCATAATTGCCCAAATGTTCAGGAGATACAAGTGTTCAAGAATCACTAGTCATGCAAAGAAACCGAAGAGTTACAATTTGCATGAGAAAAGACAATTAACTGACACCAATGATGAGGTGCATAAGATGTCAGAATTATCTGTCAAGGGTTTTAAAGGAACTAACATGAAAATCAGTCAACAAACAATTACAAATTATCTTGAAACAAAGGAAAGAATAAGAAGTCACAGCACAGAAACAAAAGTCTGAACAAGCCAATGAGATACTGAAAAATATAATAACAGAAGGTAAGCAGAAAACAAATACAAAAGTATAACAGTAAAATATTAATAATCTCCTTAAGTGTAAATGACAGGCCGGCGCCGCGGCTCACTAGGCTAATCCTCTGCCTTGCGGCACCGGCACACAGGGTTCCAGTCCTGGTCGGGGTGCTGGATTCTGTCCTGGTTGCCCCTCTTCCAGGCCAGCTCTCTGCTGTGGCCAGGGAGTGCAGTGGAGGATGGCCCAAGTACTTGAGCCCTGCACCCCATGGGAGACCAGGATAAGTACCTGGCTCCTGCCATCGGATCAGCGCGGTGCGCCGGCTGCAGTGCACCGGCTGTGGCGGCCATTGGAAGGTGAACCAATGGCAAAGGAAGACCTTTCTCTCTGTCTCTCTCTCTCTCACTGTCCACTCTGCCTGTCAAAAAATTTTAAAAAAATGTAAATGACCTAAATCCATCAGTAAAGAAAAGCACAGAGAATGGCAGAATGTGTTTTAAAAGATAATTTAAATTTATGCTACTCACAATAAATTTCAAACATATAGATAGGTTGAAAAAAGTTAAAGGATGAAAAAGATACATATTGCAAAATGATGATTTTTAAAAAGGCAGAAGTGGCTCTATGAATGCAGTCGCCAACTAATTATGGCTTGACTTAATATTTTTTTTACTTCATTATGGTCATTCAGTAAAAGCCATACTGGAATTGTGAGTTTTGCTGTTTTCTGAGACTAGTGAGGTACAGTACAACACTCCCTTACACTACTGTGCAGAAGCGATGACCAGTTAGTTGGCTATGTGATCAGGAGAGTGACAATCGATACTCTACAGTGTCCTGTGATGTCAGCCTCTTTTGGATCGAAGTAGTCAGTAAGTTACATGAGATATTCAACATTTTTTAATAAGATAGGCTTTAAGTTAAATGATTTTACCCAACTCTAGGCTAACGTGAGTATTCTGAGCACAATTTAAGGGAGGCTGAGTTAGGATGTTCAGTCGGTTAGGTATATTAATGTATGTATTAATTTATGTTGGACTTACACTATTTTCAATATATGGGGATACAAACCCATCATTAGTTGAGAAGCATCTGAGTCAGACAAAGTGGATTCTATAGTCTGAATCTTTGTGACCCCCCCCCAAATTCATGTTGAAACCTATTACCCATGTGATATTATTAAGTGGGGGCCTTTGGGAGGATTGCTCTCTACTCCCAGAATAAGGTTGTACCCATCATCAAGAATCCCTGGAGAGCTGCGTTTCCCACACCAACATGAAGACCCACTGAGCAGGCAGCATCTATGAGGAACTGGGCCCTTACCAGACAACAAATCTGCTGGCATATATCACCTAGTGTGGTGGAATGAGAAGGTCATGCCAAGATGGCCGCTGGCAACAGAAACTGCCTGGCAACAGGCTATGATTGGATGGTTTTGGAAACCACATGACAACAGAGCCTGCCTGGCAACAGGCTGTGATTGGATGGCTTTGGAAACTGCCTGGCAACAGGGTGTGATTGGTTAGGGCATAGACCACCCCTTGACCAGATTGGCTGCCTTGGCTATATAAGCTGCTGTATCAACTGAAATAAAGGAGTCTGCGGGCTGCTTGCCTCTGGCCTGCTTTCACCCCGCTCTCGGGGTCTGTGTGGTGACTCCACGCCTCTTGCCCCCACCACGCACCTCCTCCTCTCAGAACGAATCCACAGCAACAACCTGGGACTTCCATGCCTCCAAGAGTATAATAAGTAAATGAATGAATAATAGATTGATTAATTAATGAATTTGTCTGTTTTAAAAGCTGTCCAGTCTATAGTATTTTGTTCTAGTAGCCCAAACGGATTGCAGCAATGGACTTCAGAGTGAAAGAAATTACTAGAAGTAAAAAGAAGTGCTGCCTAATGGTCAAAGAATGCATCTACCAAGAATACATAACCATCCCAAAGGCATTCGACCCAAACAACAAAGATTCAAAATATACGAAGCAAAAGAAAACAGAGCTGACAATGGAAACAGGCAAATCCAGAGTTACAGTGGAGCCCTCTCCATCCCCTCTCAGCAACTGCGGAACACCAGAGCACATTTCAGCAAGGATACAGGCGAACTGAGCAGTACAATCACCCAACACACAGGAGAACTCTGATGTGATCACACCACTCGGCAACAGCACATGGCACCATTTCATGACCTACATTCCTGGATATTCACCAAGACAAACCACATCCTGCACTATAAAATGAGACTTAGGATTTTAAAGACAACAACAAGAGGCGTGGCTGTGCCTGTGACTGACTGGAGTCCTGCTGTAAGATATTGAACCAGACGGACCTGTAAGGCCTCCCTGGTTCCTGTGGTTGCTCTGGTGGGAATGAGGCACAGGAAGAGGTGGACAGACCTGAGGGGGCTGGCTGTTGCCATCATCTGGATGAGAGATGGTGGTGGTTTTGGCGTTCGCTTTGAAGGCAGTAATACTCCAGTTCTGTTATCATTCAGCGAAGTACAACACTGTTCTAATATCACTGTCATTGACAAAAACACTCGCATGGACAGCAACAGGAGACTTATCTTGGCACAGGAGGCCGATACGTCCCACGTGACACCATGTGACTTACCTTTCCCAAGTGATAACTCATAAGGGCTGTCCCCCAAGATGCTAGTAAAGAGTAATTGCCTCACATTTAATTTTTGTGAATTAAATTATCCTCCCATGGCAAAGAGAAAGAGGAGTTGGCCAAAGAGGAAGAACTAATCATTTAAAGTGGGTCACAATGCTTGGCTCTGCCATTTCCCTCACTGACCACAAGGGGCAGGAGACTAAGGCTTAAAGACATGGCCTTTGGGGGTGGCAGGGTCCCTGTATGAAAACCTGCTTGCTACTTGACATTCAGTCAGAGAAACAATTTGTCCCCATTCTAGAGGAAAAGCTGACAGCGCTAGACCTACTGAGATAGACCACAGGGCTGCCAGAAGTAACTCCTAGGCGTTTTCAAGGACATGATTTTGCTTTAATTTTAGTTTGTTTGTTTTTTTTTTTTTTTTTTTTTTTTTTGACAGGCAGAGTTAGACAGTGAGAGAGAGAGAGAGACAGAGAGAAAGGTCTTCCTTCCATTGGTTCACCCCCCAAATGGCTGCTAGGGCCGGTGCTGCACCAGTCCGAAGCCAGGAGCCAGGTGCTTCCTTCTGGTCTCCCATGCGGGTGCAGGGCCCAAGCACATGGGCCATCCTCCACTGCCCTCCCAGGCCACAGCAGAGAGGTGGACAGGAAGAGGAGCAACAGGGACAGAATCCAGCACCCCAACCAGGACTTGAACCCAGGGTGCCGGCGCTGCAGGCGGAGGATTGACCTAGTGAACTGCGGCACCAGCCTTGAATTTTATCTTACTTCCTGATTTTCAAACTTAATCACCAAGTAACATATAGTTCCATTGTATTGAGACATAATACTGTAATGCTACTAACACTGTATGAAAAGTACAATTAATAGATTTATAGATTGACTTAATCCTCATAATAAATTTGGGTAAAATGAAAACTTTGAGATGTCCTAAATTTAATTTAAAAGGGCTGGAGGGTAGAAGGAGGAAGAAATAGGAAAGTTAATCAGCTGAATCTGTTACAGGGTAAAGCCAACAAAAGGTGTTTCACATTTATGCGTGTTAAAATCTTAATTTAGGGACTGGCATTTGGCTTAATGGTTAGTCCACCAGTTAGGACATCCATGTTCATTACCAGAGTGTCTAGATTTGACCGCAAGCTCTGACTCATCATTCCAGGCTCCTCCTGGTGCACACACCCTAGAAGGAGCAGATGGCAGCTCAGGTAGTTGGAAGACCCAGACTGGGCTCTCAGTGTCAGGCCAAGGCACTGAGGGCTTTGGGGGAATGAATTAGCAGATGGGAGCTCACTCTGTATGTCTCTCAAATAAAGAAAGAAAAATAATTTATATCCTGACTTCAGATCCCCAGGGGCTGACGCCCAGGTATCAGCAACTCCTGCGCACATAGAAACTTCGAGCCAACGCAGAAGCAGCCAGCTCGTCGCATGGACTGCCCTCCTGGCGCCTCCCCCACCTAGCACTATCCGGCCCCTCCTATCTGTAGTCCATGTAAGTTCAATACAAACAATGTACGCTTTCCTTTCCCCAAACATTTATTATAAAAGTGCTCCTGGGGCTTAGGTCCAGGACATCGTTTTCAACTTCTACCTTGACTTGCTGCAGGATACTGCAGGGCTTGTCCCAGACCCAGGCCTGTTCTTGCTCTGTCTGTAATGGGTCATCAAACCCTTCTACATCAGAGGGGGGAAAGAAAAAAAAATTAAAAGAATGAAAATAGCGTTTGGTATCTCTGCGGATAGCATCAAAGAAAGCAATATTTTGAGATTTGGGAATTCCTGAGGAAATGATAAACAAGTTAGCAAACCTATACATTGAAATAATAACAGAAAAATTCCCCCAATTTGTAGAAAGATACGGAAATTTAAATACAGAAAGCTCTTAAGACCTCAAATAGACATGAACAGAAAAGAACCTCACCACAACACAATACGCACAGCTTTCAAAATTAAAACACAAAGGGGGCATTTTAAAATTTGCAATAGAAAAGCACCAGGTCACTTTTAAATGAATTCCCATTAGACTGATACCATATTCCTCAACAGAAATCTTACAGGCCAGGAGAGAAGAGAGAGACACAGCCCAAGTACCAACAGAAAAAACAGAAACAGCCCACAAAGAATACTCTACCCAGGCAAACACTTTTTCATAAATGAAGGTGAAATAAAGATGTTTTGAGAAAACAAACAAACCAACAAAACACTAAAAGAATGTATCTAACCCAACCAGCCTCAAAAAGGATACTTCAGAATGTACTACGTACAGGAAGAAGGAAAGATACTTGTGTCACTAAAGAGCATGAAAGTATTAAACCAGCCAGAAAAAGAACAAAGGATATTTAAAACAAAAGGACTTTTAGAATAAAAATGACAAGTCCAACTCATTAGGTCCAATAACCTTGAATGCAAATACTAGAAACACCCAACTAAAATATACCACCCGATTGAGTGAATAAAATAAGATCCAGCTATGTGTTTCCTACAAGAAACATACTACACCATAAAAGACATGAAGACTGCAAGTGAAAGGATGGAAAATGATACTCCATACAAATGTAAACCCAGACAAAATAGACTTTAATTAAAAAACTGTTAAAAGATAGCCGGCGCCGTGGCTCAATAGGCTAATCCTCCACCTTGCGGCGCCGGCACACCGGGTTCTAGTCCCGGTCGGGGCGCCGGATTCTGTCCCGGTTGCCCCTCTTCCAGGCCAGCTCTCTGCTATGGCCAGGGAGTGCAGTGGAGGATGGCCCAGGTGCTTGGGCCCTGCACCCCATGGGAGACCAGGAAAAGCACCTGGCTCCTGGCTCCTGCCAGGATCAGCGCGGTGCGCCGGCTGCAGCGGCGGCCATTGGAGGGTGAACCAACGGCAAAGGAAGACCTTTCTCTCTCTCTCTCTCTCTCTCTCTCTCTCTCACTGTCCACTCTGCCTGTCAAAAAAAAAAAAAAAAAAAAAAAAAAAAAACTGTTAAAAGAGACAAATGTCATCATGTAATGATTAAGGGATCAATTCAACAAGAAAATGTGACTGTAGAGTATGCACCCAATGCTGGGGCACTCAGTTATAAAAAACAAATGTTAATACATCTAGAAAGAGACGTAATCATAATTCAATAATACTAGGGTATGTTAACACCCTACCTTCATCAATGGACAGATCAACGAGACAATAGAATCAACAACAAGAAAACCACAACCAGTCTATGTTAGTGAACTGATGGACTGTCGCTCCCCCTCTTCGTGGAGGAACGACACAGGACCCTGCGCTGTTCTTTCTTCTGCTCGGCCCTCCCCGGGTTTGCTGCTGGTTCTTCCCAGGTTGGCTACTATCCCTTCCACCTCCGTGGAAGGGCAGTTCCCCCTGGCCACATTCCCCACTTCCGCAGGGGAGCGGCACACCGCCGGCCGGCTCTCTCGGGGGCTGCACAGGTGTTCCCCTTAGATGTTCCCCTTAGATGTTCCTGGTGCATGCCGTCTCTCTCCTCCTTTATAGTCCTCCTCTGCCAATCCCAACTTGGCTGCCCACACGCCGAGTACGCTGCTCTCCTCCAATCAGTAGCAAGTCCTACAGTTTATTGGTTGAACTGGAGGCAGCTGTGCAGAAGCTGTTTACTTCTCTCCCAGCGCCATATTGTGGGAGAGCAGATGCATAGAATAAGTCTTAATTCCAGTAACTCAGTCCAGTCCGGGCTTGCTCCCCACAGATCCCCCTTTCTTTTTATTTTTGGCGTTGATACGCGCCTGTCTTCGGTGCCCCGTGGCACACACTCTGCTCTGCTTGCTAGAGTTGCCACAGGTTCTTACAAGTCCTATCAATCAGGCAAACCGAATCCGGGTCCTCTCTTCGCCATGTTGTGAGGAGGTTTTTAGGCGCTGATGCGTGCCTGTGTTCGGTGACCTGCGGCTCATACTTTGGTCGAGCCGCCTGCTGGCGCTTACCGCCTTAATCAGGCAGACCGAATCCAAGCCTCCTAATTGCTGTATTGTGGGGAGGCCTTACTGATGTTAATTCGTGCCTGTCTTCGGTGACCTGCGGCACATAAGCTGCTAGCCGCCCCAGGTGCTCATCGCCTCACTAATCGGGCAGACCGAATCCAAGCTTTCTCATTGCCATGTTGAGGGGAGGCCTTTCTATTTCTCTATTTCTCTATCTCCGGGCATTCCTATTTCTCTCATTTTACTTCTAAACTTCTGTTTCTCTTATCCCCGCGGCTTCCTGGCTGCGCCCGCCCTGAGGCTGCTTCTGGGCAGCTTTCCAGCTCTGAGCCGCTTCAGCCCGCGCCTCTCTCATCTGCGCGGCTCGGCTTTGCGCGCACACTCCGCGGTCTCCGCGCTAGCCCCACGTTCCCTATGTACTTGAGCCCCGCACGCTCTGTCTGTGCGCGGCAGCCTCCGCGAGTCACACAGCGTAGCTTACGTGTCCGCCACTAGCATTCAATCTAAGTTCCCCAGGCTAGCCTGGCGAATTCAACCCAGCTCACGTTTCCGCCCCACGATCTGGCTTCCCGTCCTTTGCTCCCCGGGCTAATCAGACGGATCCCAATCCGGCTTACGTTTCAGCTTCTGGTTTTAACTTTTCGCCCCCTATTCCCGGGCTAACTTGAGAACCCCAAAGTGGCTTTCATTTCCGCCTCGGCCTGCCCCCTGCGGCTTCAATTTCCCTAACACTTTTCTCTACCCGGTATGTTTCCCTAAGTTTTCTTCCAACAATATTCCTCCCTCATTTCTCCTGGCCTCTCCCCACAGTCCGCATCGGAGTCTGTTTGTTCTAGCTTTCACTTTCGCTTTCGACCTTAGAGATTTCTCCCAGCTTCCCCCCGTAGTCCGTAGTCCGTATCTGAGTCTATGCCTAGGCTTTCCATAGCTTCTTCCGGCACCTTTTTCGTCCGGCTTTTCCCTAGGCTGTTTGCTAGTTTCTCTCTCCGATATTTTCCCATTTCTTCCCGTTTCTTCCCTCCTAAGTTTCCTATCCGTCCTAGGTTTCCTAATCCGAGTCACGGCACCATTATGTCGCTCCCCCTCTTCGTGGAGGAACGACACAGGACCCTGCGCTGTTCTTTCGTCTGCTCGGCCCTCCCCGGGTTTGCTGCTGGTTCTTCCCGGGTTGGCTACTATCCCTTCCACCTCCGTGGAAGGGCAGTTCCCCCTGGCCACATTCCCCACTTCCGCAGGGGAGCGGCACTCCGCCGGCCGGCTCTCTCGGGGGCTGCACAGGTGTTCCCCTTAGGTGTTCCCCTTAGATGTTCCTGGTGCATGCCGTCTCTCTCCTCCTTTATAGTCCTCCTCTGCCAATCCCAACTTGGCTGCCCACACGCCGAGTACGCTGCTCTCCTCCAATCAGTAGCAAGTCCTACAGTTTATTGGTTGAACTGGAGGCAGCTGTGCAGAAGCTGTTTACTTCTCTCCCAGCGCCATATTGTGGGAGAGCAGATGCATAGAATAAGTCTTAATTCCAGTAACTCAGTCCAGTCCGGGCTGCTCCCCACAATGGACCTAATAGACATTTACGGAACACTTCATTCCAACCTACAGAGTAAGTGTTCTTTTCATCACCACATGAAACTCTCTCTAGCATAGACCATACATTAGACCAGAAAGCAAGTCCCAACAAATATAAAAAAGCTGAAATTATATCATGTATCTTTTTTTTACAATGAAATAAAGTTGGAAATAAACAACAAAAGAATACACAAATACTTGGAGACTAATCAACATGTTCCTGAATGATCATTGAAGAAATTAAAGGAGAAATTAAAAAAAAAACTTTTTGAAACTAATTAAACTGAAACATAACATCAATATTTATGGGATATAGCAAAAGCAGAGTTAAGAGAAAAGTTTATACCAATAAGTGCTTACATAAAAAAAAAAAACACCACAAAATAAAAGTATCAAATACAAAAGCTAACAATACATCTCAGGAATACAGGCAAATTAGAACAAGCCAAATTCCTAATTAGTAGAGGAAAATGTAATAAAAACGAAGAAGTAAGAAACAGAATTATTTTAAAATACAAAGGATTAATGACTTGAAAAGCTGGCTTTTGTTTTTGTCAAGGTCAACAAACCTGATACACCATTTCTCAGACCAATCAAGATAAAAAGAGAATAGACTCAACAAAATCAGATATGAAGAGGAGATGTTACAGCTGATTCCACAGAAATAAAAAGAATCATTAGGAAATACTATGAACAACTATATGCCATCTGGTTCACTCTCACTTAATACAACCCTGGAAATTTTAACCAGACCCATTAGGCAAGTGAAAATCACAGGAGATACACAAATTAAAAAAGAAGAAGTCAAATTATCCCTGTTTACCGATGACATGACATGTAGGGAAACCAAAAGACTGCACTAAGAGACTATTGGAACTGATAAGAGAATTCAGCAGTTCGCAAGATACACAATCAACACACGGAAATCAGTAATATTTGTACAGACCAACCAAGGTCTTGCTGAAGGATAACTTTTCTTCTGAGGAAGAATTTATAAGTTCAATCTTATTTACAATAGCTACAAAAGACATTAAATACCTTGGGATAAATTTAACCAAGTATATAAAAGCATTCTACAATGAAAATTACAAAACATGGGAGAAGACAAATATATATCATTTCGTTTGGTTAAATTCCCATAAGTGGAACAGCTAGGGTACTGGTAAATCTATTTTTAGTTTTTTAAAGCATCTCCCTACTATATTCCATAATGGTTGTGATAATTTGCATTCCCACCAAAAATGTATTTGGGTTCTTTTTTCCCCACATCCTCACCAGCATTTGCTATTTTTTGACTTTGGGATAACAGCCATTCTAACTGGAGTGAGATGATGCCTCACTGCGGTTTTATTGACATTTCCCTGATGACTGGTGAAATGGACATGGTCATTTCTCGTGTTCATAGATTAGAAGAACTAACAGTATTGAAATGTCCATACTACCCAGAGCAACTTATAGATTCAATACAACACCTGTCAAAATACCAATGAGATTCTTCATAAAATTAGAAAAAGTATCCTAAAATTCAAGTGGAAACACAAATGTGAGTGAATTTAATCTTAAACAATATAAATGAAGATAAGGCATCAAAATCCCAGGTTTCAGGACATACTGTGGGGCTAATGTAATCAAAACAGCATGGTACTGCAGTAAAACACAGGTAGACCGGCAGACAAACCAGAATAAAACCACACATCTACAGCCAATTTATCTTTGACCAGTGTGGTACAAGAATTACCTAGAGATAGGGGAGTCTCTTCAGTAAATGGTGTTTGGAAAATTAATTTCCACAAGCGGAATTTTGAAACAAAAACCACTACTTTACATCTTATCTACACAAAAATCATCTCAAAACAAATCCAGGAGCTAAACAAGACCTGAAACTGTGAAACTACTGGAGAAAACATAAGGTAAACACTCCAAGACATTGAAATGAAATTTTAGATAAGATCCCAAAACACAGACAGAAAAGCAAAATTAGACAAATGAACTATCGCTAACAAGTAGCTTCCACATGGCAAACGAATCAACACAGTGAACAGACAACCAACGAGGGAGAGAAATAATTGCAAACTGTGCATTTGATAAAAGATTAATATCCAGAATATATAAGGAGCACAAGACATTCAGCAACAAAACAAACAATCCAGTTAAGAAATGGGCAAAGGATGTTTACAGGTATTTTTCAGAAGAAGAAATACAAATAGACAATAAACATAAAAAATATTCAGGGATACCAATTGTCAGGAAAATGCAAATAAAAACCACAATGAGGTGTCATTGTGAAAAAAAAAAAACAATGATTCCTTTCTTTTTTTCATATGTGGAAGTATATATATACATATATATATATGTATGTGTATATATATAAAATAAAGATGTGTGGATGCCATAGTGTTGGTTGTATATATGTATATGGTTATATACATGCACATGTTGTCTTCACTGTAATAAAATTTCCTTATTTCCTCACTTTATGACCTTTGTCATGACGTTCCTGTTACGTAATATTTATAGATTCATCCCTTGTTCCAAGAAAAATGGTATATATGTGTACATCTATATATTTACATATGAAATGAATATGGCAAAATCTTAAAAATTGTGAAACCTAGACATGCCCCTTGAACTTTTCTTTATACTTTCCTACATTATTTGCAATATTTTAAAGTAAAAGTAAAAAGGCAGAGAAATAAACAATTAAAATATTAAAATGAATAACAGATGCGTACGTGCATAATTTGAAAAATATACAAAAATAAATACTAACATCATCGGAGATAAAACAGAAAAATAATACAGAGAAGAGAAGCCCACGTGGTCTGACTCTGAAGTCAGAGCTTCCCTGAGGCTAGGACATGCTACCATGTGAGTGCCTTGATGACTCAATATTGACTTTTGCGAACTTAAGGGTGGCTACTTATTTCCAAGGAAAACTTTCCCATCTTCTCCCAGCGAATGTTAAGTTATGGAATTCACCATGCAGCCAGAAAGCAGGTGAACTGCTGAGAGACTCAGAAAGAGTGTGGAGTGTGCAGATCCTTTCTTTTGAGAAAAATGAAAAACCTGTAAGACAACACTCACACCTTCCTCGGGGTCCGCAGTGCCCAGAGGAGCCCAGAGGAGCCCTGACCCACCTGGGATTTAGTCAGCTGCTCCCTCCCCATCCATCCCCGCCCTCAGACTGTGAACACCTCCCTGGCTAGAACTCTGTCTCTATGCAGGATGGAACCTGACATGCACGGGGTCAGCACCGTGGCACAGCAGGTTAAGCTGTTGCCTGCGGCACTGGCATCCCATATGGCCACCAGGGCACCAGTTGGAGACCCGGCCGCTCCACTTCCGATCCAGCTCCCTGTTATTGGTCTGGGAAAGCAGCGGAAGATGGCCCAATTGCTTGGGATCTTGCACCCATGTGGGAGCCTGGGAGAAGTCCCAGCTTTGGCCTGGCCCTGCCTTGGCCCTTGTGGCCATTTGAGGAGTGAACCAATGGATGCAAACCTCTCTCTCTGTAACTCTGCCTTTCAAATAAACAAAATAAATCTTTTTTAAAAAGAATCTGACATGCACGCTATACGGTCCAGCACATAATAAATTCAGCAATTAAAAATGTGTGACTGAAGTTCTGAATTGCATGAAAAGAAATAAAGTTGCAATTTCAGTGGTAGTTGAATTTGTTGCCTTTGTGTGTCTCTAAGAGTCAAACAGGCAACCATACATTATTCAGGAAGCTCCAGGCTGCTGGTTTTCAATTTCATGGAGCCCCAGGTAATTTCGCTGTTGAAAACACTCTAAAAAGCCTTCTGCAGGATCTTCAAATGTCTATCTTTAGGGGCCTTACGTGACCGCAGGCAATTTTTGGAAGCATTGAAAGTAGCTTAAAAACGAGTAGAAAGTGGGCACTGTCTTTTACATGCTACCTTTATTGTCAGCCTCATAGTAAGAGAAAACACGAATTCTTTAACTGTAGACTGGGGATAATGACATGGTGAGGAAGAGGCCGAGTCCCGCGCAGATTTCTGATGAGGGCAGTAAAGACTGCAGAGTTTTTCACCGGTGGCAGTGTCCGCTCCCACGTGCAGCTCAGCGTGCTAATTGGTGTTCTCTGTCAGTGCCCACAGAGGGTCCCGGGCACACAGAGGGCAGCCAAGGCCCCCAGCTCTCCAGCGGTAAAGCTGACAAGAGGGGAACATGTTGCCATTAAAACCCACCGGCATCCAGAGCTGGGAGTGAAGGCCTTTGAAGGTGTCAAAATATGTAGGTCGCTCCCATCCCAACATGCACACTGATTGTAATTGAAACCTACATTCTAGGTAGCATTGAGTGGCAAACTTAAAATAGAGCCCCACTTCGAAAGGTATCTGTTTGAGAAGGGCGGCTTTGCTTCCTCAGTCTCCTGAGCTCTGGGGCTCCTGTAGATTTCACAAAGCTGCCTGTTCTTATACACCTGGCATAGGGCTGGCTTATTCCCTGGATTCTGCCTAACTCTCACTTCGGGTACCTGACCTTGCAACAGCGAGCACACAGGCTTTGATTCTTAGACCTTCGGCTATTGTGTTGCGGTGCATTTAAAAAATTGCATGTAATGCAGTGAATTCAAGTCAGATAAAGCAATCCGTATGCTTCATTGCTTTGTCCGATTCCATGCCGGTCAGTTCTTCTTCTACTCTGTAACCTCGTGGGGAATACCAGTCAGGGAGAATGACCACGTATCAGCTCACACATTGTTTATAGCCGCGACTCTTTTGGCTGCAAAGTAACACATGCCAAATTGAGTAATTAGGACATTTGTTGTTTCACTCAACGCAAAGTCCAGCGTCAGGGAAAACTCAGCAGCCCAGCAATGTTGCCAACACCCTGAGTGCTTTCTCTTTGTCCTCTCTGCTGATTTTAACATCAGCTTCCCAGAAAGGTTGATTCCACTCAAAGTTCCAAAAAGGCAGGCAGGCTAGTCAGGCCATTCGTCTTTCTATTGCTTGTCCAACAGACGAGAGAACAAGAGATATCAGGACAATAGGCAAGGTGCTTCCTCTAGCCTACCTGGGCCATCTTGGGCCCTAAACTGTTGATTGTTGTTAGGGGAATGTGGACTGATTTAGAGTTGCAGTGTCCACTCGTCACCTGTGGCTACTGAGCACTGGAGAGGTGGCTGGCCAGGTACACCATAAGTATAGAAACAAATACTGCATTTTAAAGATGTAATATGAAAAAAACCTATAATACATCTCACTAATAGATTTCTGTATTGATTATGTCAACAGATACTATTTTAGATGTTAGAGCAAATAAAATATTTAGTTAAAATTAATGTGACCTGATTCTTTTTACTTTTTAAAACATGCATCAACTAGAACATTCTAAGTTACATTTATAGACCTCTGAGTTGTCTGCTGCACGTTGCTGGCTAACTAAGAAGCTTCCCTGTGAAGGCACAGAGTTCAATCAAATTCAGGGATCCTTAGAGGAAAGGGAGAACCCCTGTTGCTGAAGTGGCCACGTGGTGGGTCCAGGCTTCTTTCATTGCTCTCACTTTGTTTATTCGAACTTGTCATTGGTGCCTGGAGGAGCTAGGAAAACCAGCAGCTGCATGTGGGGTCCAGGCAGGACTTCCCGTGTACCGCAAATGTGCAGTCACTATAGCTGGGGACTGATCTCAATTTCCCCTAAGTCCCCTGCCAACCCAGAGAAGAGTCTTTGGGCCTGAATCCTGGTGCACTACCTAGCCTGAAACACCATACTTGACTTCATGGTCAACATTTATCGCATTTCAAAGCTACACGTAACAGCAGCACCTAATGCTGAAAATTGGTTAATACGCATGGGGGACAGGAGCCTTGTGCCGGATGTCACTCACTACCACCTACCCCATTTCTCTTTCCTCCTTTTGCTTTCTGCCTTGCACTAACACGTAGGGGGCTCTTGCCCCATTTCCCTTAGGGCAAGGCAACTTTTGTCTCTCTGTTCAATGCCAATTGTGCGACTTTTTTAAGAACAAGGACTGAACAGACTACACAATGAGCAGGAGGCCCGTAGGAAGCAGCAGAGAACCACTGTGGGTTCGGAACAAATCCTATGTTACGGTCAAAATGCCCTCTCATAAACCTGAGATTCCTCCTGGAGAACATTCTGTGCTCTCTTTGTGGAAGGTGTGTGCACAGGGCAGGACCTCATCCTGGCTTAGGTCTCGCTCACCCGGGACTGATCTTCACAGGTACGCAGCACATCGAGGGGGCCAAGGCTTCAGAACACTTCTATACCAACCCATCGCTTGCTCAACACTTTGAGCCTACCTTACACTGCTGAACCATGAAACCCAGATGCTTTGTATGAAAACTCAGAAGGCAACCCCATGCCTCCTTTTTGCTGGAATATAATGCAAACCAAAGTTATTGCTATTGTTCAACTCACACATGCCAGTGCAAGACCTCTTGAGGAGCCACCACGGACCAGTAAGACGACTGCACTTGGTGACACAACAGCTGGGTGTTAGTCCCTCCCTGGACACCTGCCACCTGTGTGATCTTGGCCAGGTGCTTCATTCTTCTGTGCCTCAGTTTCTTCATGGGTAAAAAGCCCTCACGACAATTCTTACTGCACAAAATTATTAAGGCAAAAACGAGAGAAACTAGGAAAGCAACCAGGCCTGTCCCTCTCTCATCACCAATACTGGGTAAATTCCAGACAGCCTGGAACTTGCAAAGCTAGGGAGAAACTGCTTAAAAACCCATTCTGCAGCTTTTTTGCTGAAGAGAAACACACAGGCAGACAAACCCACAACAATCACTGTTTGGTTCAATGAATCCTCACCAAGGGGTGTGTGTCAGCAGCACCCACAACAAGAAATAAAACGGGGCCGGTGCCATGGCTCAATAGGCTAATCCTCCACATTGCAGCGCCGGCACACCGGGTTCTAGTCCCGGTCGGGGCGCCGGATTCTGTCCCAGTTGCCCCTCTTCCAGGCCAGCTCTCTGCTGTGGCCAGGGAGTGCAGCGGAGGATGGCCCAAGTGCTTGGGCCCTGCACCCCATGGGAGACCAGGAGAAGCACCTGACTCCTGCCATCGGATCAGCGCGGTGTGCCGGCCACAGTGCGCCAGCCGGGCGGCCATTGGAGGGTGAACCAATGGCAAAGGAAGACCTTTCTTTCTGTCTCTCTCTCTCTCACTGTCCACTCTGCCTGTTAAAAAAATAAATAAAATGGGATCCACCCCCCCAGGTCCCCTTCATGCCTCCTTCCATGTGTGGTTTAGTGTGTAAAGAACACTGGGCTTCAGTGCTTAAAGAAACAGGTTTAGGTGAGTTGTTACCCAGGTAGAATGGAGAACCCATGCTAGGGTTAAGCAGAGGAGAATTAAAGAGATGTGCAACACCCCTGGTGGCTGTACAGCATGAGGCCTTGCAACTCTGGGCCCATGCTGGGCTAAGGACACTGGCCCCTGGGCTTCAGGAATTCTATCAAATGTGCAGAACGAGTGAAATGGATAAAAGCCAGCGTCTTGGGATCAGCAAGCAGTCTGGGTTCTCCCATGCTACTGAGGAAGCCGAAGTGCAGGATGGGGAAGAACTGTGGAAGGCCCCAGGTGCCAGGCTGACTGCCACATGCAGTGCAGAGCCGCTCAGTGCCTTCGAGAAAAGGGAGATGGGGCTTGCAGAGGGTGGTGGGATCGGACAGCAAGGGGCCAGCAGAAACCAGGTAGAGGCTCTGGGGAGCCGCCTAAGGCACCAGAGCACCAGTCTCCAACAAGGCAGGCTGCTGCTGCTGCTGGCCTCGGGCCATGCTGGAGAAGCGCAGTGCAGAGCCGTTGGTCCTCACTGTGACCACACACTAGACTCACTGAGCAGTGCTTCAAAAACCCTGGCCCAGGCCAGCATTGTGGCACAGCAGGTTAAACCACTGCCTGTGATGCCAGATCATATATGACAGCACTGGTTCGAGTCCCAGTTGCTTTGCTTCCAATCCAGGACTCTGCTAATGCGCCTTGGAAGGCAGCAGAAGAATGGCCAAGAACTTGGAATCCTGCACCTATGTGGGAGACCTGAATGTAGTTCCTGGCCCTTGGCTTTGGCCTGGTCCAGCCCTGACTGTTGTAGCTTTTTGGGGAGTGAACAAGACGGTGGAAGATTTCTCTCTGCCTCTCCCTCTCTGTAACTCTGCCTTTCAAATATATAAAGTAAACCTTAAAAACAGGCAAACAAACACATCTTGTGTCCATAACTCGGCTCCACAAAAAAGATCAGGATGGGAGCAGTCTAACATTGAGCTTTGCCCAAGAGTGTTTCTAGTTGTAGGCAAGCTGAGTGTTTCTTACGTAGGTGGTGAAGCTGAGACACAGCTGCCCATCCTAACTGCCAGGGAGCACACAAGCGGATCCCTGGGCACCACCCCAGGGTGCTGGGATGCACCAGTGAGGGTTGGGTCCTGGCCTCCCTGTGTTTCATTGTCACAGACGGGCAAGGTAAGCGACGGTGTGAGATTTAGGCAAGCGGGGTCCCCAGAAACAGGGGAGAGAACCTGGGACAGTTTTCTCCTTGAGCTTGCTTTTCAGAGGATGTTCCAGGGAGGCTGCCCTTGCAACACTGAGCTCAGAGAAGGAGCACCATGGAGAAGCAGAGCTGCACGAGACCAGTGTGAGTGCAATGCCGGCGTGCACCAGGTGTGAAGATGCATGGTGCTACCTGAGCAGAGGATGCCCCTGTTCCCCCTTTGTGTATCCTGGGCACTCCTCTAAGTCCTGCTGTGGAACTCTGGGAGCCCGTTTGTCTAGGAAGCTGCACGTTCTCGCTGCTTCCTCTGCTGATCACAACAGACGAAGCTTTCCAGAGAGCAATTCTGGCTGGAGGCAGATGGGGACATCCGAGGGAGTGCGCCCCTCGTGGCTGCGGACAGTAATTCCCATGCAGCTGCTTCCCACTCTTGTTGGGGAATGGCCAGTCTAGAGAGGGAAGTGGAGGCACAAATCCTGGAAGCAACTATAAGGAGCAGCAGCAGAGGGCTCCCAGGACCTACTGACCGGTTACATGGGCAGCCCACAAGACAGAGGTCCAAGCCCAGAGGTCACCAGAAAGCTGTGAGTAGCCGTCAAGGTGTCACCCTGGAAAACTTCCAGTGGCGTACACGGCACCACTTGAATGCCTTCTCTTCTTGCCACATGGACACCCTGTCTTCTCAGAGCCTGCCCATCCGTGGAGGCTAATTCATAAAAACCCACCAGGCTGCAGGAGGCTCCAGACTCCAATGAAGCAAAACCACTGTGAATTTCCAGTGAGAATTTAGCCCTTCTATTTCCCTCCCTGGGCGAATTACACTGAAAGCCAAATTGTAACCCAAAAGCAGTGAGTTGTCTAGGATTGAAACTGGAGCAAGGAGGAGCTACCTGCATGACTCCAATGCTGAGGAGCAGCAGGTTGTGGTAACTGAGAGCATCCTTCTCTGCGAGCTAAAATGTGGGGGAGTCTGAACAGACACGCTCCCCACGGGCAACTCCGACTGGGCACAGCCACCACCTGTTCCAGGCGCTCTGCCAGGTTCCTACTCCGCCGTCACCAGAGGAGCTAATTCACTGCTTCCCGAGATCTGTGGCCAGTCTCAGCCAGGTGAGAGTCTCACCTTGCTCACCCAGGAGACAGGATGTGGTTTTGTGTGTCCCTCACTTGAATAGTGATGTATTTTGGGTCTCAGGACACAACTATTTTCCTTAACTCTGGACTTCTGGGTGAATCCTCCATCTACCTCAGTGTTGCCACATATAGTTCAATGTCATCCTTTTAACAAGGACTGGCCTCATATAGTAGAATTAGAGGCTGATAGTCTTCCAATTTTCATTTACTTATTTTAGTGGCAGAGAGTCAGATGAAGAGACAGAGACCTCATCTGCTGATTTCACTCTCCGAATGCCTGCATTAGCAAGGGCTGGGCTGAGACCAAAGCCAGGAGCCTGGAACTCAAGCCAGGTCTCCTACATAGGCCATCTCCATGGCCTCCATGGTTGCATTAGTAGGAAACTGGAGTTAGGACCTGCAGGTGGGTATGAAACCCAAAGATTATGGTGTAGGAAGCAAGTGTCTTAACCACGGGGCTAAGTGGCTGCTCCAGAGGCTAATATTTTAATAAAGAATTACATTTCTCAAAAAACATACAATCTCATGGTCAACAAAGACCCAGTAAACCATGAGAACATCAAGCTCTTACAAGACCACAGTAACTGGGTCACTCTTCACCTGCTAGGAGCTTTCTAAAAAAGCAGGCAAGCAACTGTCCCCAGAAAACGAAGCCTCAAGCTTTGCACCTGTGCATCCCAGTCTCAACCTGCAAAGTCATGGCCCATGTCCCACCCGCATTGTAGCTTTACAGTGACATTGACCATGAAACAGGCTCTTGATGAGAGCTGAAAGGAGAACAAAGCATTTGGATCATGCTTGATATAGGTAACGAGAGAAATAAATCCAAACCACAACATTTGGTTGGCTTTTTCAGGGGTAGGATAGGAATGGGAGTAGATGAACACCCTGTGAATTCATGTGTGCTGTGTGCGGCCTGGTGATATCAAAGTAGCCCTATACCAGAGGGGGTGGGGGAGGTGCCGGTGGGGAAGGAGCAAACAGGATGCATTGTCTCTGACCCCTGGGACTCCTGTGCCTGTCAGGCCTTTTGCCAGATCCTATTCAGACTCCTATTTAGAACCAGTTAAAGCAGGCCTTGAGTAAACACCCAAGGATACATCCAGAAGACAGTATTAAGGATTCTGCACGTGGGCCAGAGCAGCTGGATCTTATCTGCTATTTAAGATTTGGGTGTTTTTTTTTTTCTTAGTATCTCTGGGGTTAAAAAATTGGCCGTAAATATCAGCGGCTTTAGTTTCTCACAGGGCCAGAGCGCCTCCCTTTTCTGGTGTTCCCCCTTTTTCACCCAGGCCAGACCTAGCAAGCCCTTCTCCCTCCAGGACTCCCCACTGCCCACGGGCTATGGTTCAGGACCCTGCCTCCCCTCACTGCGGGGGCCCTCCTAGCCTGGACCCCCAGCACTTCTCAATGCTGGTCCCCGAGTTTCCCCAGGCGGGAGCCCTGGCATACCTGTATCCTGTGTCCACCTCTTGCATTGCACCTTGCCAGGAAGAGAGAAATAGGCAGAGTTTGAAGCAAATTCTCTCCCTTTTTTGGCTCGGATACTTTGCTGGTTGTAGGAGCTCAGGCTAGACTGGTTGAAGAAGAAAGTAACAGCAACAGCGCAGAAAAGCCCAAGAGAAATTAAACCTCTCGGGAAGGCGAATCTGCTCCCGTGTTGTGTGCAAAAACACTTTGTAAGTTGCAAGATAGAGGTTTTCAAACTGTGGTGCGTTCCGGAGTTACCAGGAGAGCTCATTTCCAAATGCCCTTTTCCCAGCCTCACCCGCGGGATTCCGAGGCAGGGATTCCCAGGGTTGCTCGGGAATCTGCCTTGTTAACCACTACCCAGGTGACCTGGATGCAGGTGGTCCCAGGTGCACAGCTCACCTAAACACAGAGCCAGCTACCCCCAGAATTGGGTTCTGCCTGCACATTAATTCAAGCTACCTGGGTGGGAGTTTATTAGTGCTTTTCTGGTTCCCTGGTAACTCACCGGCTGTAGGATTGATGGAGAAGGCAGTGATGGTGGGGGAAGGACATGAAAGCAGGGAGTGAGAGCAATTAAAACCACCTGCCATCCACAGCCATGCTCCTCTGTGGACGAGGAAGGCGCTGCCAGCACCTTCCCCTCCTTCAGTGTCTCCCTAATTGGCTGTTGTGGCTATCATTTTGCCCCAGGGAGGTGAAAAGAGACAGGGAGAGAGGAGCAAAGGAAGCCCAGTAACTTAGAGCAGGAACAAAAGAGGAGCGAGCTCATTCCCAGCAGTGCCAAGGGAGGCTTGATTGGTCCCTCTCCCCGAGGTCTCTTTCACACCATCCCGTGACCTTTCCCCTCCTTTCTTCTTTTCTCCCCCAGAGGGACCAATAAACACGGGTTGTCTGCTTTATTAATGATGCAGGGACAATTCTAATGGCCCAGAATTCTGCCAGGAGGTATAGCTTGTGCCACTGCACAGAGGGGAAGTGCTCAGCCTTCTGGCTGAAGCAGGCTCTCCCGGAGAGGCGCACGCCGATGGCGTGGGATCCTCTGTCCCGAGACCTATTGAGTTCTTGTGATTTTAATGCCAGGGCCTTATAGGACCTGCATTCACAATTCACAATGTGTGCTGCAGACAGCTTACCCTTCACCACGCTAAGTCATTTAAAGCAATTTCAGCGGTACAGTGTAGCATAGTGATTAAGATTTCCTGGCTGCCATCCCAGCCCTGCAAATCGCTAGCTGTGTGACCTTGGGGGTTACACTGCCTCTCTAAACTGCAGGCACTAATCTGTAAAATTGAGATAATAATAGGACATATCCCAACACAACTCACACACACACGCACACAGACACACACACACACACACCCCTTCAATGGGTTGTTGTAAACATCAAATAAGACAATCTACATAAAATATAGTGCTTCACTCACAGGTAGCCTGCAGTAATGCTTGCCTCCACACTCTTAGACTTTTTGTCTGGAATGATCAACGTTCGCTATTTTTAAAAATTATTATCTGAGCAAGAATTAGCCTCGCCTCCCCACCCCGCAAGAAAAAAAAAAAAAAAAAAAAACAGGGAAAAAGAAACATGAGAGTGTTTGCCCTCTATCTGCATGGACTTTCAGAGGCTCACAGCACACTGCAGGCAGGAAGACAGATGAGTTCCATCCCCAGGGAGGAACACACAACTGGGGAACCACACAGACATCAGACAACAGGATAAATCACTGGGCTGCTTACCACACACACTGTCAGCTAGCGAACACGCATCAGAAGTTTCTTACCAACAGTTTGGCCTCCATCCCTTGAGGGCTTTTTTAATTTCTGCAAACAAGTGATATGCGTGAAAACAAACAGGACAGAAAACTGGGGGCTCTGGAGCTCCGGTGTGCTCTCTTGGAGCTCTGTGGCAATGCTGACAGCCGCCTGCTCTACCGGGTTCCTCCCAATGCAGTGCCTGTTAGCAGCAGCCCTTAGTGAGTGCAGGGTTACTAAGCAACTCAACTCCCACTGAGGCCTGCAGGAGCCAAAGTCTTGATTTGAAAACAAAAGAAGACCCCGAAAGGCCCACTAAGCAGAGCTAGCATTACAATCTGCTCATTTCCTTGTAGTGAGTTAATTCTCAAGCCAGTCTACCTTTACCAGACACGGCAGGCAGCCTCCTGGAGACCGGAGCAGAAAGCATGCAACAGTTTGCTAAAGTAACTGCGAATGGTGCTTTAATTACGGGTAAGGAATGATCTGTTCAAGCAGAGCCTGTGAGGCATCGCTCAGTTGTACACCTGAATGGAAGGGAGCTGCCATTTGAACAGTTTTAACAGCTGAGTCAGCTTCGTCTTCACATTGCTCTATTGTTTTTCCTGCCGTTTATGTTACAAAGTATTGTAGTAAAAACATTACTTTTGAAGTAGCTAATGCAAAGAGGATGACACAAATGCTTGGCTTAAGAATCCTGCCAGGAGCAACACTTGGCTCAGCCGTAAGACTCCCCTTTGGACACGCACACCCCGTATCAGAGCACGTGGGTGGGGTCCCAAGTATTCCCCTCTGATCCAGCTTCCTTATAACGCACATCCCGGAAGACAGCAGGTGATGGCTGGTCCTTTCCACCTGTATGCATAGCATTCCTGGCTGCTGGCTTCGTCCTGTTCCAAACCCGGCTTTTGCAGCCATTTGTGGAAGCAATCAGTGAATGGAAGATGGATCTCTCTCCCTCTCTCTCTTCCCCATCTCTTGCTCTGCCTTTCAAGTAAAGTGCAAATTAATTTTTAAAAAGAATTCAAAGCAATCTGTACGCATTTACAAGTTCCCTACATATCTCCCTAGGATGACAGAGTGAAACATTTTCTCCTTCTAATTCTCACTTTGATGAACATTTATTAAGCACTGGACTTGAGCAGCGCACGCAGGAAGCTCTAGAGTCGAAGGGGGAGAAGGAAGAAGAGATAAGACAAGGTGCAGCCTGTCAAAGAAGCGCCATTTTCAATGGAGTGGCAACCTTGCACATGGTTCACGCTAGAGGCGATGGAACAATTGCACTGGTTTCAAGGTATCCAATTAGAACGACATGTTTCTGACTTTGCCAGGGCAGGGCAGTACCGAGGGAGGGTTGGAGAATTAGAATTCCCCAACAGGAGAGAGCTTGGGTCTGAGAGTGGTCTGCTCATCCTAACATTTCTGCATGTGATGACAAACTTACATGCACTTAGAAACACCTTTCATTTTTACAGTGCATCAAGGCAAAAGAACTTGGGTTGGAGAAGGAGGCACCAGCTGCTTCCAAAACTGACAGGTGCAGCACCCACCTGTAGCCCAACAGACCCACGGGGAGGGAAGCTCAGCACATTTGAGACAAGCTGCTTACATGATCTTTCCCACTCGTGAGCCAGAACCTCAGATGCAGTGTGCAGAGAGCTGCCCCTACCCAGTACACTGCAGTGTGAGTGACGTGGCGTGCTGAGCAAGGCATTCTGGGCCGGGATGTTGCTGGCTGCCTTGGGCAAGTTAGCTCACTTCCGTAAGCTTCAGGACAACATCACTAATTACATGCAACTCGCTACCAAGCCATGTTTGAGCTTGAGACAAGAGGGAAAGACAATGCACGCTCCAGATATCCTTATTAAAATGCCCTCCTGTACTTTGAATCAAGCAGAAAATGGCAATGGAAGCTCTCCAGTGAAAGAGCATGATTGTACATAAAATTCTGCATTACCTAATCTGTTTGTACACCATCATCAACCCCAATGGCCTGGCTGGCAGGGGACACTGCTCACTGGGAATGACCGGCCCAGTTGCACAATACGAGGCTGAAGAACAAACAGCCTGTTCTTATTTAAAATTATGATGCTTTTGTTTCTCAATGAAGCTTTGCCTTAATTTTGATTTTTTAAAAAATTATGTTAAAATATTTTTATGTTGAGTATTGGGTTTTCTTATGCCCCCTTAGATTTTACACTTATGGCAAATGCCTCCCTTCTCCCCATCCTGAACTGGGTCCTAATGCAAATGTACTTGGAAGTCTTGTTGTTAAAGAGAAACAAATACTGTAAATTATCTTTATAAAATTCACACTTAAAAATAGTAGGCATTGCTGTATGATCTTACAAAACCTGCTGAGATCCCCCAAGTTTTACAAAACAAAAAAACTTTGCCAGGAGCCCCTGGAACGCTCGTGTAACATGCACGCTCGGAAGACAGTGTGTTCTCAAATCAGCCTCCAGATCCGGCCCCCAAGGAAGTGGTGATGACATTTAGCCAGGATGTGCAAGAAGAGAGGTGCTGGCCCAGCTACAATTTCTCCTCCTCCAAGTTCCGGGGATCCCTTTGTGAGTTCCAAGGCAATCTACAATCTGACGCCCACTCGTCTCTTTCAATCCCCAAGGATTACACTTAGAAACATTTTACTCTAGGCAAGTACCCATAACTAGCCTCTAAGTGCAGAGTTTACCAATAGACTCCTAGCAAAAGCTTTAATGCCTCTCTTGTGTTCCGCCAAGTCCTGAGGGCTTGCTTGACTACCTGTGCTGTGACTGGGTCTCCCCTAGCCAGATAACCCCTCTCTCAAGTCCAGTAGTGACTCTCAGGGTACAGCTTTCTGGCAGGAAAAAGAGCTTCCCAGACCACAGTGTTCCCGACAAAACCACACCACAAGTACTTCCGGAGACCTGGGTACACTGAGCTGCTTCCCTAGCTGCCAAAAGCTGTCCTGGGAGGGCTCCAGCAAACAGACCGCTGGGAGACGTCTCTGAGAATGCATTCCGGGGCATTTTGACAGCCAGCACAACTAAAGCACCAATGGAGAGTTACAGTCACCAGCCCTTGAAAAAGCAGCAGCGGTGATGTGAGTGAGGAAGTATTAATTTTTTTTACACGCCAGGCTCTTGTCATGCACAAACATGCTATGTGCTGACACAAACAAGGTGTACAGAAAGGCTAAGAAAGTGAGTGCTCACACACATGTGAGTCTGGGTTTCCCCACACAGAGAAATACCCACCGTGCCTGGGCAGTGGACCAGAAGATTTGCCCCGAGGGGAACGGGTGGGGAAGGGGAGACAGAAAGAACTCTTGGTGGTGGCCCCTGTGCCCAGGTCTCCGGTGGGCCAGAGGGAGATACCTCCCAGTTGTTGGTCTCCCTTATGGGGTAGGGCCCTTTCTCTCCAGGCAGGAAGCCACCCGAGAATTACACAGCACCCCCACAGGTTCCACATGGAGCCCAATCTCCATATTTTCAGGGTGTTTCCCTCATGTCCTCATTTGGGAAAAGGAGCATCTTGACTGACAAGTAGGAGGAGAGAACTACACACACACGGGGGCTTGTGACTTCCAGGTCAGCAATCCCAAACTGACTTCCCGCCTGTGTACCCCACATCAGCTTGGCTGTTTCTGACCACCTCCACTTACTCTGCAACACGGTGTCTGGAGGACAGAGAACTAGGCCTTGCTTTAGCTTTTTTGTCCCCTTGGCTGTTTGCAGATTGTGCAAAAAAATCCTGCAACTTGTTAAATATTGAAAACATATTAGTCACCCAAAGAAAAAGCGCTTACGAGAGCAAAGAGTGGACAAAAAGCAACACCTAGATGCAGCACAGGGCTTCTCACAGCCGATGAATTTGCAGACCGCATACGCTGGACCCCATTTCATCTGGTTTCCATGGAGACCAGCGCCCTTGGTGGCCTGGGTGTTGAAGGCTTTGCGAGCCTAGATGAGCAGACGCGAGCTCCGTCTTAGCTGCCCCTTGCTCTCCCACCTGGAACCCCACCTTGCTCACTTCCTCAGAGTCACCGAGGAGCTCAGCCTGGCCTGCGTCTGACTCGCTCTCCACTCGGCTTGTCCTCTGTCTGCCTTCTCTGCTCTGTGCGGAAGCAAAGCCACAGCTTGTTAGATGGGAAGCGGAAAAAGGTAAAAAATTAGAACACCAGCGATCAACCAGGAAAACACATAAACCTCCAAAAATCCAAAGCAGCTTTTGATGTAGCTCCTTCCGGATTTTCCCCTAACCCCCTCTCCTCATCTCTTTCTTCTCCGTGTGCTTCCCACTTATTTGAAATACCGCTTGCATAGTAGGTCCCCGTGCATCCTGAGGTGTGCGTTTAGACTCAGTTCCAACGACGGTTTTTTTCACATTGATTCAGAGTTCTGAGGCCTCTTCAAACCTTTGAAATGTGGTTTGAGAAGACGTAGGGGACAGGAGCCATCCACTCTGAGAGTGTGGTGTTCTCAGTCTCCCAGTCTTTGACCAGAACAGCTCTGCTATTTCTTCATGTATTTGGGCTTCTGTGTGAGATCTGGTTTGAGACTGGCTGCCGTAAAAACGCAGCAATACCCCACACACTCTGTTTCGTTCTCCTGTGGGACGTGTGCTTTGGAAGCCGTTGGTTGGCTGTCACGACACTGCTACTCCTGCTTGGAGGTCACAATGGCTTCCTGTGGCCTTGGGGGCAGTTGTTCTGTCTCCACATCATGTGTGAGCACAACAAGAAATAGACACCCCGCCTCACTGCCGAGCCCACCGCTGGGGTGACATGCCCTGGCAATGCCTCCCTCCAGCCCAGGCAGAACGAAGAGTTCTCAGAAGGTCTCCGGGCACCCCTGGCTGCTCTCAGTCAGAGGCAGTGCCTGAGATGGGGGAACCCCCCGACTGCCGAACCCAACACAGGACCCCAAGGCTGCCCACAGAACGCGCTGTAATTCTTGCTATCGCGACTGCACCATGTACAAAGCCTTTTTGCACCTCTCTGTTCACCCTCCTGCCCTGCATCCCCCAGGCTCACTCCTGAAACTCTCCACACCTCCCTACCACTCATCTTCTGCTCCGGGAGCCCCCACTTCCCAGGAGCACCGAGGGTACAGCTGTCCTTTCTGGGTGGGGCCGCTCTCTGCTGCTGTGGACCAGAACATGGCCTTGATTCGTGCCGGAGCAAGCACACAGCCAGAGTTTCATGTTGGTATGTGTTCCATGTTTTGACGTGTATGTGATACGTTCTATCCACATATTTGTCACATTAGCAAAAGACTGTGAATTTCCTGAGAATTTGTCTACACGGTTAAGTGGTCCTGCTCTCAAGACTTTGATTTCTCTCTGGACTTTGCCGTATGTCCCTGTTCACTCATATTCCATTATTAGATGACTGCACTGTTTACAATGGCATTCATTTGAAGATTTACAAGATAGAGTGGTCTGTTTTTATAGACTTCCTTGTTCTTCTAGACCCAGTAGAGAGGATATAAAGTAATTTCCATGAACCAGTAGATGTAGGCAGCAGGCACAGGTCTCAAATAATGAACATCAACTCAGTCCTGTAGTGCTATGTGTTAGCTATTTATCATCAGGGCTAGTAAAGACAGGACAGATATATTCTTGGAGGCTAACTTACGACAAGCTTCTGAGATCCTTTGTTAAGTGGGTGTGGCTGTGAAATCAGCATGCATTTAATTCCTAAATGCCAGCAATGTATTCTGAATAAAGTAGCTTTTCATCTTTGTAAGAGGTAAAGTTCAGATAAAGGGTGTTTTTGATGCACACTTCTTGGTGATAAAAACATGCATTTTACACTTTTGCAGGGTCACTGTAGGGTGACGATATGAATGTATCTTTTTACACAAAAAGGGCACAGAGTTTCCATTGCTGTTGCTTCAGAATTCAGTGTCTGGTAGAACAAATTCCCATTGGTGACTCTCATTTCCCCTCTGAATTCTGTTATAAATATCCTAGCCTTACTCTTCCTCACACACTTGAGAATCATTGGTGGAGAACTAAATGAAATGTTGACTTTACAGAGGCTTAGAGAAGTGACAGCATGGAAGGCAGGGACTTCAGCACAAGCCCAAATGCTACAGGCATTCTGCCTCAGCCAGGATCACCAGAAACCATGCTGACCTCAACGCCCAGCATTTGTCCTTGTTGTAAATCAGAGCTTGTGAACGCGGCCGGTGGTTCCTTCTCTTTTCACTCTCTGTGTGCCCCGGGAGGCCGTCTGAGAGGTGTGAGCATATTGTCCTACTCCATCAGCACCTCGTGAGGATGAGGTGTTGCTGGGCTGTGAACTGACTGCTGCCCCCTTAATAGGAATCATATGGCGGTCGCTGTCGCTAGGAGAAAGAATAGCCAAGGAGACATGGGAAAGCGGAAGAAACCTGAGTTACAAATTGGGAGGCAACTAGGTTTCAGGGCAGTTACTTCTGTTGTTTCAGGAAACGTGTCCCAACCCGTCTGCACACGGTTTCTGGCCGGCAACTTTAAATTGTCACCTGTTCCCCCTGCCTCCTTGTCCTGCGCTGTATCTTGGTTTAGGCTGCCAGGAACAGAAACACACTTGGACCGCCTCCAGGTAGGGGCTTGGATTTCGAGATGCCTGATGGGAAGGAGTGATCACTAAGCTCCTTCAAGTGTGACGGTGGTAAAAGGAGAGGGGGCTCACAGAAAGGAGGAGGACAGACAATACCAAGAGCTTTACACGTGCGCGTGTGTGTGTGTGTGTGTATTATGTATTTCAAGTTGTGCTGCCTGCAAACATGTCACATAAGCAAAGTCAGCCAGAAAACCAGAAAGGAAACAAAACAAACCAAGCCTGACTCCTTTCCAATAATTATTTGTAGGGAGAGTCTAACTCCCACACTTTGACTTCTCTCTTGATTTTTACCATGATCTTATTCTTTTACATCAAACAAATAAACTGGCTCGTTACCAACAGAGGTGCCCAGTCAGGGCTTCAACAAGAACGCAAGTTACTGTGGCCTTTGGAACATAATGCTGCCTGCCCTCTTGTGCCGTGTTGTCTCTGCTCCCACGTCTCCTGAGCACTTGGGATTTGCTTCCACCACATTTACGCTCTAAGTTTTGGGTCTACTTCTTTTTAAATGTTTATACATTTATTGATATGGAGAGGAGACGCGGAGCGAGATGTCCCGCAGTGGCCAGGGCAGGATCCAGGAACTCTGTCCAGGTCTCCCCCATGAGTGGCAGGAGCAGAATTAGCTCCCAGGGGCTGCATTAGCAAGCAGCTGAGCGGGTGCCCCCAGGGATGTGAGTGTCTTAACCACCAGGCCAGATGCCCGCCTCCAGGCTGCTTTCTTTTTTTTTTTTTTTTTTAATTAATTTATTTTTTTGACAGGCAGAGTGGACAGTGAGAGAGAGAGAGACAGAGAGAAAGGTCTTCCTTTTTGCTGTTGGTTCACCCTCCAATGGCCACCACGGCCGGCATGCGCTGCGGCCAGCACACTGCGCTGATCCGATAGCAGGAGCCAGGTGCCTCTCCTGGTCTCCCATGGGGTGCAGGGCCCAAGCACTTGGGCCATCCTCCACTGCACTCCCTGGCCACAGCAGAGAGCTGGCCTGGAAGAGGGGCAACCGGGACAGAATCCGGCGCCCCAACCGGGACTAGAACCCGGTGTGCCGGCGCCGCAAGGTGGAGGATTAGCCTAGTGAGCCGCGGCGCCGGCCCAGGCTACTTTCTATGCAGGGCACAAGACTCCTCCCTGTGGTCCTCTGCTGTCTCCCTCCCGCCACGCCACTCAGACCTCTCTGGGTGTCCGGCATTCAGACCCGCCCACAGAGAGGTCTGACGAGCAGGCTTTGGTGTCAGCCTGTGTCTGGGCTGCCCAGCCTCCTGCTCAGTGAACAGTGGCCAGGCGGGGTCACCTGACAGAGCAGCAGGCCCTCTGCCCAGGGCCTCCCCTGCTGCTGCCTTTCCCATCTGCGAGCCTCAGGCTTCAGAGTGGAACGGGAGTGCATCAGCTTGTGTTCACGCTCCCTGAGGACATCAGCCCCTGCTCTGCCAGAAACACTGGGTTTGGCGCGGGTCATAGCAAGGACGGGGCACACAGAGGGCAACCCAGGGCACAAGGCAGCAGTGGGGATTTCTCGACCTTCACCCCTCAAAGGCCAGCGGCGGGTGTAGCTGCTGGTGCGACACAGGTGTGAGCTGTTTCCTTGCTCACCAGCCTGGCGACAGGACAGGAGCCCCAGGGAAGAGCACGTGGCAAGGCCCGGGTCTGGGGCTCGGGCGCCCAGTCACAGCCTCAGCACAAGGCTGCTTCTGCGGCCAGCGCTGCTGTCGCCTCCAGCAGTGCACGCCGGGGACCTGACACGAAAAACAGCCATTTCACATCCTTTCTTCCCTCCCTCCCTCCTTCTTTTCCTCCCTCCTTCCTTTCCTCCCTCCCTTTCCTCCCTCCCTCCAGATTTATCTATTTCTTTCAAAGGCAGAGTTACAGAGAGGGCGGGAGAGAGAGAGAGCGCCATCTTCCACCTGCGTCTTCACTCTCCCAAATGACCACCATGGCTGGGGCTGAGCCAGGCTGAAGCCAGGGGCCTGGATCTCCATTTGGGTTTCCCACCTGAGTGGCAGGACTCAAACACTTGGGCCAGCATCTGCTGCCTTCCCAGGTGCATTAGCAGGAAATTGGATTGGAAGCAGAGCAGCCGGGACTCGACTTGGTATACGATACGGGATACCGCAGCAGCTTAAACCTCTGCTCCACAGCCCTGGCCCCTACTTGTACATTTGTGAAAATCTCCCCTTCCGTAAACGCAGTCACGAGTCCACCGGAGCTGGGCTAGGGCGTTTTCTGAGGGGCACTTAGAGATCATTTGAGCTACAAAAATTAGTCGGGAAGTCTGTGAGGAAATTCAGCAATAGCCTACGATATGCGATGGGAAGGAGAATCAGAATTTAATCAGCTGTTTTCATCCAGTTGAAATTAACCACCAGCACTGAAGGCTCTTCTTTCTGGGATAGACTGAAGATGCGATACAGGCTGCTGTTGCGGCTCAGTGGGTTAAGCTGCTGCTTCACGGGTTCAAGTCCAGGCTTCTCCACTTCTGATCCACCTCCCTGTTGATGAACCTGGGAAGGCCCAAGTGCCTGGGGACCTGCCATCCATGTGAGCGACCCGGAGTTCCCGGTCCTGACTTTGGCCTGGCCCAACCCAGCTGTTGTAGCCACTTAGGGAGTGAACCAGCAGATGGAAGATATGTCTGCCTCTCTCTCTGTCTCCCAGCCCTCCCCTTTCAAGTAAATAAATAAATAAAACTTAAGAAAAGGGCCGGCGCCATGGCTCACTAGGCTAATCCTCCACCTTGCGGCGCCGGCACACCGGGTTCTAGTCCCGGTCGGGGCGCCGGGTTCTGTCCCGGTTGCCCCTCTTCCAGGCCAGCTCTCTGCTGTGGCCAGGGAGTGCAGTGGAGGATGGCCCAAGTGCTTGGGCCCTGCACCCCATGGGAGACCAGGAGAAGTAACTGGCTCCTGCCATCGGATCAGCGCTGTATGCCGGCTGCAGCGCATGGGCCGCGGCGGCCATTGGAGGGTGAACCAACGGCAAAAAGGAAGACCTTTCTCTCTGTCTCTCTCTCTCACTGTCCACTCTGTCAAAAAAAAAAAAAAAAAACTTAAGAAAGAAAATGAAATACACAGAAGGAATGAACAGCTGCAAACAAGAAATGAAACAGAAAGAGGTGAAGAAAAGAGACAAGAAGCAGCTATGAAGAAGCGGAAATCTAAAGGAAGGAAGGAGCTCAGAGGAGGGTAAGAGTGGCCAAGAGAGAAACTGTGGTGCAGGCTATGGAGAGAGCCAGGGTGGCGCCCGATAGTCACATGCTTCTAGAATGTTCCTTGCTGAGTCAGCAAGTCCTGGTCCCCCCCAAGCACCAGCCTATAGTAGCAGCACTTAATAAGGACACGAGGAAACCATTTTGACTGCCCATTTCTTCCTGAACCAAGAATTGCCACTGTATGTTCTGACAATAAAAGCATCCTTACGGGCCTGAATATAAGAGTAAAGGACACTTTGGGAAACATGTCCTGTCTTACTGTTGTAACATACGGAGCCCACACTGTCTCTGAAGTTCCAGAGACTCACAGTCAAACCAGACTCCTCAAGGGGCATTTGACCGTTTCCTCCACCAACTGAAGTTCACATCCTTATGTATGGTATCGGCTTTAGATGGGAGCTAGACACACAATGCCTACTTTCTTTGAAAGTAACTTTTCTTTCTGAAGCTATAAAGAATGTTTCTTTTGTGGGGAAAAAAAGGTATTTACGCTCTTTCTCCGCCTAGGGCTACTAAACACTGTGTGGTAGCCCTTTATCAGCAGTGTTTATGCTGCAGGATTGTGTTTATTTAGATGATTTAGCGTGTAAAATTACGGGTTTGGTGGTTTGTAACCAGAACTTGCTTCTCCACTTCTATCCTCCTTTAGCCTAATTTTAAAGCTCTCTCCTCTCTCTCTCTCTCTCTCTCTCTCTCTCTCTCTCTATGGGTGGGTAGTCTATTCAGTAAAACAGATGAAGAAGACCATGTGGAGTCCCTCAAAAAAGCTTGATGCACTAGTACCTGGAGAGAATCGGTCTCGGTTCTGAGCTGCATCACTTGCAAGCCCAGTCACATAAAAGGAGCTCCCGTCGGGCTCCGGGTAGGACTTGCCAGGTTTGTAGCTTCTCTCCGCCAGGGTCATTTGTCCACTCGTCTCTCCTCCCCCAACAGGACATCCTGCTCTCCTTTTAGCTTAGGAAGGTGGATAGGCTGCAAGCTGTGAAGAATACAGTTGGTGTTCTAACTTGAATTCTGCAAGCTCTGGCTCTCTCCCCGCCCCTCCCCCTTGAGTATCTCCTTCCCCTCCCCCCCACCTCTCCCTGCTCCTCCTCCTCTAGGCCCCCCTCTCTTCCTAAGACTCACTCTTGCTCTTCTCATGGGGTTGGCTTCATTCTCTCACTAGACTTGTCTTCTCCATGGGACAGAGCAGGTGGCTTTCTGTTTCTTACTTTGTAGTTCCTGCTACAGCCAAGGAACTGAGTCTCTTTCCCTCGGGATTAAAATCACTCAGGAAAGAGCTTGGAATGGTTCACTCTGGGAGACGGAACTAAAGACTAAGCAACAGTGCTGCCTTGTAAGAACTTGGAGATCGCCAGGGGAACCCCAGGTCGGCTTGTGGAAGAGGAACGAAGGGAAGCGAGCGGGAAGGGCGCGGATGCCCATGGGAGGAGGAAGCGGGACGCACTTAGTGGAGAGAGGCAGCGCAGCCGAGTCGGTGGAGTATGCTGCATCCTGAGCGAGTGGGCTGGCACGGGCCGATCTGCCACTGCTGACATCACCCTGAGATTAGCTACTCCTCCTTTTAATTATGCAGACAAACCAGGCTTATCTGCAGCCTCGAGATGACAATGCAGATTTTATTTCTGTAGTTTGAAATGTTATCCCATAAAACTCAGCTTTTTCCTTCACTTATTTGTGTGCACATTGGTTGGTCCTGGTTGCACAGTCTGAAGCGGTTTGAAGGAAACACCAGACCACTTCCATTATGTGCTGAAAATCAAACAAATCCTTCACATGGCCAGTGCTGAAAATAAACTATGATTTCAATTGCAGAACCAAAGCATCGTCCAGAAACCCACCCTGCAGAAGTCTCGTAAAACTGCCACTTGAGTCACTTTATTTTTTCAGACTTTATACAAAAGGTTATATAAGCATTGGGCAGCCCAAGGCTCATCCCGATAATGGATAGAGGAAAACTTCAAAAATCTCCCAGGAATTTCCCTCGGTTATAAATTAATAGGAAGGGTGGAAATTTTGACAATGGACAAATTTGACCAAGGATTACTCATCTAAAACACAAACAGAAAGAAACTAAACTCACCCTGGCTTTGAGAATTGGCCTTGTTAGCAAAATCACTATTTCCCCCTTCCCTCCCCTTTTGCCTTTTCTTATAAATGGCTCTAAAAATGCACTGTTGAAAGACTGGACCAACAGCTTCCTTGCTTCCCTTGCTGGGGTGTCTATGTTTTCATGCGCAGTCGCAGAGGGAGTCTCTCTGTGCACACAGGGGAACGATGCCCACTGGAGGGCAGGTTGGCAGCCCTTCATCCCTGCAGTGTGCGTACCCTGACGAGGGGCTACTAGGGCCAGGCCCAGTACTGGGTTGCAGTGTAGAATACACTCAGTAAGAATGAATACTCATGAAGCCTACAATGGTCTCTGGTCTCTCCTCTCAAAGCTCTGTCCTTGGACCCTTCTCTGTGCTTGACCTCAACTGCCATCACATGCAACTTTCTTTCCAAGTATGTAATTTCTAATTCGTGATTTCACACAGCCAATAGGGTGCCATTCACCTAACAGCTACACATGGTCAGATACATCTGCATTCCTGCTTAGCACTTCAGACGAGATCGGGCGCGTTCAGGGTGGTATGGCCGCAGACTCTGGTTCAAACTCAACATACCCTCGGAAAGGGATTGCTACCCCTGCCTTCAGAGCCCTCCTCCCTCCTGTGCCCTCTGTTTGATAAGTGTGGCCCTGCTCTCCCTACTTCCTCATTCAAACCTCAAATCCAGACATCATTCCAATGGCTTCAACCAGATCTGTTTGTCTCCAGTATGTCTTCTCTGATTTCAATTCAGTATCAGTGCCAGAGGAAAATCCGTGGTAAAAACCAACAGCTAAATAGGATCATAAATGGGAAAGACCATTGTAAATCATGCAAGAATGTCATGTTGGCTCTTTGTGTTTATTATGTTTCTATCCAGGTAAGGAGTTTTCAGTGGGTACTCACACTTCCCAAATGAACACCAGACTCTCGAACTGGAAGTCTGAGGCCCTGAAGCATCTCCTCTTTGCCTGTCTTTGGCATTTATCTGGAATTTTCTGGACAACTTGGCGTCTTCACTGGTCCCTTCACTGCCCCTGCAGAGACTTCTCAGTGAGCTCATGCTTTTCCTGTACCCAGGGTTGCACACATGCCAATCCACACCTCCATATCTCTCCCCTTGTCACAATGCGGCTCTGGCAGGAGGAGCCACACAGTTGGAATCATGAATTTTCACAGACTATAGGACCGGTCTGTTAGCAGCCATAAACCAAGGAGGGGAAGGAGTGTTTTAATTTGGGGAAGGAAAGACAGGGTTTTGTGGGACTTAACCAAAAAGGAGCCAGCCAAGGAGTGCTCATTTCAGAAATGGGTATTGGATGGACTGTTCTTACAGTCGGGGTTGGTAAAAGTCTGAGTTTACTGGGAGTGGTGGAGAGGATGAGTTAGGAACTGAAGTCATTCATTTACAAAAGGGAGTGGGAAGAATGGCTCAGGAAATGGGGACTGTGAGGGCCAAAGTGGGAAATTCTCAGGCCCCAGTCCTACAGGGCATCTCGCAATACAGGAGACTCCGACTGCCGGCCAAGCCCTAGAGCAGAGAGCTAAGAAGGCCTCTTCCGAGTCGCAAAACACTGGCAGCAAAATGTTCAGCAAAGACAAAAATGAATAGAGTCTGCCTTTTGCATTTTTTTTTTTTTTTGTGGTTCATTCAACTTGCACAGACAAAGAGTAACTGAAATTGGGGGATTTCCCAAGCACTGAGTGTTGACGCTTGCCAGCACGCTCTCAAGAATTATCTACTCTACCTTTACAGGTGGCTGTGGGGAGCGATAGACATCTACACGCTGCAGGGCAAGTCAAGTCTAAAATATGCTTTGTGAAAATGCCTGATGCTTTTGACACGACATGCCTTATTAGCACAATGGCTCGTGAGGCTCACTGGTGTCAACTCTGGGAACAAGGGTGAAAGATTTTATCTGCAAGCCCAGCCATCATGCTTTATTTTGAGGATCTTTTTAGAAATGGTCTTAATTGTTCTTCAACAGAAACAACAAAACACAGACCTGCTGTGGCGTTTTTATGCATGAGATTTAAGATGATCATCAAGCTGATATTTAGCCTGCATGAACTCAATTTTTGGAATGCATATGAAAACAGGCCGAAGCTGATTTCTTGGTTCCTCTTGTCAGCCGTCATCAGTAGGTACATGGCATGGATTTCTCAAAGCCAGGGCACTCCTGCTCGCCCTCCACCAACCTGAGGGTATTTCCACCGGTCCTGATTCTGGCTTCTCTGTTCCCTCTCATTCCTAGCCTCAGCTGGGCAGACTAAGTCTTCAGAAACCTCAGAGTCAAACTTTCTAGTAAGCTCTTATTTCTGCCAAGGCAGGAGTCCTCCACAGTCTCCATGGTCCCGGAAAACCTACCTCACTGCCCTGGCCAGCCCATCTGTGTCTCTGACCTGACCTTGCCTCTTTACTCTCTCCCTCGCTGGCCTCTGGCTACTTTGCCTCCCTTGCTCTTCTTTTGTTCTGAAGGTGCTGGCGGCAGCCCCCATGTCTCTTTCCTCCCTCCTGAGTGTTCCTCTCCTAACTCCACAGGACCCAGCATAAGAACTACTTGCCTCGGGGCCAGCGCTGTGGCGTAGCAGGTAAAGCCGCCACCTGCACTGCAATGCTGGCATCCCATACGGGCGCTGGTTTGTGTCTTGGCTGCTCCACTTCCGATCCAGCTCTCTGCTATGGCCTAGGAAAGCAGTAGAAGATGGCACAAGTGCTTGGGTCCCTGCACCTGCATGGGAGACTCAAAGGAAGCTCCTGGTTCTTTGCTTTGGACAGGCCCAGCTCCAGCCGTTAAGGCCATTTGGGGAGGAAACCAGCAGATGGAAGACCTCTCTCTCTCTCTCTCTCTCTTTCTGCTTCTCTTCTCTCTGTGTAACTCTGACTTTCAAATAAATAAATAAATCTTAAAAAAAAAAAAAAACTACTGGCTTCAAAGTGGGCAGAGCTCAGTCTCCAACACAGAGCAATTCCTACCACACTCCTTGTTTCAGTCTGTTGTGGGAGCCACGTGTTCCCCCAAGCACAAACATCAGTGACACGGTGCGTGAGAAAGGGAAAATGAAGATACCTAAAGTAGTCAAGAGAATGGTGCTGTAAGCCACTTACCAATAAGATCGCTTACCTAAGCGCCTCGTATTTCTACTTTGCAGTCTCGCCTTTCACTTAAGCTAGAAATTCCATGTGACCCAAACTATGCCATTTAGAACAGAGGCAGAGACGGGTTTTTTGGCAGGAAGCGCTCGCTGCTTAGCCAGCTTCTAGAATGACATCCCTCGGAAGAGCATGGCTCCTGGGCCTCCAGCTAAGGCTGCCAGGGTGGGGTTTCCTCCCCGTTTCTGGGAACTGCAGGTTAGCTCTGGCAGATCAAGCATTTCATCACCGACACCTCTGGCCTCTGCAAACAACTGAAGAGGATGATGAGGTGGAAGGTCTTAGAATCTGACGAAGAAATGAAAGAAATCAAACAGCCAAAAATGCACTTTCCCTGAGGCTTGCGTGAAGAAGCGCTGATGACATCTGCCAAAGAAAGCGCTGCGATTTTTAGTACACATTGCACATGGCCTTAAAACACTTTACAAAGAGTCCACGTGATCCAGCTCCAGCCGTATTTCAGCGGAGATTCGGGATGACGACCAAGTTTCCAGGACTGACTACCCGTGTGCTCATCTCAGGGAACACAGGAAGGGAGGTCTAATGAGGCAGAAAGATTCATAGAAAGCAGCCAGGAAGGCAAGGGACCAGGCGGAGGAGGCTGTTGGCAATAGGAAGAGCGAGGAGTCGGACAGCTCTCACTCAGTCCCTGGAATGCCCAAGGAAGTAACAGCCGTGATTCTCACCGGACAGCGAGCGCTGCCCCCAGGGAGCTTGGAGTCAGGAGTTGAACACCACCCAAACCAGGCTTGAGGGCCCCAGGGGCTGCAGAAGGAACAGGTGGTTGACATGAAGCCTCACCTGCTTCTGAAATGCCTCTGAGTTTACTGGTAACAGAAGTAAGCGCCATCAGTCTATTTGTCAACCACCAGACTTTTCAAACAGAGTTTGTCCAGCAATTGCCATTCCTTCCCTGTAATTTTTCATATTTTCCATACTCTGAGTTTCCTGAAAGTCCTAGCAAGAATTCCAGACATCTTGGCATTACTTTCCTGTTTAAAGAATCTATTTTTTATAAAATGATACATGTACATGGTTAAAATATAAACCAGTACCAAAGGATTTAAAATGCAAAGCGACCCTCTTCCACCCCTCCCCAGACCCACCCACTGTGACCCTCCCTTAGCTCCCTGGATACTTACAGAGAATCACTTTTCTATCTTTCCGTTCCCTCCCAGGTCTCTGTATTATAACCTTCCAGGGTAGCTTTTGATTTGTCCATTTCAGTTACCATCTAGTACTGCCTTTCTGCTCTCACAGATTAGGACTTAGCTCATTTGCATACTAGTTTATACAATGTTTACTAATTTAAACTTTCAGTTGTCTGTTATTTTTGTTTCTGTCAACTACACACAGTGATTCTGAACTTTAGTCCACTGTTCTTCCCCAGGTTCAATCATCTACACTGTGCCTTTGCAGTGCCAAGTCTGAGAACATCCATTTTTGATCTGTGCCAGTAAATACTTCCGTTTTCATGCAGTTTGTTCTAGCTTTAGCTGACACCTGATTCCCTGTGTCAAGCACTTTTCTAAGTCCTGGGCGTAAAGTAACTCATTTAAGCCTCGCAAGACTATATCACAGTTAACTATTATCATTGTTGAGAAACACCACCAAAACTGGTGGGAGGAATCACTATCAAACCTTCCCCAACTGGGTCCATCTGTCTGACTCCCAGAAAACCAGCCCCCAGGCATGGGAGGAAAGCAGCTTATCTGCAACACAAAGAGCAAGGAGTCAGACAACTCTCACTCAATTCCTGGACTGCTCTAGGAATTCACGGAATCTCACCGCTTTAAGTGGGGATGCACAGTGCCTGGTCAGCTCTCCTGTGGGCTTCCAGTCAGTGCTCAGTGCACCTGTTCTGTACCTCGTCGTCCTCAAATCAGGCCTCTGCAGAGCCGCCTGGGGTGGATGATGCCCTCATCCTGTTCTTCTCATGTTTCTTCCACCTCGGTTTCATTAAAGCAGAATTTTTGGGTGGAAGCTTAGGTACAGGTTTGGTTTCCACTTCTGTCAAAATTCCGTGGCTGAGTAAGAGACACACCTGGGGCTGAGACCAGACTTCTCGCTCTAAGCAGAGAGGAAGCAAGTGGTGGTCTCCCTCCAGGCTCACGTTTGTCTCTGTGTGTGACTCAAATTTCCTGACTCAGAAGACACTTTTGAAAGACTGACTTGATTATAGGTAATTCTCATTAACCAACGTTTATAGAACCAAGTCCTGTTCAGCATCATGCACGTCACTGGGTGATTCTACAGGACCTCTCTGACCTCTGTGGCACAAAAGGACACAAATACCCTGTGATGAACATGCATAGGGACCCAGGTCTCTGCAGACACGGTTGCAATGGAGCAATGCTGTGTCTGGTTTGTACTTCGTAAGCATATACTGACCATGCCCAGTCAACTCTGCCAACGCATCCCAGGAGGGTCAGTTTACAACCTACCTGAAGCATGACTGGGTTCCCTAGGCTCATTTCCTGCCTTGTCCCACAGTAAATGAAAGTTGCTACCCCTCCAGGAGGTCAGATTTTCCGACTACGAAAGAATTCTGCAATCCCACTGTGCATCGCGTGGCGAGTTTACCGAAAACGCCAATCCTGGGCTTCAGTTCTAGACATTCTGACTCACATTGGAATACATTGCCCAAATTATTCAGAGACTGAGCGTGCCTGGACCATTCTGTGAGAAGCCCACCTGAGGCAAGGAGAGGCAGATTAATTAACAGCCTTGTGACTTGTGATAAATATTCTAAGAGGAAAGAGAGCAGAGAAAAATCGGGTTGCAAAGATCTCTACCTGAGTCCCATTAGGGTCAAACAGTTGACCACTCCACACATTAGACAAGTTTATGGACTAGAAGGATATGGGTGTCATTATCAGGTCAATTTAATTTTTTAAGGAAAAAGTTATTTACTTAGGTAAAGAAATTTGAACTATCAAGCTGCCAGTTTTTGAAATGCCAATGTCTTTACTTAATGTGTAAAATACTAATCCTAGAGAATAATGAACCCTCTGCATTCAGAATCAACTCGTTTCTCCCAAATACAAATGGCAAATAACCTCAGTGTGACCCTTTAAAATAAATACCTATTTTCACACTTGCCTTTTTGCAAGAACCTTTCTTATTTCTGGAACCCTTTTGGCTAAATTCATTGTTGGGGAAATGACAGACCCCGAAGACAAAAGTGAGCAGATAAACGTGTTGAGACTGGAAAACTCTGCTGTCAACGACTTCAGTAAAAGGCAAAATCACCAAAGGCAGCTATTTGGTTGAACAGAAATATTCAAATAAAGGCAAGATTAACATTCAGCTACTTTATTCCTTTTTAAAAAAAAAAATCCTGCTATTTTCCCCTGTGTTATTATAAACGTGGACAGGTAGGAACCTGCACAGTCAAACAGTGAGGCATGCAAAGGTGACCGGCGTGTGTTGGATTCTTGAGGCAGATGGCTTGTCTTCCTCTAGCGTCTACCCAGCAGTCAGGTGGTTAGGATTGCTTCACAGATAATAATTTCCGCAGGGGAGTTACTCACTCTGATGGCAAAGTCTCCTGTGATTGGCCCCAAGTAACCATGGCCGGACGCCAAGTGAAATTTCCCCTCCAGAAGAATGTCTTGCCCGTTGCCACATCCCAGACAGGGTGGCTTCAAGTCTACCTGTCCCCCCACCCCGCGCCCGACTCGGCCCTCCATCAATGAGAGCAAAAGCCCTCGTCTTGAGCCTCCCCTTCTCTGTTTGCTCCGGCCAGCGATTCCCACCTGGCTATTGGTTGGTGCCCCGGAGTTAAGGCTGCCGTGCAGCCTGACTTAGCAGCGCCTGCAGCTGCCCAGCGAGCAGTTTTAAAGATTCTTAAAACCAAAATGACTTCTTCGTGATGCAGAATTTGTCTCGCTTTCTGGCAAGTCCTACAGGAGAGAGGCAGGAAGTGAGCAGGCAGAGGTGGCAAGATGGGGGACATGGAAAGTGTACCCCAGGAGGCTTTGAGCCTCTCTTCTCCTCCTCTAGTATCCTCTAATCTGACAGCTGACCTTTGAAATGGGCCCACCTACCTCTTCTAGCTCTTTATCTTATGATCTATTAAAAATAATATTTATGTGTAACACATTGTGAGCCAAAATAAGGCTCCAATCAAGAGAAGAAAGATTTGGTCATGTGTGCATACATTACAGAGTGAGGCAAGCATGCGGAGCCTTGAGCCAAGTGTGTATCAGCAAGCCAGCCATTTTTATCCACTCAAAATTCATCTCCTTCTGGCCCGTTCTATGCCAGGCACTGGGCTGAAAGGAGAAGTCCCAGTGAGTACTACCTTCATCTCACCCACACTGAAAAAAAATGCAGCCTCAACTTCTACCTGGCACATGTATGCACTGACGCTTACAAAAACGCTCTTCCATTTCCTGCCTCTGCTATCTCGAAGGACTACTTCCTGTGTTTTCACAGTGCTGTAGAATGGTTCACTGGCAGCAACCCTCAGGCACTGGTGCGCGCTGACACGGGGCTGTCACCCAGGGTTGACACTTCGGTCGGTCGGTGTGCTGTGCTCCATCACTGAAGCCCACGTTTGTGATTTCACGTTGCGCTCCTAATCGAAAGGGTAACTCCAACAACCCTTTCTTGACTTTTTCTTTTTTTGTTTTTAAGATTTATTTTATTTATTTGAAAGACAGAGTTACAGAAAGAGGTAAAGACAGAGAGAGAGAAGTCTTCATCTGCTGGTTCACTCCTGATGACCGCAATGGCTGGAGCTGCACTGATCCGAAGCCAGGAGCCAGGAGCTTCTTCCAGGTCTCCCATGGGGTGCAGGGGCCCAAGCACTTGGGCCACCTCCACTGTCTTCCCGGGCCACAGCAAAGAGCTGGATCGGAAGAGGAGCAGCCAGGACTAGAACCAGCGTCCATATGGGATGCCGGAGCTTCAGGCCAGGGCATTAACCTGCTGTTGCCACAGCGCCGGCCCCTCCTAATTTTTCTGTATGTTCCAATGGCCAGCAATAAAGAGGTACAATTTAGTACAAATGACACAAAATTGTGCTCACCAAAATTTGAATACTTTCATTTGCTTTTAAGTTTGTTGCTTTAATTATAATAAAATACGAATTCAGGTGTCTTCATTTTAGACTGCTTCACGTGGATGGACGAGGTGGCTCCTTGTGAGTGACTGCTCGGGCGCGGGAGTAGGACGGGCTGCTCTGACACAGGCTGCTGAGTCCCACAGCCAGTGCAGCCGGCCGGCGGAGGAATTAATGAGGTAATTAGGCTATGAGTGTGGACCAGAGAGACCCAGATAAATAATTTAATTCTAATCTTTTCCTTTAATATTTAAAAGCTGGGTGATGAGGGAGTTGGGGCTGTTCCTTCTGGTACCCATAAATTACAGGGGTAACTTCCAGCCTAGGTTTACACTGTATCTCAGAGATCAGATTAGCAATAAAAATGACACTATTGCCTAGGATTTTTGACTCGTAATCAAACGTTCTCTCCACTACAATATGATATTCTGGTCTATGGCAAAACATTCTGATGGAAAGAGAATTTTGGCCAGCGCCACAGCTCACTAGGCTAATCCTCCACCTAGCGGTGCCAGCACACCGGGTTCTAGTCCCGGTCGGGGCGCCGGTTCTGTCCTGGTTGCTCCTCTTCCAGTACAGCTCTCTGCTGTGGCCCGGAAGGGCAGTGGAGGATGGCCCAAGTGCTTGGGCCCTGCACCCCATGGGAGACCAGGAGAAGCACCTGGCTCCTGGCTTCGGATCAGCGTGGTGCACCAGCCGCAGCGGCCATTGGGGAGTGAACCAACGGAAAAGGAAGACCTTTCTCTATGTCTCTCTCCCACTGTCCACTCTTCCTGTCCAAAAAAAAAAAAAAAAAAAAAAAAGAGAGAGAGAGAGAGAGAGAAAGAGAGAGCATATAGGACACAGAGGTAAAAATAAAAACCCCAAGGTCTAGCATGGAATCCCCAGTCATGCTTAAGCTTCCATTTCCAAAATGCAAGTGTCCCCAGCTGTCTCCCATGGCAGGTTTCTCGGTGGCGACCCGTGTGTGCACACGGAGCAAAGCGGAGGAACCGCTCGCTCCTCTCCCTGGCTTGCTGCAGGCTGAAATGCACCCAAGCCTCTCTCACTTGAAAATCAGCGTGGAGGCAGAGGCAGCACCCGCAGGGTAGCTCCGCATTCACAGCCCCGCTGCTCTTCCTCAATGTGAAACCCAGAGCGACTGCAATCCTTGACCTCCGGGTTCACCCCACCATGCTCCACGTGAAGAGCAAGGCTGAGATGAGCAATTGCTTGTCTACATCGCTTGCTAGCCTATTCTACAGACCCGTGATAAAACCTGACACAATTTAAATGCAACTTAAAAACTTGCTTTCAGATATCATTATAAAAATCAGGCCAATAATTAATCAATAAGACTAAAGTTCCATCGGGAGACCAGAAATTCAATTGTTACAATGGCTCCCTCCAAAATGTTTATCACATTTTTCTCCTTTTCTGGATGTGATGGATGACAGCATCAAACTTCAAGAAGTGGAGGTAATTCTGTGTGGAACAATCAATTAGAGGGGTCAAATTATGCCATCAATCATCTGTATCTAGATATTCCACTAACATTTACAAGCTGATAAAAGTTTTGGCTCTCTAGCTGGTCCCCATAAATTATATTCACAACACCCAAACTCTGTGAAGTGTTCAACCTCCATTTAAAAACTTTTGAAATTGCATTGGCAAGAGTATGGCAGGCAAAGATTGAAGTCCGAGGCAACACCAGCCAAAAGGTAAAGTTAGATTTGAACCAGAGCCATCAGATCTTGTTAAAATATGCTTAGCATGCAAAGTCTTTGTCTCCACCTAAGGTATACGAAATTGTGAGAATTCAATGGGGGTGACTGAAGCAAAGTAAAGAAAAATCCTGAACTGCCTTTGATTTGACATATCTAGAAGATACATGTAGCGATTTTGTGTTTGGTGTTGAGTCCTGTACAGCTTGTTGCTGTAGATGGAACACTTAGCTTTCTGTGTATCTCTGTGATCTTTCACATACGAGATGAAAAGACACTATTTAGAAGCATGTTTGCTGAACAGCACCTGTTACAAATTGATAAGTACAGTGCATATGGCCACAAAGTCCCACCAGATTTCCTTCCTTCTCCCTGCTCCTGGAATTTTGTCAATTATTCCTTTTAAAATAACCAAACACTATTTAGATTTAACTATTCAGTTTCAGTGTCCTCCTTCATCAGCTGCTATATTTAATTCATGGTTTTTTCCTATGGCTCATTTGTATTTTGCGAGAACCTATCCTTTAGTAATTCTTTCATTTTGAATTTTAGAACTTTAGAAATTGTGTGGATGGTGAAGTTCATAAGTCCTGGCACGTCTTAATATTAGTTTACAGTGATTGATGCAGAATTATTTTCCCACAGAAATTCTGAGGATGTCTCAGTATTTTGCATTCAGTGTTACTGATGGAAAGTCAATAGAATATATTGACATAGCATGCGGTAAATTTTAAGTTTAAAGGGTGAAAGTGGTAATGGAATTCACGGTGTTTGTAGTGAGTTATTAATCTGGGCAAAGAGGAAGGCGTGGCCTAAAGGGATGTGACTGAGAATTTAAAAGAGATGGAATCAATGGCTTGAGCAGCCCAGCAAGGTCAAAACCTAGAGCAGCATACAAAGGAGCTAAGACGATCAAGATTACATGAGCCTGGCTGGGCCGTGATGCACAGATCTTTGGCCAGTTATCATTCTGGATTTTCTGTAAGGGTGTTTCTGTATGAGATGGACATTCAAAATCCATGTGCGCTGAGTAAGGCAGGAAATCCTCGGTATTTTGGGCGGCTCTTATGTAGATGAAGTGAGCTTACGGCCCTAGTGGAACAAAAGCCTGACTTTTCCTGGGCGGGATGACCTGGGCTTTTCAATGGGTCTCCGGTCTGGGTGCACACCTGTGGGTTTGGACCTGCCAGAATTCATGAACACAGGAGTCATTCCTTAAAGTGAGTCTTCTCTGTCTCTCCCTCCACATGTGCAAACATTCTGTTGGTTCTGAAGAACCCAGACCAGTACAAAAGGTGGGTGAGCAGCACAGGAGGGCGTGGCCAGAAGGTGAAGCTGAGGGCTTTTTATTAAACCATCTGAATGAATACACATCACCTCTGGGAGGCTGAAAGCATAAAAAGCTTGGCCCATTCAAGGCTCAATAAAGCAGAGAGAGAATATAGTGACATGCGGTGTTTCTGTGTTTTAGCGTGTGAAGATTCATTCTTTCTGAAGGGTAGTCTACAGATGATAAAAAATAATAATAAAGTTCACTAGGCTAATCCTCCTCCTGCGGTGCCAGCACCCCGGGTTCTTGTCCCAGTTGGGGTGCCAGATTCTGTCCCGGTTGCTCCTCTTCCTGTCCAGCTCTCTGCTGTGGCCCGGGGAGACAGTGGAGGATAGCCCAAGTGCTTGGGCCCTGCACCCACATGGGACACCAGGAGGAAGCACCTGGCTCCTGGCTTCAGATCGGCGCAGCACGCCAGCTGTGGCGGCCATTTGGGGAGTGAAGCAGTGAAGGGAGGACCTTTCTCTCTCTCTACCTCTCTGCCTGTCAAATAATAATAATAATAATAATAATAGAAATAGATAATGATAAAGATGGTGGTAGCAGTAGCAACGCTAATGTGAATGTGTCAGACTCTGATAAGCACTTCATGTACATTATCCCATTTAAATCTGCAAGAACTCTGAGATAAGCAAACTAGTTAGGAGCATTTCAAAGGTTAAGAAACTGACACTTGCAAAGGTCAAACAAATTGTCCAAGACTGCACAACAGCTAAGTATGAGTGTGCTGACGGGAGCCAGATCTGTTTTGTCTGACCACTCACCCCTAGGCAACAATCATCAGTCTCTACCTTAGTCTTCATTCCCACGCCCCTTTCTCTTGTGTGGTTCGGTTGCACTCCCCTCCCGTGTCACTAACTAGATGTTCACTCCTGGGAAACTCACATCGCCCCTCCCGACCTCACTCCCTCCTCTTACGCTGTGAGGGGGTTGGCCAAGATGCCCTCCAGGCCCCTGCTGGTCCCTTGTTTGAAGACGTGCATTTGCCTAGCATTAGCTTCCATATTGCATTAGTTTTCTATTGCTACGTAATAAAATTACCACAAACCCAGTGGATGCAAGCAACAGAAATTTACCATAAGTTTCCTTGGTCCAGGGTTCAGGCATAAAAATGGCTGGGTTCTCTGCTCAGAGTGGAAATCATGATACCGCCTGTTTCTGCAAACGCAGCTGAGCTCAGAGTCCTCCCTCAAGTGCATCCGTTGCTGGCGAAGTTCAAAGCCTTGCAGAGCAATGCTGTTGATTTCTCATGGCTGTCAGTCAGGATCGCCCCCTGCTCGTCAGAGGCCACCTGTAGTGGTGTGTCCTCTTCCCGGTGCAGCTTCTGCCTGCAAGGACAGCAAGAGACGGTTTCGGTCTTCTCCCTCCATCTTCCTGGAACCCTGTTAACAGGGCTCAGCTGATTCGATCAGACGCATCCGCTCTCAGGGGAGATCAGTTATGGGATGTACATACTAAGGACCTGGAACCTTGGGAGGCATCTTAGAATCCCACCTACTGCAGCACCATAAGCATCCCAGGGTTAGGCCCATTGGAAAGCACCTGCCAAGGTGACCATCCTTAGAATGAACGGCTGAGTAACGCTTCATCAGATGATTTTTTTTTTTTGACAGGCAGAGTGGACAGGGAGAGAGAGAGAGACAGAGAGAAAGGTCTTCCTTTGCCGTTGGTTCACACTCCAATGGCCGCCGCGACCGGTGCACCACGCTGATCCGAAGCCAGGAGCCAGGTGCTTATCCTGGTCTCCCATGGGGTGCAGGGCCCAAGCACTTGGGCCATCCTCCACTGCACTCCCTGGCCACAGCAGAGAGCTGGCCTGGAAGAGGGGCAACCGGGACAGAATCCAGCGCCCCGACCGGGACTAGAACCCCGTATGCCGGCACCGCAAGGCGGAAGATTAGCCTAGCGAGCTGCGGCGCCGGCCAGATGATTTCACTACGACACAAACATCACAGACTGTCTAACAAAAACCTAGACAAACAGGAAATGTCCGAGGCTGCTGTTATGTAGCAGGGCACAAACTTACAAAAGAACACTCTACTGCACTGATAAAAGTAGAGTATGGTTAATACATGAACCAGGAACAGAGTCACTTATAATCACTAGCAAGGACTTTATATAACAGTACATGCTACACTTTTATACGACAGGCAGCATGTTAGGTTTCTTTAACCAGCATCATCACAAATGCATGAGTGTTGGTGTTGGTGCTGGTGTTGGTGTTGAGATGGCTGTAACCAGCCGAGGGGACAGGAATTTTTCAGCTCTATTATAATATGATGGAACCACTGGTGAATAGCAAATAGCAAATAGGCAGTCCCTCATTGACTGATCATTAAATAATATGTGACTGTACACACACATTTCCTTAGTACATAAATATTCACACTTACATGTATGACGGCACTTCAAAAAGTTCATGGAACATGGAATTAACACATAAGTTTATTCTGCTACAGACATTTGCTGAGATCCATGCAGGTTTTCATAATGTGTGTTTTACATGAACTTTTTGAACACTCTTCTTAAACACGGATTTCAGATTTCTTTGCTCCAAAATAAGCTATTCATTCCACTTTTCCGTGGACTTTTGCAAGTGATCTGTGCATGTGGGTGTACATGTTACACACACGTGAAGAGAAAGGAAGAGAGTTTAAGGAACTGGCTTGCATGATCTGGGGGTCTGGCTAGTCGGAATCCTGCAGATCAGCAGACTGAAGGAAGAGGTGCTGTGATGCTGCCGTCTTGGGTCCGAGGCAGGATTCCAGAAATCCTTCCTCCCTGGGGACAGCAGTCTTCTCTCCTTAAAGCTGTCAGTTGGGTGAATGAGGCCTACCCGTGCTTTGGAGATTATCTGCCTTACACAGTCTATTAATTCACAGGTAACTGCACCCAAAAATTACCTTCACGGCAACATCTCGACTGAGTTTTAACCCGCAGCTGATAGCGTAGCCTAACCAAGCTGACACACAGAATTGGCCATCACAGCCTGTATGTAAGGTGACAGGTGGGACAGCTGTTGTGGTGGCGCAGGTTAGGCCACTGCCTCGGCTGCCCACATCCCCTATCAGAGTGCCAGCTCGAGTCCCACCCACTACACTTCTGATGCTTGTGGGAGCTCTGGATGGAGCTCCTGGCTTCGGTCTGGCCCTGCCCTGGCTGTTGCCAGCATTTGGGGAGTGAACCAATGGATGGAAGGTGTATGTGTGTGTGTGTGTGTGTGTATGAATACGCCATACATAAGATATCTTATATGATATATAAGATAGATATCTTTCAAGTAAATAAATAAAACTTTTTTAAAAAGTGACAGCCATACTCAGTTCTAGCCAATTACATTGCTGCAGGAATGGAGGTCCAGCAATACAAGATTTTATTTTATGTAAATATCAGTCTCTTGGTGATAGACCATAATAATAGTGGTTGTTTTTCCTTTCCTTGCAATAATTTTCAAACATGCAAGCGAATGTGTAGGATAATATGCCCATTGCCTGTTTATCTACCACCACCTCTGTCGACTGACAGTGTCAATCATGTTAGACTTCTGTTTTGTTTTTAAGAAATGCAACATCATAGACAGTGAACCTGAAGACTTCTTTGATTCTGGTGAACTTGTTGTCTCTCCTACTCCTGCTTTGGTGATACTGAAGCATATGGGTTTTCCTATGTGATGCATAGCTTTGTGTTACAGATTTTCGCTGATGAACCTGAGCTGGCTAAGAACTGTTACAACAACGCTATCCTACAACCAGCCCTGTGAGCGGATGGTCTGCAGAAAGCTCAAGGGGCTGCAGGCCCACTGCAGCTTGGCTGATCCACAGCGGGCTCACCCAGGGAGCTATACAGAGCAGGATGTGAGTCATCTGGACTTGGCTGTGTGCGCGTCCTGGTTCTGGGACTGCGCTGGCTACCTGGAGCTTGCTCATCCCCAGAAGATCACTAGACTACAAGAGGTTATGAAGAACTACGTGACGCCTCTTGAGGCCGCCCCCATAACCGATGCACAGTTACTTCCACCCATTTTCCAGGGACCAACGCCTACAACATAGCTAAATCCACTTTCAACAGAGTAGAGAGATACAGTCTGCCAACCGCGTAGAAGGTACTACAGAGCCACGTGGTGAAAAACGCAGAGAATCTGGAAGAACACAAAAGAATCGTCCTGCGACTTGATTTTCCCATCAGCATCACCATTTAAAGGGCCATCTACTTGATATTGTTTTCTTGCGACGTCACGTGAACTGCTCTGTGGAACCCCACTGTATCAACACACCACTCAGCCTTCTGACCTTAGTTCAGACTTCTCTGACAATCCCACCACTGCCTCTTCTCCATGTACAAATCAGGCCCCATAGAGTCTTTCTCCTAGCGACTGGGGCCTCTGTTTATCACGCTGTTTGGAATATGACTGTAATAATTTGGTTAATTAGTCTCTTCCCCACCAGACAACAAGCTCTGTGAGGGCAGCAACCCTGTTTATTTTGCTCACGAGGACGCGTTGGGTGCCTTGCATAAAGGAGATCAAAAGGCATTTGCTGAATGAAGAGTGTTCCTCTGTAGACGTTTCTAGCTGCACGATTTTATCAGGATTATACAGCTGCAGGCATGGGTAAAACATGCAGGAGGCAGGATTCCACAGGCAAAACGGCTGTCAGCGGAGCAGGGAATGGAGTCGGGGCTCCCGGGGCACCCAACGTGGGAGCCGCCATCAGGCGAGAGTCCCTGTGGTCGGTGGCCTCTGTCCTCTGTCCTCTGTCAGTAAAGAATTAAGTGTGTGTGTTTATGGGGTTCAAGGTTATTTTCCTTTGAGAGAGTTAATTGATGGAAGGTTAAATAAAGCCACAAGTTTTTACTTAAAGGAAACAGAGAAAATGAAGAATGACTTTAATTTTGAGCAATGTGTCAGGGGAGATGTTTCCCAAATTAATCTTTTTTCTGGGAGTGAAACAAATCTCCCTATAATTCATTTTAATTCCTCTTTCAAAAACGAGACCCTTCTCGTACACACTCTCAGAGGGTTCAAGTCAGCTCCCACTCCGATGACAATAAACAAGGCAAATTAATTAGCCGCAGTCAAGCTTTTCTTCCCAAGGTGTTGCGTGCAACAGATGCCGTTACTGTGCTGGGTGTGGGGGAGCCCTTTCCTGGGGGGCTGGTTCTCGACAGTGTGGTACCCCCACTCACCCACCCCACGTTTCATCCCGGAGGCCAAGGGTCGGAGAGGTTGGACGGCCAGTCGTGTCTCTGAAAGGAAGGGCAGCCGAAACACCACTGAAGAAAGCCGCGGGGCGTTCTGAGAGTAGTTGGCTAACACACACTCGTTCTTAACCTACCAAGATGCCTGCACGGCTCACAGCGGCTCCGAGTACTCCCTGAAGCCCTTCAGAGCGGGAAGTTAGTCCAGTCCCAGGAGTGGAGTAAACTTAAAAGGATGGAGTAGGCGTCGTCTTCCTTTCTCCTCCAACATCAACAAGAAAGAAAACCCCAAGATCTTTTTTTTTTTTTTTTTGGTAGAGGTCATTGCCCTCCCCCATCTCCCTAAAGGAAATGTTTTGGGGGTGGGATAAGAAAAACAGGAAGGGAGCGGGGGAGGGGGTTGGCATAGCAGGTTAAACTGCCACCTGCGATGCTGGCATACAGGCACTAATTCAAGTCCCCGCTGCTCCACTTTCCAGTCCAGCTCCCTGCTAATATGCCTGAGAAAGCAGTGCAGATGGCCCACGTGCTTGGGTCCATCCACGAGGGAGACCCATATGGAGTTCCAGGCCCCTGGGTGTCACAGAGCTCAGCACTGCAGGCCACCAAGAGGGTTCATGGCGCGTGCTCCTCGTCCATGCCTCCTACCTAAATCGTCCACTTTCTGGAAAGTCTGCCTTTGATTTCAGAGCTCGGTTCAGAGCTGGTCCCCTCTGTGCTGGGTGCACGCCATCCTGGTCATGCATTCAAGCAAGCACTGGAATGAAAAGTCCACTCTGCTGTCTCTCTCTCTCTAGCCTGGGAGCCCTTGAAGCGAGAGGACCTCGGCTCTGAGACACTGGCGCTGACCTAAACATCTGGGGGAGATGGCAGAAAGACTGCTTCTCAACCACTCAGACGACCACGTCACCGTGTGGTGTTGGCCATCTCCTGGGCAGAGCCGGAGAGGCTGCAATGGATTTGCAGGGCAAAGGACAAGAGATCCCTGGTGCCGGCCACGAGACGCCTTCCTGTGTCCGTGGTCCTACCTGGGGCTGCAAGACAGGAGCTGATCTGGAGCTGAGCGGGGCCCCTGAGCCAAGCGTCATGAACAGCTGCTGAGAGAAGAGCCCTGTCCAACTCCTGCCGCCTGCAGGCTGTGCGAACTCCCCGCGTTCATGTCTCCTGCGGGAGCACACCCTTCCAGGCGCCCGCTTCCTGGCCAAAGAAAAACAGCCCCTCGGGATTTACTGCTGGGCACTTCCAGGGATACGGGCAACTACTTCCTAGGAAACTCAAAGACCGAAGTGAGAAATTCAGAAAATTAAAGTGTTATTTATTTTTTTGACAGGCAGAGTTAGACAGTGAGAGAGAGAGTGAGACACAGAGAAAGGTCTTCCTTCCGTTGGTTTACCCCCCAAAATGGCCGCCACAGCCGGTGCTGTGCCAATCCGATGGCAGGAGCCAGGTGCTTCTCCTGGTCTCCCATGGGGTGCAGGGCCCAAGCACTTGGGCCATCCTCCACTGCACTCCCTGGCCACAGCAGAGAGCTGGCCTGGAAGAGGGGCAGCCGGGACAGAATCGGGCGCCCCGACCAGGACTAGAACCCAGTGTGCTGGCGCCGCTAGGCGGAGGATTAGCCTATTGAGCTGCGGCGCTGGCCTAAAGTATTATTGATGTTCAAGAAGATACGTATGGGGCGGGCCTTGTGGCACAGTGAGTTAAGCTGTGGCGTGGGATAGCTGCCCGGTTCAAATCCCAGCGCTTCTGCTTTTGATTCAGCCCCCTGCAAATGCGCAATCTGAGAGGCAGCAGGTGATGGCTCAAATGCCTGGGCCTCTGCCACCACCTGAGACACCCAGATGTGACTCCTGGCTGTTAGCCTTGGCCTGGTCCCAGCCTGGTTACTGCAGGCACCTGGGAGCTGAGACAGCAGCCAAAGATCTCCTCTCTCTCTCTCTCTCTCTCTCTCTCCCTCCCCCTCCCTCTCCCTCTCTCATCCTGTCACTCTGCCTCTCCCTCTCCCTCTCCCTCTCTCTCTCCCTCCCCCTCTCCCTCTCTCATCCTGTCACTCTGCCTCTCCAGTGTCAGGGGTGTGGCACCTTTGGCCTGCAGGCTGTGTGAGGCCTGTGAAATCATTTGGCCTGGCCCTGCCATGGCAACCACAGGTAGGACTTGAAATTCAATAAATCTATAGCAGGCTAAACTTTTAAGTTGATAATTTCGTATGGCCCTTGAATGATGTTATAAATATTTAAATGTCCCTTAGCAGAAAAAAAGTTCTCCGCTCTTGCTAGTAGATGAAAAACTATAAATTTCAGAAAGCTTGAGAAGTAGGAAAAAAATATCAGTGACTGATGAATAAATACTGTGGATTAATCAAAGTCTGAAAATCCACTTGTTTCTGGTATATTTTTGTAATTTTTACACTATATTGGTTTTTCCTTTGCCTTAGGAAGTATCATATAATGACTATGTGAGAGAATATAATTCTAAATAATATAATTAACTTTGCTGACTATCTCTTTGATGTTTGAGGTCATAGCAGGATTACAGAGGCCACTTAGAAGAACTGAAGGGCTCCAAGTTAGAAACGCTGAGTCAGGCTTGATTATTCAGCAGTTCTGTGCCCTCGAGCCAGTCCCTGAACCTCCTCAGTACCAGGGTCTTCACCTATAAAGCAATTAGGAAAGTATGTCCCTGTCATTCCGCTCCGTTTCCCACTCCAGCCCATGCAATTGGAATGTCTCAGGTCTTGGGACCAAGTCTCTGCGAATCTCCCTCCTTCCTACCCTGCCTTCCCTCAGGAGGAAGGCACAACTTAATTAATGGATGCAATTAGAGACAGCCGAACATCTATTAGTCTCTGTTCCTTTTTGAGAAGGCGTAATGCATCAATTATCGCTGTTGAATGTGTGGCCATTGTTTGGGGGTGGAATACCATTACTTTGTTATCAGTTGTTCCAGAATCATGAAGAACCCACGAGCGATTAACTGGCAACCAGAAAGCAGAACGGCCAAAAAGCATCCATCAATCTCAAGGCTCCACGGACAGACAGCCCAGTGATTTTAGGGCATCGTACAAAAATAATTCCCACTCAAAAAAAAATCATTAACAAAGAAGATTGAGAGGAATAGGGCTAACAGAATGAAGATCACAACAAATTTCTAAAAGAATAAGACCCTGGTGAAATATTAAAGAGCAATATGCAAGTCCAAACCCACCCAGTGCTGAGTGCAGTGAGACGGAGCTCAGGGCAGAAAGACCAATCAAAGTCAACCAGCATGGCAGAAGGCAGAAATGAGAAATGTGGCAAGCAGAGAGATTTTCTGGAAGTCTCTGAAGCAAATGGCTGCCCCATTTTTCCTTCCCTACACCAGAAAGTCCAGTGAGTCTGATAAATAAAGTATTTGGAGACCTGAGGCTTGTATGAATATGTAGAGGCATAAAACCTAGATGTCCCAGCACTTAAGGATGGCACCGGTCAGCTCGTGTGTGTCTCGTTCACCCTTCAATAAAGCAGGGCATGTGACACGCCAGTACCCACATGAATAAAACTGCCAGTCAAGTAGAGGGGACTCTTAGGGAAAAAACCTAGTCACCGACAGCAGCAGAAACCTACACAAATATTCTAGAATAATGAGCCTCATTCTGTATTTGTAAAGTAGTTGGATAACAAAGAGGGGGCCAGTTATCAGAACCACAAAGGAAAAGATCAAAGTATTAAAACAAAAAAATAACTCAGGACAACAGAAGACTCTCTAATAGCTGCATTTTTTTTTTTTTTTTTTTTTTTTGGACAGGCAGAGTTAGAGAGTGAGAGAGAGAGAGTGAGACAGAGAGAAAGGTCTTCCTTCCGTTGGTTCACCCCCCAAATGGCTGCTACAGCCAGCGCACTGCGCCAATCTGAAGCCAGGAGCCAGGTGCTTCCTCCTGGTGTCCCATGTGGGTGCAGGGCCCAAGGACCTGGGCCATCCCCCACTGCCTTCCCGGGCCACAGCAGAGAGCTGGACTGGAAGAGGAGCAACTGGGACAGAATCTGGTGCCCCAGCCAGGAATAGAACCTGGGGTGCTGGTGCTGCAGGCAGAGAATTAGCCTAGTGAGCCATGGCGCCGGCCTAATAGCTACATTTATTTCTCACTTACTTGATAGCAGGCATTCATCCAAGGCCTTCATATATATAAAACTTACTGATTCCTCGCCACCACTTATGAAGTATGAGTTGTTATTATTGTCAATTTATAGATAAGTAAACTGAGATGCAGAGAGCAACAGTGAGTTACCCAAGGGCATGTAACAGTTAAATGGTAGAATGACGAATCTGATGGGTAATCTGGAGTTTTCTTCTTGAATTAACCTGCCAACTCTAATTGTTACCCTGGTCACAATGTGAGAAATCACTGCATTCATGTAGTAAAAATGCAATGAATGTGCTAAGAAAAGAACACAGCTGAAATGAAATTTTAGTTGAAAACCGCAACAGGTAGGGGGCAGCACTGTGGTGCAGGGGTAGAGCTGCTGCCTGTGATGCTGGCACCCGTGTAGAGTGCTGCTTTGAGTTCTACCTACTCCACTTCTGATCCAGCTTCCTGCTAATGTGCCTGTGAAGATAGCAGAAGCACTTGGACCCCTGCAGCCCTTGTAGGAGACCTGGATGGAGCTCCTGGCTCCTGTCTTTGGCCTGGCTGAGCAGCCACTGTGGCCATTTGGGGAGTGTACCAGGGTCTGTCTCTCTCTCTTTCTTTCTCTCTGTAACTCTGCCTTTCAAATAAGTAAATAAACCTTTTTTAAAAGGCTGTGAGCAATTCCTTCAAGGTTCCAAATGCAAATAAGCTACAATCCTGTACACAAGCCAAAATACCAACATACACTAAAGAAAAGATTGAGTATTTGGAAACACCAAGGTCCGAGAGTATTGACTTGCCATGTTTAAGAATATACTCAACCATGCCCAGGACACATGGTTCTAGAGAAGACATGGAACCCAGGAAAAAGAACGTGCAGCCTGGGAAGCAGTGACAGCAACATCCTGAGGAGGGTAGAGCCTTCCTGACGAACGGCCACTGTGCCACTGCAAGATCCCATGCCTGCCCCCCCCCCCCAAAGGCATGGACAAGCACAGCCACACAGGGGTTCCTGGAGAGGAGGAGGTATGGTCTCCCTGGCTACACTAGCCTGGCTCTCCTGGGTCCACGTCACTGTTTCCCTCATCAGTGGGAAGGGAAAAGTCACCTATCTGGGAACTCAACGTTAGGAGACAATTGTCCCTGCATTGGTCAGAGCTCTCCAAAGGCGGCAACAGAGCCCACTCTGGCTGGTGCACTCAGGGGCGCTGATGAGCACACAGGAGTAGCGTATGGACTTGCAGGAAGCTCAGAAGGGCTGCTCAGTGCAGAGCCTCCAAGAATAGCTCCCACCCCTCAGCACGCCAGAGGGCTGCCTGGGAAAGGGTGTTTGGCTTCGCCGCCAGAGTGAGGAAGCTGCCACACTGCCCACGGCAGCACCCTAACAGTGCATGTCCCCTTGCCTGCCTGCCTCCTCACAGACTATCTCTGGGTGCAGACCCACACAGGCGTGCTGGTCGGCAGGACAGGGGTCCCTGTGTTCGTTTTACTGACACATGCAATGCTTCAGGCTCTGTGTTGAGAAAGTGGAGGTCACTCTGTGGGGTGACCATCAAAACGTTAAAAAGGAATTCATAGAAACAGAGAGAACAGGGGTTACTAGAGGTTGCAGGGAGAGGGTAATGGGGAGGTACTGTTTAATGGGTTCAAAGTTCAATTTGGGTTAATGGAAAAGTTCTGGAGATGAACAGAGCTGCAGGTTGCACAACAATGCAATGTACTTGATGAATCATATATGTAAAATGGTCAATGTCGCATTATATGTTGTCTTGCAATCTAAAAAAAAGCACTGTAAAAAGTTGTTTAAAGACTCAGAAGTAGTATGAGTTAGAAACGGTCACTGAAGTTGTGTCTGTTTGCTGAATTGCTGAAGTGGATGTATAGACATTTGAGAAAAATCATAAAAGATTTTATGATTTCCACCCTACACAGGTGGAAGTCACCCTAATTTGTAAAGATTGTCACAGAAGGAAATGCCACAGATTTCCTTCACAAACCCTCCCAATATTTAACAACCCACATTGCTACTAGGAAATTATTCCCTATAGCTAACATAAATCCCTCTTGGTATCTCAAAATTCCTTATTGCCCTCTTTGGCAAACATGGAGAGCAGTTGGCCTACATTTTGCAACTTCTCCTTTAGGACAAAATAATCTCAAAGCTGTTTTAATTCTTCCTGCGGGGCTGTGTTCCCTCTCTCTCTCTATCCCTCTCTCTCTCTCTCTCCCTCTCTCTCTCTTGACTTCATCTTATTTTTCTCCACTCTTTCTGTCTCCTCTACAATTCCCAGGCACTACTACAGCCTGCTTGAGCTGTGAGCAGTACAGAAAGTGGATTCAATCATTTTCTTTTTTTTTCTTTTTTTTTTTAACTTTTATTTAATGAATATAAATTTTCTCTCTATCCCTCTCTCTCTCTCTCCCTCTCTCTCTCTCTTGACTTCATCTTATTTTTCTCCACTCTTTCTGTCTCCTCTACAATTCCCAGGCACTACTACAGCCTGCTTGAGCTGTGAGCAGTACAGAAAGTGGATTCAATCCTTTTCCAGCATCGCCAACACCAATTCCTAACCTGTAAACAGCATTGTTGGAAGCACTTGAATTCATACTGAGTCACAATGAGGACCTCACACCTGAGTACACCAACGATGAGAGGGGAGTTACGTGGATGCCCCCAAGACTTGGAAACACTGGGAAGGGGCAGCAGCGCCCACGACACTGGTGAGGAGCACTACAGGCATGCGTGGAGGGGGAGCAAGGCTCCTCTCCCGGATCCTGGGTGTGTGTACTCCACTCTGGGAGCAAGGCTCCGTGCATGAGGAAACTCGATCACATCCTTCAAGTCGTAGCCTCTGCACCCTGGGATCGGGAGCTGGAGGAGCTGGTGACTGGCAAAGGGCAGCCCCAAGGGCGCCTTTGTGTCCGGGCTGTTTCTAGCCAGAGCCTGATGCAGGGAGCATGGAGCAATGAAGAGCAGTTAGCACAGGGCCTGCAGGAAATCCAACACATTACAGCCGACAGCACATTTGCACATTCATACTCACAATGCTGTTAGTTGGCAGCCATTGTGTGCTATCAGCAGTCTGCGGGTTGTGAGACCCACGCATGATCAACCAGCAGTGTAGAGTAAGGACAAGCATGTGGCTCTGGGGACTCCTCCTGGGGTGCTTTGTGCCAACACCACAATGCCTTCCCTGAGAGAGCCATCAGGACAGTACCAGGTGAGCAGGGTGCTGAGTGTCTTCTGCCAGCAACTGAGAGTTGTTTGAATAGCTAAAGACTTCATGCCTGAACCTAAGCTGCACCCAATACATGGGCCATAAACTCCGGAAGGAGGCGGTAGTTAGTAAGAGGAAATGGTGAGAAGGAGCTGGCTATTTCCATTGGCACTGGTGGCTTTGGACTCCACAGAAAGCTGAAAACATTGTTCACTCTGGTTTAGGATTGGATGAAATTCCCTTTGACTATTGTTCTACTCTTTGGTAAATAAACGTCGAAAAGAAAGAAGATAATTTATTTAAATATGTGTGGGCTTTACCAATATAAAAGACTACATTCAAAGACTTATTACTATTATTTCTTAGTAACAATTGCCTAAACCCAAACACTACCCCAAACTGAGTAGGCTGTGTACACTGACTTGTTCATGAGTCAAATAAGAAATGAATACTCTATTGAAACCAAAGCAAAATTAATTTTTTCCTCAGTAAGAAAAGATTCCTTATTACCTCCCCCAGAGTTTCCACACAAAGTAGATAATGGCCTATTTTGTTTTGCCAAAGCTTTTGGCAAAATATTGACAAGCCACACATGTAGCCCTTAGTAACCCTTGAACCCAGGAACCAAAGAGTCTGTTAGGGTTTCTCTGAGAAATACATAGTGTGTCCAAAAGATCAGAAGAAATAGAAAATCATATCTGTGTCCAACCTGGAGTCATAAGTTAGTAAATTCAGCTATTCCAATCATAGTGTGCAATTTCTTGTTAGTCAACTGCCCTCAAGTCAGATAATACAATGTCAGCTCTTACTTATGCCGTGTTTTTGTAGTGGTCTCCTACATAATTTAATGTCTAGCTTAGTGCATTCAGGTGTTTATTTCCTCATTACTCCCAGGAGAACATGGGAACATTTGGCATCCGTGATTCAGTCTGATAACATAAAACAACCAGCAAATAACAAGACAGGTACATCTGGTCGCTGCTTCATAGCAGTCATATAGCTGACTAGAGCCACATCTCTCTAAACAATCAGAAATAACAAAAGCGAGACATCCTGTGCCTAACCAAGGATATGGAACTAAAGAGTAGGAAACTCATTCTAGATCCTGTGATGGTTTCAGTGGCAAAGTATAGAAAACGTATTTTGTAATTGACTTAACAGTTACAACACTATAAACAAAATGTTATTGCTGGCCCTAGTAAAATTAGACACCCTAATGATATTCCCCATCTTTTATAAAAATTTTATTTAAATTATACAAGTTTCATGTATTTCTTAAATACAGATTTAGGAATGTAGTGATAATTCCAACCTACCAATCCTTCCACCACACTCCAACCATTCTTCCTTTCCTTCTATTCCCACTCTTAATTTTTACAAAGGTCTATTTTCAGTTTACTTAATGATAGTAAGGTTAACCCTTCACTAAGTAAAGAGCTCAACAAATAGTATGAAGGGGGACAAAAAAACATTACTTCTCAACAGAAGAGATCAGAGCTTTAAACAATCATCAAATCTCAAAATGTCCATTTCATTTCAATATATTACATTTTAGGTATTCTATTAGTTACCCCAGAACAGGAAAACACATGATAACTGAACTGGCTTATTTCCCTAAGGATAATGGTTTCCAGTTGTACCCATTTTATTGCAAAAGACAGGATTTCATTTTTTTAACAACTTAATAATGCTCCATAGTGTATATATACACCATAATTTCTTCAACCAGTCATCAGTTGATGGATATCTGTGTTGATTCCATAACTTAGCTATTGTGAATTGAGCTGCAATGAACATGGTGGTACAGGTAACTCTTTCATATGCTTATGCTTATGCTTTCAGTTCCTTTGGGTAAATTTCCGGGAGTGGGATGACTGGATCATATGATAGACATTCCAATTTCTGAGATGTATCCAAACTGTCTTGCACAGTGGCTGGACTAGCTTACATTTTCCTCCACATCCTCACCAGCATTTGTTTTTCATTGATTTCTGTATCAGAGGCATTCTAACTGGGGTGAGGGGAAACATTATTGTGGCTTTGACTTGAACTTTCCCTGATGGCCTTTGACTTGAATTTCCTAATCATTTTTTTCAAGTGTCTGTTGGCCATTTGGATTTCCTGTCTTGAAAAATGCCTGTTCAAGTTCTTTGCCCATTTCTTAACTGGATTATTTGTTTTGTTGTTTTTGAATTTTGAGCACTTTATACATTCTGGATATTAACTCTTTATCAGTTGTATAGTTTGCAAATATTTTCACCCATTCTGTCAGTTCCCTCTTCATTTTGCTGAGTGTTTCTTTAACAGTACAGAAGCTTCTTAGCTTCTGTCAATTTGTCAATTTTGGTTTTGATTTACTGTGCTTCTGGTGTCTTTTCCAAAAAGTCTTTGCCTATACTAATGTCTTACAGAGTTTCCCTAATATTCTCTAGTGATTTCATGGTATCAGGTCATAGATTTAGGTCTTTGATCCATTTTGAATGCATTTTTGTGCAAGGTAAGAGGCAGGGGTCTAGATTCATTCTTCTGCATGTGCAGATCCAGTTTTCCCAGCACCAATTGTTAAAGGCATTATCCTTGCTCCAGGGCTTGAATTTAGCTCCTTTGTCAAAAATAGGTTGGTAATAGGTCTGTGGATTGATTTCTGGAGCTTCTATTCTGTTCCATTTGTCTACATGTCTGTTTCTGTGCCAGTACCAGGCTGTTTTGATTATAACTGCCCTGTGTTAAGTGTTGAAATCTAGTATTGTGATGCCTCTGGCTTTGTTTTTGTTGTATAAGATTTCTTTAGATATTCAGGTTCTCTCATGCTTCCATATGAATTTCAGCATCATTTTTTCTAAATGTGAGAAGAATGTCATTGGTATTTTGATTGGGATTACAATAAATCTGTAAATTGCTTTTAGTAGTATGGACATTTTGATGATATTGATTCTTCCAATCCATGGACATGGAAATTTTTTCTATTTTTAATGTCTTCTTCTATTTCTTTCTTTAATGTTTTATAATTTTCATCATAGAGATCTTTGACATACTTAGGTAAATTTATTCAAAGGTCTTTAATTTTTTTTTGTAACTATTGTGAATAGGATTGATCTTACAAGTTCTTTCTCAACCATGGCATTTTCTGTGTATACAAAAGCAATTGATTTTTATGTGTTAATTTTATATCCTGCCACTTTACCAAACTCTTTTATGAGTTCCAGTAGTCTCTCAGTGGGACCAGATGGCTTCAGTGCTGAATTCTACCAGACATTTAAAGAACTAATTCCAATTTGTCTCAAGCTATTCAAAATACGTAAAAGGGAGAGAACCTCCAAAACTTCTATGAAACCAGCATCATCTTAATTCATAAACCAAAAAATGATGCAACAGAGAAAGAGAACTGCAGACCAATTTCTCTGATGAACATAGATACAAAAATCCTCAACAAAATTCTAGCCAATTGAATCCAATGACACATCAGAAAGATCATTCAGATACTCCTGGTATGCAGGGAGGGTTCAACATTTGCAAATCAATCAACATGACATATCACGTTGGGATAGGGAATAGGGAAAAGGTGGAAGCATTGCCCCTAGGTCCAGAACCAGACATGGATACCCACTCTGACCACTGCTATTCAGTATAGTCCTGGAAGTTTTAACCAGAGCCATTAGGCAAGAAAAATAAACAAAGGGACACAAATTGGAAAGGAGGAAGTCAAACTATCCCTACATGCTGATGACATTATCCTATTTATATGGGATCCAAAATTATGTTCCTCACCTAAGCAGAGTTTTCTCTCTGTATCAGATAATTTCAGGCTTAAAACTGCAATCATGGGATGCTAATATTAATGGCAGTTTGTAAGCTCACTTTCCCCATCCCATCTCTGTCTGAAACACATTAAGTCCATGTCTCAAGACAAGAAGCTCTCTACACAGTGGAGTCATTCTGCTATCTTAGTTCATAGCATAAATGGGTCCAGGTCTAAAGCCAGACATATTTTAAGTGAAGTTGCATTTTCATCTGGCTGCATGGCCACCCCTGGAAGAGACTACAAGTGAGATTGGGCACGGGAATGGTTTGTTCCAGAGAATGAAAAGCAAGCTCTTCAGATCAGCTGAGGGTCCTGTACCGTTACCTCCATCTGCAACTGCCTAATCTGGTGTGCAGCCTCTGAAACAATGGCTCATTTCTCATAGCCACCGAACCCACTGGGGAGAGCCCTCAGAAGCCTTAAGAAGTCCATCTATGTCCAGAGCTTCCACCATGAGCTGCACTGGCTACACCACTTCTCTGCCCTGGCACAAGCTCGGCACCCTGCTTTGGACTGGTTCTGATATGACCAAGCTCCCCGTTCTCTGTGACCATGATATTCGAGACGTTACTAATGGAACGGAGCCAAACCACCACATGCTAGAGACTCCCTGAGCTGTTAGGCTGAATGTGCTATCCTGGTGCTTCCCACCAGAGACAGGAGAGCTCCGCTTCGTTACACAAAATGCACGGTCCCCCCTTGGAGCTTTCTCTGAAAGGACTCATGTAAGGATCAATGATGAAAGTTCTACCCAAAAATGAAGACACTGATAAACCAAGAAGCAGGGAAGTGATTAATCTAGGTCAGTAGTGGAATAAGGTATTAGCTCCCTATGACTGCCTTAAGAAGTTACCAGAACTTACCCCTAGGGGTAAAGCTAGAAACGTGCATGGCACTTCAAATCCTATCGAGTTGGCAGGTTCCAATGCCATCTTACTAATTAAAGTGATCAGTTTAAGCTCATAATTGATCATAAAGATAGGATTAAGTGCAAAGAGATCACATAAATAAGACCAATCTCTGCTAATAATAATTGATAAAATTAAAAAGGAGAGAATGGCCCAACATGGGAAGTGGGATACACAACAGACTCATAGAATGACAAATGCCTTAAACAGCACTCTGGCCTCCGAATCAGCCCTTAAGGCATTTGTATCTGGCTAAAAAGCCCAGGAGAGTTTCTCAGTCATGGAAAGCCAAGATACCGTGGCAAAAAATGACCTAAATGAAAGATCTCTGTGAGTGAGATCCCAGTGGAAAGAAAGGGCCATCAAAGAAGGCAGTACCTTTCTCTGAAGGGAGGAAAGAACTTTCACTTTGATTATGGACCTGTCTAAATAAGGTCAGACTTTGTGAACTCAAGAGGCTTCCATAGCCTTGGCAGCTCATGACAAGAGCCTCGGGTGATCACTGACATCATAAATAAGAGTGTCAATTGTTAAATCAACAACAGGAGTCACTGTGCACCTGATCCCCATGTAGGATCTCTGTCCTTAAAGTGTTGTACTAAGCAATTTAATGGTATAATTAACTTTCAAATAGTACTTTATACTCTGTGTGTCTGCAAACTTTTGAGATCTTTACTTAGTGTATAGTAAGTTGGTCTTCTGTATATAAAGATATAATTAAAAATGAATCTTATTGAATAATGTGATGGAAGAGAGAATAGGAGATGGGATGGTGGTTATGGGGTAAAAACCACTATAATCCAAAATGTTGTACTTTCAAAATTTGTATTTATTAAATAAACGTTTTCTTAAAAAAGAGAGAGAGAAGTCACCAGAAGCCTAAAGTAACACAGTTATGTCCTTAGAGTCCTAGAGGTCAGATGTCTAATGGAGCAGGCAGGGCCGCCTTCCTGCTGGGTTCTGGGAGAGAAGCCATTCCTGTGCCTCTTCCAGCTTCCAGAGCTCCCCGCATTCCCGGGCTCCCAGCTCCACAGCACATCTCCCAAGGCAGGGGCACAGATCCTCCAGTCTCTTTGCTCTGTGGCCTCTGCATCTGTCTTCTCATCCCCTTCTCTGATTCTTACCCTTCCGCTAGCAAAAATCTTGGTGATGACGGCTGGTCCATGGTGTAATCCAGAATCATCTCCTCAATTTAGTCACAAATACAAAGCTTCTTCAGCCATGTAAGGAGACACATCTACAGGCTTCAAGAATTAGGTCATGGACATTCGTCAGGGAGGGGACTATTCTGCCTATCATCAAGTCTAAGCCTTGACAGTGACTGAGTGTCTAGTAAAGGCACATGTTGATTCCAATCAAAATACACTTAGCAATTACTTAGGAGATACCAACTGTGACTGATACACAGGACAAAGCAACAGTAGTCCCAAAATGCTCTTCAATTAATTTCTGAAGATTTCTAAAGTAACTCACAAGTAGAGAAGACCTCTTAAGATTCTTTAGAAAGGAAAAGCATATTAATAATTAAACAGTGTGATATATTAGGCAAAGAGTTTATATTTCTAATATTTTTCCCAGAAACCTTTTATTTAAGGAATTAAAACTTCATGCTTTGCCGGCACCGCGGCTCAATAGGCTAATCCTCCGCCTTGCGGCACCGGCACACCAGGTTCTAGTCCTGGTCGGGGCGCCGGATTCTTTCCCAGTTGCCCCTCTTCCAGGCCAGCTCTCTGCTGTGGCCCAGGAGTGCAGTGGAGGATGGCCCAAGTGCTTGGGCCCTGCATCCCATGGGAGACCAGGAGAAGCACCTGGCTCCTGCCATCGGATCAGCGCGGTGCACCAGCCGCGGCGGCCATTGGAGGGTGAACCAATGGCAAAAGGAAGACCTTTCTCTTTGTTTCTCTCTCTCACTGTCCACTCTGCCTGTCAAAAATAAAAAATAAAAAATAAAAAAAACTTCATGCTTTTCATATATACAACTTTAGGAATACAGTGATTTTTCCCACCATACCCACCCTCAGAACCACACTCTTTAAAATGATTTTTCAAAGAAAAAAGAATGACAAGTCTCTCACTCTGTCTCTCCCTCTAACTCTGCCTTTTAAATCAATCGATCAATCTTTTAAAAAAAAATGTTAAAAGGGGCCAATGTTGTGGCACAGTGGATCAAGCCGCCACCTGCGACACCAGCAGTCCATGTGGGCTCCAGGGTTCAAGTCCCAGCTGCTCCACTTACGATCCAGCTCCTTGCTAATGCACCTGGGAAAGCAGTGGAAGACGGCCCCTGTCCCTGGAGCCTGCCATGCACGTGGGAGATGTAGATGGCATTCCTGGCTCCTGGCTTCAGCATTGCCCAGCCCTGGCCATTAAGGCCATTTGGGGAGTGAACTAGCATATGGAAGATCTCTCTCTCTCTCTCTCTCTCTCTCTCTCTCTCTTTCTGTGTGTGTCTCTGTCTCTACCTCTCTTTAACTTTCAAATAAATAAATAAATCTTTTTATAAATAAAAGAATGATACAAACAACCCAATAAACAGCATAACAAAAATGGCATGGAAATGAGCAATGCACAAACAGTGAGAAACCATTTTTTTCCTCTCAGATTAGCCAGTATTACCCAGCACTGAGATGTTGAAAGCATAAACCCCAAGGTGATGGCATTTGGAGGTGGGGCTTTTGGGAGGGAGAGAGGGCATAGGGTGGACCCCTTGTAATGAAGGTAGGGCTCCAGTAAAGAGATAAAGGGACCAGAGCCTGTTTTCTCCATGATGGGGCGTAGAAGGCGAAGAACGGAAGCTTGCTCTCATCCCGTGAGGCCTGCTGGCACCTGGATCTGGGACTTGCCTGCTCCCGATCTGAGAGAAGTGCTTGTCGTGCCACCCCCTGCTCTGTGGCCTTGCTTGCACCCTGCCTTGGTACAGCAGCTTCAGGACAAGACCACAAGGTGTGAGATTAACAATGCCCTTCACCGTGGCCGCCAGGGCCTGCGTGCCCTGGCTCCTCTGCCCCCTGCCTCTCCTTCTCCTGCTCTGCCCACCTGTTCCAGCCAGAAGCAAGGCCTTCTCCACGCTGGGATCTCCTACACCACAGAGATTCACCCAGAAATGCCGCTGTGGGACCCGACCTTCCTAAACACACAGGGAAGAAAGGGCACAGAACAGAGCTACAACTGGAAAATCAGGCACACAATCAAAACGCCTGTAAGTGGAGATGTAGTTAAATAAATTATTGTACAATCATAAGATTAAATACGGTGCAGCACTCAATTTATGTATGTAAACTATTTCTCACATGTACTGACACGGACAGTTTTCTGAAGTGCGTTCTGTAATATGATCAGCAATGTGCGTGTTTTTATATTATACATTTATTTTTTATATTATTTATAAAAAATATCCCCATACAAGTCCCTTCTAAAATACCAAAAAATGGCAAGAAGAAGATTGACAATTATTTTCCATTTAGCTGATTATTAATGCATATAACCCCAGAGGAAACATTTTAAGTCATTTAAAATAGTTTTCTCTCCAACTCGGAAAGAAAATGTCTTTTCTCTCTGGGTTTTCTCTGCCTGCCAACTTCTTAGGACTGTCCGAGCAGCAAACGGCTTTGTCAAGTCTTTGGAAAATTCCACTCCTTGTAGCCTGTGCTTTCCTGTTTGGAGTCAACCTATCTGTCCCATGGACTACACTCAGTCTCCCTTGAATATTTTGAGTATATTATGTGCTGCATAAAGGAGATTTAAGTGTCCTTAACGTTTTTATAAACAGATATTCCTGTCTTCCACGTGAGGAAACAGATCCCATAAAAGTAAAATTTTCTGAAATAGAGTATTTTAGTTGTGCAGGTTTAGTGAGACTGTATCAGAAAGCCACAAATTTCTGCTACAATCCTACGTGTGGCCAAACTAATCTACAGCATATGTCATTAAAGAAGCAGCAATTCCAGCTTCTAATTTTTTCTTTCAGAAAACGCAGAGTGGTCTCTGAAGGCACAATTTCTTCCTGTAAATTTCCTTGCTCTCATTCACCTGGCTTTTAAAACTTGGGGCCTCCCCCCGATTTTTTTTCATTTGTGAAAAATCAAACGCCCCATTTCTCTGTTTCCTGAAATCTTTTCCAAGCGATTCCCTCCAAAGTTATTTTTAATTTAACATTTCCTCTGCAGATCAAGAGGTGACGCTATGGACAGTGTCTCTCTGGACAGCGCCCCTCTGGCCACGCATGCGCAGTACATTCTCAGCATCCTAATGGGAATCACACAGTAGAAGACCAGGCTGATTAGCGGAGCTGCTGGTGCCAACATGGACATGACAGTACTGCACCCTTCTAGCCTGGGAAGCTAGAACAACAAGAAATCTAAAAGAGAGCTTGCAAATTCCATTTCTGGCAAAACTAGAAAGCAAATTTATGCTACAATTTCCAAAATAAATACCAGGGTTGCCCAAAGCAGCCCAAACCACACAGGAGCCACATGGCCAGGGAAGAGACGCAAAGAGAGTCAGGAATCAGTCAGGGTGGGAGGTCTCAGCAGTGGGCCCTCCCCAGCGGCTGCCTGGAGGGGTGGAGGTGGAACCATGCCACAGCAGTGGAGGCGGCCTGAGAGCGGGGCTGGTCAGGCACCTTTAAAACCTGATGAGGGGTCAGGTTCCAGTCCCGGCTGCTCCTCTTCCAACCCAGCTCTCTGCTATGCACTGGAAAAGCAGTGGAAGATGGCCTAAGTGCTTGGGCCCCTGCACCCACGTGGGAGACCTGGCTCCTGGCCTTGGATCAGCTTACCTCTGGCTGTTGCAGTCATTTGGGGAGTGAACCACTGGATGGAAGACCTCTCTCTCTGGCTCTACCTCTCTCTGTGTAACTCTGTCTTTCAGATAAATAAAATAATTCTTTTTTTATAAATATTTATTCATTTATTTATTTGAAAGTCAGAGTTAGAGAGAGGAGAGGCAGGGAGAGAGAGACAGAGAGAGAGAGAGGTCTTCCATTCGCTGGTTCACTCCCCAATTGCTGCAACGGCCGTAGCTGTGCTGATCCGAAGCCAGGAGCCAGGAGCCTCTTCTGGGTCTCCCAACTGGGTGCAGGGGCCCAAGAACTTGGGCCACTCTCTACTGCTTTCCCAGGCCATAGCAGAGAGCTGTATTGGAAGTGGAGCAGCCAGGACTCGAACTTGGCGCCTGTATGGGATGCCAGCACTGAAGGTGGTGGCTTTACCCACTACATCACAGTGCCGGCCCCTAAAATAATTCTTTAAAAAAAAAAAAAATCCATTGAGTTTTAGAGAAAGTGGAGACTCCGGCTACATGCAAACCTCACACACCATGTGCTGCCTTGGCAGGATCAGACCGTCTCTGAGAAAGACCACAAGCGTGAACCCAGAGAGCTGCCATGCGGTTTCCTCTCCTATACGGACTTTCGGCATACAGTTGCCCGGGAAAATGCACGCTGCTCACTCATAAAAAGGACTTGGCACCATGCTGACACCAAGATTACACAGGACAAGACAGGAGAAATGGCAGCAAACCCTCTAATGTGAAGAACACTTGCCAGCAAAACGCTGCCACCAAGCAATCGGACATTGTAGCCAGCTGTTACGTTGTGAATGTAAAAACGCAATAAAACAACTGTCTCTAAGAAGGAAAACCATAAATCAGCAATACAAGAAAGGAAAAAAAAAGACGCTCAGGGAGAGCAGATAATTCAGAAAATAAGGAGGAAACTTGAAGGGTGGTGATGAGAGATGTGGCAGGAAGAGGTACAGAGACAGAAACAGGTAACAGAGATGCAACAGGGCATCAGACACTACCAGAGAGGAACATACCCTGAACAAACAGAACACACTGCGAAAGGTTTAATTCCAGAAAGCTTCGCTAATGCAAAATGTGACCTAAAACCACCCAGTGAAGGGTTCCATTATGTGCTGGGGATATTAATCCAGAACAGTCCACACCAAGACACATGCAGTACATGCCTGCATTGGATTTAAGGATGAGGAAAGAACTGTAGGCAAACTAATCACAAGTCTTCAAGAGAGAAAGGGTACAAGCAGCTTTGAATAGGCAGGAACCGATAACCGATAAAACATTGTTCTCCCAAGTTCTTGTTGATAGAATTGTTAGAGGACAAACTTCAGCCAACTCAAGTCCAGGAATTATGACAAAAGAGTTGGTGGTGATCACAGAATTATTTAAATGCAATTCCAAATCAAAACCAAATGTGGAGCTGAATGGGACCAAATAGAATATAAATTTTCTAAGTGCTGACAGAGTAGAGAAAGGGAAGAGAGGAAGGGAACTAGGGCCATTCTCTCCTCCTCTTTTACAGTAAAAGAAAGCATTCGAAGCAAATGAGCCAAGTAATAATGTTCAAAGTCTATTTAAACTAAGCACTAAGAAAGATAATACTATTAATTAAATTGGGTGGTTGATGATCTCTTAGATATAACACCCCAGGCACAATTCATGAAAGAAATCATTAATAAGTTGGACTTCATTCAGATAAAAAAAAAATTCTGCTCTGTGAAAGACAGTCAAGCAGATGGAGAGACAAGCAGAGGCTGGGACAAACTGTGTGCACGAGTCACATATGACAATGGGCTCTTATCCACGTCACATGAAGAACTCTGAGAATCAACCATAAGAGAGCGAACAACTCCATCAAAAAGTGCACAAAAGGCCAGAATGGGCAGCTCACCAAAGACGACACACAGAGAGCAGTACCATCTCAGATGAGCATGTTACAAACAGCAGAAGTTCATGCCAAGCGTGGACCAGTGAGAAGTCCAAAAGTGCAGTGCTGGCAGCCCAGGGGGCCCTCATGATGCGCTGAGATGTGGCAGAAGGGCAGGTGAACACATGTTAAAGAGAGAAAATTGGGACCCATCCCTTCTATAACTCACTCACTCCCAAAGTAACAGCCTTAATCAATTCACGAGGCAGCGCCCCCACAAGTAATCGTCGCTCAAAGGCCCCCACTTCTCAATGCTGTTACAAGAGCAATTAGATCTCAGCCTAAGTTTTGGAGGGGACATTCAAACCATAGCACACACACAGAAAAACATGTCAGAGCAGGTGTCTGGTCTAGCAGTTCAGGCATCAGTTGAAATGCCTGCATCCCATACTGAAGTACCTGGGTTCAAGTTCCAGCTCCACTCCTTATTCCAGCTCCCAGCTGACATGCACGCTGGAGGGAACCAGCTGAGGCTCAAGCGGTTGGGTGCCCATCATCAATTAGGGGACCTGGACTGAGTCTCCATCACTTGGCTTTGGCCCTGGCTCAGCCTCAGCTATTGTGACTATAAGAACCAGTGGAATGGGAAATCGCTCTTTGCCCTTCCTCGTCTCTCTGCCTCTCAAAACAATGAAATAAAATCCAAAAATATTTAATAAAATAATGTAAAGTGGTGAGAATATTTTAAAAGCATGTGCAACATCTATCATTAGATAAACAAGCTAATGTAATTAAATTATTGTGATTAAGACCACAATGAGGTACTACTACACACCTATTTGGCCAAAACCCCAAACACTGACAACATCAAATGGTTGCAAGGATGTATCACTGTAGGTAAGAATACGAAATGGTACAGCCACTTTGGAAGAGAGCTTGGCAGCTCCTCCGAAAGCTGAACACTCATGTTGTTGACACACAATCCCGCAACCATGATCTTTGGTATTCACGTAAAGGAGTTGAAAATTTACGTGCACACAGCAATCTGCACACAGGGGTTTACAACAGCTTTGTGCAACATTGCCAACCAAGATGTCCTTCCTATGTGCATGGATAAACTATGGTCCACCCAGATGTGGAATATTATCCAGCGATAAAAGGAAACAGCCATCAAGTTACAAAAAGACATGCAGGAAACATGAATGCATATTGCTAAGTGAAGGATGCCAATCTGACAAGTGTACTAATTTTATGATTCCACCTCTGTGACATTTTGGGAAAGGCAAAACCAATAAGAATACTTTCCCCAGAATATATTGATTTTATCATAAAAATAGGGTAAAAACAGCCAGTTCAGTAAAAGTATAATAATTATGCAGATCTTACCGCCTGAGCCTGGGGTACTGGAGAGAGGCCACAACAACACTGCCGCACCTACACACAGAATCAAAGTCCGCACAAAGAGCACAGTGCAATTCACAGAAGGGCGACTTTACCCCCTCATTTGCTTAAATTTGATGTATTTTAAAAATACGGTATACTTCCCTTGGGTTTTATTTCCAACTCACAGCAGTAAGTTCAGCGCTTTCCAATTCTGTAATACACTAGTCATAACCTGGGATAGACAAAGCAACTGCTAATATTCCAGATAGTTCTCTTCGCAGTCTCCTTGAAGTAACATGGAGACATAGCCACATAGCCACACACTCCTGAGCCGTCACGAATTCACACGTGAGAGCACACAGTGCCCCATCATGTTCTGCTTTCAGTTTTCCACTGGTGACGTCCCAAGAAATCTTAGGACGACCTGCAAGTTTTCTTCTTAATGCGGATAGTGTATAACATGAGGCAAATTCAGTTATACAACCACACAGTGCACCCCTCACAAACACTACCATTTAAAATATCTGATGGCACACTTCCTTGCATTTTGCTCTTGGAAGTCGTCCTTGCAAGCCAAGGAAATAGCTTTGATGCGTGTTCGATTTTGCTCTGGTTACCATTACAAGATATCACAGAGAGTTGGCTTCAACAACAGAATTCATTTCCTGACAGTTCTAGAGGCTGAAAGCCCGAGGACAAGGTGCTGGCTTGGCTATCCTGAGGCCTCGCTCTGGCCTTACACACAGCTACATTGCTGTAGCTTCACATAGCCTTTGCTGGAGTGTGTAAATCTCTCCTATCCAGTCCTATTGGACGAGGGTCCCACCCCGATGACCCCATTTAACCTTGATCACCTCCTTCATGACTCTGTCTGCAAATATAGGCACACTAGGGATTAGGGCAACGCATGAAATCTGGGGGACATGATTCAGTCCAAAACAGTCCACGGCCTCAAGGAGATAATGAAGAGGTGTCTCATTAGCATGCTCATAGATAAAAGCAGCAGACATGTTCCTTCCCCCCAGTCAATAGATCTTCTCGTGACGCATAACCTTCACCCCAGGGTGCGATGTCCTGCATCTTTCCACCCAGTATTGCAATGGACACAGACACCGTCAGATTTCTCTGAAGTCTGAATCAGCCTAGAACTGGCTCCACCACCTGGTTTCACGCTAGAGGTTGCAGAAATAATTCCCATGTTCTAGCTGAGCAATGTAGAAGCGGCTAGAGTTACTTCAAGTGGCAGGTTCCTGTATGATCAAAAATTAAAATACAGCCTCATAAAGCAAAGAAAGTTGAAACTGTCCAGGGTGGAGATTCAGCTCCTCTACACCTCTGTAATAGGTCTGCATACTTACTGAACTCTCCCAGAGTGTGGCCTCTCCAGCAAGTTCCTGATGGTCCTCCAAGCCTACAAAGCATCTCAAATTATGAGCGCATTATAGTATTAGCATCCCTATGAGTGTTCTTTTGGTTTTGTTTTTGTTATTTTTTGAGCAAGGCAGGATTTACTGAAGTCAGAAACCTGCCACAGCAGCCAGACACGGGGCTCCAAGAAAGGGAGACCCGACAGCAAGACCACCTCCTTCATTTACATGAGAGGATGCTAGGATTCTTACTTTGTCATAAAATAGTAGTCAGTACGCGTGTTCTAGAAGGGCGGGTTATACAACACACAAAGCCAAGGGTACAGTCGCTGGGCAACAAGACTGAAATTAAGAGACCTGTGCTCTAAAATAAAGAATCTGGGAGGGGTTAGCCTAGGGGTTAAAAGGCCCACTTCCTGCATTCAGGTGCCTGGGTCTGATTGCTAGCTCTGGCTCTCAACTCCAACTCTCTGCTGATGCAGAGCCTGTGAGGTAAAGGGTATGATTCAAGTTACAGAATTCTCACCATTCACGTGGGAGACCTGGCTTGAGGTCCCAGCTTTCAGCTTTGGACCAGACCAGTCGCAGCCATCGCAAGCATTTGGGGACTGGACATGTGGATAGCTGTTCTTTTCCCCCCTCTCTGTCCCTCATACAAATAAAAATGTAAACTATAATAATAAAGAATCTCTGAGTACCAACAACACAGAGCTTTTGTGGACTCTTCCTCCTCTACTAAAATCCACTGGACGATCAATCCACCGCAGACCAGGTCAGGAAAACAGGAAAGGGCACACACAGAACTTCACTTCTTCATTAGCCTCTTGGATTTCATTTGGAATTTCAAGAGGGATCAGAGATCGACCTACACTAGCATCATTGCTGATGCCTCACCAGCTCTCTACTTGATTCCCTTCGTTGTTCTTTGGTTCAGAAAAGAGCCACACAAAACCGTGATTATCAATAAAATCACACAGATCAACGAGTTAAGAGTTGATTTGTGCAACTGGCTGACTCCGAGAGCGCGGCAGAAGCTGCCTTAGTTTTTGACTTTGTAGGGAAAGAGGCCCCTGGGGCAGGGTTAGTGAAAGGAGTAGACCTTGGGTGAGCTCTGGGAAAGTTTCATCCCTCTAAGAAAAAACAAAACAAAACTAAACAAACAAACAAAAAAAACACAAAGCTTAGGGAAATGCACAAATTAAACAGACCAAAAAGAGAGGAAGAGGGGCAGGATAGCACAGAAGGCAAGGGTACGGAAAATACTAACCTATCCACCCCTTTGCACACCTTGACAGAGGTAGGGGATCCAACTGCACACCCCCTTCTACTCTGGTGGACAGAGGTGGGGCAGCCAATCCAAACAGGACCCCTACTGCACGCACTAGGAGAAGAGTCAGTAACATCACAGCACAGAGAGAGACCAGCCCCACTAGGGGCCACGGCGGACCCTCCGCTCTGGGGCCCACCTCCAAGCGGAAGCTTCTCTTTATTGCCAATAAACTTGCTTTGGCTTTTGATCCTCTTGGGCTTTTCTCTTTATTTCTATGCGGAGCAGCAAGGACCAGGTGAAGCAGTGCCTCACCCCCAGGACGCGACAACTCTTAGAGATGCATTCTGTCAGGGAATTTTTATACTAATTGGAATCAGGAATGGAATTGTGGCTGAACTCTGACACAGTGTGCATGCTCCATCTGCTCTTCAGCTGTGACGCTGAGCCACTGGGACCAGCAGAAGGGACAGGGTACAACACTTGTGAGAGCGCTGGTGTGTAATCTGGGCTCCTCAATCGATGAACTTTCGCTCTCCTGTCAAGATGCAGAGCCTCAAAGAACCGGCCAGGAAGTAAACCCCTGCCTCACTTCCTCAGGAGGAGATGCTGACCTTCCTCCATGACTGAGGGCGACGCCAGCTGTAGAGTAATAGCTCCCAAAACCTCTGCTCCCGAATGAGATTCTCTTGGACAGAACAGTGCTAAGAGCCAATTACCTTGCAAACAATCTCTCCCTTTGCAAGAATTACCAATTAGTTTTCTGAAGGGGATTGGGTGGGAATGCTACTGAAAAGACAGGACTTTCAGGAATCAGGTATCATAGGAGAGAGGTGGGTTAAAATTCAGTTGTCATAAAGCATAATTCTGACAGATAATTTGCCCTTATCTTGACCTGCTAAGACACTGGCAGGCATTTAATGATCGGGTATCAGTGACAAACATTCATTACATATCTTCATTAGGTGATGGACAGATTTGTCATGGTCACTGAAGTCAGAAGTCACAGACAAGCAAAGTAGAGAGGCCCTTGCAGCAAATCAGGGAAATGGAAGAAGCTCGCTGCAGGAAAAAAAGAATGGTTTGTCCTCCTGTCACATTACTGTTGCTACAGGAATGGGTTTACAGAGTGTATCCCGTTTTGCAGGATTTCTTCATGGAACACTTGGGCGACTTTCCATGCCATGTTATCATCAAGAAATGATTTCATGACATACATATATGCTAATAAGTGATTTTTTAAACAAAACACAAGAAAATATGAATGATGATGCTTTGGTCTACAACATGGCCATAAAGACGAGAATGGGTATGGGAGGACTTTTAACTCCCAATTTTATACTCTTCGGGGCCAGTACTGTGGTGTAGCAGGTAAAGCTGCCACCTGCAGTGCCAGCATCCCACATGGGCACAGGTTTGAGTCCCAGCTGCTCCAATTCTGATCTAGCTCTCTGCTATGGTCTGGGAAAGCAGTGGAAGATGACTTGGGCCCCTGAACCTGCGTGGGAAGACCCAAAGGAAGCTCCTAGCTCCTGGTTCCTGGTTTTGGATTGGTGCAGCTCCGGCCATTGTGGCCAACTGGGGAGTAAACCAGTAGATGGAAGACCTCTCTCTCTCCCTCTCTCTCTCTCCCTCTCTTTCTTTCTCTCTCTGCCTCTCCTTCTCCCTCTGTGTAACTCTGACTTTCAAATAAATAAATAAATGTTTTTAAAAAAATTTATACTCTTCTGAGAGTCTGAATTTTATCCATTGTCATGTATTATTTTTACACCAGATAACTAGACAAAGAAAGTAAGCAAGAGAGAAAAAACACGAGAGGCTAAATTTCAAAGAATAAAGTAGAAAAACAAGTCAAGTGTTCTGTCTTTGACTTTTGGACAAATTGTTTAAATATTTTTTTCAACGATCAATATTTTAAAACTAAATATTCAGCTATTTGCAAAAAAGTCTATAAGCATGAGGCAAACTTCGTTATGGAGTCTCCCAAGATGGATCATTAGTTCTGCTCCAACCCAGCCAGCACTCATGCATTTTCTCAAAGGAGTGTGCACACCCACCATCCTGGCCGTGTGGGTTCTGTTCTTGGGCATGCTATTCCCGGGAGGGAGATTTCTGACTCAGAGCCTTTTGTGTGGCCAATCTGACTAATGACTCTAAAGAGCATGGGCTCAGAAAATTCCCTGAGAAACTGGATTTCTATAGCCTACTTTTTTATTATTTTTTATTCTGAGGTAATGCCTGGACCCAACAGGGAAATCTTTGTTTGCTTACTTTGATCGTACTAGGAGTTCGTTTACGGCAAAGGTCACAGTGGGGAAACTGCGCGAAAGGACAGATGCACAAAAAAGTAAGATTGCTTGGTGCTGTGGTTTCTTTCCAGTGCATTGTAGAGTCCCCTCTACCAGGACTCCTGGGAGAAATTTCTCCTGGTTTCAGTATAGTTAAAAGCAACAGAGTAACTAATTTGTCTTTATATGGCGGACAATGTGAATTTTGCAATAAAGCCTGTTTCTGGGTTTATAGTGTTCAAAATGTGGAATGTTGATGTCCCCACCAGCTTAGAGGCACAAACAAGTCACATTAACATTAATTCCCAAATACTACTGACAGATGGACCTCAACCCCCACAGAGAAGAACCCTTGCACCAATGATTTTCTTTTTAAAAAAGATTTATTTATATGAAAAGCAGAGTTACAGAAAAAGAGAGAGAGAGATATAGATTAAGAGAGACAGACCCAGCATCCTATTGAATGCAGAAAACTTGGAAGAATTCCTACTGAGATCCAGTACCAGACAGGGTTGACCACTCTCACCATTGCTATTCAAGATAGTCCTGGAAGATTTAGCCAGAGCCATTAGGCAAGAAAAAGAAATCAAAGGGAAACAAACTGGAAGGAGGAAGTCAAACTATCCCTATTTGTAGACGACATGATTCTTTATATAGGGAATCCAAAGAACTCTGTGGGGAGCAGCTCGGACTAGACTGTTACTGGAATTAAGACTTATTCTATGCACCTGCTCTCCCACAATATGGCGCTGGGAGAGAAGAAAACAGCTTCTACACAGCTGCCTCCAGTTCAACTAATAAACTGTAGGACTTGCTCCTGATTGGAGGAGAGCAGCGTACTCGGCGTGTGGGCAGCCGAGTTGGGATTGGCAGAGGAGGACTATAAAGGAGGAGAGAGACGGCATGCACCAGGAACATCTAAGGGGAACACCTAAGGGGAACACCTGTGCAGCCCCCGAGAGAGCCGGCCGGCGGAGTGCCGCTCCCCTGCGGAAGTGGGGAATGTGGCCAGGGGGAACTGCCCTTCCACGGAGGTGGAAGGGACAGTAGCCAACCCGGGAAGAACCAGCAGCAAACCCGGGGAGGGCCGAGCAGACGAAAGAACAGCGCAGGGTCCTGTGTCGTTCCTCCACGAAGACGGGGAGCGACAAACTCCACTAAGACACTATTGGAACTCATCATCAAAGAGTTCTGTTTTTTTTTTGTTTGTTTTTTTTTGTTTTTGTTTTTGTTTTTTTGACAGGCAGAGTGGACAATGACAGACAGAGAGACAGAGAGAAAAGTCTTCCTTTACCATTGGTTCACCCCCCAGTGGCCACTGTGGCTGGCCTGCTGCAGCCGGTGCACCGTGCTGATCTGAAGCCAGGAGCCAGGTGCTTCTCCTGGTCTCCCATGCTGGTGCAGGGCCCAAGGACTTGGGCCATCCTCCACTGTACTCCTGGGCCACAGCAGAGACTGGACTGGAAGAGGAGCAACCAGGATAGAATCCGGTGCCCCAACCGGGGCTAGAACCTGGTATGCCGGCGCTGCAGGCAGAGGATTAACCTATTGAGCCACGGCACCAGCCTCATCAAAGAGTTTTTTAAAGTAGTTGGATATAAAATCAATACGCAAAAATCAACAGCTTATGTATACACAGACAATGCCAAGGCTAAGAATTAACTTCTAAGATCGATCCCATTCACAATGGCTACAAAACAAAATCAAATACCTTGGAATAAACTTAACCAAGGATGTCAAAGATTTCTATGATAAGAATTACAAAACACTATAAAATAAATAGAAGAAGATAAAAAAAATGGAAAAATTTTCCATGTTCATGGATTGGAAGAATCAATATCATCAAAATGTCCATTCTTCCAAAAACAATTTAAAGATTCAATGTAGTACCAATCAAAATACCAAAGACATTCTTCTCAGATCTAGAAAAAATGATGCTAAAATTCCTATGGAGGCATAAGAGGACTTGAATAGCTAAAGCAATCTTATACAAGAAAAACAAAGTTGGAGGCATCACAATACCAGATTTCAAGACATACTACAGGGCAGTTGCTATCCAAACAGCATGGTACTGGTACAGAAGCAGATGGATAGACCAATGGAACATAATAGAAACACCAGAAATCATCCAAACATCTACAACCAACTTATATTTGATCAAGGATCTAAAACCAATTCCTGGAGCAAGGACAGCCTATTCAACAAATGGTGCTGGGAAAACTGGATTTCCATGTGCAGAAGCATGAAGCAAGACCCCTAGCTTACACCTTACACAAACATCCACTCAACATGGATTAAAGACATAAATCTATGACCCAACACCATCCAATTATTAGAGAATATCAGAGAAACCCTGCAAGATATAGGCACAGGCAAAGACTTCTTGGAAAAGCCCCCAGAGACACAGGCAGCCAAATGCAAAATTAACAACTGGGACAACATCAAATTGAGAATTTTTTGTACTGCAAAAGAAACAGTCAGGAAAGTGAAGAGGCAGCTGGCAGAATGGGAGAAATTATTTGCAAACTACGCAACTAATAAAGAATTAATCATCAGAATCTACAAAGAGATCAATAAACTCCACAACAACAAAACAAACAACCCACTTACGAGATGGGCCAAAAACTTAAGCAGACATTTTTCCAAAGAGGAAATCTAAATGGCCAACAGACACATGAAAAAAATCTTAATATAGTCCTACCATATGACCCAGCCATCCCACTCTGTGGAATTTATCCAAGGGAATGAAGTTGGCAAATAAAAGAGCTGTCTGCATCTCCATATTTATTCCAGCTCAATTCACAATAGCTAAGACATGGAATTAACCTAAAAGACCATCAACAGAAGACTGGATAAAGAAATTATGGAATATGGAATACTATACAGTGGTTAAAAATGAAATCCGGTCATTCGCAACATAATCAAGGAATCTGGAAAACATTATACTTAGTGAAATAAGCCAGTCCCAAAGGGACAAATATCATATGTTCTCCCTGACCTGTGACAACTAACTGAACACCTAAATGGAAACCTGTAGAAGTGAAATTGACTGAAACAGGCCGGCGCCGTGGCTCAATAGGCTAATCCTCCACCTTGCGGCGCCGGCACACCGGGTTCTAGTCCCGGTTGGGGCGCCGGATTCTGTCCCGGTTGCCCCTCTTCCAGGCCAGCCCTCTGCTGTGGCCAGGGAGTGCAGTGGAGGATGGCCCAGGTGCTTGGGCCCTGCACCCCATGGGAGACCAGGAAAAGCACCTGGCTCCTGGCTCCTGCCAGGATCAGCGCGGTGCGCCGGCTGCAGCGGCGGCCATTGGAGGGTGAACCAGCGGCAAAGGAAGACCTTTCTCTCTCTGTCTCTCTCTCTCACTGTCCACTCTGCCTGTCAAAAAAAAAAAAAAAAAAAAAAAAAAAAAAAAAAGAAATTGACTGAAACAATGACTCAATCAGCCCTTATCCTGACTGTTGAGGAACAGCTTATGTTAATTTTTTTACTATTTTCTTTTTCTACTTAATACCATTGGTTGAACTCTTTACTTAACACAGAATTATTCATAGATGTTTAAATCCAATTGAAAATTGAACCTAGTAAAAAAATAAGAGTTGGAATTAGAGAGATAGATGTACAGTTTGGCACATGTTACCATGGACTTACCCCTAAGGGCAAAGCTAAAAACTTGCTATGGGAGTCCAAATTCCATAAAGTTTGATAGTACTAATGCCATCTTACTAGTTAAAGTGATCGTTTTAAGTGTGTAACTGATCATATAGATAGGAATAACTATCAAAGGGATCACATAAAATAAGACCAAGTGTCTGCTACTAATAATAGAATTAAAAGGGAGAGAATGTTCCAGCATGGGAAGCAAGGCCACACAGCAGAGTCATAGAATGACAAACACCCTAAACAGCATTCTGACCTCAGAATCAGCCCTTAAGGCATTCGGTTCTGGCTAAAAAACCCATGGGAGCATTTCAGGCATGGAAAGGCAAGACACTGTGATAAAAAATGACCTAAATGAAGGATCTCTGTGAATGAGATCCTAGGGGAAAAAAGGGGTCATCAAAGAAGGAGATACCTTTCTCTGAAGGGAGGAGAGAACTTCCACTTTGCTTATGGACCTGTCTAAATACTGACAGACTTTGTGGACTCAAAAGGCTTCCATAGCCTTGGCAGCTCATGACAAGAGCCTCAGGAGCCTCAGGTGATCACTGACATCATAAACAAGAGTGTCAGTTGTTAATAAGCAACAGCAGTCACCATGCACTTTCTCCCCATGTACGATGTCTGTCCCTAACGAGTTGCACTATGAAAATTAACAGTAAAACTTGTCTTCAAACAGTACTTTATACTTTATGTGTCTGTGTGGGTGCAAACTGTTGAAATCTTTACTTACTATAGTGTTGGTCTTCTGTATATAAAGATAATTAAAATGAATCTTAATGAAGAATGGGATGGGAGAGGAAGTAGGAGGTAGGACAGGAGTGGGAGTGGGAGGACAGGTATGGGGGGGGGGAGTAATGCTATATTCCTAAAGCTGTACCTATGAAACTTATATTTATTAAATGAAAGCTTTCTAAAAGAGAGAAAGAGAGAGAGAGAGAGAGATCGTCCATCTGCTGGTTCACTCCCCAAAGGGCCACAGCAGCTAGGGCTGAGACAGGCTGAAGCCAGGAGCCCGGAACTCTGTCCAAGTCTCCCACATGGGTGGCAGGGACTCAAGCACTTGGACAATTATCTGCTGTTTTCCCAGGTGCATTAGCAGGGAGCTAGGTAGGGAGTGGAGCAGCCAGAACTCGCACCACACCCCGGTGGGATGGCAGCTTCACAGGCCATGGCTCTGCTTACTGCAGCACAGCTGGCCACAGTCCAAACTTCAGGAACATCCATGGGCTGTATCATGTCATTTGTTCTAAACAGAAAAATCCAATTTTGTTTCTAGTATAAGCTCAGGAAATGGAGTTGTTGTAATGATTGCCTGTAGAACCAGAGGGCAGGGAGACACTGCCTCAGCAAATTCTGGAACCAGATATTCCAGTGTCATCAGGAAGAAGCTCACTTGCTTGCTCTCGCTCTCTCGCTCTCTCTCTCTCTCTCTCTCACACACACACACACACGTCATGTTCTTACACTGGACCATCTCAGTGAGGCCTCATGCTAACTGGGGGGTGGGACTGAAAATGTTTCTTTTTCCTAACTCAGAATTGGATGATTGTCACACCTTTTGTCCAGCCCACTGTGGCAGGAGTACTGGGAGCATGTGGTCCTTGGACGGTCTATTGGCCAGGTCAGTAGGACAGCACAGTTCACGGAGGTGAGGAGGGCCCACTGACAGCATCTGACAGCTCAGTGAAGAGCATGCTCCCAGGGTCGGCTGCGCAGCTCATGGGACAATGTCTTTCCCTTTCCCTCAAACCACAAGCCCCTCCGTGCCCTGGTGAGGGCCCTTGCCACACGTCTCAAAGCTGCACACTGAAGAAGCTGAAACACCACGGAAGACATCCAGACTTTCCCTCTGGAGCCATCAGTGCACCTGCAGCAGCTGAGGCACTCTCTCCAGCAGAGGCAGATCTCACGCCTGGATCCAGGTGTATTTTCCCACATTTATTCAACAAAAACACAGTGCTGATTTGAATCCACGTCTGTCTAATTCTCCACTCATGTTCCCCCATTTTAATAATAAAGGTTAACAAATTACAGTGGGCACACTTTGTCGAAAGCAAATCTCAGCGGGAAGCTCAAAGTGCAGAAGAGATCAAAGCCGAGGTGCTTCGGCGGCGCTGGGGAAGGGAAGGGTAAAATCCTTGCCCTCGGACCGGCGCCGCGGCTCACTAGGCTAATCCTCCGCCTTGCGGGGCCGGCACACCGGGTTCTAGTCCCGGTCAGGGCACCAGATTCTGTCCCAGTTGCCCCTCTTCCAGGCCAGCTCTCTGCTGTGGCCAGGGAGTGCAGTGGAGGATGGCCCAAGTGCTTGGGCCCTGCACCCCATGGGAGACCAGGAGAAGCACCTGGCTCCTGCCATCGGATCAGCGTAGTGCGCCGGCCGCAGCGCGCCAGCCGTGGCAGCCATTGGAGGGTGAACCAACGGCAAAGGAAGTCCTTTCTCTCTGTCTCTCTCTCTCACTATCCACTCTGCCTGTCCAAAAAAAAAAAAAAAATCCTTGCCCTCTACGTTGTCTGACTCCTACCATTGGCTCGGGGAGGCATCTTAGGAACCTCTGCTACTCTGTCTGCTAACCAGGTGGAGAGTGAAATCAGAGTAAATTTTTAAAATTTTACTTGAGGCACACTTGTGTGGGAGAATCAGTCAAAGATTCTGAAGAAACGACCATTTCCTGCAGGGAATGAAGCACCGTGCTGATCCTCTCAGCCCCCTGCAGCAGCTTTCCTTGTCCCTGTCTCACTGCTGACAGGTTGACTCCAAGCAAACTGTGAACAAGGAAAGCTATGCCCATGGTTCTTCAAAGCAAATGCCCACATTTCCCAAAGTTCATTTCCCCAGCCAGGGTCAATCCCCCTACAATGAACAGAGATAAAGTATTCAACTGGACAGGTGAACTAGTTTATGGTATAGCATGGGTCATCTGATTCTACCACTGGTGTAATTTGGGAGTATATTAGTAGTGTTGTAGGCATGTCTGTGGAAGAACATCAGAAAGGGAACATAATTGAAGCCTTGCATCAGAAAAACCATGGAGTTTTTTTTGCCCCTCCAATCAGCTCATTGAGATGTTTGGTTCTACATGACACATATGGTTTATTTTCCCATAAAATCTGATTGAAATATTTTAAGTGAAAATTAAAGGAACAAAAAGCATATGTATCTTAATGATATCAAAGAGATCCACCAATAGTCAAACATGTGGAAGAATTTCTGAAAGATTTGCGTACATGAGGCTGTAGTGAAAGGTGCTAGCAACCCAGCAAATACAAAGAAAACATTTTTATTGCCCAGACGGCCTTAGAAGTAAATTTTATTCAATTCTTCCTGGAATGACATTCTAATCACACTTAAAATGTTTCAACAACTTAAAAACAGGAAATTAAACTTCAAATCCTTTATATCATGAGTATAAAATTATATAAGATATTTAAAGCTCTGTGGTTAACTAAATTAGGGAATTGGAAGATTTTTTTTTGTAAAGTAAGTAAAAATTCGGGAATTAAAGATTTATAATCAAATGTTCTTATTGTTTTTCTAGAGATTTTATTTATTTATTTGAGAGGTAGAGTTACAGACAGTGAGAGGGAGAGACAGGGAGAAAGGTCTTCCGTCCATTGGTCCACTCCCCAGATGGCCGCAATGGCCGGAGCTACGCCAGTCTGAAGCCAGGAGCCAAGTGCTTCTTCTTGGTCTCCCATGTGGGTGCAGAGGCCCAAGCACTTGGGCCATCCTCCACTGCACTCCCGGGCCACAGCAGAGAGCTGTACTGGAAGAAGAGCAACCGGGACTAGAACCTGGCACCCATATGGGATGCCAGCGCTGCAGGCGGAGAATTAACCAAGTGAGCCACGGCGCCGGCCCCCAAATGTCCTTAATGTTATTTCTCCCTTGGAAACAAGAAGTAAAGATTATTTTCACATGTCTAGGTGTTTTACAGTGAAAATTTTCTTTTAATATTCTATGAATCAATGATGGACCAAAAAAGTCCTCACACTCCTGTCACCTTCTAGGAAAGACTGTGATCCCCAAACAACAGCTGAGAGAGTAGGGGAATGGATTATTGGGCTCTACTTTCCTGTTCATAGAAGAAATCAAAAGAGAAATCAATAAATTTCTGGAAACAAATGAAGATGACAAAACAACATATCAAAACCTATGGGATACAGCAAAAGCAGTGTTAAAAGAAAAGTCTAGAGCAATTGGTGCCTACATCAAGAAATTAGAAAGGCACCAAATAAATGAGCTATCAGTACATCTCCAGGATCTAGAAAAATAACAGCAAATCAAAATGAAAACTAATAGGAGAAAAGAAATAATTAAAATTAGAGAAGGAATCAACAAAATTGAATCCAAAAAAATTACAAAACATCACCAAAAGAAAGATCTGTTCTTTTTTTTGAAAAAATAAAATTGACACACCATTGGCCCAACTACCAAAAAAAAAAAAAAAGGAGAGAGAAGACCCAAATCAATAAAATTAGAGATTAAAAAGGAAATGTAACAACAGACACCACAGAGATAAAAAGAATCATCAGAAATTACTATAAAGATCTGCATGCCAACAAACTGGGAAACCTAGAAGAAATGGATGGATTCCTGAACACATATAACCTAACTAAAATGAGCCATGAAGACACAGAAAACCAATAGCCAAGACAGAAATTGAATCAGTAATACAGACCCTCCCAAAAAAGAAAGCCAAGGACCAGATGGGTTCACTGCTGAATTCTACCAAACATTTAAAGAAGAACTAACTCCAATTCTTCTCAAGTTATTCAAAACAATTGAAATGGAACGAATACTCTCAAATTCTTCCTATGAAGCCAGCATCACCTTAACTCCTGAACCTGAAAAAGATGCAAAAGAGAAAGAAAATTACAAACCAGTTTCTCTTATGAACATAGAGGCAAAAATCCTAAAAAAATAAAATTCTAGCCAACTGAATCCAACAACACGTAAGAAAGATCACCCACCCAGACAAAGTGGGATTTATCCCTAGTATGCAGGAATGGTTCAACATTTGCGAATCAATCAATGTGATACATCACATTAACAAACTGAAGAAAAAAAACCCTAAGATTATATCAATAGATGCAGAGAAAGCATTTGCTAAAATACAACATGCTTTCATGATGAAAACTCTAAGCAAATTGGGAATAGAAAGAACATTCCTCAACACAATCAAGGCAACTTATGAAAAAACCATGGCCAGCATCATATTGAATGGGGAAAAGCTGGAAGCATTCCCACTGAGATCTGGTACCAGACAGGGATGCCCACTCTCACCACTGCTATTCAATATAGTCCTGGAAGTCTTAGCCAGAGCCATTAGGCAAGAAAAAGAAATTAAAGGGATATAAATTTGGAAGGAAGAACTCAAACCATCCCTCTTTGCAGATGATCTCATTCTACATACAGGGGATCCAAAAGACTCCACCAGTTGAGACTACTGGAACTCATAGAAGAGCTTGGTAAAGTAGCAGGGTATAAAATCAATTCACAAAAATCAACAGCCTTTGTATACACAGACAATGCCATGGCTGAGAAAGAACTTCCAAGATCGATCTCATTCACAGTATCTACAAAAAAAATCAAATACCTTGGAATAAATTTAACCAAGGATGTCAAAGATCTCTATGATGAGAATAGCAAAACATTAAAGAAAGAAACAGAACATATAAAAAAATTGAAAAATCTTCCATGTTCATGGATTGGAAGAATCAATATCATCAAAATGTCCATTCTTCTGAAAACAATTTACAGTTTCAATGTGATACCAATCAAAACATGAAAGACATTCTTCTCAGATCTAGAAAAAATGATGCTAAAATTCATTTGGAAACACAGGAGACCTCGGATGGCTTAAAGCAATCTTACAAAACAAAAATAAAGCTGGAGGCATCACAATACCAGATTTCAAGACTTACTAGAAAGCAATTATAATCAAAACACCCGAGTACTGGTACATAAACAGATGGATAGACCCATAGAACAGAAGAGAAATGCCAGCAATCAATCCAAGCATCTACAATCACTTAGATTTGACCAAGGAGCTAAAACTAATCCCTGGAGCAAGAAAAGTCTCTTCAACAATTGGTGCTGGGAAAACTGGATCTCCACATGCAGAGGTATGAAGCAAGACCCCCAACTTACACCTTAATCAAAAAATCCACTCAACACGGACTAAAGATAAATCTATGACACGATACTATCAAATTATTAGAGAGCATTGAGGAAACTCTGCAAGACATTGACATAGACAAAGAATTCTTGGAAAAGACTCCAGAGGCACATGCAATCAAAGCCAAAATTAACATATGGGATTACATCAAATGAAGAAGTTTCTGTACCACAAAAGAAACAGTCAGGAAAGTGACGAGGCAAAAACAGAATGGGAGAAATTGTTTGCAAACTATGCAACTGATAAAGGATTAATAACCAGAGTATATAAAGTCATCAAGAAACCCTACTGCAACAGAAACAACCCAGTTAAGAGATGAGCAAAGGATTAAAACAAATATTTTTCAAAAGAAGAATCAAAATGGCCAACAGATACATGACAAAATGCTCAGGATCACTAGATGTTAGGGAAATGAAAATCAAAACCACAATGAGGTTTCACCTCACCCCAGTTAGAATGGCTTCCATACAGAAATCAACAAACATCATATGCTGGTGAGGATGTGGGTAAAAAGGCACCACAATCCATTCTTGGTGGGAATGCAAACTGGTAAAGCCACTATGGAAGATAGTAAAGGAATACCTACAAAATCTGAATATAGATCTACCATATGACCCAGACATTCCACTCCTGGGAATTTACCCAAGGGAAATGAATCCAGTCAATAAGAGAGTTATCTGGACTCCCAGGCGTATTGCAGCTCTATTCACAATAGCTAAGACATGAAATCAACTAAAATGCCCGTCAACCAAAGACTGGATAAAGAAATTATGGGATATGTACACTATGGCATACTACATAGTGGTAAAGAAAAATGAAATCCATTCATTTGCAACAAAATGGATGAATCTGGAAAACATCATACTTAGTGAAATAAGCCAGTCCCTAGAGACAAATACTATATGTTCTCCTGATGTGTGAGAACTAATACAGCACCTAAAACAAAATCAGTAAAAGTAAAATTGACACTTTGAGAAGCAGTGACTTGAGCTGCCCTTGTCTTGACTGTTGAGGAACAGTTTCTTTTTTAAAATTTTTTCTTCAACAAATAGTTGAACTCTTTACTTAACATAGAGTTAATCATTTGTATATAAAGTCAATTGAGGATGGATCTCAGTAAAAAATAAGAGTGAGAATAAGAGAGGGAGGAGGAAGTTTCTATCTGTAAAGCTGTATAGTTCTGCATACATTCCTATGGACTTACTTCTAAGGGTACAGTTTAAAAACTTGTCATGGGACCCCAAATCCCATTAAGCTGGGTGGTAAAAATGCCATCTTAGTTGTTAAAGTGACCATATCAAGTGTTAAAGTGAACATATAGATAGTATTAAGTGTTAGAGTGATCATATAAATAGGATCAAGTGTCTGGTAATAATAAAAGATATACTTAAAAAGGAGAGAATGTTCCAACATGGGAAGCAGTCCACAGAGCAGACTCATAGAATGACAAGTAACACTCTGACCTCAGATTCAGCCCTTAAGGCTTCCTGGACTGGATGAAAAGCTATGAGAGCATTTCAGACATGAAAAGCCAAGACACTGTGGCAAAAAAAAATATTCTACATGAAGGATCTCTGTGATGAGACCCCAGTGGAAAGAAGTGGCCATCAAAGAAGGATGTACTTTTCTCTGAAGGGAGGAGAGAACTTCCACTTTGCTTATGGCCTTGTCTAAATACTAACAGATTTTGTGGATTCAAAAGGCTGCCATAGCCTAGGCAGCTTATGTCAAGAGCCTTGGGTGGTCACTGATGTCATACATAAGAGTGTTAATTGTTAAATTAACAATAGGAGTCACTGTGCACTAACTCCTCATGCAGGACCTCTGTCCTAAATGAGTTATATCATGAGGGTTAACTGTAAAACTAGTTCTCAAACAACTTGTGTGTGTGTGCATCTGTGTGTGTGCGCAAAAGTTTAAATCTTTACTTAGTATAGAGTTGGTCTTCTGTGTACAAAGTTAATTGAAAATGAATCTGAATGGAGAATGGAGATGGGAAGGGGAGAGGGAGGAGGAAGAGGGGTGGGACTGTGGGTGAGAGGGCGAGTATGGTGGGAAGAATCACTACATTCCTAAAGTTGTACTCAGGAAATTTGTATTCCTGAAAAATTAATTATTAATTAACTAAAAAAAGAACTTCTTGGCTGCATGCAATGTGATATAATATTTGAGACGAAAAGTGAAAAAGTGAGTAAGTGTTGGACTTCTTGATGTGAGATGACATCAGATGCCAAAATTGTAAGATACTGCAATATTTAATATAACTATATGGTAGGATCAAAGACTTAAGTAGAGCATTAGAAGATATAAAAAAGACTTATAATGTCTGATGTTATAAACATGTGGGATAGAATAAATGACAGATTACACCTTGTAGAAAAATATTAGTGAAATTAAAAGCATAGCAAAAGAAACTATCCAAAAAGATATGCAGGAGAAAAAAAGAATAGTGTATCTGTGAACTGGGGGACAACTTCAAGGATCCTAAAATATGTGTAACTGAAGATGCCCCAGGATAAGAGAATGAAAGAGACACAGAAACCTATCTAAATAAATAACAGCTGAAAATTTCTTAAGTTTGATAAAAACTATAAACCCATAAAGACAAACATCGTAAACATGAAGAAAGCTACCTAAGCACACGTGGCAATCCAATTCCTCAAAACCACTGACACAGGCAAAGTCCTATGAGTAGTCACAGGAAAAAGACATATTGCATATGGAGGAACAAAGATAAGGTTGACAGCAACATTTCTCATTAGGAACCCAGCAACTGAAAAGGCAATTGAGCAATATTTTTAAAATATTAACATATGACAAACTGTCAGACTGGAGAGTTTTATAAGATGATAAACTGTCTTCCAAAAATTTCAGGTAAAAAGACACACAAAAACAGAAAATTAATTTCAAGCAGACCTGCACTACAAGAAATGCTAAAGAAGTATTTCAGACAGAAAGTGATAACAGATGGAGATAGGACTCTAAACAAAGGAATGAAAAGAACTGGAAATGGTACCGTTATCTTATTGTTAAAATTACTTAATTGTTAATTATCTCTTAAAGTAATAATATAATGTGAGGTCTATGATGTTGGTAATAGTTAAATGCTGTATGACAAATAGCACAAAAGTTGAGGAATGATAAGGGGAAGTATACTACTTTGAAATTCTTATACCATACCTACAATGATACAATATCACTTGAATATATTAAAATAGATGGTAAAAATGTATACTCTAAGTTCTAAATCAGCAACTAAAATAAAGATTTTAGCTAATGAGCCAACAGAGTACATAAAATGGAATCACAAAAAAGACATAAACAGCCTATTTATCTCTCTGGGTGATTATATACCTTCACTTTCTCTTTCACACCAAACATGTATAAGCACCTCAAAACTTCCAAACTTCAGGAAGCGCTGGTCTCGGAAGAGAAAAATATTATAAAGGCAGAAGAAGGCCACGTTGTAATAATAAATGAATCAACTCATCGAATGCATAAAGCTCCTAAAAGATTATGCATGTAATAACAGGACATCAAAAACCATGAGTCAAAATCCAATGGGACTATAGGAAGAGATAGACAACTTTTATCTCAGTAAGTGAACAGAAAATCAGTAATGTAGAAGACACACACAACACAGTAAGCCACTTGATCTAACAGACATTAATAGACTACTCTCACAACCGTGGAATATAAATTCCACCCAAATGTCTATGCAATATTTACCAAGATTATCATATTGCGCACCATAAACTAAATCTCAATATATTTAAGATGGCCCCAGGTTATACGAGGTATGTTCCTTGACCTAAGTGGAATTAAGATAGAAATCGATAATGAAGTTATCTGAAAAATCCCTCAATTTTTGGAAACTAAATAATACACTTCCAAAGTCTACAAGTCAAAGAAGAATAAAAAGAGAGACCAAAAAAGAATATGGTTGGATAAAAATGAAAGTACATCAAAACATGTAAAATACTGCCAGAGGAAATTTACACCTTCAAATTTCTTATTTCCTAAGAAAAAAAGAAAAACTCAACTTAAGAAATTGGAAAAAGAAAAGCCAATAAAATGATGTGCATGGAAAAAATAAAATTATAAATATCAACATATAAATCAATAAAAAGCAAAAGATGAGTCTTTTTTTAAAGAAGATCAGTAAATAAATTTCTACACAGATTGATTAGATAAAATAGGCAAGACATGTATCGGTAACATCAGGAATGAGAGGACATTACTACAGATGCTAAGGAAAATAGGGAAATATTGAGAATGTCAAAAAATTTGATAACTTAAAAAAAGTATAAATGTCCTCAAAGACTACCAAAACCTCTTTTGAAGAAATAAATAGTCCTATATCTACTAAAGAAATGGAAACTGTAATCTTTCACACATAATAAATTAGTTATTAATTAAATAAACCATGCATAAATGGCTTCACTGGAAATTCTTCCAAATATTTTAGGAAAGTACAATACAAATTCTACAAACACTTTTCCAGAAACCTGATAAGGTGGTACTATTGTCAACTTATTCCAGGAGCTAAGCATTATCCTGACACCAAAACCTGAAAAACACTCCATAGGAAAAAACAACACACAACATACTTCATGAACATAGGTCAAAAAATTATGAACAGAACATCAGCAACTAAAATCAAACATATGAAAATAATAACAGATCATGCTCATGTAAGGATTATCCCATGAATACCAGTTTTGATTCATCTTTGAAAATCAACCAATATAATTCACCATCTTAGCAGACTAAAACAAAACTATATATTTATAAAATATCTCCGTAGACACAGGGAAAGCATTTGGTAAAGTCTGACATCCATCTTTTTTTTTTCTCCAGAAACCTTTTATTTAAGGTACACAAACTTCGTGCATGCCATAAATAGAACTTAAGAACATAGTGATTCTTCCCACCCTACCTACTCTCCCACTCTTCTTTTTCCTCCCCCTCCTATTCTCATTCTTATTTTTTACTAAGGTCTATTTTTAGTTAGCTTTATACACATAAGATTAACTCTATACTAAATAAAGAGTTCACTAAACAGTATTAAAAAAACCTGTTCCTCAATAGTCAAGACAAGGGCTCTTGAAAGTCATCACATGTCAAAGTGTCAATTTCACTTCTAGGGGCCGGCACAGTGGCGCACCAGTTTAACGCCCTCGCCAGACACGCTGGCATCCCATATGGGCACCGGTTCAAGATCTGGCTGCTCCATTTCCGATCCAGCTCTCTGCTATGGCCTGGGAAAGCAGCAGAAGATGGCCCAAGTCATTGCGCCCCTGCACCCACATGGGAGACCCCAAAGAGGCTGCTGGCTCCTGGCTTCAGATCAGTGCAGCTCCAGCCGTTGCGGCCAATTGGGGAGTGAACCATCGGATGGAGGACCTCTCTCTCTCTCTGCCTCTCCTCTCTGTGAGTAACTCTGGCTTTCAAATAAATAAATAAATAAATCTTTTAAAAATTTTCATTTCTATAGATTACCTTTCAGGTGCTCTATTAGTTACCAAAACATCAAGGAGAACAGGTAATTTGTCCTTTGGGGAATGGTTTATTTCAGTAAGTATGATGCTTTCCAGTTTCATCCATTTTGTTGCAAGCAACAGGATTTCATTTTTTTTTTCTTTCACCGCTGTATAGTCACTGTGGAGCCACCCGCAATGACTGCCCATAGACCCAGGCATATCCTATGCCCTCCCACGCAGCCACAGTGTTTTCAAAGTCCTGGAACACAAGGTTCTCACAGTCACGAGCACCTAGTGCCCTGTCAATTCTCCAAGCCAGACGCAGGAGTCTCCTCTTGGCTGCTTGCTGGGTGCACGGACATGAGCTGGCACAGCTGTTATATATGTCCAAAATGGTACCTGCCCTCTCTCAGCTAGTTACAGTGCACTGCTGCTGGGTGGTCAGGGATAGCGAAACATTTCCCCTGTTTTCCTGCTAGGTTGGCAGGTATACTGATCCCACAGGGCTCCAAGCCAGACTCACACCAGGCTCTTCCCGCAGGCTTTATCTCCAGTGGCTTGGGCTGTTGCAGTCTGGTCTTACCTCACTCTCCAAAGCTGGGGCTGAGGCTCTCGGCTGCTGGCGTCCTGAGCTGTGTGCATCCACACCCTCCACGTAGATCCACTGTGTCCCTCTGTGGGGAGCAACTCGGACTAGACTAAGTTACTGGAATTAAGACTTATTCTATGCATCTGCTCTCCCACAATAGGGCACTGAGAAGGGAGAAACAGCTTCTACACAGCTGCCTCCAGTTCAACCAATAAACTGTAGGACCTGCTCCTGATTGGAGGAGAGCAGCGTACTCGGCGTGTGGGCAGCAGAGTTGGGATTGGCGGAAGAGGACTATAAAGGAGGAGAGAGACAACATGCACCAGGAACACCTGAGGAACATCCGAGATGCCCCCGAGAGAGCCGGCCAGCAGTGTGCCGCTCCCCCGCGGAAGTGGGGAAAGTGGCAGGGGGAACCGCCCTTCCACGGAGGTGGAAGGGTCGGTAGCCAACCCGGGAAGGACCAGCAGCAAACCCGGGGAGGGCCGAGCAGACAAAAGAACAGCGCAGGGTCCTGTGTCGTTCCTCCGCGAAGAGGGGGAGCGACATAATGGTGCCGTGACTCGGATAAGAAGCCTAGGCAGGGCTTAGTGTCGTTCCTCCATGAAGAGGGGGAGCGACATCCCTCTAATTTGCGTGGGAATTCCTCTGCAGTTGTCTCCCTAACTCTTCCCTGAAATAGCACCCTCTCCACTTTTTTAACTAGCTTCCCCTAGACTAGAGCAGTAAACTCCTTCCCTATTCTACCATCTTGAAATTCCTGTCCACTGGTGATTAAAAAGAAAAATCTCTCATCCCAATTGGAATTTAAGAAGATTTTTTTAAACTGACAAAAGATTTCAGTCAAAGGCCTACAACTCAAATGGTTAATGGTGAGTGAGAGTGCTGTACTCCCAGCCTGAGGAGGAGGAGAATCCTGCCTACTCTCCCTGTCCTGTTCAACACTGTGCTGAATATTCTAGTCAGGGGAGTAAGGCAGAAGTTCTAAAATGACAGGGTCCAGACCGGAAATGAAGAAGATTGCCTTTATCCATGGACCACACGAACATCTGTGTAGCAAATGCCAGGGGCTCACCAAAGGTCCTCAGGAGCCAAGCTTGCAAGCTACCATAGTAATAGGTACTAGCAAACATAATTCTAAAATTAGCAACAGACAGAAATTGAAATTTTAAAAGAATATCATTTACAAAAGCATCCGAAAATATAAATGCCTAATAATAATGCTAGGAAATAATAGAACACTATAAAACATGGTTAAGAAAAATAAAAGAACTAAATAAATTAGAAATATATCCTACCTATGAATTAGAAGACTCAGTATTACAACGATCTCAATTCTCCTCCAAATTAATGTATAAATGTCAAACAATCTTAATCAAACTGCTTGTATTCTTTTTTCAGAAACTGACAAGCTACCTCTAGCATCTATTTGCAAAGAAATGCAAACAGGCAGGAAGAGTCAAGGCAATCTTGAAGAACAAGAACAAAGCTGAAGTACTTATAATATCAAATATTGAGATCTAAAATGAAGCTACAGTGGTTATGAGCATGGTTTTGGCCCAAGAACAGACAACCTCCTGGGAGAAAATACGAACAGCACGGAAACATCTGTATGTGTCACTACCTAACTTATGACAGAGACGCAAATGCCAAACGAGCGTAGGACGGCCTTCTGCCCGATGCCTCTGGGCCAACTGCTGTTTGTGTACACAGTCAGACTTCTGGACTTCTATCTTAGATCATACTAAATACTTAAGTGTGTTATAAAGCTGAAGCCTAATACACACGAAAGCACTTACGTCCAAGTACAGAAGACCACGTTAGGATCTTGGAATAGTGAAGATGTTTTTAGAAGGACACAGAAAAGCATAAACTGAAACACTTCTTACCTCGTTAAATTACACTTTATGAAAATTAAGGCCTTCAGTTAAGACCACCATTAAGACAGCAAAAAATCAGACTTTGGGAGAAAATACTTGTTATTCTAAACCCAACAAGACACCTGTCTGGATTCTATAAAGAGCTTCTACCAGTCAACTAAATATAGACAATTCAGTCACAATGTATAATTCTTGAATATACACTGTTCAAAAGAAGATGAACTGATGACCAATAAACAGGAAAATGTTATCAACTTAAAGAGAAACTGTAGGCTGGTGCTGCGGCTCACTAGGCTAATCTTCCACCTGAGGCGCCGGCACCCTGGGTTCTAGTCCCAGTCAGGCGCCGGATTCTGTTCCAGTTGCTCCTCTTCCAGGCCAGCTCTCTGCTGTGGCCAGGGAGTGCAGTGGAGGATGGCCCAGGTCCTTGGGCCCTGCACCTGCATGGGAGACCAGGAGGAAGCACCTGGCTCCTGGCTTCAGATCAGCACAGTGCGCCGGCCATAGCAGCCACTTGGGGGGTGAACCAACAGAAGGAAGACCTTTCTCTCCCTCTCTCTCTCTCTCTCACTGTCTAACTCTGCCTGTCCAAAACAAAAAAAAACAAAAAAAAAAAAAAAGGAAAAGAAAATGTAAATAAAACTAGTTAGAAAACACTACACACTCACTAGCATGGCTGAAGTGGGAAAGACGGTGAATCCATCTTCGGAATTTAGCGAGGACGTGAAGCAGCTGGCACCTTGAGTATAAACAGATGCAGCCACTTTGGGAAATGTTCAGCACTATCAGTTACCATTTTATATAGCTAACAACACACACACACACACACACACATACATGGAACTACCAATTCTGCTAGGTATATATCCAAAGAAAAGACATACATATGTTCACCAAAAGGTATACATTAGGATATTCATAGCAACACTATTTGTCAAAACTGCCCAAATGCCCATCCAACACTGAATGGATCAATTGTGGCATGTTCACACAATTGATTAGAACAGCTGACCCACAGAACTCTGATCACAAACGGGGTCAATCTCGCAGCATAGTGTTAAATGGAAGAAACCAAACACAAAGCGGGTGGAGGCAATCTATTGAAAGCAGCGAGAACTGTGACTCTTCTTGGAGGTGGACTGTGGACATGAGAGAATGCAGGGTGCTGGTAGCCTCTCCTCCTGCTCTGGGAGTTCGTTACACGTGTTGCTCAGGTAGTGAACATTTAAAGAGCTGTACAGGCACTGGGGCGCAGTTGGTAAAGCCACAGCCTGCAGTGCCAGCATCCCACTTGGGCGCTGGTTTGAGACCTGGCTGTCCCTCTTCCGATCCAGCTCTTTGCTATGACCTGGGAAAGCAGTAGAAGATGGCCTAAGCCTTGGGTCCCTGCACTCACACGGGAGAATCAGAAGAAGCTCCTAGCTCCTGGCTTTGCATCGGCACAGCCCCCACCTCTGCGGCTATTTGGGGAGAGAATCAGTGGATGCAAGACCTTTCTCTCTCTCTCTCTCTCTCTACCTCTCTGTAAATCCGCCTTTCAAACAAATATATCTTTCAAAAATTAATTAATTAAAAAAATAAAGAGTTGTACAATTATATGCACTTAAAGGAAGAAGGAGGGATGGAGGAAGGGGAGTATCATTACATTCTTGGAATCATACCAAGGAACTACATTGAATCTGTTCTCTTTGTGTTAATATCAGATCAACACTAGAATAGATGAGAAAAGAATATATTATAAGGTAAAAGTTGTATGTAGTTCTTGTATCTGTGCAATGGCGCAGGAAACTGTGTTTAAAACTGTACATGGCTTTGCTTCTGTTTGAGATTTGTCCTTAGAATAGATTCTTTAAAAGATGGAATCCAGAGCAACTGTTCTTTGAAAGTCAAAGACTTTCACTTATTATAAATATTCTTATTGTTAACAAATGATAAGTAAATGATAAACATAGAGCAAAATAGATTTATAAATCAATTCTTAAAATTCTACTTCCAAACTTAATGGGAAAACTGTCAGTTAACTCTCCAATGTTCGCATTATTTCTTTTTTAAAGTAGGAGAAGCAGAAACCCAAGCAAGACAACCTTGTTGGGAGAATTGTAAAGAGATTCTAGCAACCCCAGATCTTTGCCTTGTCATCCTTGGCTAAGTTGCCTGGAGACAAGGTGAAGTCAAGGTTAGCCAGCCCACCTGGGAACCCTTCCCCGCTCTGACACTTACTGTGCGAGTCACTTAATTTCTCTGTCTCAGATTCCATTTCTACAGAATCAGAACAATTAGAATACCCATGGCATAAAGCTGTCTCAGGATTAAGTCAATCAATACACAGAAAGCTCTCAGCACACCAAGTCAGGCTTACCCACAATCCCTGTTTTAATCTGATCTACTCAACTGCAGAAACAATCAGAACCCTTCTTAGTGACGAGATTGGAATATTTTTCAGAGAAACCATAATTCTGAGTTGGTATTAAGTGCTCAGTGACTTTTTGACACCTGCACAGATTTGTCTGCTTGTCTTGCGTCTGACTGAGAACAGAAATGTCTCCAAGTTTGCATGTATGAGAAAGGTTTAAAATGTTGAGCAGACTGGCCTATCAGAGGAACTAAAGTCTCCTAGCACAAGAAGACTGTGTCTGGAGTGAGACTGCTCGTGACCCCCTCATTTCAGACTGCAACAGCACAGTGTGAGGGGCAGCAGCAGGAGGCTGATTACCCTTCGCTTTCCCTAAGAATTGATGAAGGCTACGAGCGCTCACATCTCAGGTGTGAAAACATGACCATATTTCCTCCAGGCCTGGAGGCCGAGCCACATGTCTTCAAGGTACATTCTCCACATCTCTGTCTGTATGCAAAAGCTTCCACAAGAAAACCTCCAATCTTAGTCAGGGCAGAGGCATTGCCTGTACGGTTTATTTCATCTTTTAGGATTTATAAGGATGCAAGAAACTGGTAATGCAAATTTCTCAACTCACCTACAGTCTGAGTTCCGCTGCAGGATAATAAGACATGAGGGCAGGGGAGGCAGTGCTCACCCAGGGATGCTGGGCAGGCGCTCGGCACGGAGGGAGTTGTGTCCATCAGCGTAGAAGCCACTGGGAGGACAATTCCCCTTCAAGGTCATGTGACTCAGTCTCTTCAGTAGCTGCAACTGGAAAGACAAGCATCACTTGCCTTGTCAGGTTGTTGATCAACAGGACAACCCTGGGGTCAGGTTCGTCAGAGAGATCGGAACACCTCAGAGGGTCTGGACGGAAGAAATACCACTTGGGTCTAGGTTCCTCTGCTGTTTGGATTCTGCTGCTCTTTTATCACAACTCAAAAGAGTTAAGTTTTCTACAACCTTACTCTGTAGAAAACAGAAGTCAGAAGTAAGCAAATGTCTTGTGTTTGGGGTTTTCTTCTACAGAGGAGTTTCCCTGCTGTAAACTTGCTTGTTAAATAAAAGATCAGCACAGACGAAAATTCCTGATGAAATTCAGCAAAGACCAGAAATTTTCTGCATATTACGTTTTTTCCATTGTGACTTTGGTGTGGATTCTGAGGTTCAAATCAAACGTTCTTTGTGGGATTCTGTTAAAAGATTCTGCAGACTGTCAAGTCGTGATCAAGTCACAGAGCAGCCGCTGTGCAGAGCACTGAGCCTGGAACACAGAGATCATCCCTCCCCGCCCCCCCCCAACTTCCAACTTCCAACCCACCCTCCCAACACAGCCAGAACAGTATCTTTGAAATGTAAACAACTCAAGACCCTTCAGCAGGTCTCCATTGTATTCACAGTAAAACGTGAGCTCCCTGTGCCCGCTTTGGAAGCTCCAGCTGACCGCCCAGAGGCCCTTCCACCCTTCCACCCGATCATTCACCCTGCTCCCACCGTGTCCACCCAATCTGCCAAGACTTACAGACTCGATTTACTCAGAAATCAGTTTCCATTTTCCATCGTCAGCTGTCAATGTCAACAATGAAAAGCTCCCTAATGAACCTCTCCCAGCTCGCCAGCACCCTGCCACAGGAAGCCACCATGGTCCTTCAACAGCATGGGCCTGGTTATAATATTTGGGTGCTTACAATATTCCAGTGGCTCCTCACTGCAATCATGCAATCACCGAAAACTCTTCATGTGACTTAACAGGAATTTCATAATCTCTTATCTAACCCCATATCTGATCCCCTGTCCTGTCCTACACATTCAGACCCCCCAACTGCCACTTGTACAGTTTTCAACCATGACCTCAAATCCCACTTACACAGTGCTCTTCTGTTGGACTGAAATGTCCTTTTAATCTTTCTCTGAAATAAAGTTTCAACCCATGACCACTTAGGTGACCTTGAAAGCACCTTGTTCTTTTTATGAGATGCATTTACCATCACGGATTGCAATTATTTTACCCTGTAGACCAGAGGTTGGTACAATGGCCTTTGGGCTGAAAGCCAACCCACAATTTGTTTTTGTAAATAAAGTTTTATTGGAACATAGCCATACCCATTCATTTGCAAATGGTCCACCCATGGCTGCTTGTTTGCTCAACAGCAGAGTTGAGTAATCAAGACAGAGTCCATATGGCCAGCAAAACCCAAAATATTTCCCATCTGGACATTCATAGAAAAATTCTGCCAGTCCCTGCTGTGGACTCTGGAGAGCAATGAATCAGGTCTCTTTCACCTTTCACCTTGCGACTGTCACACTTTATCTAAGGTTCTCAAAGGTCTTGCCACCTGAAGAACTCAAAAACTCTGAACACATTTGCTTTCAATAATTTGCAGACTTATATAAGAAAGCATCTCACCTCTAACACTAGTTAGTAAATTAGCTGTTGAGTGATGGTTGCTATCCAATTTAAAAAAAAAAAAAAAAAAAAAACAGAAGTGTTTTCTATTCCTAGTTACTATTTAACAGTGCAACTAAAGTTTCCACTTTTGTGCAAACCTAAGAAGACAGGGCTCACTGCCAGCTAACAAATGATATGCAGTAGAGGAAGCATTCTGCAGGTGCACACTTTAAATGCAGCCTCCTCTCCAGTGCTTCCTTCTGCTGGGGACAAACCAATGCTTTGCATGCATTCCCTTCTCCTCCAGCATGGCTGAGAGAACTCTGAAGGGCAGGATGGAGAACAGGAGAGGAACCAAGCTCAGAACCAAGTAGGCTTTAAAACTCAGTTCTCACTGTATGCTGTGTAAACCCCTTCTCGATATCTTACGTCTCCATTCAGAGACTGAGCTGCAGTAATACTGGGAAAATTCCCTAGGGGCCAGAAATTACGGCTCTGGGAGCCCTGGCCGTGTTACTCCCATGTTATCTGCATTTTGATGGGCTGCGTTTGCTTACTTACTGGTCAAGAAGAGAAAAGAGCAGCATCAGTCCACCTTTGGGCTTATTTCCTCCAGTTGCAAGCATGCAATACTTGTATCTATATTTATGCTTCTTTAAAAAAAGATTTATTTATTTATTTGAGAGGCAGAGTTACAGAGAGAGAGAAGGAGGGGCCGCAACAACCGCGGCTGCGCCAGGCTGAAGCCATGAACCTCTTCCAGGTTTCCCAACAGAGGAGGGTACAGAGGCCCAAAGACTTGGGACATCCCCACTGCTTTCCCAGATACATCAGCAGGGAGCTAGATTGAGAGTAGAGCAGCCAGAACTTGAACTGGCACCCACATGGGATGCTGGCCCTGCAGGCCATGGCTTTAACCCACTGAGCCACAGCGCCGGCTCCCATATTTGCACTTCAATATGATCTCATGTTGTTCGTTGTTTATACAGTAAAGAGCATTTTTTTTTTAAGATTTACTTATTTATCTGAAACTGAGAGTTACAGAGAGTGATCTTCCATGCACTGCTTCATCCCTAATGGCTGCAATGGCCAGCACTAGACCAAGCCGGAGTCAGGAGCTTCATCCAAGTCGCCTATGTGTGTGACAGGGGCCCAAGCACTATGGCCGTCTTTAAGTGCTTTTTCCAGGCCATTAACAGGGAGCTGGATCAGAAGTGGAACTGATGGGACTTGAACCAGCACCCATACAGGAGGCTGGTGTCTCAGGAGGTGGCTTCACCTGCTATTCTACAATGCCAGCCCCAGCAATCCTCATTTTTCAATTCAAATATCTAGTGGCATTCAACTACCAAATACTGAGTGCCTGTTAAGTAGAGGAATCTAATCTACTTGGTTTGTTTCAGTATGTCATCACAAAGCAACTCAGTTATTTTACAAGGGAAAATCATAGTGGCCATTTCACCCTTGAAGAAACTGAGAGTTCAAGGAATTATCCAAACGCATGCATCCGGGAAATGCAACTGAGCTGAGCAAGCAAGGAACTCCCTTTCATGCTAGACTCATAAGTCTTCATGGCAGGCTAGCTCAACTGGCTAGCGGTTAAAGTTCAGTCCTGATGAGGTCAAAGCCAAAAACATGAACTTTAACTGGGGACTTTCCTTTGATTCATCACTAAAAATTCAACATTTAACGCCAGCTGGTCAAAGTATGCTGTTGTTCACTAGGTAGGGAGGATGAACAAGTGGCACTCAGTATAAACCCATGGTCCAAACCGGAAGCAATACTCAGAAATCATGTTTCCTGATAAATAACCAGATCATCATTGCTTTCCAAAACCATTAAAGTTCTATTTAAGCTAAGAGTCCTCCAATGTTTCCACCTCCTGGCCAAGCAATGGGTAAGAGAAAAGCAGAGGGTGGTTGAACCGGGCATCATCCATGGATCTCTCTGGCCCACTCTCTCATGAGACAGAGATCAGATGAAAATTCATGAGGCAGAGCAAAGCCCTGCTGGACTGTGTTCCTCAACTCCTTAAACCAGAGGCAGGAAGCAGAGTGGAGCCCAATTTTTCTGACTCCCGGTTACTGACTATTTCCACCAAATTAGGGGAAGGGTACACTGTGGCCCCAATTTCCAAGAGAGATTTTCTGACCCTCCTGAGTGAGGGCCACTGTTTCCCTTGGGCATCGGCCAGTTCTGCTGTTCTACTTTCTCAAGTCCCTGGGAAATACTCTGCTTTTCCCTTAATCTTTTTCAAACTTACGCTGAATTTTTTTCCTTCTTTTCTTCTTCATTGGTACCCCTCCTTCTCAGAGTCCTGGACCACACCATTCTCTGTGAGCAACATCCCTGAAGCTATATTTCATCTACAAAACACCGCGCAGCCTCTCCACACGTGTGTTCCTGCAAGCACCACACAGGTTCTTAAAGATAGATTCTTCTGTTCTTTTCATCTAGAAAATCTTGGGAACTTTCTACAACGCGAGGGGCATTCACAGAAGCAGTGATTTTCAGCACATCCCTCCCTGTGGAGGTGAATGGTCCTTTTTCTTTAGACTGTGTGACTTGGCAGGCACCTGGCAAAGATAACAAACAATGACTAATCCGACTCACAGAAGGAATAATATATTAAAACGTGAATCCAAATTTTTAGGACTTACATGATATGCATGGCTTTTAGAAAATTAGTCATTCTTTCCTTAAATAAATGCAAGGCAATTAGAAATACAGAGATTTGATGGTGTTGCAATATGCATAATGAAAAAGATTATGTTTAAATCAGCATCAAATTTTAAATTCCGTGTTTAAAATTTGACTTTGAAGCTCCAGGATGCTCAGTGAAAACTCTAAGTATTTAGGTAGATTTTATCAGATTGATGACATTGTTGCTCTAAATTACTCATAAGCTTGAAACAAAAGTGATGGGACTCTCTGATTTATGTCAACTTGTGGTGGTTCCTGTAGACAGCATTAGGGTCACCCAGAGGACTTGCTAAAACGCAGACTGCTGAAACCATAGCTTCTTGCTCTGAAGCTCTGAGTCGGGTCTGGGTATTTGCTTTTCCACGTTAGGTTGGTCCTGAGACCACAGTAGGAGAACCATGGCATTATACCAATGAAGCTAGGACTTCTTTTTTTAAAAAAAAATATATTGTATTTATTTATTTGACAGGTAGAGTTATAGACAGTGAGAGGGAAAGAGAGAGAGAAAGGTCGTCCTTCCGTTGGTTCACTCCCCAAATGGCACTACAGCCGGAGCTGCGCCGATCTGAAGCCAGGAGCCAGGTGCTTCTTCTGGGTCTCCCATGTGGGTGCAGGGGCCCAGGCACTTGGGCCATCTTCCACTGCACTCCCTGGCCACAGCAGAGAGCTGGCCTGGAAGAGGGGCAACCAGGACTAGAACCCAACACCCATATGGGATGCCGGCACCACAGGCAGAGGATTACCCAAGTAAGCCACGATGCCGGCCCACCTATGACTTCTTTCTTGATGTAGACACCTTAAGACAAAAACAACCTCAGACACCAATCCTTTGACAAGAATCAGATTTGGATTCTATAAAGGTCTCGAGTAAATCATTGTGGGAAATTTCACCTTACTTCTTTTTGACGAAGTCACTTGGTCCAGGTGTGCGTCCAAGTACTCATTCCTAGCCAGACAGTCAAATCTAACTCCAGACACTTCGGCAGATACTTGGAGAACATAATAAAATGCTCACAAGTGCAATGGATCTTGTGAACACCTAACAACTGCCCTGGGAAACTAGCAGTGCACTGCTCAAACCATGCAAATGATGGGTAATGTTCTTAACTTGAAACATGGAAACAAAGAAACACTCCACGGTTTTGCTGTTAGGAACTACCTGGGTGGCGTCGGTCATGCAGCTTCCTTCTTGCCCTGAATGAAGTCAAAGGCACTTTGTGGAGCAGTCAAAATAAATATTAGCAAGGTACGAAAGAATGAAATAACAAGGAAGGATTTATGCAAATAATTGCCTTGTAGCTACTTGTAATACTACTGCAGTTGTTATGCACTGGGGAAATAGTCCTGGCCTTTCTTCCAGTTACCAAAAAAAGGAGGCGAATGTAAATCACGCTCATTGACTTCCACCGTGACAGTGTCTGCTCCAGCAACGCAGTTCACAGAGATTTATGGGGAAGGCCAACTGGTTTGGCGGCTCAGGAGCTGTTGGGCAGAGAGATAAGCACAGCCTGACTTGAGAAACACTTAAGAGCCCTTCGGTGTGGTCTGCGTGGATCCTTGCTCTTCCTGGGTCTGTTTCCTGAATGAAAATAATCTTTTTTTGCAGCCAGTTTTAGAACCTTTTGTTACAAACTCCAAGCTTTCAGCAGGGGCTTCAGGCTCCACTGCGCCAGGCCTGGCCCGGAATGGCCAGTAACAGCCACGAAAGAACTTCATCATTCCAGGTGCAAAGGCGTGATTACGAGTGTCACAACCCTGAGTGCCAGAACGCATTTGCAACAGCAGAGGGACAGCCCCGGCGGTGGTAATGCGTCTGCATTCTGCGCCTGACCTGGTAGTACTTTCAGCCTCTGCAAGGGGAAAAGATCAGCTCCAGAAAGGTTGTCTTGAAATGAAAAATCAGCGACACCGCTAACTGCCTCGCTCTGCAGCACAGCCTCGCTCCCCACCCCCTCGGCTGTACCCGGAGCCAGGCCTCTCGTGCACTGCACTCTACCTGAGGGCTGTACATTGAGCTGCAAGCTGACGCCAGGGCCAGGAGGAGGAGAAGGCATTTCACATCGTGGGAAGTGCTGTGACCACACAGGCACAGGCTCAGAGATGAGGGCACAGCGGGGATAACCGTCTCCTTTGTAAACACTGCCGTCATTTGTTCTTTCTGGTCTGGTCGTGGTGGTCATCATTCTTTAGCATGAGAGGTCGGGAATGAGTATCCGTTCTACTAGACTGACCATAGTCCAGAGTCGTTGTTGAGGACATTGCAAGCCCAAAACATTTTAACCTTTACGTTGTATCTTGCTAGCATAATAACACCTGTGTGAAATTAATGATGGGGTCTTGCAAAGACAAATGTAACCTAAGAGGAAAATATTAAATATGTCTCAGAGCTGTTTCCCACTGTTCTCAGATGACCTCGTGTCTGGACCAGGCTGTGCAGGCACAGGATTTGATTCAAAATTTGATTTTATGACACTATATGTCATGAAAATGTAGTCGATCGGTCACACACACCTGCCTTTGTAATAAAGAAAGATTTGAAGTAATTTTACAATATTTTCCAGATATGCTTAAGTCTAGTTGCAGCTATAATTAACTTAAGGAGAGCACTCTTGAAGCTATTTACAAATGAAATGTCTCTAGGGGTTAGTAAATTGCATGCTTTTGAGGTAATTTCCCAAGGAAGAAGCTTTTATACCCTCCCATGAAATCCCTTGGACACCTCCTGTGGAACTCGGTTGACGTTCATAAACAACATAATGACTACATGTCAAGCAAAGAGTGATAAAATGTGGGTCCTCAAAGAGAGAGGCAGAGCCCTCAAGCTTGCTGGCTCTCTGTTGATATGAATAACAGAAAATGAGCCCACAAAGACATTGGGAAATATTCTTTCTTTTGCAAAGGTGGGTAATTATTTTCAACATTACAAAGCAACTGTCTCTTTCTTGTTTAAAATACTCTAGTTATTACCATTTTTCAAGGGCAAAATAAAATTCTTTAATAACATAAGGACTTTTCAAAATATACACTTAGATAAAAAAATCATCCTCTGTGAAAAATCATGCTCCATGAAGGTGGAAGACCAGTAGGTAGTATCATTCAAATTAGAAACTCATTTGTCATTCCCTCCCACAGACACTGATCTTTGTCTTTAAACTATTAAATGTAAACTTTAAACAATGTGCCTCAGATCACGTGTGTACTACATGACACTATATGCTCCTAATGTGTCATCTACCACACATTTCACGCGTCCCCCCGTGGAAGAAACAAGAAATAGATCTTGCAACGAGTAAAAAGTCTCCTGGTCAAAGTTCTCAGAAGCTGAACAATTATAGGCTGAAAGAGGGTCAATTCCCACGTATAAGCCCACAGCCCGCCTGTTAGAATTTCAGGAACCCCAAATTATGATAATTTTAATTCTCACCGTGTGCCATCCTGCCCTGTCTTTTCTAAGTGTATGCATATTTGTGTCACGGTTGGTCACAACCGTATCATCACCTTAAAGTGGAAGTATTAATACATATCCAAGTGTTTTGTATTTGTTTAAAGTTACAGAGTTATTCTAAGTTCAACCAAATACAACAAACCAAGATTTTTAAGAAAGAAATTATTCTGCCAAAAATAATTCACTGTAGAATATAAAATATTTTGAATGAACTAGTTTCAATAGTAAATGTTTCTATCCATAGTAGAAACAAAAGAAATAATCATAATATCTTGGGAACTTAACTCAAGATAGAATAGCTTTTAGGTCCTTAAACCTAAAATACATTATGTCTGAGAAATCAGGTGCCATAACACTAGTATATTAATTTCTCTAGTGTTTTTGAGTTTTCAGAACACTTTCAAACATATCAGTGTGTCTAGCCTTCAGGAAAGTTTCCCAAGACACACATCTGTGCAGCAAAATCTGATAAAGCCAACGCTAGCACCTGTATTCCCCATCCCCAGTCAACTGTTTTTCTCTGATAGATTCCCAGTATAGTAGACGTGGAAATATTCCCCAAGAAAACACATCCTCAAATTTCGAAAACATGGATTGTCTTCCCACAATTCCTGTATGTGTGCACAGCCACCGCCTGAACCCTTCTTCCTAACACACCTCTCACAGTCCCTCTGCTGGGACTCCCAGGACCTCTCCATGGTCCAGCAATGGAAGAGCGAAGGCCTGGCTCAGCATTAGGGAGCCTAGAGCTGGAGTCTGTCCTGAATGATCAGTGGCGATGCAAGCCTGACCCTAAACATTTTGAAAATCACCCTTAGTTCATGTGTCCAGCCAAAATGCAATGGGTCCAAACCAGTCGGCACAGGGGGACGGCATAATCGTCTATCACTACCTAGCTCCCTTGCATTTCTTATTCCAGTGGCCTCAGTAACACACTCACTTCTTGGGGGATGTGTGTTCATGTGATGAGACACATGTGAAGGACTTTTTGTGTTGGTCATTAATGAGGAACTTGTGACATCTTGATAGAGCAAGCATCAGAGGGGATTGGCATCAAACACTGAACACGAGAGGTGTTTCATGTTTGCACTTACTAGTTACCACGGATAACTAAAAATGAACACGGACTGATGTCTGCAAGAGGGAACAGAAACCAGTCTTTCAAATCAGTTCACCCTTGAGGTTCTCCAGTGTTGGGGCACTGAGTTTTCAAAGACGGGAAAGCCCAAAGCAGTGGTTCTGAGATAGCTTTCCCTCCCTCCCCTTTCCCCTCTTCCTGGTGCCCAACAATTTTTCTCTGGGATCACAGCCCCAGATAGACTACACTGACTCGGACTCTCTTTCCAGAAAGAGTTAAAAGTTAAAGTAGATAAAGGTCTCAAGCGGACGGTTCTAAATACAGTTTCAGAGCTCAAAAGAAGTCGAGATTTGAGTTACAGATTCGGAAATGATTCTTGAAAAGTTGTATTTAACGCTTTAGCGGGCAGATGGAATGAGAAGACAAAGACAGAAAAGGCAGAACCCAGTGAAGAGAGAAGAGCTTCAGACAGGACTGGAGGGGGGAGAGACGTTATCAAGGGACACAGAGGATGAAGACCTAGCAGAAGAGTGGGGGAAGTAGCAAAATCAGAAGGCCACAAGTAGAGTTTCTACAAGAATTATTTTCTGTCTTGCAGCACCAATCCAGGATGCCCGACGTGCAGGGCTGAAGAAAAGCAGAAAAATAATGCCTGACACACTCTGGGTTGTTGCATGACAGAATACAGCACGCGAGCGTGTGTGCAGGCTCCTCGGGCCGCTGGCAGAACACAATTGGCACTGGCTGTCCCCAGCAAGCAGGGGTTCCAAGACAAAGGGCCACTCGCCTGGGCGGCTTGTCATTCTCAGTTGTTAACCCCAAAAGGGCCTACAATGTCATAGCAAAGTGAGTTTCTTCAAATCATTGCTTCTCAGAAACACTAGCTGCACTTCAGTAATTGCAAATGTGTGCGTGTGTGTGTTCATTCAAAAATGTGGCCTGTGGGAGTCTGGGCCAGCAGTTCAGGTGCCCGAATCCCATATCCAGTGCCTGTATTTTATTCCTGGTTCTGGCTCCGAGTTCAACATCCTACTACAACAGATTCTTGATGGGCGCTCAGGATGGAGTGTTCCTGCCACCACATGGGAGACCTGGATAGCATTCCAGGTTGTTGGGGACATTTGGGGCGTGAATCAGCTATTGGGAGTGATATTCTCTCTCTCTCCCTCTCTCTCTCTCTCTCTCCCCCTGTCTCTTTCTTTGTGCCTCTCAAGTAAATTTTTTTTTAATTGGAAGGACATATGTAAAGAGAACAATAGCTACCATAAAATAATGACATTACTGGAAAATCTTTACCTTTTCAAAATACTTTTACATATTTTCTGAGATATTTTTGCACAGGGCATGTTTCTATGTTATGATTTGTATAAACAGTATAGCTATTTTTAAGATGAAAAACACAACTCACTTAGGTAAACATGTTTCCTTTGTAAATTGTTAGAACATCTTCATTGTGCTGCCCCGTGTTTGCTGGATCTTCTGGATCCAACCCAGATACACGGGATCATCGCCAAGCAGTCACCTCTGGGTGGAAGACTAGCAGAGGCACCGCCCCTGCGGGCTCAGCGTAAGCAGACCCTGGCAGGCATATGAAAGCGTTTTCATTGTGCCAGGATTAAAATGCATTGGTCCCGACGGTACCTGGCACCTCAGCTCTGGGCTCATCTTTCCCCCTGCAGAAAGGTGTGGGAGGAAACTGACAAAACTTAATCCTGAGTAAGCTAAGTCCGAATCACCGGTACTCTCTTCAGAAGGGGACAGGTGGATTTACTGTGCTGTGTTCTGTTTTTATTAATTTTGCTTGTTCCAGCCAGTAACTGTGTCAGGGACGCTGGGCGCTGAAAGGACTTGGCAGAAGTTGGTGGATTTTCTTTGATGGGAACCTAATTGTTTTCTTTCATGAAAGTTTGGTGTGTGGAGAGTTTAGTTTAAGAAGTGAACTCCTTGACAAAAGACTTGAATTTAGCAGAGACAACTTGTGCCTCCAAAGATACAACTTCAAACCCTGCTAGGGTACACAGATGGGGTGGGATTCCCTGCAGCTCTTAGGATTCTCTTTACTTCCCTGTGCAGGTGCTAGGCCCTTCCCAGGAGAGCTTTCCAACTCCACAAGGCTGAGAACTCTCTCCCCAAAACTGTAAGATCAGGAGAACTCTGTGTGACAGCTATTGCATATGCAAGTACAGCATGTCAGGGAGCTTTTACAGATGTACTGTGTCTTGGAAATGAATGTCTTATTTTAAAAGATCATAATAGCATCCATATACATTTGAAAATTAGGTCATTTATCTGAAAGTCCAGTGAAAGCATCAATAATGGGATTGTCCAACTTTCTGACATGGCCACCTGTTTTATATAAATCCACCACTGTAATAAATGAATCATAGTTTGTTTTAATAGATGATATACAATGAGGACATTGCACTACAGGAGCCAATGAATAAAGTTGCAGAGTCCAAGTGGCCACACCTTAGCGTTGCCACCTAAAGGCTTTAGCAAGGAAGCCATGTTTTAAAGATGTAAGATGTAGTGGTTCACAATGCCTGTTTTTATGTGTCTCACTTCTTAATTTACATAACAGAAAGAAAACCTGAAAGAACACATTCAGAAAATCTTGGGAATGAATCAAGTTGGTTAGCATTATTATTATTATTAGCATTACTCTCTTCCTGATGGAAGCTATCAAAACTATGGAAATATCATCAACTTGGACCAAGTTATTTCCGTGCAGTTTGAATGAAAACCTCTCACTATAAAAATAAGCTGGAAGCAGAGGGTAAGCTTTAGGACTTCAGCGTGTGTTCCGATGGCTTCTTAGGGACTCCCCGTGGCTCAATGCAAGCACGGGGCTCAGGGGGACCTCCCCGCTGCAGCCCCAGGTGGAACCACCACCGAAGCGTGCCCGTTGGCTCTTCCGGAGAGGCTGAACAGGACTGGGACCAAGGCTCAGAAGACCCTACCTGCTTCCTGCTGGGCTAGTTCATGCCCCTGCAGCTCTCCCTGGCCACCACCAGAGAGGCCCTCCATCCCCAGGCCCCCATCACTCCTGGCTGGGTCTTACACTGGCCGTGCTTGGGTCTCTTGCCCATCTCATGGCCAATTACTATGGTCCAAGGGATGGAATCCGTCTGTCAACAACTCCAGGATGGGTCATGCATCCACTTCAAGAAAGACGGCTCCCAGAGAAGCCAAATCAAGATAGGAGATGGATGCCCAAAGGAAGCTGAACAGTTTCTGGGCCAGCAAAAACTAGACCAGTACAGTCACCCAGTCTCAGGAACTTTCACAGGTATGAAGGCAGAAGTTTGCCTGAAGACCACGTCTGGCAGCCCTGAGCCCGCAGGGTCCCAGCAGCCCTGGAGCCAGGGTTCAGCTGGATGGGAAGGGCCCATAGGCCAGGCCTTGCAGTGGTGGCCACTGGGGAATGCAGTAGGCTCCCTACCCTGTGGGGCTGCATGAGGCCTGACAACCTTGAAACTTCCCTGGGCATGGAAGCCCACTCGTGACAATGGTGGGACCTCCAGTCGACTTGGCATGCTAGGTGCTTCAACAGTAAGGTTTCTGTGAGGACCTGCAGTAGGTACAGAGAGTATTTACAGTACACTCAGACGCACGCCATCCTTGAGAACTTCCATGACCCTATACGAGCCACGGGTTCTCACAACATCACTTATTTGGATTTTTAATGAGTTTTTAACAGATTCAGTGTGCTTTGTAGATGCCATCCTAAGAACAGAATGATGTTCCCTGCCACCCTCCTTCCTTTTCCCTGTATTTCAGTTCTTGAGATAATATAGATTTTAAATTTACATTACAGTAAAAAGGCTTAACACTTCAGCAAATAAGAAGTTCAACAAGTAGAAAGCAAAAAGACCCCAGTTTAGTGGGAATATAGACAATGGCTATAAACAATAAATGAAAGGAAAAATGACCATTTCACCCATAAACAGCAAATTTTAAAGTGATCACAGTTCATTAAAACTATAGTAATACAACATTCCTAACCATTGATTTCACAAGGGTATAAAACAAAGTATTGCAAAGCTACATGTGCAGTAATACTGATACACACAGACATTTCTTTTTTTGTTTGTTTGTTTCAGCCACTGTGGAAAACAATGTAGGGGTTTCTTAAAAACTAGAAATAGACCTGCCATTGACCCAGCACTCCCACTGCTAGGTATACCCAAAAGACTTGAACACAATGTGTCAAAGAGGACGCCTGCACCACCATGCTCATAGCAGCACTGTTCACAATAGCCAAAATTTGGAATCAACCAAGGTGCCCATCATCAGATTAACAGGTAAAGAAAATGTGGCATAAATACACAATGGAATATTATTCTTCTGTAAAAAGAAAAAAAGAAAAAGAAAAAGAAAAAGAATGAAATCCTAACATTTGCAGGAAAATGGACCCAACTCGAAGGCATAATGTTGAGTGAAATAAGCCAGACTCAGAAAGACAAATACCACATGTTCTCCCTTATATGTGAGAGCTAATTTTTTTTTTAATTTAACAGAGCTATGGGTTTAAAACCACTCTTCCCATCTAGATAACAGTTCTCTGATCTGGAATTTGAATCTGTTCCTAGGCATGCCTGGCTTTCTAGCTCTTCCTACAAGACACCAGCCATCTGCAGGAAATGCAGTTAATACACACAGCCTGAAATGCAGCTGCTCTGCTTGGATCACCAGCTCAAGGCTTCACCCCTAACAAACAAACAACAACAACAATCTGCATCGTCACCTTTTGGTTGAGTGGTCTTGACAAAGCTGCTTAACCTTTACATGCCTTAGTTTCCAAATTTAAAGTGAAAATATAAGTAGTATCTACCTTGCCAATTGATGTAAGGTTTAATATCTGTTTCTCATAAAGCATTAATGTGCTTCATGTAAGAGTAATTGCTCAACACAAGTCAGCTGCTATTATCAACCCCAAGACAGCAGGAGTCAGGCAAGGTGCATCCCCCCATTTCAGATATAGCACAAGATCCCGCGCCTAAGGACCAGCAGGTGCAGCTGGCGGAGTTATTGAAGCACAGAGTTGCCCAAAAGTGAGAAGAGGTTCAATAACCACAGTTCTGTTGGGTTTGTTGTAGCCCAGCGGTCAGCTGGGTGCCTTCCTTCCCCCACCTGCAGCCCCACCCATCCCCAAGTCTCCCAGCTGTGACCTTCGTGCCTCCACAGGGAGACTCAGGCGCACACAGCACAGACTCCTCACCCTCAGGACAGGAACTTCTGTGCCATCTGTGACTGTGACAACCTGTTCTCTCCAGTGTCCTCCCTGGAACACTGTTCTCCCGTCTTCTTTCAGCCCCTGCTGATCCAGATCTAAAATTCAGTTTCTTGGCCAATTTCCGCAAAAGATTGATTCGATCCGTCAACCTCATGCAATCTAAAACCACCCTGACGCTTCACAAGGTCATGAGAAAGGTCACGCCTCACTCTATCTGACCAGACCCTCCTCGCTCGCCCCACCTCTCGCTCCGGAACTCTCTGGAATAACAAACAAGTCTTACTTGCTTCTCTCAGAAAGAACTTTTTACTTCCAAGTAAAATGATCAAGATATACTTTCCAAACAAATACAGTCTTCTTACCAGGGAATTGTGTCACAGATGTTAGAAAAACCGTATTTTCATCCCTGCAACCTTAGTTGTCATTTTACACACCCATTTGGGAGCTGCACATTGTATATCTTCTTTGCAAAAGGTGCAGTGTGGGAGATGAGACCCGGGTACAGAGGCTGACACCTGATCTGCCACCATGGAATAGCAACACAGGCCATGTGCCTACAGCAAATGCCAAGAATATACTGAACCTGTAGGTATTTCCAAATACAACAGTGATTCAAAACTCAAAATGACTGCTGATATTTAAACGTTCACAATATACTGAGCTGGAAGGCTGGCACTGTGGCACAGTGGGTTAAGCCATTGCCTGCAACACCAGAATTCCCAACGCTACTGGAGAAACAGTTCCAGTTCTGGCTGCCACGCTCCAATCCAGCTTCCTGCCAATGTGGGAGGCCCAGATGGGGTGCCGGACTCCTGGCTTCAGCTTGACTCAGACCCAGCTATTGTGGCCATTTGGAGAATGAACCAGAGAACTGAAGATTCCTCTCTCTCTCTCTCTCTATGTATCTATCTATATATTTATATGTGTGTGTATATGTATATGTATATATATGTATATGTATATATACATATACATATATATACATATATACACACATAAATATCTACCTTTCAAATAAAGAAATAAGTAAATTTTTACTTTTACCTATATTTTCAATGCTGATGTTTCCTATAATTTGCATTCATTTAATTGAATTCTGGGGATTTAAATTGTGGCTAAAACAAAGAGCGTGATGTCTGCGGACTATAGAAAATGGAGATTCTTCAGATAATCTACATTCCCAAGAGAAGAGAACTCTGAAATTATAAAATTATATATCTGGAAGGCTGATAATAAATATAAGCTTGAACAGGACTGCAGCCTTCATTTTTTTTTCTGCTAATATTCTCGTCTCCTAGAACAACATACTCAAGCCACATTTGGCAAGCTGGTCACCACACAATAATTTATAGAGCCTCACTTATCTAACGTTCCCTTAGTATGTGATTCTACATGCCTGCCTGTTTCCAGGTGAATAATCAATTCAAATATTGAGCTTTCCGTCACTTCCTAACAGTGAGGCGGAGTCCCTGAAAGTTAAATGTTTTATTTTTCTTTATTCTTCACCACTCAGTTCTGCATTTTCCTCCCGAGTTCAATACCAACCCATACAAGGTCAACCAGCATTCTTTTTCTGAAGTCCATGCCATGTCCTAGACCATGTACGGCCTGCCAGCTATGAAGTCTCAAGTCGCCTTGCAAGGAGCCATCAGTTCTCTGCTTTTAGGCATAAATATTAAGTATTTTCAGTGGCACTGAATTTTTGTATTTTTCAACTGACAACTGCTACTTAAAATCATCTTCCTTGGGGTGGGCATTTTGCCTAGTGATTGAGACACCACATCCCATACTGCAGTGCACAGGTTCAAGTCCTGGCTCTGCTCTGTTACAGCTTCCTGCTGATTCACAATCTGGGAGACCACAGAGCTCAAGTGGCCGAGCTTCCGCCGCCCAGTGGGGAGATCTGGTTGAGTTCCTGGCACCCAGCTCAAGCCTGGCCCAACCCCAGCCACTGTGGGCATTTGGGAAGTGAACCAACTGATGGGGGCATGTGTTCTCTCTCTCTCTCTTGCTCTTTGCCTTGCAAATAAATAATCTAAAAAAAAGTTATTTTTTCCTTTCCCTCACGCAGCCCTCTAGAACGCCCATCATTGACCTCTTCATCAGTGCATTGCTACGGCTAACATCTAAGAGGCATCCACAGCCAACACTGGGAAGCATTTTGCAGACGTGACCTCGTGTCACTCTCACAAAACCAAGCCCCTTGACAAATCCTGTGAGCATTGCCTTCATGTAGATGTAAGTCAGGGGTCACTTAGTGCTTGTGAACTGGAATTTTAGTCTCTACGTTCTGCCTTCAACTCTGTCTCTCTGCCATTGCCGTCACACATGTTAGGTCAAGTTTATTTACCCTGTCTTTGCTACGTTTGGTGAATATTTCTAATCACAGTTCCTTCTGTTAATTCACGATTGCAAGGTTCTTATTTATCTCCACGGTTGACGCAAATGCACACAGTCATCTTGGAAGCAGATGTTCGTTAGTGGCCTCTGAGGTACCCATGCCTGTCTTTCCCTTTCTGAGATTCAGGTGGGGCGGGCACCGTGGTGTAGCCGGTAAAGCCACCGCCTGCATTGCCGGCATCCAATATGGGCGCCGGTTTGAGATCCCAGGCTGCTCCACTTCCAATCCAGCTCTCTGCCATAGCCTGGGAAAGCAGTAGAAGATGGCCCAAGTCCTTAGGACCCTGCACCCACATGGGAGACCTAGAAGAATCTCCTGGCTCCTGGCTTTGGATTGGCGCAGCTCCAGCCATTGTGGCCATCTGGGGAGTGAACCAGCAGATGGAAGACCTCTCTCTCTCTCTCTCTCTCTCTCTCTGCCTCTCCTCTCTCTGTGTAACTCTGTCTTTCAAATAAATAAATATTTTAAAGAGAGAGAGAGAAAGAATCAGATTTGTCTAGGGGATCAGGTGTCCCCAGCAAGTGGCTTCAGTGCAACTGGACCACTTCCAGTTCCAGTCTGGACCCTGAAGGAGGTCGATGCACCTGTTATTCTAATCCATGCTGGTTCAGGAAGGTGCAGTTATTTTTTTTTTAATTACTTTTTACTTTTGTGTCTAAATTTTTTTGTTTCCTTTTACTTAACCAAGAAATTTCTCCAAAGTTTCTACTTTTGAAAAATACCTTCTTTTTTTATGTTCCACTATGTCCTAGAAATAACAATTTTTAAAAATGTTCTAATTTTAATTAGCTTTTACCAAACTCAACATGATTTGTAGAAACAATTCTAAGAACATAATGATATTCTCTTCCTTCCACCCTCCCTCCCATCCTCTTTCCTTCTCCCTTTTTCTCTCTTTTTGTTAGCTTTCTTAATCATTAAAATGAGTTTCCAGATTTCTCTAACTTCCTGTTTTTTTCTTTCTCAAATTTCAATTCCCTTGAAATTCCTTCCCTGGGACTCTTTTATTATACTTAATTATTATAGTCCAAAGTCATTAGCAGCAAAGTTGCCTCTTAACTTCATATTGCAAATTAACTAATTCCTGCCAATAGGCTGTTAACATAATATGTCTTTGCTGCTATTCAGACCGCAAAAAACATATAAAGTTAGTGGTAGAAGGAAACTTGAGGGTCAGCTAATCCCTTTTAATTATTTTACAGATGGGACAATTAGGGCCCAAAGACACTGAGTGAACGGCCTATGGTCACAGAGTTGATGGCAGGTGACTGCTGGTTCTTTCCATTAAATCATGCCTCCTCATGTGCAATGAAGCCTATCATATCAAATATATAAAACCCAGTGCTTCAGGAAAGTAGTACAACTCCATAATGTCTGGCACATCAATGTGCCATAAGTCATGGAATCAATATAAAAAGAGCACTAAGTGGAACTGAATTGATTTCCAAGTCTCTGTGGAAATTAATATAATTTTCCGTGGTTAAAATTCTATTTGAACTTTGGCAGTCACTAATAATTAATTTTTAATAAGTTTTGGATCATAAAGTCAACTTAATGCTAGGATAATTCATTGAAGATATAATATGTATTTGATAAAACAGCAGAAATTTTAGCTATGAAAGGACATGAATTTTGATAGACTTTTCTACTTTAATAAAGATCAAAATATCTTTAATAAAGATCAAATACGTTTAATAATTTGACACCAAATATTTAATATCAAGCACTTTGTATAAACATCAGGATTTTTTCACATGCCCCCTTCTGAGTGGTTGAAAACCTACGCACCTGTGGCACGATTCTGTTCACCAGAATCAGGCCTGGGACCTTCTAAAAATGCAGATTCTCAGCTGCATCTAAAACCAGAACCTGAGAGGGAGGCTCAGATATCGTTAACTGATTATAACAATCCTCTGGTGGGGGTGGCCTTGTGGTGCAGTGGGTTAGGCCAACACTTGGCATGCCAGCCCCCCATGGTGGAGTGCCCATTCCGGTCCTGGCGACTCTGCTTCCAGTTCAGCTCCTTGCTCATGTGCCTAGAGAAGACGCAGCCAATGCCTCACGATTGGTGCTTGCCCTGCTCATGGAAGACCCTGATGGAGCTCCTGGCTCCTGGCTTCATGCTGGCCCAGCCCTGGCTGTTGCAGGCATTTGGAGAGTGAATCTGCAGATGGAAAGTCTCTCTCTCTCTATAGTCCCCTCCCTTTCTCTCTCTTTCTGTGTGTGTCACTCTGTCTTTCAAATCAACCTTTTTAAAAATCCTCTGGTTATCCTGCAGTTGGTCAAGTTGAGGAAGTACAACTATATTGCATTCTATAATATATGCATATGAAATGTTTTACTGCTAAAAATATTCCAGAAAATTATAAAAAAAAAAAATAAGCAAAACACAAATACATTCATTCAGTGGTCGATGAATGATAGGTAGAATCTGTTACCAAGACAGTCACATCTTCTGTATTGATGCTATGGTTGAGTAGGATTTGTCTCTGGAAAACTCATGCATATTGTTAAACTCTGATGTCTGGACCTTAATGATTGGGTAGAATACGGATGAAGACTTGATCTAATTGTGGTGCCTAGGAGGGAGGGCTGGTGGGAGGTGTTTAGGCCATTGGGGGCATACCTCACAGGCTGGCTCTCTTGAGATGGCTGGTTGTCTGAGTTCAAGTTCAGCATAGGTTCCTTCTCTCTACTTCCTGGCTCACCATATGATTGTTCCTCTGCCTAAACCATGATCAGCCCCCATAGATAGTGGACTAAGGGACCACCTGACCCTGCACTGGAATCTCCAAACTGTAAACCAAAATAAACTCTTTCTTTTCCAAAGATGCTCCTTTCAAGTACTTCAGCTAGAGTAAAAAATCCAGACTAATACAACTGGTGAAAATAAATGCAAAAAATCCAAATTTTGTTTACTTGAAGACACCAATTATACGATTCTTATCACCAAGAAAAAGAAAGTCACTAATTAAGCTGATCCATCATCAAGTCTATTACAAGACACCTGTGATTTCAAAGATGATAAGAACATGCATCTTAAAATTGATGAAATACAGTAAGTTCTACTGTTGTCATCATTGTTATAGCAGAGCCTGGAAGGCAGAAAGTGACCAAAAAGGAGATTAACCTCTGAGGTACTAGAAGAAGGGGAGCTCATGGTAATGATTCTAGCGCATCCCTGTGACTCTCAGATGCACCTACTTCTAAGACTTTGCTGATTCCTGGAAATCCATCCTGCTGCGCTCTGAGCTCCTGTGATGTCGCAGGGAGCTTTGGAAAAAAACTGATGGCAGGATGTGGTCTGACTTTCTCACACATATACACACACACACACACACACACACACACTTCTCTGAGAAGCAAAGCAGTGAAGGCATAAACGTGCTTTTGTAAAAAGTGATTTTTCCACGAGAATGGCATTCAATTTTTACTGTGTACTGCGGTGGGAGAATTTAATTTTAATGTGCTTGTTAGCATCACTGCTTGCACCAAAAACGTGGGAGCTATGTTTCCCAATGGGCTGCTCAACTTCATTCCTATGTCAAAATGTAGAAGTGTTTGCTGTACATCTCATTTTTTAAAAAAACCATGATTTAACTGAAAATTTTTACTTTTTTAAAGGATTTTTAAATCTACTTATTTGAAACCCAGAGATAGAGAGAGAGAGAGGAAGAGACAGAGACAGAGATCTTCCATCCGCTGGTTCACTCCCCAGATACCCACATAGGCCAGGGATGGGCCAGGCCAGAGCCAGGAGCCAGGAGCTTCATCCAGGTCTCCTACATGGGTGACAGAAAACCAAACACTTGGGTCATCTTAGACTGCTTTTACCAGGCCGCTAGACATGAGCTGGATCAGGTGTGAAGCAGCCGGGACATGAAGCAGTACCCATATGGGATGCTGGCATGGCTGCCATGCCAAAACGCTGGCTCCAAATTTTTACTCTTAGTAGGATAACAGTTATTGGAAAAAAAAATGTCTACACTTACACTATGGCCAAACTAAACCTCTTTTCCATTTTTGTTCCTGATATTCGTGATGAATACTGGTACATTTGATTCTACCTTTGTTTCATAATTACCCATACAAATTTCACAGACAAAATATCCTTCCTTATTTATATTAATTTTATACATCAGAATCCTACTTGGAACAATCAACTAACTCAGTTTCCCTCACTGTTATGCATACTCCACCCCTTATGCTGCTGACGTTCCTGATGCACATTTTAGTTTTGGATTGTGCACGCATCGTTAGCACGGAGAGCCCTCGTTAGACTTTCTGAAGCACCCACTTGAGTAATTTCTTTGAGAGAAGCGGGAACTACAGGTGCACCTTGCCTGCCACGCGGTTTGCAGTGACAAGGGTAGAGGACAAGATCTGCCACCGGACAGTGCCTGTTCTCGTGGACATGGTGTTCCCCCTCATCCAAGCAACACCACCCAGCAAGTGCACCATCCTTCCTCTTCAACCAGAGCACCTGTTGTCCTCATTCCCCCCTGGAGGCACACTTCCTATTTGGATTTTGTGAGCCGAGGTAGGGAGATGAGCAGAGGTCGGTGTGCATTTCTGCTCCTTACTAACAAACTCCAAATTACGATTCTATCCAACATGCAGGCCCCAGCGATGCGTGGTTTCCTCTCCCTCTCTGTGGCCCACCAGCAACCTACCTACATCCTAACCTACCATTTCCCTATGCGATGTCATCGCACCTGCTTTCGGATGTTCAGGAATTCATCGCGGGTTCTGGTCTCCAGGATTCTAGGTCTTACTTTCAGGAGCACTTACACATGTATGATGTTGTACGTGTATTTGTGGAGCTTCGTGTGGAAGGGTTGGACGTCAGTTCGCTCTCTTCTCACCTCTTCAATTACTATCATAGGAAATTTCAGTTTCTAGAACACTTGTCTGCTTCCAGTGCCATCCACCTGTGACAGACACTCGCAAAGACTGGAAGACTGGGCAAAGCCAAGGTATTTCTCTCCCCTCTCTCTGTTTCTTTTGGCATCTCTAGCAATAGTTCTACCTTCTCTATAGCTTCAGCACCCACTCACTGCTTCCTTTTAGGGTCCCAGGTTAAGGCTGAAACCGCAGCTGGATGGTCCTACCACTGAAGCTCTGTTATCAGACCTTAGAAACAAGTTTTCTGCTAATGTATCTTCTTTATTTCTTTCACTGGCTCCTGTTCTCATTCTCAGCATTTTGATCAAATGCCTCTCGTTTAAGAGACCTGCAATGGTTTGATTTCTTGATGGTCTGTGAGTAACGCAGACTCAGACCAAAGCAAGAGCTTCGTTGACCACATTGAAAGAAGGGTCTAGAAACGTTAGCATCATCCAAGATGACAGCAAAGTGCTATTTGGAATCATACAGAGAACCACAGTCCTATTGTCTATTTTAAGCTCAGAACTAAGTACTTCTGGGGCCACCGCCTGCAGTGCCGGCATCCCATATGAGCACCCGTTCAAGTCCCACCTGCTCCACTTCCGATCCCACTCTCTGCTATGGACTGGGAAAGCAGCAGAAGATGGCCCAAGTCCTTGGGCCCTTGCACCTGCATGGGACATGTGGAAGAAGCTCCTGGCTCCTGATCTACACAGCTCTAGTCATTGCAGCCATCTGGGGAATGAACCAGTAGATGGAAGATCTCTCTCCCTCTCTGCCTCTGCCTCTCTGTAACTCTGCCTTTCAAATGAATAAATAAACCTTTAAAAAAAAAAAAAAAAAGAAAGAAAGAAGTACTTTGATAGAACAGTTTGGACTATCCTAGTTCTTACTTACAGTTCTCCAATTTCCAGTAGACCTACTATAGAGCCTGAGAAATGATCATGATTTATCTAATACTGACAGTTTCTGCTTTGATATTTTCAATGTGGTGTAAATACAAAACATTTCTGACCTGCACTGCACCTGCTTTTATGTTCGGAAGAATTTTGATGTCAGCTGAGCCAGGGTGAGCAGTTTGTTGAATCTTTTCAGTGCTGCTGCACTTGCTATGAAGGTCACCAAAAACCTTCAAATATCCACGACTTTCAATTGCTTTGGTCAGCATTTTACCTGCGTTTGTTTTCTGTGTTACCAAGAAATCAAAATCCTTGCATCTGGGTCATCCAAAGAGAATTCCCTCTTTCTCATGGCAGGCAAAGACAAAGAATAGACAGCTACCAAGAAGCCACTGCTGTATACACCATTTTCCCCAAGGCCCTTCTCCCATCAAGAATCCATCAGTAGGGGTAGGTATTTGCCCTACAGCTAAAACACCAGTGAAGACGACCACATCCTGTACCAGAGAGCCTGGGATGGATTCCCACCTCTGGCTCCTCACTCGGTTCCTGCAAACGCGGACCCTGGGAGGCAGCAGGTGATGACCCAAGTAGTTAGATCCCGGCCCCGTGTCGAGGGCTGGACTGAGTTCCTGGGTCCTCGCTTTGGACTGGTCCAGTCCTGGCCACTGTGGCCATCTGAGGAGTGAAACAGCAAGATGATGAGAGTTCTCTCATCCCCTCCCCCTTCTCTCTGCCTCTCAAATAATTTTCTTGAAAAGAACCTACCGATAGCTCTCCCAATTGATTCATTGCTCTCATAAAATCTGAAGTTCAAATCTGCTGTTGTGAATTACTTTATACAGCATGATTCGATTACCCAGAGTAGTTCCATGAGATTTTTTTGTTGTTGTTGTTAATTAGAAACTTTTAAAAGACCAAACTTCCTCCCTCCGCCAGCTTTTATTTTTTGGAAATAATTATAATGTTGGCCCCAACATAAGGTCATCCAGGGAATGATTCGTTCAAGGGTATTTGCAATTAAAGCAAATCTATTTGAAAATGATCTTTTATACATGGATACACTCAGTATTCAGTAACACTCAATGTTGCAACCAAATTTTTCAGTTTGGATCTTCCTAATCCAAGTTTCTAGAACAATCTCAGGTTGTTTTAAAGCTCTGAGAAGCTGCCCTTGTACAGCCACGGGGGAGCTTGCAGAAACAGTCTAGAACGAAACAGCCGCCTCCACGGTCTCCTCGTGAGCTTGAAGAGGTCCTTTGTGTTCTTGCTTTTCCTTTGTTCTTGTTTGTTAAAGATTTGTTCGTTTATTTGAAAGTCAGAGTTACACAGAGACGGAGAGGTAGAGGGAGAGAAAGGTCTTCCATCCACGGGTTCACTCCCCAATTGGCCACAACGGCCGGAGCTGTGCAGGTCCAAAGCCAGGAGCCAGGAGCCTCCTCCGGGTCTCCCACATGGGGGCAGGAGCCCAAGCACTTGGGCCATCTTCCACTGCTTTCCCAGGCCACAGCAGAGAGCAGGATCAGAAGTGGAGCAACCAGGACTCGAACCGGCACCAATGTGGGATACCGGCACTGCAGGCGGCAGCTTTACCCACTACTCCCACAGCACCAGCCCCTGAAATGTTTATTTTATTGAAAAAGCAGAGTAATAGAGAGAGAGGGAGAGACAGAGACTGAGAATTATTTCATCCACCGGTTTACTCCCCAAATGGTCACAACAGCTGAGAGGGGCCCACCCGAAGCCAGGAGCTTCGTCTGGGTCTCCCACAGGGGTGCAGTGGTCCAAGGACTTGGGCCATCCTCTGTGGTTTCCAAGCCATTAGCAGGGAGCCGTCGACAGTCGAATCAGCGCCCATACAGGATGCCGTCACCACAGGCAGAGGCTTAGCGCACTGTCCCACAGCACCCCCCCTCCCCAACTGTGTCTTTGTTAAGGTCCCGAATCAAACCCCTGCTGGCTCACTGTCTGAAGTAGATGGCAGGGCTGGACTCTTTGCACGTGGCCAGAGAACGGCCACGTGGTAAGGAAAAAGGTTGCATGTCGTTCTGGAACTTCTCCACCCTCCTCCGTCTCACCGGATCCAGAAAGGCCCGTGCCCCTTCTCAGATCTTCCTTCTAAAGCAAAGACGACACCAGAGGACGGCAACGCCTGCACCCCGAGACCTGCTCGCAAGGATGCAGACGACACGTACCGTTCTCTGTTCTCTGGAGGAGTTGTTTTCCTCCACTTTCCGACTGGAGCTCCCACTCTAAGGGGGTCGCCACACATGCCTGGAGGGCCACCCGGGCAGGCTGTCAAGTCCTTGTGCCTCAGAACTCTTTTAGCCATGGCCGGATCCCCCAGGGGAGCCAACACAGGCCTGTTTAACATTAGCTCTTTATTTTAAGATTTATTTATGTATTTGAAAGTTACAAGAGAGAGAGGGGCAGTTAGAGAAGGATCTTCCTTCTGCTGGTTCTCTACTCAAATGGCCACAACAGCTTGAAGCCAGGCGCCTGGAACTCCATCCAGGTCTCCCTGCCATGTGGGTGGCAGGGCCCCAGCACGTGCACACGGGAAGTGAATATTCTAATTTCCAATCCAGGTTCTTGTCTCCTGCAGGGCAAAGGCAGTCGGCGGAGACTGGAATGGTGTATAAGTAGGAACAGCACTTATCTGGCAGTAAGGAACAAAACGCACAATCACGCGCGAGTGTGGACCGCCCCACCCCGGGAAATACCCACCATGAGGGAGCCAAGAGTTGCCTGCACACATCAGAAAGACAACAGAACACGGTACCGCTGAGTCCGGGAGCGGTCCATCCAGAGAGCGGTCCATGCGACTGGGCTCCGCGGTGAAAACAGCTCTCTCCCGCCTTCCTTCTACCTTTGTGAGGAAGGCGGTGGTACCTGGTCGGAGATACTACCAGGTTGGGGTCTGAGCATGCGTCCTGGTCCGGGATGCACCAGGTGTATCCTGGGAAGGTGGGTGTAGCAAAGCGACAGTTAAAGAGACAGGGCTACACTGCAGGCGCACACAAGCTTCCCGCTCACGTAAACCCTACCTGCTTCAGTTCCACCCTGTCACTTGGGCCGCCTTCCGCTGCTTTCCCAGGCACAAGGGCAGGGGGCTGGATCAGAAGTGGAGCAGCTGGGGCTCGAACTGGGTCTCTAGTGTCAGCTTTGAGGCCCACTCCCTCCTTTCCCTCCTCCGTGTCAAAGCCACTGTTCCATTGTTCCAGTGCACTGACTCACTAAGAAGCCGACAGCAAGGGGGAGATGAATTAGAGAGAGGCTGTGCCTTGCTCTCCTCCCTCGGCTAGGTGAGTGGGCTGGCCTTCAGGAGAGGAGTGAGGAGGAGGTCCTCACGTGTCGGTGTACAGGGGCTCATTTTTCATCAGATCCTCCCAGCTTTGATACCTGTGGCTTCATATTCATAACATTTTGCTTGGGTTTTCAACTTGATTCAAAAGCCATAGACCGTCCGCAGCCAGCTGAGACAAACCAGACGAAAGATTTGAACCACATCCTCTCACCAGACCAATTTGTCGCTGTTTTCTTAGGTTCCTGGTGCCCCATCTGTGTGGCTGCTCGGTTCGTGTGAGGCCGGATTCAGAAACGAGTGGGAAAATACTGGCTAACTAGAGGAGTGTTAATCATTCCCACTTAATGGAGGGGACGTTTTTATTGCTACTTTGCTGATGGAATCTCTCCCCAAGGCATGCAACAATAACGAAATTCCTCCTACCTGCCTGCCTGCCTGTCTCAAACGAATTCGCATCTGTCTGGGAAAATAACTGTCCCCGAGAGACGTCGACCGAATGCCCTCAGAATGGCGCGCCTTTGCCTGCTCTGCGGGATCACGGTTTCCAGAAGCCCAGAGCCAGCCAGGTGGACTGAGTCAGCCCTGAACTTGCACTTGGAGGCTGTGGGTCCCCAGTTCTGATTGCCATTTATCAGCTCGCGGAACAGACAAGAGCAGTCACCACTTACTGAGCATTTTATATCCATCGCTAACAATGTCAGTAACACCGCGGAAATCACTAAGCCCCAGACTGCGTCAAATAAGGCAGAGAGCGAGCTGCGGTGACCTTGCAGGAGTCCAAACAGCTAGCAATTTGCTGAGCCAAGAACTAGCTCCGGGCTTTCTTTTTTCTGGCTCCAAAGCCTTCTGCCTTTCACTGCACTCTGGGAAGTAATTTTCCTTTTCTGGGTTTTAGTTTTGATTTATTTTAATCTGAAAAACAAAGTGATTGGGCTAAACCTTAAAAACCCCTTTGAACTGGGATACCCTATGATCCTATAATTGAGTCATAAGCCTTGAACTTGGGGGAGATTAGAGTTTGGTACAGTTCAGCCCAAACAATACACATATTTACGAAATAAAGTCGAGAAGCACTGGGTAGGAGATGGTATGAGATTAAGGGTCTGGCATTAATCTGCACACGCTTCCGGCCTAAAGGGTTTTCATCTGGTACAAGCAGGAAGCGTGGTGAGGTCCTGCGGCAGGTGGGAGGCGGTCAGCACCAGACTCAAAGGAACTCTGGGGGAAAAAAAAAAAAGTTTGCTTCCGAGGATTCAAAGAGAGACCATTAGCGGGTCTGATGGCCGAGTGACCTCCTCTTGGGGTCAGGGAAGGGAGCCCCTCGCTCCAGTCTTCCCTCCACAGGAATTCATTCAGCGTGACTGGCCGAGGTGAGCTGAGCTGAGCTGCTGAGTTGCTTTGAAACCCCCAGTTACAAACTCTAATTGAGCAACTGTCAAGAGGTCCAGATCCATGGAAAACTTGGAAAGAATGTTTCCATGTTCCAGAGCTTGCCAGAATGTAAAGTTTCCTTTCTGCTGTTAATTTCCTCCTCCCTCTAATTCATTTTTTAAAACTTTTCCATCCAGGGGAATTCTGTTTTGTAACCGGGCATAATTAATGCTTAGCATCTCGCTTTTCAGAACCTTCAGAATGTTAGCAAATGTTGACAACATAACTGTTCTAATATCCTAGGGGCAAGGGCCCTGCTTGTAAATACTGCTCTGTGTTTTCCAGATAAAGGGAGACACTGCAAAGAAAGGAATTGTAAGAGCCACAGGCTCACCAGCTTCAAAATAACCATGAACAAATGCAGGCTGGGGAATTACGGCAGAACTCTTTATAGTGAGTTCTCTAACACGATTATTTCATCTGCTTCTAAGTGTGGCTTAGGAGATGCGATCTTTGGACTATGAAAACAATTGTTCCCACCATGTGCCAGGATGCTTTTTGTAGACACTGTATGTGGGCTGTCTATAACCCTCAAAGCGATTCTTTAACACTGGGGGAATTTGGGGTTGAGTCCTGGCTCCACTCCCAATTCCAGTTTCCTTCTAATGTGCCCCCTGCGAAACAGCAGATGAGGCCGGCGCCGCGGCTCACTAGGATAATCCTCCGCCTTGCGGCGCTGGCACACCGGGTTCTAGTCCCGGTTGGGGCGCCGGATTCTGTCCTGGTTGCCCCTCTTCCAGGCCAGCTCTCTGCTGTGGCCAGGGAGTGCAGTGGAGGATGGCCCAAGTGCTTGGGCCCTGCACCCCATGGGAGACCAGGAGAAGCACCTGGCTCCTGGCTTCGGATCAGCGTGGTACGCCGGCCGCAGCAGCCATTGGAGGGTGAACCAACGGCAAAAGGAAGACCTTTCTCTCTGTCTCTCTCTCTCTCACTGTCCACTCTGCCTATCCAAAAAAAAAAAAAAAGCAGATGATGGACCAAGTACTTGGCTCCTTGCTGCCTACATGGAAGCCACAGACTAAGTTCCAGGCTCCAGGATCAGGCCTGGCCCAGCCCCAATGATTATGGGCATTTGGGGAGTGAACGAGTAGATGCGAGACCTCCCTCTATTTCTTTCTCCCTCTCTCTGCCTTCCCTATAAACAAATAATTTCTTTTTAAAAGATGGCAGAATTTTAGGACACAGCCTGTTTTAGTAACACAACCCAAGGCAGCTAAGCCCCGGCTGCAACACTGGGTGCCCCTTAGGACACAGGACATGGAGCAGCACACACCCGGGCTTGCTCTCCAGCACAGGTCACTGCCACGGTCCTCCCAAAACCGGCGAGGCTGTCTTCAGACTCCTCCTTATGCTCTCCTCCGAAATGCGCCCTGAAACGCAGCCTCCCTGAAATGTTCCCCTGGCCTTGCCTGGAAGGAAATTTTCTGTTTTGAAGTTCACTAGTGACCCTCTTGAGAAGGGGCAGCGTTGGACAGCAACGTTTGTCAGAGAGGTTAAAACCGTGGCTCAACGGGCTTCCTGCTCAGAAGCCAAGTTGCCCGCCGGGGTCAGGTCGCGAGGTGGGCGGGTCCATCTATGCCTCTGGTCACCATTTTGGGAGAAGGGAGATGGTGCCTTCGAGGGATGCTGGGTCGACTCGGGCAGGCAGGCCTAGTGCAGGAGTTGGGGTGACAGCATGGTTTCCTGGCCTGGAGGAAGGAAGAGAGAATCAGAACAGAGCTGGGAGCTCACAGGAGTGATGTCCGGCACCCACGGTGGATTGTCCCCGCCCCACCATATCTGTTTTCCTTTCTCCCCATTCAATGAGAAGGCGGTGCGAAACGCCTTCACCCAAGGCGTTCCCCTGAGTGTCTGTTGGCAAAGGAGGACAGAACAAGGGCCTGGGCCACAGTGGGCGCAAGGCTGCTGTTCCTGCAGGGGCAGAAGTCACGGCTTGTCACCTCAGCCCCAGGCACCCTGGAGCCACAGGGCTGCCTCTGCAGGCTCCCAATCAGAGTTTTCCACACGCACTGACTCCCTCAGGGCTCACTGGACACCCTCCCCCACTTTGTTTTTGCCTTTAAATGGGAAAAGTGCCTTCCAGGGACCCCAAGGGTAGTCTCCTCATCTTGCCATCGGTTTTGTTGAAGAAGCACCACTTGCATGGGTTTTGCACAAGGGGCTCGGTCAGAACTCCCTGGCGAGGACTCTCCGTCTTAGATGTAACAAGGTGGAGTCTTCCTTCCCCTTATTCCTTATCATTCCTGCCAGGAATGCAAAGGCAGCACTAAGTGATCCAGCAGAATCTTGCAGCCATGATTAATGGAAGCCCCCGGAAGGGATGGAAGATAACATCTTCCTGGGTGATATTTGGCCCCAGTCTTCTCCGAGGCTGCTTGTCACTGGTGTTGGCCATTGGTTGCTGTGAATTCTGTTGCTTGCAACCAAAAGCAATCCTAATTAAGGAACTAAGAGGTGCATCTCCGAAACACTTCACCTTAATCTTACAAACTTACTGTGGTGTCCTCACATGGGTGGCCCAGGGTGTGGAGACTGAACTTCTCCAGGAGAAAGGGAAGCAACAGTTTTGTGCACTGTAAAATCAATCCATCTGCTCATAATCGTGTATTCCTATGTGATATAAATATGTGCATGTGGCATATCAGCATGATTCATTAGATAATTCCTAAATCAATGAAATTCGTTCGTAATTGGACTTTCTAAGGAAAAACCCAGGAATCCATACCCTGTAGGTTACCTAGGTTAACTATTTCCTTATTCTTCACAAACAATCCATATAATAAATAATAAGAAGATTACATTTGCCATTTAGCTCCTCCTAAGTGAAGGGCACAGGATTAGAAACCCTAGTAATTTGTCATTTTCTGGGAGGAAAATCCTAAATGTCATAGGTAAGATAAACAGCAGACAAGGACAGGAAAGCAGAAAGTGAGCGACAGCCTGGAAGGAAGCTGGGCATGTGGGCAACTTGTCCGCTGGGGTCAACGCTGTGCCCGATGGACACCTTCATCCTCTTGGGCCTGTAGCTCTCTGAAAGTTGCTCCCTTGTTCCCGTGCAAGCACTAGGAATGAGACAGAGGTCAACAAATGTGGTTGGTCCATGAGCTCAGAGCTACACCCCAAGCTGAGATTTTTCCACATCAAAACAAACACTTAGACTCTGAAATATTTCTCCGTAAATGCCACCAGCCTGCCTCTTCCTACAGGCCCTCACAAAACCTCAGTTATAAAACTGGGCTGGAAGGGTTGGGTGCGTGAGAACTTCAGCTGGGTCCCTCAATTGCGATAGCATCTGGAGCAGGAACCGCTACAAAAGCAATCATTGCAAAAGCAGTCAGTAGGTTTCCTAGTGTTTAAATCATACTCTTTTATATTTTTGCACCTATTCTTCCCCCAAAAAAGCTAAGGCTTTCGTTCAGAGTAAAATATCATCATAATTTTATGTATTACATGTCTTCATAGTTGATGTATTGTCCTTGCTCAATGGTACCACTAAAAACTTTTGTATGCTTTTTTTTTTTTTGCAAATTCTTGAACAAAGATAAATCATCAACAGACAGAAATTTTAAATTCTTAAGAGGTGCATGGATTCATTCAGTTCTTCCCTATACAAATCTTCCTTTCTTTTGCTTGTTTTAAAAACATAATTACACAAAATAAGACTCAGGAGAATTTTGCTTTATCAAAATTGAAACTTTAGTTGGAAGGTCTCACCCCCATTGCACACCAAGTGGGTAGTATTTTAGAACAATTCTTCCCCCAGATGACTGGATACATAGCTGGGAGACCTTGAAGTTTTCTGATACACCAAACATTCCAGCCTTTCTTTTCAGGGAAAGAACATGCCCAAATGGTGAAAAATATTATTATTGTGAGGACACCTCAGGGAGCATATTATACCCTGACCTATGGGCTCATTCTCCTGGAAACTTCTAACATAGACTGCCCTCGTGTCTGCAACCTTATTCTGACAAACAGACCTGCCTGTGATTGCAACAGACACTCTCTGGAACAAGGACCACATTCACAGATTCAACTGCTCTCAGTGTCTGCAAGCTGAATCATCGTTAACCTCCCTCAGTTCTACCACATCTTATTCAAAAGTAAAAGCCAGGCCTCCCTTTCATGGTGCTGTATCAGGTCCCACACATTCATCCGCAGTGGACATGCTCTCTTCTTTCTACAAGCTATAAAAACAAAAATTAAAAATTCATGTTACTACACACATTGATTTATATATAAAATCATGTTACTATGTACATTAATTTCATCAAGGGGAGGGAAGTCCTCATGGATAGTCTGCCTTAGCATTAAATGAGAAACAGGAAAAAATGCATCCACCAGAATTCCTTTCAGGAAAGACATTGAAATTCTTCGTGGACACTGGGCATTGCAGGTACAAGCTTTTCTTCCTGTTGTTTTACAAGAAAAAGTGGAGGAACTTCCTGGATAAATCAGAAAGACATGGAAAAGAGTGAAAGATGGGGGAAGGGGTATGGAGGGGAGGAAGAAGCAGAGATGACAAGAAGCTGCCCCTGCACAGTAAAACCCCGTTCCCCGAATATCTTTGGTACAGTTACAGGATCCCAGCCTATTTCAGTTAGTCTGGTTTAGTTAATAATTTATTCATTTATTTATTTACTTATTAAAATAGGTGACCAGGAAAGTAGCTGGGACTGCAGGCCTCAGTAAAGAGGGATAAAAACTAGGAGGAAGGGGCGTAAGCTCACATCTTAGTAGATTCCACTCAAGTTTGACCAATAGAAGAGTATTTCAAAAAGTATTTCTTTCAGGCCGGTGCCATGGCTCACTTGGTTCACCCTCCACCTGCGGCACTGGCATGCCATGTGGGCAACGGGTTCTAGTCCCGGTTGCTCCTCTTCCAGTCCAGCTCTCTGCTGTGGCCCCGAGAGGGCAGTGAAGGATGGCCCAAGTGCTTGGGCCCCTGTGTGCCGGCCTGTAGCACAAAGAACAGGCCTGCAGCACAAAGAACCGGGTTTCCTGAAACAGAGAGTGGGAATGCGGGGACAAGGACGCAAAGAATGGAGCCAAGACAAATCCTGATCAAGGCTCGCTTATTCAACAAGTCCAGTAGTATTTAAACATGACCAGTTGTACACAAGAAGGCACACAAAAGATTTACATATCTAAAAGACTTTTGGGGTTACAAAGAGTTCCCGACAAGGTTCTTCCACTTAACAGATTGTAAAATGTTATCATTGATTACAAGGGTATAATAAAACACCTAGGTGATAAATGCAGGTTTCAGGTATGACTGATTATCTACATCATCTTCCTGGAACCTCCTTAGCCTTTTGTCTGTGCCCTGATGTCTCCATCCATATGTTTAAGCATAAACAAAAGGGGCGACTGCCTGTGGCTGCCCACACCCTGCATCAGCTTGGGAGAACAGGAGGAAGCACCAGGCTCCTGGCTTCAGATCTCAGATCAGTGCAGCACTACAACAGAAGGAAAACCTTTCTCTCGTCTTTTCTCTCACTGTCTATAACTCTACCTGTCAAATAAATAAATTTTAAAAAGATAAGCTTATTTTCATGCAAAAACAATTTGAAACCTTGCACAGTTTTTTCTCTAATGTTCATTTTACTTACTGAAAATCCCTTCTTCCATGGATTTTAAAAGTTTTTGCATCAAAATAAATTTAGCAGGGCCAGCGTTGTGGTGTAGGGGGTAAAGCCACCGTCTGCAGTGCCGGCATCCCATATGGGCACCTGTTCGAGTCCTGACTGCTCCACTTCTGATCCAGCTCTCTGCTATGGCCTGGGAAAGCAGTAGAAGATGGCCTAAGTCCTTGGACCCCTGCACCCACATGGGTGACCCAGAAGAAACTCCTGGCTTCTGGCCAGGAGTTGCAGCCAACTGGGGAGTGAACCAGTGGATGGAAGACCTCTCTCTCTCTCTCTCTCTGCCTCTCCTTCTCTCTGTGTGTAACTCTGACTTCAAATAAAAAAAAAAATCTTTAAAAAAAAATAAATTTAGTTTTTAACTCTAACTTTTTGAAGTCCCTTCCTACTTCAAGGAGAGAAAAGACCCCAGTGGAGGATGGGTTTTCTAAGGCTTTTCCAGACCTTTGCAAACCATGCACAGGGAAATTTCTAAGTGTGACGTGCAGAACAGTACTCACTACCTGGGCCCTGCCAGGACATGGTGAACTAAGCTTTGTTTTGGGATATTTTTATATATTTATTTTTATTTCCTCTGCCTGTAGTTCTGAACGTTCTCCAGTTGGATCAGACCTGAGTTGGTGCGGGACAGGTAGAGACAATCCAGGTGTTCTTTTGTGTGGCATGAATGTAGGTTTTAAGTAACGTGCATCTTGCAAAATGTTTAAAATTTGTTAGGAGTCATGTTTTTACTTTCCTTAATAAAGTTTTACTTTTATTTATTTGAAAGTCAGAATGCCAGAGAGAGAGAGAGAGAGAGAGAGATACTTTCCATCCCGTTTCACTCCCCAGATGGCTGCAACGGCCAGGGCTGGGCCAGGCTGAGGCCAGCAGCTGCATCTGGGTTTCCCACGTGGATGGCAGGGGCCCAAATACTTGACCCATCACCCACTGCTTTCCCAGGCACATTAGCCACAAGCAGGAGCTGGAACTCGAACCTGCACGCCTATATAAGATTCCTGGCTTGCAAGAGGCAGCTTCACCCACTGCACCACGACGCGGGCCCCATAGATCATGTTTTTCAAAGTATGAAATTCGGATTCAAAGTATGAACTACAACTCTTTATGCAGTTGCTCTGCGGCTGTGCCACTTTAGCTGATAAGTGAGCGTCCCTGCCCCTTTTTTGCACTGCATGAGACAATCAGTCCTGAATTATGGGTGTTATTCGAGGTAATGAAGAACGCTTCTCGGGCACAGAGTAGGAGGGTCCTGCTATTAAAGCAATCGAGAAAAGCCTCAGAGAGTTGTTGACATGAGATCCGGAACTTGAGTGACAGGGCTGTAACGGGCAGCCACGGGAAGGTGTCGTTTCAGAAAGCACCCGCAGAGACCAGAACTCAGAGTGTGTCTGGCGGAGCGGCGAAGGCCCATTCATCTGGAGGGTGAGGCTGGATTCGGCCTGAGCAGCCAGCTCTTGGCTCCAGGAGTGATGTTCTCCTGCCGGGACAGAGGCCTGGCTCCTTGAACAAGCTTTTTATGCTGCGGGTGTTGACAAGTGGAAGACCCGAGTGAAAGAGGTTGGAGGATGCCCGGCAGTGCCTGCAGCTGGCAGATGGGCATAAGCAGGGCCAAAATCACTAACGCGTGCCCGCTGCCCGTCTTCCCATCCGCCTGCGTGCACACGGGGAGCCTGACCCTTCTCCACCCGCCTAGGGAGGCATCGCCTTGTCGGGTTCGTTTTTCTGTACCTCCCCATGGAGGATGAAAAATAGACACGTAAGAAAGTGCGTGATCAGAGAAGCGGAAGAAGGCGTGGGCCTTGGTTGTTGGAATGGAACGCAGAGAAACCCAAGACGCAAGCTGGAAACAGCTTTCCCTTAAACAAAGAAAATCCAAAACCAAGTGAGCTAATGAGAGCCAGAAGTTTCAGGAACATTCTCCGCAGGGGGTAGCTTGGCACGGTTGTAGTTGGACGCAGATGTTCATTTCTGCTCCTTGGAGAGTGTGACCAGGGGGTTTTAGGATAGGCCGAAGGACAGCGTGGCGAGAGTGGGCTGAATTAGGAGCGGGAAGCCCAGGGACAGGGTGGGGATGGGACTGGCATTCTCCTATAGGGAGGATAATTTAACCGTCTGCCTATCGGTGGAGAACCGGAAACAGCAGGCAGGTAAAGCCGGTGAGGAGATCCTTGAAATATGTCAGGTAAGAGGCCCCAGAGCAGTGTATTAAAAGGGGAGAGTGAGAGCGGGAGAGAGAAGGTGGCAGGAACCTGGAAAGGAAAATGAACAGAACCACGCGAGGAGCAAAGGGAGACGACAAGTTGATGATGTGGTGTCTGAGGCTTCGGGGGTTGAAAGAGCGGAAGTGCCACCATGCAACGTGCCAGAGGAAAAAGCCGACTTTGGGAAAGAAATAATTAGGTCGATTTTGCATGAGTCGGGTGTGTCGTGCAGGTCCAGCGCCAGGGCGGTGTGCGCTCTGAGGGGAGAGGCCCTGTGTGCAGTGCTCACCCTTCCCTGTGACATCTCGGAGGCCAGCAGGTAGAAGGTGTTGCTGTACACTGCCGAGGGAATGCACAATGCATACAAGTCCGCTCAGTTCTCCATCAGAGGGGCAGGTGTTTGCTGTCACACTTAAGACACTGCTCGGGATGCCCGAATCCCATATCAGAGAGCCTGGGTCTTAATCTTGGCTCTACTTCCAATCCAGCTCACCCTGAGAGGCAGCAGGTGGTAGCCCAATTACCTGGGTCCCTGCCACCCATGGGGGAGACTTGAGTGGAATTTCCAGTTCTGGCTTCAGCCTGACCCAACCCCAGCTGTTGTGGGCATTTGAGGAGTACAGTCTCAGACATTCCAGTTCCACCCCAGCTCTCTGCTAAGGCACCTGGAGAGGCAACAGATGACCATGGAGGTCCGTGGGCCCCACCACCTACATGGGGGACCAGGATGGAGTTCCAGACTCCTGCCTTGGACCTGGCCCAGCCCTGGCCGTTGCAGCCATCTGGGAAGTGAACCAGGGGCTCAAAGATTTCTATCTATCTCTGTCACTCTGCCTTTCAAATAAATCATCATAGTTTATATACATAATTCTGATCTCCCCTCTCCATATTCAAATAAGATAGAATCCTAAGTGTCCTGTTAACATGAATATTCATAACTATGACATTTATTTTACCTTTTTAAAAGAATATTTATTTATTAGAAAGGCAGAAAGACAGAGAGAGTGAGAGAGAGTGCACTTCCATCAACTGGTTCACTCCCCAAATGGCCGCAACGGCCAGGGCTGGGCCAGGCAGGAGCCAGGAGCCAGGAACTTCTTCTAGGTCTCCCATGTAGGTTCAGGGAGCAGTTGGGCCACCATGCACTGCCTCCCCAGGTGCGTTAGCAGGGAGCTGGATCAGAGGAGGAGCAGCCAAGACTCCAAAGAGCACTCTCACATGGGCTGCTGGCATCACAGTGTGGCTTAACCTGCTGCACGGCAGGGCCAGCCCTGGAACTTATTTTAACACAGAGTGGCAGGAGAAACTCGTGGGTTTGTCCCATGGCTTTGGGAACACAAACACTTGGTAACTCTGTTTAAGCTGATGGTCTATTTGCTGCTGTCAGAAATTATATTTCCTTTCAACTATAAAAAGCCTCACAAAGACCTGCGGCAACAACTTGGAAATTATTTTTTAAGGTAAATACGTTTTTAATGTCATGAATTCCTGGAGCCTTCTTCTACTCAGCACTAACGCAGGACTTGGTCTGTCTCCAACTCGGGCTTTTGGAGCAAATGTCAACTGCATAAGCCACAGTCTCCCAGGGCTCTGGCAAGGCTTCCCTCTACCACTGCTGTGTGGGGAGCTCCCAAGGAGGGCACTCCTTCTTCTTTTTTTTTAATATTTATTAATTTGTTTGAAAGGCAGAGAGAGAGAGAGAGAGAGAGAGAATCGATTGATCTTCCATCTGCTGGTTCACTCCCCAGGGGCCACAACAGCTGTGGCTGGGCCAGGCTGAAGCCAGGACCCTGCCACTCCACCTGGATCGCCCACATGACTGGCACAGCCTCAAGCACTTGCGTCGTCTTCTGCTCCTTTCCGGGTTGCATTAGCAGGAAGCTGGATCAGAAACGGAGCAGCCAGAACTTGACCGATGCTCTCATATGGAATGCCAGGGTGCAGGTGGCAGCTTACCTGGGTTCACCACAGCACAGGCCCTGGGGCCGTCCCTCGATTTGGGGCCAACTTTTCATCGCCCATTCTAGGTTAGGAGAGTGTTAGGATAAATGACCAGCACCTATACCTACACTGAAAGGCTCACTCTGGTCGTTAGAGATCATTCCCTGGAGATCTTCCTAAGAAGTACAGCTTAAAAATGAAACAGAGAATTCAAAATTTTAGTCTGCAGTGACTTCTCTCCCTTTGGGCTGAGTTGGCTCCTTGAGAATTAACATTTTATTTAAAAACAAAAAGGCAAACTTTGAAAACAACACACAGTGTTGTGTTCAGAAATGATAGCCAGCGATGCTCCTTAGTGCATTCCAGATCACACCATCAGCCGACCGGAGGGCAGGAGAGAAAGCGTCACTGGGGGAGTTTTGCTTTGTTTTTGAAGAAATACTAGAAATATTTTAATGCTAAAAGTAATTATGGGTTTTTTAAAAATATATAGACCATCCCTGGGTAGGCACAGAGAATATTAGAATGAATATTATTTTTGGATGTAATTAGCATTTTCATAGTCACATTCAAAGAATTCCACTAAGGGCTTGTTCCAAGTAACAACAGCCAAACAGAATATTAAGGGCTCATGGACGGCTTTAAAAGTTGGTTTTCCAGGCAATTTATGGTAGATGGGTTCTTTTTTTTTTTTTTTTTTTTTCTTTTTTTAGCAGGAGCCAGGTGCTTCTCCTGGTCTCCCATGGGGCGCAGGGCCCAAGCACTTGGGCCATCCTCCACTGCACTCCCTGGCCACAGCAGAGAGCTGTCCTGAAAGAGGGGCAACCGGGATAGAATCCTGCGCCCCGACCGGAACTAGAACCGGGTGTGCCGGCGCCGCAAGGCGGAGGATTAGCCTAGTGAGCTGCAGCGCCGGCCGGTAGATGGGTTCTTAAAACTGACAGAGCAAATATCCGCTGTTAGTGTGTGCCATTGAGATTGCCATCGTGACAGTGCTGGGACAGCTTTTCACTTCTGGAGATGTCCAACAAGGATTCATGGTGTGAAGAGATAACTGAAGAAATACTCAGCAACTTTGGCAAAGGGGATAAATACAATCTCTGCTGTTGCGCACCTCGCCCTGTGAGCCTAGGACGCTATTCAGGTAAACAGAGCACACAGTGCTATTCCCATTTATCAGGTGATCAGAGTGAAATCTGCAAGCATAGAATTTTATGCTCTTTTATCAAAGCCTGCGTTCTAGAACCTAGAACTTCTGCATCAGAGACCAGCACCTTCTCTACTATTTCAGGCCATCTTCCCACCAGTTACTGAAAAATCCAACAAACTGTGCCTCTAAGCACTTGCTATTTGGGTCCTAAAGTTGAACTGAATTCAATCCTAGAAAGATCTACCTATGTGGAACAAACATATTGGGGCCGCATCACGGCACAGTGGATGAAGCAGCTGGCTGTGACTTCAGGATCCCAAATGAGCAGCAGTTTGACTCCACTTCCAAGCCAGCTCCCCACCAATGCACCTGGGAAACCAGCAGAAGATGGTTCAAATGCTTGGGCCCCTGCCACCCATTTGAAAACCCAAATGGAGTTCCAGACTCCTGACCTCGGGCTGGTCCATTTTGCAGCCATTTGGGGAGTGAACCACCAGATGAAAGATCAGGCAAGCATTTCTCCCTCTCCTCCTCCCCCTGCCACGCCCCCTCCAGCCAGCACTGTTGTGCAGTGGGTTAAAGCCCCAGCCTGTGTGCCTATTCAAGTCCCAGCTGCTCCACTTCCAATCCAACTCACTGCTAATGCTCCTGGGAAAGCAGCAGAGCCTGGCCCAAGTCCTTGGGCCCCTGCACCCACGTGGGAAACCCGGAAGAAGCTCCTGGCTCCTGGCTTTGGATCAGCTCAGCTGCAGCAGCTGCAGCCATTTGGGGGGTGAACCAGCAGATGGATGACCTCTCTCTCTGTAAATCTTTCAAATAAAAATAATAATAAAACAAGGTCTCTCTCCCTCTCTTTCTCTGTCATTCTGCCTTTCAAATAAATAAAATAAATCTTTCAAACATTAACATTGTACTTGGAGTATCAATATGTGGAAGAATTTAGCAAATCTGGAAATCATTACTTTTATGAAATATATGAATGGATTTTAAAATTGGCATTGCAAATATTTTATTTCCTACTTAGAAAATTATTTTCCATGTTATCTTCTGCATAATCTTTTCATTGCAAGCCATTCTGTAAATGTAAAAAAGGTCTTTTGTTCATTCAAGTGTAGGGAAATAATAAAATTATTGAAGGCATATTCTGTATTAATAAGATTTATTTTCCTTTTTTTGAGGGGAGATGGGAAAGCTTTTTTGAAAATCTGATTTACATCTTACAAGAGAGAAAACAGAAATGGAATGTTTCCCTTCTTAAATTTGGGCTCTCTGAGTTTCAGTGTTGGCCCTGCGGCCATTCCGTCAAGGTCAGCCTGTAAGTCTTATTCATATGAGATTATCAAGTCTCCCAAGATGACCATGAGCTCTCGAACAGTTTTCCTTTTTCTTACCCCCTCTGAAATTAATAGGCAGTCAATCTTGTCTCTTTAAGTAGGATTAATAATAATAACATCAGTAATTAAGTCATTATTATAATTTAGTATTTTCGGTATAGAAAGTGAGAAAATTGCAAAATAATGATAAAACATACTTTAAATGCACTTTATGGTGTATACAGTTTGGAGGAAAGAAAGTTGTATATACTTTCTTGGCAGAAAAAATAAAAGTTTCATTACACACAAAATGCTAAACACACATGGAGACCTTTCCCCTTGGGACTTACAGTCTGTCTCTTAGAGTTATTACAAAGGCTGTTGAATCCAAATAGACACAAAGCGTTTCTTTGGACTGAGTAAATAATATATATTACATAGCCATTTTTTAATCATTAGGTTTTTTTCTCTTATACTAAATAAATTAAAAATATTCTAAAAGCTTTACTCAATTAGGATTTTCTTGATCACCAAGTAAAGTACCAGCTAAACACAGATAGAGTAGGAAGGTGTGGCTTTGCAAATACACTAGACATTATTCCAGGAGCATGGTAATCAATGCTCCAGGGCATTTTAGCTTTCAAACCTCAATCAATATGAATCTATAAATGTTTTAAAGATCAGATGGTCTAGTTTGAAACTGATTCCTAGAGACCAAACAATTCATTGTCATTAATGGTTGGATTCATTTCCTTCACTGTATCCCAACAAGTATATCAAGATCTTATTTAATGAATTGATCATAATAAACAGTGAATACCCTGTGTTTTCCAAAAATTTAGGGTTGAAAAATAGTAGTAACAAACACACAGCTAAAATACTCAGTCCTCGTTCCAAGGGGTCCATTCAAAGACACTCAAGCTGTTTGTTTTCAAATACTAAGTGGTGAGGACATCATGCACTTACTTGAGTGTGTAAATTGGAATATTTCTTTATCTTTTAGTGTGTGCTCGGTCACAAGCAATATAAATCCCAAAGTGGCTTAGACACTAAGGAAACTCGGGGCTTGCATAGCTGGAAATTCAGAGACAAGGTGAACTTTAGGGCGGGGGTTGATCCAATGGTTTTGAATGGGTTCCCCTACAATTCTCTGAGCTCTGCCCGCCACAAGAATAACAAGACCTCAGGATAAAGCTATATAGCTTCAGAAGACACAAACTTCACAACCACAACTGACCTCCACCAAGAGGAAGAAATAACTTTCAGTACTTTCTCAAAAAAAAAAAAAAAAAAAAAAAGGAGTTAAAACTTCTTTGCGAATCCCCCAGCAATCTGGCCCCCAAATTCCACTGCACACACATCTGCACACTAATCATCAGGGCGGTGAGGTGGTTGGATGACAACTCACCCAAAGTCAGTTTCCCCTGAGATGCTTGGCTGAAAAAAAGGGAAGAGAGGGATGAATAAAATAATAATTGAGACTCTTGGAAAGGAAAAGTCAGAGAGCTCAGACTACGGCATAGGAAACCACCAGCGTCTTCTACTGCCTCTCCTGCCTACCACTCATTATTCCAATTAACTAAGTCAATTAACATCCTGAGACACAATTGCCCCTTCTGATAGGCCCCTAGAAGAAAAATATGAATTTTTAAATATTAAATGAATTGGCTTGCACTATGAAATTTTTACAGTGCTGGCAGGAGACCATGTCCCAAGACATGGACAAGATTAAATTTTAAGTTTAATAGCTGAAGTCAGTCCAAGTATAGGAAAACAAGCCTCGCAAAATAAGTTTTGTGAACAAATAATGATGCATATCGCCTCTTCGCAATGCAAACCAGAAGCTTTCATGCAAACTCACATTTAGAAAGGAAGACTGGGGTTTCTGAGGTAAGCGCTCTGGTTAGGAGTGGGTCATCGGAGGCGGGGCGGGGTTGAGATTCCTGCAATGCCAGATATTACTGTAATCCACAGGTTAATTTCAGTTTGCAGTCTGTCCAGAACAGTAACAGAAACAGACTTTCTCTGGCAATGAGCTTTTACTTACAACAAGATTTGAATACTACTGGTAATATATGCCATGTATTTTTTTAAATAAAAAGGGTATTTTCAGAGCTCTAATGAAACCAAAAGGAAAATACAGACTCCCTGGAAATAATGTTTTGGACATTAGTAATTGTGTTAAAATAGACCTTTTTTTTAGTTTTGGAATTTCTTTTTGACTCATCACTCTAAAATTGTTCTGAATGTGTATCTGCCCCAAAGAAGAATTGGACATTTCTATAAAACTAATTTAGTATTGAAAATAAATAATGTATATTAATTGATCATGTAATATTCATCAAATACACACTATGTGTCCAGAAAAATCACAATTCCTCAAAGAATTTCAAATCTGAGAGTATCAATCCAAGATACAAAAATAATTAGTGAATAATAAAAGATAGTATTTATTTAACCACTAAATAATGGATCAGGGCATATTGATGTAGAAACGTCTGAGAAAATGTGTGTGTTTAAGAGCAGTGACAGGAACCTTCACATTAACATCTACTAACATCATCACATACCAGGTATGTTCCATAACCATCTCATCACCTAAAACATTATAGATCCTATCACTACCACCAGTATTTTCTAGACAGGGAAATAAAAGCACAGGGAGCCTAACCTGCCCCAAGTCAAAGTTAGCAAAAACAGGATTAGGAATGTAGCACCTGTAGTCAAATACTACAGTCCAGTGACTTAGCTACTAAATTCCCCTCCCTTCATGCAGTAAGACAAAGTCAATGAGCTCTGTGCAGACGCAAACTTCATTAACCTGAGGGACAGGACGATGAAGAGCCTTTTGAGAGGAGGCCCAGTACCCGGGAAGGCACAGTTGCCGGAGTGCACGGTACAGGAGGGGCCTTCAGAAAGTGTATGGGAAATGCGTGTTATGGAAAAAAAAACTATGCATGGATATTTCAAAAATTTAAACGTATTGTTTAAAGCCATTTTTCCTATGGAAATTGCCAGACTGAGTCTACCATTTGGACAAGGTAGTAGGGGTTGAAAAGGTTGGACAAACCCTGTGGGGTTGAATTACAGAGCTTGGGAATAGCACTGATGAGTTTTATAAGACAACTCAGTGTAACATAATCTCTCTTTCGCATCCGGAGCTGTATTTTCAAACTCCAGAGTACTTGAAATGAATCAGTGGGACCACCCAACATCTTTCAGATGTTTAGATTAAGCTCAAAAGTGTAGAAGTGTCCTTAATAGCAGAGAGGTTAATACTTTTCAAATCCTGGGTCAGACTACCCCAGGGAGGAAACAAGAAACATTCTGGTGACCTGGAAATCCCACAGACCCCCCTCCCCACGGAGGGCCTCCCGGGCTGCTCCCCCACATTCCACACATTCTGCTGTTTGGCCTTGCCATGTCAGCTGCAAGTGGGATGTGGCCTCACATATGTCAGAGTCGAATTTCTCCTCCCGAGTTGAGATGGGAAGGGCTCCAAGACGGAAGTGCTTCGTACATAGGTGTCTATAAATACCTGGCCAATAGCCAGGAGAAGACGTAAAATACCGTCAGTGAGATCGCTCCTGGGAAAGGTGGCTGGCTCTGGGACCCAGGAACGGACTAAGCTTGGTTCTCCCTGTCAATCATTTGTATTTTTAAATAGAAGGCTTACATTCAAAAACATGTATATTGTAAGCAAATTAGCTTTCCTTTAAAAAGTTTTATTCATTTATCTGAAAGGCACCCAAAACTGGACAATGCATTATAGGTATTTTCTGATCCAAAAGAGTGGAGCAGAACTATTCCATGTCTCTTCATTACTGCAACTTTATTCATGCAGACTCAAGTTTAATTATTATTTTTTTTATTTGACAGGTAGAGTTATAGACAGAGAGAGGTTCACCCCCCCCCCCCCGCAACGGCCGGCGCTGTGCCAATCTGAAGCCAGGAGCCAGGAGCTTCTTCCTGGTCTCCCATGCAGGTGCAGGAGCCCAAGCACCTGGGCCATCCTCCACTGCCTTCCTGGGCCGAAGCAGAGAGCTGGACTGAAGAGGAGCAACTGGGACTAGAACCTGGCGCCCATATGGGATGCCGGCGCCCTGGGCGGAGGATTAACCAGGTGAGCCATGGCGCCGGCCCTCAAGCTTAATTGTTACTTTGACAGGTACAAATCTCTGCTGACTCACACAGTGGCTCACCTGGAGTCCCGAGTTGTGTTAAAGCTCATTTTCTCCAACACGTGCTTCCACAATCGGATTTCTGGACTTCAAATTTATCCTTGTTAAATCTCATCATGTTTATATTGACTCCTTATTTCCACCTGTCAAGATCTTATTTTATTAATTTATTATTTCGGATACGGTTCTAGAACCCTCTCTTCCTGACTTCCGTCTCTGGAAACCCTATGTGGATGTCATTCATTCTTTCCCTATGCCACTAGGAACCAAGCAGAATAGAAAATGACCCAGCGTCAAGCTGCTCCCGCCTGTTCTCTGGGTGTCCAGATAAAGCTGGTCCTCTAATTTTGTTTTTTTTTTTGAGAATAGTCACGTATCTATCACTTATGTATCCAACTCTGCCATTAGTTTTCTTACTTTGTCTTCAATAATTTTGAGAAAAACACGGTAGGTTTCTTGCTGAAGTTAAACTAACATGCACATGGATGAGTTTCATAGAATGCAGAGAAGTTGTACAGAAATCTGTGTGTACACATGTGTGCATCATACATGTGTGTGCACACGCACACACACACTTTCAAGGAAAGATCAGAGCTCTCACAGATTTTTCAGAGCTTCCTGACATCAGAAGGCTGAGAACCATGAATGTAGTAAACTCTGCTGACACACAACAGATAAAATAATCCCACTTTCGAAATCTCCAATAATCCTTATTTATTGACCCTTAGCTAAGTGCCAGGACTGCTTTCCACAGCCAGGACACAGATGTGAACAGAGCGAGCCTCTGCCCTCTCGGAGCCCACGTCCTAGTGAGAGAGGACACCGGACCACACAGTGTGTTTATTCAGTGTGTTGAAGAGCGGTGAGCTCAGAGGGGCGAAAGTGAAGCCGAGCAGGGGCTGTAGGGCGCTCGCTTCAGTTAGAAGACGGTTTCTGTGCGAGGGCCTCAAAGAACTGAAGCCAAGGCCACGTGCAAGAAGAAGAGATGCGTGCAGGGAGGAGTGCGGACGCAGGGGGTCCCCGGTTCTCCACTGGGGGCGGCACTGCCTCCTCGGGGCGCATTTGGAAACATGCGGGAGCACTCTGTGGTTGTCGCAGTGACCGTGGGACCCGATGGGCAGCTGGGGAGCGCAGGGCTGTCAGAGTTCCTGCAATCTGAGGGACATTCTGCACAGTGAGAAACTCAGTCCAGAATGCCCACATCACCCTCATTGAGAAACCCTGAATAACTTCAGTCATCGTATAAACTCTGGATTTTACTCTCACTGAATGGGGAGCTATTAGATGCCTGACGCTGAAGAATGAATGGCCCACTATCTGCGTGCGTACGACAGTCCAGCCATTGTGTTGGCAGGAAGGGAGACCGAGGCAGAAGCACAGAGGCCAGCTAAGAGGAAGGGGCTGTCACAACAACCCCCATGCAAGAGAGGGCGATGGCCGAGACGCCTTCTTGGGGGGCTGGGAGGAGGGAGGGGTGAGAACCAGCTCACGTCTGCGTCGATACTGAAGACTGAGTGGGTCACATTGCAGAGGTGGGGAAGGAAGGTAGGAAGGGGTAAAGAAATACAAACTCAGGCGTGAGCGCCTGATGGACAGAATTATCAGCGGCTGTGGGCGTGATGGGGAAAATCTGACTTGGGGAGGAAAGATTAGGAGAGAAGACCGTATCAGGTAGCCACTTACACATGCGAATCTGCAATACAAACATTTCTTATACCTCTTTTTTTTTTTTTTTTGGACAGGCAGAGTGGACAGTGAGAGAGAGAGACAGAGAGAAAGGTCTTCCTTTACTGTTGGTTCACCCTCCAATGGCCGCCACGGCCAGCGCACCACGCTGATCCAATGGCAGGAGCCAGGTGCTTTTCCTGGTCTCCCATGGGGTGCAGGGCCCAAGCACTTGGGCCATCCTCCACTGCACTCCTGGGCCACAGCAGAGAGCTGGCCTGGAAGAGGGGCAACCGGGACAGAATCTGGCGCCCCGACCGGGACTAGAACCCGGTGTGCCTGCGCCACAAGGCGGAGGATTAGCCTAGTGAGCCGCGGCGCCGGCCTCTTACACCTCTTGTTGTAGAGATGAAGACATGGATGTGGCTATTGGCATAGCTAAGAATACAGATGCAGGAAGAAACCTAACAGACAAAATACGGCAACATCTTTAGGTCCTTCATGATTTGCTTTTTTTTTTTCTTTCCTTAAAGGTGTTCTAAGTTACTTACATTCAACATGTCTTAGTTTTGTGAGATACAAAGATGCTTTTGAATTCTCCCACCATGGCTTCATAAAACTCACTTGTGACCGAGATCCGATTGGATTTTTTGTCATTTTATTAGACTCCATCTACTTCTTTCTTCCACTGTGCCCTCATCAGCTACCCACTGCCTCCTCACTTGCAGATGCCGCTGTTGGGGACTGTCACTCCTCTCCTGAGGTCCTTACAGCCACACAACGCGTTAGCAGAGCCCCGGGACTCGCCTGCGAGGAGAAAGGCCGGGATTGTCAGCAGTTGGACGCTCTTTGAAAGAGCAAGCCGCACATATTTACCAGAGCTTTGGGGCACTGGAGGAGGAGAGAAGCAATTGTCACTCGGGTCCCCTTTGCTGGCAGCACCTCAAAGGTTACCAAGCTGCCCGGAAAAGCCACAGCGAGTGAAATTTGAAACGTGAATTGCCTCTCTCTTCTCATTATGTATTATTTGTCAATCACGGATAAAAGGTGGTTTCTGCCCTCCAGCTGCTCCCCTGGGGTGCACGTCTCACTCAGCGGTGCCACTCTCTTGTGGAGCGCTGCGAGAAAAATCAATAATTGCACCTCTCTTTGAAAGGAAGGGTGGACTCTTCTCTTTCACTGTTAACCCGACGGCTTCACAGGCTTTGCTCTCACACTGATGGACATCTTCTGAAGGACCGCCTATTATACATGTATGAGGGAGATTTTCCGGCTTGCTCATTGGAGCCAACGTATCTGAAACTTACTACACCATGGCAGCTTGGGGTAGGGGTAGGGGTGGGCTGGGGCTTGTACGCGCTGTCCTCAGCGTCACAGGGCAACAAAATGCACACTGTCACTCGCATCCTTAGTTTTCATCCCACTTCTCAGTCTCGCTTTCCAATATCAGAACACATTGCCCTCATGTGTGCATTTCCTTCACGTGATATAGGAAGCGTTTTTAGGACTATTTAACACCACGTTAGAACCTTCGTGACTTTTCCCGGTGCTGGGAAGGGAAGTGCAAACGTGAGGCTTAGATTGGAGCCCTGAGCTCGTGATGCGCCCCGAGCCACATCACACAGGGCTTTCTGTCTAAATGCCCTGCCCCACAGCATCACGCCAGTGAGTCAAACATCTTCATACAGGAAGCTCTTTAGTACGTCTTTGATTTTTAAGGTTTATAGCTCTGGTTTTTAGAAAGGAGAAAACCTCTGGAGACACTGCTGAACTCAAGATTCTTTTTTTTTTTTTTTTTTTTTTTTTTTTTTACAGGCAGAGTGGACAGTGAGAGAGAGAGACAGAGAGAAAGGTCTTCCTTTGCCGTTGGTTCACCCTCCAATGGCCGCTGCGACTGGCGCACTGCGCTGATCCGAAGCCAGGAGCCAGGTGCTTCTCCTGATCTCCCATGCGGGTGCAGGGCCCAAGTACTTGGGCCATCCTCCACTGCACTCCTGGGCCACAGCAGAGAGCTGGCCTGGAAGAGGAGCAACCGGGACAGAATCCGGCACCCTGACTGGGACTAGAACCCGGTGTGCCGGCGCTGCAAGGTGGAGGATTAGCCTAGTGAGCTGCGGCGCCGGCCTCACTGAGAGCATGAGTGTTCACTTTTCTTTGTTGAGAGGCAGAGAGAGACAGAGAGAGAATTCCCACCTGCTGAGTTGCTCTCCAAATGCCCCCGCCCCCACAATGAGGACTAGGCTGGGCACAACTAATCCAGATGTCCCACGGCGCAGCGGGGAGCTCGCTACGTCTACCGGAGGCAAGAGCACCGCCTCTCAGGATGTGTATTTGCAGGAAGCCGTGGTCAGCAGCCCGAGGCGGGAACCAAACCCCGGCACTCTGATGTGGGTGGCAGGCATCTTCCTCGCTGGGCCAAACGCCCACCCCACTCCACAACTGTGGTTCCTTAGTAAGCTGCATGCCACTCACACACCAACTAGAAACTGTGATAACTGTATGCATTTTACAGGTGCCTCAAAATGCAGTTTAATTGACCATCTGCAACAGAAATAGAGCTTGTAGAATTAACATAGGACATTTTCTCTGTCTCGGTCTCACGGCTCCTGGCTCCTGCTCTCATTTACGGGGAAATGGGAGGTAGAAGCAGGCTTTGAGGATGGTTCCCTTGGGCCCGCCTCTCTCCTCAGGCCTTCTGCTTTCTGTGCATGGGTTGGGCACCTGCAGTAAGCTCAGGATCAAGTGGAGCTGAAGCCCCTGATGAGACGTGGCACGAAGCACCGGGCAGCCCAAGCCTCGAGCTGAAGCTGTGCAATGCATGGGCACTTTGTGCAATTTCCGTCTGAAGCTATGAAGAGCTGAGCATGTCTGTCTGCACCCAGACATGTCTTGCCTGCAGGCTGCCGCCCTGGAGGCTTCTGATTTATGCCTAACGCACTCCGGGCTCCCTGGAAGTGAACCTCGGTGAACCTGGTACAAGTTCAACATTCCTAACCAAACCTGAAATTCCGCAAGTTTGGGCTAGGATCTGATTTCCAAACGAGGACACGTCTTTCCAAGGTACGTGCTGCCAAGCACTGTTGCACATTTGGCCCTAGTGTCCTCCGCGGTGCATGCTGGGTAATTTCTGAATTAACGAGGCTATGTAAGCGGCCTGGAACTGTGGGGGCTGGCACCCGGAGGCGGGGTGCCGTAGGACACCCTGGATTCCAAAGCCTGTTCTGTAAAGGGGCTTCGCACAGACAAGGACTCTGCGGTGGTCCTTGCCAGCGAGGGTCCATTAGCGGCTTTGTATGTCCCTCCTTTGCTTTTTGTCCCTCCAGCTCATCTGCGACACACCCTCTCGAAAGCGAGATGGGGAATCAGCCAAACCGAACGTTTGCTCTTCCTCTGTTGGTTCTCTGGGAGTTCCCTGCCCTGTGCCTTCACCGTCCTGCGCAGGATAACTGCTTGCCCTCCGCGACGCCTCATAACCTCGTCATCACAAGGCCTGGTTTGACCCCTTTCTCCATGGAGATTTTCCCGACTGTGCCAGCTGGAAAAATCCCCCTTTTGTCTGGATTTCTCTAACTTTATGGAGAGGCATCATCATCATGCTATATTTGAGGAAAATGAAATTAAAGGATACATTTATTTGGTTGCAAACATTTTTGAAACTCATCCATACAAGAGGTCTTCAAAAAGTTTATAGAAAACGAGCATTATGAAAAAATATGCACGGATTTTTTTTTGCACCAAGATAAACTTGTAGGTTTTTTTCTTTTTTTAAAGATAGGGATTTTTTAATAATGTGTTTGAAAGGTAGAGTGACAGAGAGAAAGTAAAGGACAGAGAGAGAGAGTGATCTTCCATCTGCTGGTTCACTCCCCAGATGGCTACAACAGCAGTGAGGAACTCCATGCGGGCTTTCCACATGGGTGGCGGGGCCCAAGCACCTGGGCCATCGTCTGCTACTCTCCTAGGCATATTAGCAGGGAGGGAGACCAGAAGCAAGCAGCTGGGACTTGAGCCAGCACTTCAATATGGGATGCTGGCATCACAGGCACAGGCTTACCTGACTGTACCAGAATGCCAGCCCTAATGCATGATCTTTTCATTCTTTTTTTAAAACAGATTTGGACATGTATATCTCCCACTATACCATAGGATGCTTGAGGGCAGGATTAAAGCATCACTCAATTGTTAGAAAAATGACAGTCACTCAGCTGATATTTGTTCAAAGAGGAATGAGTGAATGTTAATAGTATTCAGATAGAAAGCAACAGGTTGACGGGAACCTGGCCTGTAAGTCCCCTCACAGAGGATGCGGGAAAAGAAAGCGCTGAACCAAGAACACGCTCAGATCCTCTGCGCTGCTGGGTACCGTCCAGTTGATGCCAAGCTGGCCACCATGGTGAGCCGTAGAGGACAGGCACCTCCTTGTCCTCACTCACTGCTAGGCCACCAGCCACCAGCACAGCAACCGGCACATAACAGACTCTCAATAAATGTTTGTTGAATGAAAAATAGATGGAATTTTTAAAAACAAGGTCTCTATACAAGCTAAGCCTTTGGGCTAAACAGGGAAATTTCTGAGACACCAGAAAGAGAAGATTAACCATACCAACGCAATGAAACCAAAGCATGTCGCTCCCCGTCTTCGCGGAGGAACGACACAGGACCCTGCGCTGTTCTTTCGTCTGCTCAGCCCTTCCCGGGTTTGCTGCTGGTTCTTCCTGGGTTGGCTACCGTCCCTTCCACCTCCGTGGAAGGGCGGTTCCCCCTGCCACTTTCCCCACTTCCGTGGGGGAGCGGCACACCGCCGGCCGGCTCTCTCGGGGGCTGCTCAGGTGTTCCTCAGGTGTTCCTGGTGCATGTTGTCTCTCTCCTCCTTTATAGTCCTCTTCCACCAATCCCAACTCTGCTACCCACACGTGAGTACGCTGCTCTCCTCCAATCAGGAGCAGGTCCTGCAGCTTATTGGTTGAACTGGAGGCAGCTGTGTAGAAGCTGTTTCCTCCTCTCCCAGCGCCATATTGTGGGAGAGCAGATGCATAGAATAAGTCTTAATTCCAGTAACTTAGTCTAGTCCGAGTTGCTTCCCACAAAAGCATCTTATGGTCACCCACGAAAAACGGGCTCCCAGTTTATTCTCTCATGCTGTCTGAGCCTCCTGGAGCTCCGAGCCTGCCTCCTGCACAACATCAAGCTGTAATGATAATCGTTGTAAACTCAGCCCCTCGCATCAGCCCAGGGCAGACTGTAAAAGCTGATGCGGCTCCCTGGGGAGAGGTCTTCCATAGAGCGCTCTCTGGTTTCCAAAGGAGCTCCCAGGTCTGATAAGATCCAACCCTTTGGAGGAGGAGAGATTAACATCAGACCCAGTGGGGATTTTTAATCACATTAAAACAAGATAGCCTGTTATCTGCGCAGAAAATTAATCCTCACTTCTAGGCTGTGTTGTTTGTACAACTTGACACGTGGGAATTCTTTTAACTAGTTATCTGTTCCTTTGCATTTCACAGGCTTTATTGCCTTGACATCCAAATATCTTTAATTTATGAGTATTCAAATGCTTCTTGATTAGAAGAACTAAAAGTTCCATTATTATTTCTTGCTTCATAAAATAAGTAATGCAATCAAATCCTGAAGCGAGCATATCAGCATCACATTCACTTCCAGTTAGAACTTCACATCTACGACATCAGGTACCCACAGCCGACAACACACATAGATTTGTTTACCTGTGCACTCACAATGCAATGCTAGATGGCGAGAGCTACAGGAAACCATCGCGGCTACCTTCACTCATGAACGGACCAAGAAAGGTTGCCGCACACGTTAACGACCTTTGTAAAACAAGAACTCTCTTACCCCAAATTCCTCCCGTTTCCAGACCTGGAACTTAATCCAGGTTTCCAGCAGCTGAGTCTCCCAGGGTGCACATTAACAGGGAACTGGATTGGAAGCAGAGGAGCCGGGACTCAAACTGGCACTCAGATGGGCTGCAGGAGTCCCAAGCAAGGGCTTAGCCTACTGCTCCACAGTGCCACCCACCCCCACTTTTCATTTTAAACACAAGGCAGGCCGTGCTCCCAGCTGAGTGAAAGCCCTGTGCCAGGTCAGCTTTGTCCTCGCTCGTTGCTGTCCAGACATCCGCCCTTGCGACAGGGAACCCATTTCCTCTGTTCTCCTGACGGGTGCATGGCAGCCGTCCACAATTCAACCAGCCACGGAAAAGTGACCCACCTCCTCGCAGCCTAACTTCTGCTTTCCTGCCAGGGAAACCTCCCAAGACGCAGGGCCCCAGCTGGGCCAGAGAGGCAGGTGAGAGGGCAGCCCCGGGGGCCCCTGATCAGCACCCCCCACCAACACTCTGACTTCCCAGCCTGGCTGGGTTAGGTCACCTCCCACAGCTCTGGATGGAGTGAGACAGTTAAATTACAACAGCCCTTCAGAAACATGCCCCAGCTGCCAGTTTGACCTCTGGACAGCCTGTGTGTTTGAGAGAAGGGCCTGCTTGTCTGGTTCACTTAAAAAAAAATAGTGTAGATGATGCACTTGCGACACATGACACACGGTGAAAAATAAACAGCCCTCTCCTTGACAAGGGACCTACAGGAAGGCAGGGCGTGGGATGAACAACTGGGCTCCGAGGAAATGGCGCTCCGACTTTGTTCCCGCCCCCTGCCCCGGGAAAGCCTATCTGCATTTCTGTAATCTAAGGCTGAAGCTCAACTTTATTGGATCTGGAGCCTTCAATGGTTGCTTTCTGAGCCACAGGAATAAAGAAGGAAACTTCTGGAAAGAGTGACTCCGGGATTCCTTCTGCGTCTTCTAGGCTCCCCTGGCTGCTGGGCTGCTAACCTGGCAGGTGGTCCAGTGAGCAATGGTGGATTTTTGGATGGTTAGGTAGTGAGGCAATTAGAGACGTGCTGGGTGGGCTCCTCCCTGTGAAGCTGCCCTGTGGATCTGGAAGACAACAGCGGATTCTTTCCCTGGTGCCCACTAATGTCCTCACAATGGAGTAGGTAGGGCGTGCAAAGCCAGGCTCAGAGCATCCCATGCTCTGAGACTTCGGGACTTCTACATTCCTTCACAGATCCCCCAGAAGACTGCCTCCTCCTTTTTAAGATTTGAGCTTTAGGTCTGGGCATGTGGTTCAATGGTGAAGTCATGGCTTGGGATACCCGTGCCGAAGCACTGGCTGTTCACTTCCAGGGAGGCTGCATACGTTCCTCCAGGTATTTGTGTCCCTGCCCCCACGTGGAAGATCTGGCTGGAGATCCTGGCTCCTGGATTCAGGCTGGTCCAGCTCTGGCTGTTGTCAGCATTTGGGAAGGAATTAGCAGATGGAAGTTCTCTTTCTCTCATTCTCTGTAACTCTGCCTTTCAAAGAAGAGAGAGAGACAGAGAAAGGGAAGGGAAGGGAAGGGAGAAAATTTTTAAAATAAATGAACAATATTAAAAATAAACAAATACTGTACTCCATAAATATGTACAATTATTAAGTGTGAATCAAAAAACGCCTTTAGGTTTTATTTATTTATTTGAAAGTCAGAGAGAGAGAGATGGAGAGACAGAGACAGAGAGCTTTTGTCCTCTGGTTCACTCCCCAAATGCCCGCAATTGCCAGGACTGGGCCTGTACAAGCCAGGAGCCCGAGCTCCGTCTTGGTGTCCTAAGTGGATGGCAGGGACCCAGGTATTTGGCCCATTATCGCCACCTCTCAGGTACACTACCAGGAAGCAGGATCAGATGTGGGGCAGGACTTGATCCCAGGCAGTCTGATTTGAGGAGTGGGCACCACAAATGGTGGTTTAATCCACTGCCCCGCAACACCTGCCTCTCAAAAAAGATATGCAAATAGCAACTGTGGTGGTCATCATCTATTGAATCAAACATGTATCAAATCATTATACTGTGCCCCATTAATATGTGTAATTAAAATAACAATCCAAAAAGTGCCAGAGTAAGCCTCTAGGACACTGCGTTGAGTCATTGCCAGGCTCCACTCTGGATTCCAGCCTCCCGTTAATGTCTGTCCTGGCAGGCAGCCGTGATGGCTCGAGCGAGTGAGCTTCTGCCACAGGCGTGTGTGAGGCCTGCATTGAGCTTCCAGCTCCTAGCTCCAGCCTGGCCCAGTCCTGAGATGCAAGCATTTGGAAAGTACAGTAGCAGATGGAAGATCTCCCCCTCCCCCTCCCTCTCCCCTCCCCCTCTCCCTCCCTCTCTCCCTCTCTCTCTCCCTCCCTCTACACCCTCCCCCTCTCTCCCTCTTCCTGTCCCATCTCTGTCTTTCAAATAAAATGGAGATGAATAATAAAAAAATTTTAAACCAAAACAAAAAAGAAGAAAGCATGGATTGCTACAAGAGACCTAAAACCTGGCATAAAGATGATCACTTTGGTATTATGCAGAATGAATCTAAATTTTATTCTAAATTTTTAATGCTGAAATTACATGGTGAATCTATTTTCTATGCACGAACTGTTACCATTCAGTTAGCACTCAAGATTGCATAATATACTTCCCCTTGGAATTTGACTTGTATTTTACTACAACAGGTTCAGTGCTATATAAAATTCCTAAGGCACAGCTCTTAATATTTGCTAAGTATTCAATGCAAGGTTTTACTCTTTACTGTTAAAATTCTTTAAAGAAACCTTATTAATATCTTCTGGTTGGGTTGAGTCTGTCATACATTTCTATCTTATTAATCTCATCGAATAATAGTGCATCCAAATATCTTGGATATTTTCTAGTTAGTTTAGACTTCTTATCTATAAGGTAGAAATTGCTCTTAAAAGTAACATTTACGAAAGGATCGCGATAAGATTACAAAGGTAGTTTGGGGCTGTAGCTCTGTAAAAGTATATAAAGTCCGTGGCTGCAAGGGGCTGACCGTCACAGGGTCAGAGGTCACACCCTGGACCTCACTGTGAACTCTGAATTCATGTCCCAAGCGACTAATTGTACCAGTTTTGATTCCGAAGCTTCTAGAAGTTACTCATATCCTATCATTTTAGGTATATACTGAGCCAATTCCTCACCCTCTGTGAGAACTACCTCTGGGCTTTTATGGGCCTGGAAGTTCCCCACAGGCCTGTCTATGTGTGTCCACGTGTGCTGTTTCGTTGGATAAATCAGCTTCCAGGGACGGCAGAACCCGGGTGGGAGTCTGGACTCGGGCGTCCTGGCCACTTGGCTAGGCGGGTCTCTGGAGACAGGGCGCACGGTTCTGCCCTGCTCTGCGTCTCTCAAGCCCCACATCCTAAACTGCCTGCACATCACAGCGGGGGAGCTGAGCACGCCCACCGGCCTCCGGATGATGTCTGGCGCGGGAACTCGAGTCTCCTCCAGGCCTCCATCTGCAGCTCTCTTGCAAACCGGCGCTGTTTTTTCTGTGTTGGACTCAGAACTGGAGCCATCTCTCCAGGGCTCTGACGCTGCCTGTCTTTGGCCAAGTGGAGAGAGGCAGAAGATGAAACCAGTGCCTCCATGAATCAAATCCTGAAGACTGGAGCATCCTCACTGTGAAGACGATCCAGCCACGCCAGCTTCCTTCTGCTGCTTCTGGCCCTTGGTCTGCCGCAGACCCTGGATCCTGGCTTTGGCTTTGCTTTTAGCCCTCTTGCTGCTGAAACGGAGTTGTTTGAAGAACACTGATTAATGCATTAATGTGGAGTTGGAAGGAGTGCTTCAGACACATGTGCGGCGTGTCTGTCTCATCTCATTCTCATAGTCATGGGCTCCAGTGACTTGGATCAAACAGTGTACTTGTCAAGTTTTCACACTCTAAATGGTAGACTTGATATTAGCCTATTTGTATGTATTCAGTGCTTTGCTATTGCAAACAACTTCTTGCATATAGCATCCCATCTGAGTCCAGGCATGTTAGGTACACATGATAAGCTATTTCATGTCATTAGCAATGACAGATTTCCATAAATTGAAATGAAAGAGCAAGCTTCACAAAAAAAAAAAAAAATGAGTTCCAGGCAATGAAGTTGTTCACATATGGTAAAAAGCCTACTCTCGCCGGCGCCGCGGCTCACTTGGCTAATCCTCTGCCTGCGGCACTGGCACTCCGGGTTCCAGTCCCAGTCAGGGCGCCGGATTCTGTCCCGGTTGCCCCTCTTCCAGGCCAGCTCTCTGCTGTGGCCAGGGAGTGCAGTGGAGGATGGCCCAAGTGCTTGGGCCCTGCACCCCATGGGAGACCAGGAGAAGCACCTGGCTCCTGCCTTCGGATCGGCACAGTGTGCCGGCCATAGTGGCCACTTGTGGGGTGAACCAACGGAAGGAAGACCTTTCTCTCTGTCTGTCTCTCTCTCACTGTCTAACTCTCCTGTCAAAAAAAAAAAAAAAAAAGCCGACTCTTGAGGATTTTATAACACCTTTGGTTTGGTTGTAAGCTTATATTAAATAATATGAAAAAGAGGGATGGAAAAGGAGAGAGAGAGAGAGAGAGAATAGGAGGAAGAGAGAGGAAGAAAGAGGATACATATTAACTCAGGTATATCACGCAGAAGAGAGAAAACAACTGGCAATACAGAAAACCAGTTTATTTTTAACAAAAAGAGTTATTTTATTTATTTGAAAGGCAAAGTGACAGAGCGGGGGGTGGGGGAGAGACAGAGAGAAAAAGAGATTTCTCATCCCCTGGTTCACTCCCCAAGTGATCTCAGCAGCTCAGGCTGGGCCAAGCCGAAGCCAGGAGCCCGGGACTCCATCCTGGTCTCTCACAACGATCACAAACACTGGAGCTGTCCTTGGCTGCTTCCCCCGGCATTTCAGCAGGGAGCTGGATCAGAAGTGGAGCAGCTGGGACTCGAACCGGCTTTCCAATATGAGATGCTAGCATTGCAAGCAGTGGCTTCAGTTTTCTTAAAGCCTTTGTTTGGCAAGATTATGGAGCTGAACTGCAAAATACAGGAGCAATTCAGCATTTTTTTAGGTTTTGCTTCAAAGTGCAACAAGAATCCGAAGTATAGGTTGAAATCACGGTCTCTGGACCACCCCAGGGATGTGAGATTTACTCCTCTTCATAGAAAACTGGCCAAAATCTGAGGAGCTAATGGGACCATCTGAAGAGTTCAAAACAAGTGGAAACAAGATTCACGTGCAGGCTGGAGACATGGCCAGATACAGAAAGAAGAGCCAGGGTGGGGAGGGCTGCGACCTGTAAGCAGTGCTGGGCTGGCCAGGCCCAGGCACCTCGGGGCGGGGCTCGAATGGGGTCACTGCCCTACTGAATGAGAAGCAGAGAAATCACACCACACAGCAAGCTTCCAGTCCCAGCAAGGCCTCTCTCCGTGACTCCAAGAGCACCCCCAGCACAGTGTTCCAGTGAAGCGCTCACTCGCCGCAGGCCAATTTCATCTTAAGAAATGATCACTCCAAGCCTGATTGGAAATACATGTTTAATGATTTTGAGGCCCTGGGGCAAATAGGGCAGGGGTTTGGCAGTTGGATGGAGCAGAGTACAGTGTGTGAATCTCTGTTCTTTCCAGAGCAGGAAATATTCTCAATTCCTCTTTATGATTATTTGAATATTAACAAACTAAATGCATATACCTAAGTCCAGCTAAGTAGTTTAAGAAACATTTGTAAAAAAAGAAACACTTGTATGCTATATATACAGCCTTTGTATTTTGTATGAATTTTTAAAAACATACTCTTTAGCATTTCAGGCATGGAAAGCCAAGACACTGTGGCAAAAAACAAACAAACAAACAAACAAAAAACTACGTGAAGGATCTCCGTGAATGAGACCCCAGTGGAAAGAAGGGGCCATGAAAAAGGATGTACTTTTCTCTGATGGGAGGAGAGAACTTTCACTTTGCCTTTGGCCCTGCCTAAATACTGATGGAGATGGTGGTCTCAAAAGGCTTCCATAGCCTTGGCAGCTCATGGCAAGAGCCTCGGGTGATCACTGACGTCATACGCACGAGTGTTAATTGTTAAATTAACAGCAGGAGTCACTGTGCACTTACTCCCCATGCATCCTGTGTGCTAAATGAGTTGTACTATAAGATTCAACTGTAAAACTTGTTCTCAAACAGTTTTTTATATTTAGTGTGTGTATGTGTGCAAATAGTTGAAATCTTTACTTAGTATAGAGTTGGTCTTCTATGTATAAAGTTAATTGAAAATGAATCTCATTGCTTCTTCGCCTTTTGGCTAAGATCAAGTGTAAAAAATGAATCTTAATGGAAAATGGGACTGGGATGGGAGAGGGAGGAGGAAGGGGCGGAGAATGGGGGTGGGAGGGTGGGTATGGTGCCAACAAACACTGTATTCCTAACGATGTACTAAGGAGGGGCCGGCACTGTGGCATAGAGGGTAAAACCACCACCTGCAGTGCACCCATCCGGAGCCAGGTACTTCCTCCTGGTCTCCCATGCGGGTGCAGGGCCCAAGCACTTGGGCCATCCTCCACTGCACTCCCTGGCCACAGCAGAGAGCTGGCCTGGAAGAGGAACAACCGGGACTAGAACCGGTGCCCATATGGGATGCTGGTGCTGCAGGTGGAGGATTAACCAAGTGAGCCACGGCGCCGGCCCGACACGACTGAATTTAAAAGGAGGGGAGAACAGACCAGTTTCTAATGCAACAGAAGTAAGTTATGCAGGTGTCTGCTGTCAAGGAGATGGAGCCTAGCTCCCTACTCCTGAACACTGTTCTGCAGTGACTTCCACCCAGAGAGTACAGTTAAGGAAGGGGCAGACAGATGCACTGTAGGGTATAGAAACCTGATAAACCCTGCGGCAGCCACATGCTCAGGCCAACATCAGCAGTTAGAGTTGCATATGGAGCTCATACGCTTGACCGCATATGATGCATACGGCACTGACCTCTGCCATCTTCCCCCCAGAAACCCCCGAGTCACAAACTGGAAACAAGTTAGAGTTGGGAGGCATTCTACAGAATACCTGACCAGCAGAGCTCCAAAACGTCAAGGTTATTAGAACTAAGAAAAGTCGGCCGGTGCCCCGGCTCACTAGGCTAATCCTCTGCCTGTGGCGCTGGCACACCGGGTTCTAGTCCCGTTCGGGGCGCCGGATTCTGTCCCGGTTGCTCCTCTTCCAGGCCAGCTCTCTGCTGTGGCCCGGGAAGGCAGTGGAGGATGGCCCAAGTGCTTGGGCCCTGCACCCGCATGGGAGACCAGGAGGAAGCACCTGGCTCCTGGCTTTGGATGGGTGCAGCGCCGGCCATGGCAGCCATTTGAGGGGTGAACCAATGGAAGGAAGACCTTTCTGTCTGTCTCTCTGTCTCTCACTGTCCACTCTGCCTGTCAAAAAAAATTGAAAAAAAAATAAAACTAAGGGAAGTCTAGGGAACTGTCCTTGACTTAATGAAAGGAAATATAATTATCAGTGCTACCCCGAAGCAGGAATTCAGTTAGCAGTCCGACCAGGCACTAACCCACGAGCTCACGCCTGATCCTCACTCAGTAGTCACTGCCCATTGACAAAGTGAATGATTCAAGGGCTCAGTGCACAGGCGGCACTTTGCTAAGAGTGCTTTTCAAAAAGATTGCTAAAAACAAAAGGTAATGAGCTGCTCATGGTTTGGAGACAAGTTAATTCCCCCAAGTCCCTCAGGCACCATTACATATCCTAGTAAATACCAGTGAATTAAACCTGTCCTGTGTGCTATAACAGCTATTAGCCATGTGTGACTGTGGAACGGTTGAAATACGGCTGCATCAAACTGAGATGTGCAAAGACCCCCTGGGTTTCAAAGACAAAACAAAACAAAACAAAACACCCTACACAATGTTTCACATTGCCAACAAGTTGAAATGATATCATTGGTTTGACTTAATCTATTACTGTAACGTATTCACTTGTGTCTTTCGCTTATTGTAGAATGGCCAGTCACAGCCATTTAAAAATTGTAATCACTTACGTGGCTCACCCACGCTGCATTGCTGCATTAAGTGGATCCAGCAGCCTGGAGGAGTTTACAGAGCTCCCCAGAGCAGGCAGGGTCCCTCCCAGATGTTGGCACACTCCATTGTGCAAGTGGGTCTGACCCCTCCCCCTCGTCCCCCAGCTGACATGGTGTCTATGAAGGCGCTTTTTCTGAAATGGCTTTTGCCATCATGAAAGACCCCCTGCAGAGACGAGGGCTTCCTTGATTTTTCTGCCTGATTTCCTTGACGATCACACTTAAAACAGATTATCGGGAGCCTCCTCTCAAAAGGCTTGTGTGAAAATTCGGATGCTTAACAAAACACGTTCTGTTCCACAGAGCATGTTCAATACTGGATTTTTGTATGGTTTTGCCTGGGAGGTACAGTTGCAGTTCCTTCGCGTTCCGTTTTGAACAGTGGTGTTCAAAGCGTGGGAGCCTTCTGAGGCCGGACCCACATTATAGCAAAACAACTGGCAGGCATGTGCGGAGTTAACTCACTGGCTGTTGGTTATGCAGGGGTTCATCTTCCTCCAAGACGAGCAAAGCAGATCCAGTTCCAGTCGGGACGTGGGGGAAACGTGCATGGGGGGATTTTCATGTTAAACAAAATTTTGTTTTTTAAATGACACTTTCTTGAGCACATGACCTTGAATCGATGAAAAGCCACACAGAAGGCTGTCGTGTGACCCACAGCCATACAGGCAAGTCTGATCACAGCTTCCTAAATGTGACTGAAGTTTGTCACTAGAAGCCAGGGGCACGAATGGCCAGTAATTCTTGTCACCCCCTGCTCTGGGGGCTCCCGGCAGGAAAGCATCCAGCAAGAATTCCCCCCTGTCTTGTTCATGTAAGAGCCTTGAAGGAAAGGATTCAGTGTGGAGTTTGTCCCACTTGGACGGGTAGACGTGTGAAATACGAGGACAGAACGATACAGAACTACGATAACTTAGAATATGTTGGCTCTGCAGGGGATTTAGTCTCACAGTGTTAGTTGAGGTTGTGTCCACTAGCAATCTGTGTATTTACACACACAAGAGACAAATGAGGAAAGCAAAGCACACAAAGCCCGAGTTACTGGCCTTGCAGGGGGGCCTGGGCAGTGCTCTGGGTTCCAGAGCCTTCCCTACCTCTCCTATAAACGCCTGCTTGGCAGGTGCTCCTGCAGCGGCTGGAGGACAACAGGACAGACAGCTGGAGCCAGGAGGGGAAGCTCAGGTGGGTGAGCTGGAGTCCTCTGTAATGCTGTCTCAACCCTCCCGGGCGTGATGAAACCTGCTCCCACTGCTCCGTGATGGCTCAGTCTGACTGCTCTTCCTTTGCCCCGGAGACACAATTGGATCGATTCCCAAACCTATGCAAAACCCACGCTGCTGGCTGCTCAGGCCGTGGCTTGGGGCTCACCGTGGGAGTCTCTTCCTGTGTTCCCCAGCACACAAAGAGCAGGAAGCTCTTCTGTTGCATCCTGCATCCCTGAGGACAGACGCTCTCCCTCCTCTGCCCAGGGCGGAAGCCATCCGAGTTTGCCCTTCGAATTCCAGCTCTGAGACTAAGGACCAGAGAGAGGTGCTCAGCGCGTTAGGCCAGCCCTGCCGTGCCTGGTTAGAGCTGTGCACCGGAAATAATTCAGCTCCCAGCAGCTGCAGGAGGGGAGGCCCATGCTTGACCCTCCACTGTACCAGGTGGCAGCAAACTAACCACCCCTCCCCCCCACTGTCCACCACCATCGGGAGCACCCAGCCAAATGCAGGAAGGGCAGCACTGGCGATGGCTAGGACAGTGCAGACAGGCACTGATAGGAGGCCTGAGGTGCCAGCATTCGAGACCCGGCTGCCCCACTTCTGATCCAGCTCACTGCTAATGCACCTGGGAAAGCAGCAGAAGATGGCCCAAGTCCTTGGGCCCCTGCACCCACAGGGGAGGCCTGGATGGAGTTCCAGGCTCTTGTCTTTTGCCTGGCCCAGCCCTGACTGTTACAGCATCCATCTGGGGAGTGAACCAGTGAATGGAAGCGCGCTCTCTCTCTCTCTCTTTCTCTTCTTTTCAAATAAATAAATCTTATTTTTTAAAGGCACCGCTAGGAACTAGCCTAAATAATTAACTGTATTCAAGAATTGAGTCTTACCAACTACCAGGACACAAGGAATACTTCATTTAAAGAATAATAGGCCAGCCATAAAATAGAAAATGCTAAATAATCACATACATGACTTAGGACACTTGCTTTGAGGGCAGCTTCCAAGTGATGCTGCATTTGAAATGCATACATTCTGGAGCTCAATCTGTTTTCTAATTAAATATAAACAAACAGGTCCCCCTCCTCCTGTGAGAGCCCAGGGTGGTTTCCAGGAGCCAAGGGGGCTCTGGTGGTGAAGAACCCTGGCTGCCTCACGCTGCGTGGAAGGCACCCCAAGTCCCTCCACCCAACAGCAGAGCACCCTCCCCAGTTTCCACGCTCACGTCACCCAGATCAGTCCTGGGATTTCAAGCATCAGGTCCCACCCCCAGGCCTCTCCATGGCACTCTGTCTCACTGCCAGCGGCAGCCCTGAGTCCAACCGTCCCCGTGGCTTCTGTGTGTGGCAATCTGGGTTTGCGTCTGTTGTCAGCCTAAGGGGTTAAACTTCACTTTAATAGTAGCTTGATGGATGCAGACCAGCCTTCCACTTGCCTCAGGAAGCTCCAGGCAATTTGCATTTAAAGTCACAGCATCTATCTGGGATGGAGAGCAAATTTTACTACAATTAGACTTTTTTTTTTTTTTTCAATTTTGAAGGTGCTGGAAAGTCTGAAATGGCCACTGAACATACACTGCGTGCGGTAGAAAATCTGTGAATGCCAAGCACAGGTTCATTCTGTAATACGTAAAATTCAACGATGATGTTCTTGCAGTCTACATCTTTTTACAATCTGTACACATATACTTTCAAGAAAGAATCTCGAAGCATCCTGTGGTCTTAATCTCTCAGATGTTCCAAGGAACACATTAGCCAATTAATACAGTGCCCCTTCACTTAGAAAGTCTTTGAAAACCAGCACTTGCAGCTAACAGAGAGCATCAGCTAATCACACGTTAGGGATGGCTCCTTTGTTCATTGTGTGAAAGTGGTTTCCAGCACACATAGTTATATTTCTATACACAATATTTATCTGCTGAGACGGGACTAACTCAAACAAGTCACTGTGACCTTTGAATTCTGTTCTCTTTTCTGCTCTCTTAGAAAACAATTAAAGGGGTTTCTCTATACGAGCAGGATTTTACTTTTTTTTTCCTTAGTCTTCAAAAGATTTTTCCTTTCATCTTCTTTACTTTCTCTGCAGCTACAAAATGCGCTCATTAGGGGCCCGTCTGTCAGCTACAAAGGGGAGAAGGCTCCTCCTGTTGCAGCAGGTAGGAGTCCCAGTAGCAGGCTTAATCTCCAGAGAGCTCGCTTCTGCTGTATTTAATAAAACCCAGCACTTGAGTTATCAGCGCCATTAGGAGGAAGCAGGGTTTGGAAGAAGGAAAGCCTTAATTTATGTTGGTGTCATGTGTAATTACGCCATTTCTTTCCCCAGTGGGCATTGCGCTCTTTCGCTGCTCAGTCTTTGAGAATATTTCCGAAGGAAACCCCCTTCTATGGAGCGTGAAGGCTAAGCAGCACTAGAACACAACCCACTCCTTCAGAAACAAAAGCAGTTCTACCAGGTAATTAGCAGCGCTAGCGCCATTCATCTTGAAATAACCCAAATCCCCGTGAACATCCGTGCCACCGGGGAACTGTTTTTCCCCTCCACTAATCTGAAGCGTATTTGATAAGGCAAGTTTACCCTAAACAACAGGCAAATTGGCACAGACGGATCTGAGCCTGACAACGTTCAAGGTCAACAAGCCTTACATGTGATGGATAAAGGTTACAAAATGCACCTTCCGAAGCTATCATAAGAAACTCAGTCTTACATTAGCACGTGACAACCAAGCTCACTTAATGAAGTACTTCTCATTAATTGCCCCTTGGTTAAGAAGTTTTAAATGTTGCAATTAATTGGAAGTGCAAAATATTCTTGAAATTGCCAGCCGCAGGTCCGTGGGGAAGGGGTTTCAGTGGCACTCCACTGAGACGCCCGGGAGTCTGGGGAGTGAGTTACCAGGCACACATCTCACTGACCCTGACTCATGGTGCATTCAGAAGGTTCAACAAACAGAGTCCTGTCATCCCAGAATCCTTTAATTAGAAGAAACATGGAAAACCCAAACAATGATCTGTGCTTAACGTGGAGTGCCTTACCTAGTGAGAATTCCAGCAGACCCGTGGATAGGTGTGTGCATCCTTCTAAGAGATGTACAACCCAGGAAAATGTGAACATTATTAATCTAGCTCATTCTTTACCTGTATAGGAACTTTCTAGAAAATAATTTATTACTACTTTATGATACTTTATAATGAGAACTTTGTCTAATGTTTCAGGCTAATCCATCAATCGGTGAGCACTGCACACACTCTCAGCTCATGCTGTGTGACACTGACCACACAGGGTTGGTTCGGTGGATTCAATGAACATAAACAGAAGCACTGAACCGTCGAAAACTTTCTCTAACTTGCCCTGGGTCTCCTAGATCCATTATTTATTATAGCATATAGATTAACCTGGTGACCTTTAACCTTTAGAAGCCAGTGTGTTTAATAAACCTCCACTCTACGTGTAAACTACATTTAGCGACTAATTTTTATACTCTGTGCATATTTTTGAGCACAACATTAAGGTGTGCAGAGCTACGGACTGAAATCAGAAACGCAGGTTTCACTGAGGAGTGACCTGGAAACCTGTGGAGATCATGGATGACACACACACCGTGTGGAAAAGATCGCTCAAAACTAAATTGCAGCTTTGCAGCGTTTCTTACATCTCAACATGGTGTTGTTTTTCTACTACGCCAAGGTCAAGTCCCCAGCATCAGACATCTCTTGCCTGGATCTGATGTCCACAGCACCCAGCTCGGGCCTGTTGCGCTTTGCTTTTTGCGCCTCCTCCAACTCCACCCTCCTGTGTTTGCTTCCCTTCCTGCCCAGCCTTCTCAGCAAGAAAAAGCAAGCCTGTGATGCCATGGAAAAGTCCAGCAAGGAAAGTATCCTGATGACTACATGGAGAACAACCACTGCATGAATAATTGTGATCTAGGTAGCACCAAGAGTCAGAGTCCGAGTGATCTGAAAAATGTCACTTTTTGCATGTGTGTAAAACTACAGAGCAGCGCCGGTGACCGCGCTGGTGCTGCAGGTCCTGCCAGACCTGCTCAAGGAAAGACCACGCGTCTGGTGGAGCTTAAGCCCTTTTCCATGCAAGAAGGGAAAGCAGCTCCAAGTGTCGTCCGCAGAGCTCAACACTGGTGGCCCGCGTGTGTTGCTTTCTCTGCCAGTAGCACTTCCACCTGTCTCGCCTACAGAATTCAGAGTATGTGGACATGCAGAGGTCTGAGCCTGGAGTCAAACATCCAAGTCTAGGCCGGCGCTGCGGCTCACTAGGCTAATCCTCTGCCTGTGGCGCCAGCACCCCGGGTTCTAATCCCGGTTGGGGCACCGATTGTGTCCGGGTTGCTCCTCTTCCAGGCCAGCTCTCTGCTGTGGCCCAGGAGTGCAGTGGAGGATGGCCCAAGTGCTTGGGTCCCTGCACCCGCGTGAGAGACCAGGAGAAGCACTTGGCTCCTGGCTTCGGATCGGTGCAGCGCGCTGGCCTTAGTGGCCATTTGGGGGGTGAACCAATGGAAGGAAGACCTTTCTCTCTGTCTCTCTCTCTCTCTCTCTCACTGTCTAACTCTGCCTGTCAAAAAAAAAAAAAAAAATCCCAGTCTCAAGCTGTAGCCGCCTGCTCTGCACACTGTGACTCGATCTCATGAAGCCTCGGTTTGTCTAACTACAAAATGGGGAGAACAGTAGTATTTACTTCATAGGCCTCTATTGAGGTGTCTAATGGATCATGAATAGAAAGCTGACTTTCTGACAATGCCCCACACAGCACAGTGCCATACACTTACACAGGACCATACATAACACCATCTCATACACATCACCATGAATACTAGTCATTTAATTGCCAGACTCCAAGACTTCTGCTCTGGGATTAAAAACATAAAAAGCGCTCTACGACACCATCTCGTTGGGGTTGTTAACTTTTCCTTCTAGACCAGTGGCTCTCAGACTTGAGCCTACGTCCGCCTCACCCGACAGTTTCTTACAAACACAGATGGCTGGGATCCACGCCCAGGGTTCCTGATTCAGAAGCCTGGGATGGGCCCAAGGCTGAGAATTTCTAACAGGCTCCCAGATGGCCATACGAGTCCAGTCTACCAGGCACGCTTTGGGTACCAGGGTTCTACACCAGGGACTGGCAGACTGTTCCAGAAAGCACTAGAGAGAAAATATTTCCAAAATAGTCACAGCAATATATATGTAGAAAAAATGAATCAGCCACGGTTTAGCCAAAGTAGTTTAAAACGTTTTTAAGCACACTGACATTTGAATTTTATACAGTTTCCATGTCCTGAGATATCCTTTAGTTTTGATCATTTAAAAAATACAAAAAGCATGCTTAGCTTGCAGGTTTGTCTTTTTATTTATTTATTTATTTATTTATTGACAGGCAGAGTGGACAGTGAGAGAGAGAGACAGAGAGAAAGGTCTTCCTTTGCCGTTGGTTCACCCTCCAATGGCCGCCGCGGCCGGCGCACCGCGCTGATCCGAAGGCAGGAGCCAGGTGCTTCTCCTGGTCTCCCATGGGGTGCAGGGCCCAAGCACTTGGGCCATCCTCCACTGCACTCCCAGGCCACAGCAGAGAGCTGGCCTGGAAGAGGGGGAACCAGGACAGAATCCGGCGCCCCGACTGGCAGTAGAACCTGGTGTGCCGGCGCCGCAAGGCGGAGGATTAGCCTAGTGAGCCGCGGCGCCGGCCTGCAGGTTTGTCTTGCAAGCTCTGGTGTGCCAGTCCATTTCTGTACTATGGACTCCAGTGCTCCTCACTTGCCTGGCTGTCTACCTTTCCCTCCGGGTCAGTCTGAGCCCAACACACAGCTTCCCAACCAGCAGACCGGCTGCGTCACTGCCGAGTCAGTCCCTTATCCCTAGAACATTCAGCTTCCATTTTTCCAGCTTATCAAGCGTAGCTTCAGCCTGTCCTAGAGCACGTGCTTTTGTGAACGCAGTGGAATCAAGCAGTTGCTGCCCTAGCACTGATGTGCCCTTGTTTCAGAAAAGGTGCGCGGATTTCCCCCTGGACACCTCATTTTCCCCCACGGGTCGTAACTTGTGAGTCTCCTCATCACAGGAATGAGCACGTGACCTCCTTCAGGCCGATGAGATGGGAAGGAGTGTTTGCTGTTCGCCTAAGGGAAAGAAGATCCCTGCTCTTCACAAAGGCAGAGACACTTTCTCTTGCCTAGACTGCTTGGAGAGGAGAGCAATTCTGGAGTGGCTGCAGCCTTTAAGGCTCTAGTGTAAGAAGAGTAAGGGGCCGGTGCCGTGGCTCACTTGGTTAATCCTCCGCCTGCGGTGCTGGCATCCCATATGGGTGCCGGGTTCTAGTCCCCGCTGCTCCTCTTCCAGACCAGCTCTCTGCTGTGGCCCGGGAGTGCAGTGGAGGATGGCCCAAGTGCTTGGGCCCTGCACCCCGTGGGAGACCAGGAAGAAGCTCCTGGCTCCTGGCTTCGGATCGGCGCAGCGCCAGCCGTAGCGGCCATTTGGGGGCGTGAACCAGCAGATGCAAGACCTTTCTTTCTGTCTCTCTCTCTCACTAATTCTATCTGTCAAAAAAAAAAAAAAAAAAAAAAAAAAAAAAAAAAAAAAAAAGAAGAAGAGTGAGGTGAAAGAGAAACTAAGGAGCATAGGTCTGAGAAAAGTGCGTAAAAGCAACCAGAGTCCCATTCACCATGCGAACTTCGGGAGTGAGCGACAGCTGCATGTACTGGACGATGCCTAATGTATTCCAGCTTCCGAGGGAGCAACTGTTAACTGCGCCCAGAGCACTCTGGGCCCCCAGGTCACATGACAGGAGTGGATGACATTCCTGGTTTTCAAATGTTTTCCAAGAGTCAGGCTCTTTCTTCAAATGAGTTGCTGTGGTTTGAATGTACTCCCCCGGAAGCGTGAGTTGTTGGAAATTTAACCACCACGGCAACCATCAGGAGGTGGGGTCTACCGGGAGGTGTTTAGGGCATAAGTTCTTTCCCTTCCTGGGTGGGGGGGTTAATACGCATTTAAAAGAGTTTGAGGCTGTGAGTTGGATCGCTCTCGCTCTCGCTCTCTCGCCTGTCCACCTTCCTCCATGGGATGATGCAACAGGAAGGCCCTCACCAGATGCCTTCCTGTCAATTCTGGACTTCCTGGAATAGTCAGTTTCCTGCTCAGTGTAGGTAGTCCGGCTCAGATGCCCTGGCAGAGCAGCCCTGAACACGCTGAGACAGAAGCCTCCCGCAGAAGGCAAAGAGGTGCCACACAAGCAGGAGGCAAGCTCTCAGTGTGCTCTCCCGCCCGCCATCTCCAGGAGTTACCTGCGGCTTTGAGCCTCACAGTCTGAACACACCGGGACCCGGAGGGCTGGAGGCAGGGATCAGAGCCGGCAGCACGGAGCTGGTGCTCACCAGACGTGGGTCCCAGCCACCACTCTGTCGCGTTCTTTCACTGCACCTGACCACGACAGAGTGCCCAAACTCACCAAGCTTAGGGAGCTTCGTTTTCCTCCTCCATAAACAGAATAATGACAGCACCCATGTCATCAGACGACTTCCAGAATTAGGATGTTGAAAACTGGAAGTCCCCAGCATGACTCAAACGATTAAGGTTTTGTTTTGTTTTTAAACAAAATTCTGTGATTTAAGCAGTCTTCAAAAACCTTCTTAAAGGTTTCTCCCTTCCTCTCTTCTCCTGTCCACCCTTCAATTAGGCTTCACACCCAGGAGTAAGGGATAAAGGGACAAGTGATTAAACCGTCTCTATGATCCTCATTTCCACTAATTTAATGAAACCCTTAGTGTGTTGGCATAAAGGAATCGCTGCCAGTCTCTTACATCAAAAGCCTGCTTGTGAGTGGAGGGATTGTCCCGGCAAGCTGGCAGGAATTATCAGCATCCTTTGATTTCCTTCGCTGTTGTTTCTCATTATGGAAAGATGACCTATGACCCGTCTAGAAACATCTGTACACTTGGAGCGCACTTCCGGGAGCTCTCTTCTGAGGCAAGGACCCAGGGAACTCTCACGAAGTGCCTGACCCAGGAAAAGCAGAATTATGACTTTTCCAGGAGAGTTAGCTGCCTCTTGAGTACATAATGTCTTGGAGAGTTTTCCAGTATTTCAAAGGATCACAGAGCTGTTGGCTCAGAGCCAGGTGTCCCTGTCTGGGTAAGGAGCTGGGCGCATTCAGTGAGTCACCTGCACCTGAGGCTGTGGGTAGGAGGGGCTTCGGCAGGGCCCTCTGGTAAAAAGCAAAACTGCATGACCTTGAGTCTCTGGAGGGCCTACACATCCTTGACCCCGTCTTCCCCCCAAAGGGGGTGTGTTTGGTATATTTATTTCAGCTTCAAACAACAGGGGAAAAAAATAAGCTCATCCAAGTTAAAAAGAAAAAAAAAAAGATTTTAAAAAGGAAAGGGAGCAGCGAAGTTGCCGGGCAGCTTTCCAGAAGTCTCCTGCTTATCTCATCGAGGCCTGAACTCCACCTGCTCCAAGCCCCACGGGGCCCCCAGACCCCTGTGTTCCAGGGTCTGGGGGAAGGAATTCCACGGCCTCCTTTGGCACCTGGAAGAATCCGCTCCACGTGGGGCCGTTCTCGGAGAAGCAGGAATACGAGGTTGGGTTGGGGCTCCAAGGAGATCCAGACAGAAAACTTGGGCCAGCTACCAGCTGCTCACACGTGGATGGTCTCCACAGGTGTGCCAGTGTGGACGGCGGAAGGAGGACGTCTACGTTTTGCTGAAATGTTTTATGTGCTAAGGCAGAACTGATTACTGAGTGCACACGGTTTTCTGACGGCCAGGCCACCCCGGGTGCCTTTTACCTCCGTTCATTCTCATAGGCAGAGAGACAGAGTCCCTTTAATGCTCCTTGTGGACTGGGTGGACTTAATGACGTGTGCAATGGTGATTTTCAAGAGCCGCCAACAGCCATAGCACCTGCCGCTTATTTACCAAATCAAGCCCTCCCCTGGGTCCCTTTTGCCACCCTACTAGCAATGGAACAAGCCCAACTTCGAGCCTAGCAATAGCAAGACTTCAAAGGAGTGATGAACGGAACTCACACACTGGGTGGTCCCTGCCCTGGGGGTGGGGGAGCAGCATCTGAACTCTGTTTCCCATGGGAACTTGGGCCCCCAAGTCTCCAAACGCTGACAGTCTAGTTTCTCCTATCACCGCCCCAAACAACAAGTGGCTTATTGGCAGCTGAGGCTGGAACCTCTCCTCCTCCAACCAAGGGTGCTTTCACCCTTGACCTGTGAGGATGAAGAGCAGCAGGGGCCACAGCCCTCCCCGGAGCAAGCTGTGCAATGGCCCGACACTGCCCCCTGGAGGATGGCAGTAACTAGCACCCCACAGCCCAGCGCACTTGGTTTCTGCACCCTCATCTTCTCAAGTCTTGCCACTTGGCTCGCTTCCTCCTCTTGTCTGAAATGCAGCCTAAGTTTCCAGGTCTGTACTCGGCTTTAATCCCTGCTTATTTTTTTAAAGCTTTATTTATTGTTATTTGAACAAGAGAGGGAGGAGATAGAGATGAGAGAGAGAGAGAGAGAGAGAAATCTTTCTGCAACAGCTGGGGTTGGTTCAGGCTGAAGCCAGGGGCTGGGAGCCCCCGTGGGTGGCAGGGGTCCAAGTACTTGGGCCATCTTTTGCTGCTCTCTGAGGTGCACTAACAGGGAGCTGGATAGGAAGCGGAGCAGCCGGGACTTGATCTGGCACTCTGATATGGGATGCCAGCGTTGCAGGCAGGAGCTTAGCTCGCTGGCCCCTAATCATGGCGATTTGGTACTTTGTGTGCAGATGTGTTGCTTGGATGGGGAACTCCTCTTCTGTGAGGCCTCTGCCATGGTGTGAATCTTGGTGGGGAATGAGACACGTTCTCCCCTACAGACATAGAGAGGACAGGGACTTGCCCAACTCACCTCCTTGGCAGCTAGGGTACTGTCCCAGGATCTACACTTGGCAGACAGGGATTGTTACAGGAGTAATTTGAAATGTTATTCCCAATTCTCTACCACCCTGCCCCCGCCTGGTGTCCATAGCCTTTGCTAAGTGAGTTCACAGATATTTCTCCAAGGGGGCTGGGATCTGTCTCACTGCCCCTGACTTTAGGCTCACCCCATAACGGGCTGCAGAGGTGTGGCGTGCACTTCCACAACTCGGCATGCTGTCTCAAACTTCTGCCATCACTATGAGAAGAAATGGCAGGTAACCCATGAACTCATAAAGAGTGAGAACCCACCCTGAGGTCTGGGGCAAGTGAAGCCAAGCAGAGCTTAGACCATGCAATCCTCACCTGACCCACGCAGTGGCCAGCATACATTACTGTTACTTGAAGTCACTGAATTCTGCAGTAGCTTTGTTTAGCAGCACTGATGTGGCAACCGCTGGCTGACATATTCAGTCTTGGGATTCTGAACCTGTAGCTCTTGAAGCCTTGGAACAGAGTCCACCTACAGAGAGCCCACATTCAGGGACAGGGCCAGAGACAAGGTCTAGTGTCCAACAGCGGCATTAGCTTGACCAAGGTTTCAGCTACCCGGCTTCCCTATGTTTTCATCTGATTTCCTACCATGTTCTAACGGCCTTCTGGGGTGTTCTATGAGATAACTGACACTCTTCCAACAAATCTAGTTTCTGCTTAATTGTTCCTGGGTTAGTATCTATTATTTGTAAATAAGAACCCTGCCGAAGCAGCCTTGTTTTCTTTTTGCTGTTACTGCTTTGTTTTTGAAGCTAGGTGGCTGGGCAAAGCAGAGAGAAACTGACAACCCTCAGGGTGCAGAAAGCAGGGATCTGAGCCCAGGGCCCCTCGGTATTGGTGGTACTGGTGGTACTGGTGGTACTGGTGGCCAGGGTAGGGGAGACTTCCTCCGTGGTGTAGCTTGGCTTTTCATTGCATGCCTCTGAGAACTGCCAAAACAACTTTCACCCACAGCATCTGAGGAATGAGTTAGGTGAGGAGGCTATGATTCCAAAGGAGGGATCAACATTTTTTAAGTATAAAATGACCACAATCTGCAAACTGATCACCTATACCTCACTGACAGCTCAGCTGATCCCCTCCCTGTTGATACTTAAGACATCCATCTGATGTGCGCTCTAGTGAGGAAAGGCGGATAAACCATTAAGCAATAAAAAGGCTTTAACTGATAGGCATAAATCCTATATAATAAGCTTCTCCAATGTGTCATGCACTAACCTGGTTTCAGTAATTAACAGGATTCAACAAAAAAGGTTTTTAAGTATTCAAAGCCATACTTAACTATTACAAAACCATTCACGCACAGACTTCCTTATTCAGAGTTATCAAGATAAGCATAGACACTTTTTTTAGTAGTTGATTTTTAGTCTGGCTCTTGGAAGAGCACAGTTTTTCAAAAGTCTCAAAGTGTACATAATTGGATGGCATAATAAATGCCAGATTCTTCAGCGTTTTACAAGGGATGTAAAGTGAACGGATATATGTTTGCCATTATTGTCATAAACCAGAAAATCGGGGAAATTTATAAAGTTGACATTGTTGTGCCATGCAACCTTGGATAGATGCATTTCAGTGAAGATGGAATGGAATTGGGTTTCATCACTCAACATTTAAACCAATTTTCTTGGCATTAATTTTATATTTAATGCAAAGTACTTGTTTCTGGAAATTGGATCACACTCACTCCGGTGTATATGTAAAACTTTCACTGACTCGTATATACATTTTAAGTTTATTATCTTTTGCCTTTACACAAAACCCTTGGCAGGCAATTCTTAATGCATCTATTTTGGAGATAACTGAGTCTGTTTCTCGTCAGTTCTAAATTTAAATGCTTTTCTTGATGGTTGGAAATGCTTGAAGTCAGGGAATTAGGGGGTAAATTCAGTCCATTTGTGCTTCTTCAAAGAATTAAGAATTTATACAATAGATGAAAGTTTACTAAATAATGTCCACATTCTGGATTTCTAAAGGCAAATAAGGAGTGACCACCCTTAAATACTTGTAATTCATGTGAAACAGCTAGTTTTAGAGAGCGAGTGTGGGGGAAAGCAGGAAATAAAGGAGATGCAGCAAGAGGTTCAACAGAGAAAGTGACCAAGACCTTTCTATTCTTACGAGACAAAGAGGAAAAAATGTGACAAAGAAGGAAAAAATATCAGTAAAGCAAGTTGTAGTAAGAATCAGATGGTCTGAAAATGTCATGCATGAATAAAATCAGGGTATGAAATTCAAATGTATATAATTGGCACTTATTTTATCCTATATTTTTATTTTGCACACACATGCTTGCGTGCACACACACACACAAATCACACTTCAGAAACTATTCTGTAACAGTTTCATCAATTATGTTGTGTACATCTTTCCACATCAAAAATTTATTTCAATATATATATTTAACCACTACATAAATATTCCATTTTGTAGACTTAAAAAACATCCATTGTTCCTGTGTGTGTGACTCGATCCCCCACAAGATTCTTTCTTAAAGTGGAATTGGGGGTGGGTGGGCGTGTGGCACTGCCGAGGAGGCTCCTGCGTCAGAGCCCTGGGCCCAGTCCTGCCTCCTCTGTTCCCCATCCCGCTTCCGGCTAACGCATCCTGGCAGACGGCAGATGATGACTCAGTGGCCTGGGCCCCTGCCATCCAGGAGATCCAAGTGGATTTCTGGGCTCCTGACTTCCATCTGGCCCAGCCTTGGCTCTTGCCAGCGTTTGGAGAGAGAACCAGTGGATTCTTTTCTCCTTCCTTCAACTCCCCTCCTCTCTTTCTCTGCCTTTTAAGTAGATAAACATATAAAGTCAAACTACAGTCCCTCTGCACCCCGAATGAATGAAAATCTGGAAGCAATGTCTGTAAGATGGCTGGCCGTGTGCCCCTCCGCTGTTGCATCAGTCTGAATGTTCCCGGGCACACCCACAGCCTCAGCTCACTCCAAGCTCCTGTGTTTGCTATTATTCTGTCTCTATCACTTCCTAGAGACCTAATTTCTTTTGCCCAACCTGGGGACGGTAAGTCTTCACATGAAGAGCTTTGAAAATACAGTGAGTTGTTCTTTTCCATTTTGCTCACCGCCCTGCAGTGTTTAATAACTACATCCAAATGGGAGGGCGCTTGCCAAAGTTGGTGGGAAAATGGAATTAAAAGATGTGTTTATTTTGGTGCAAAAATTTGGAATCTATGCTGTTTTTTTCATAGTATGCATTTTCCATGAACCTCCTGAAGACTTTGCTATTCTTCTGCACCAAAATAAACTTCTCCTTTCATCCTATTTTCCACTGGCTTTTTGAAGTACTTACCCAACATCAGCAGCTGATTCCACACTTGATGCACACAGGGACTTAACCAGAAAGGCAGGGCCTGGAGAGGTGATTGTTTATAATGTACTGTGGCCTATTCCACTAAACGTTTACAAGACATGCATGCTGTTTCTTCAGGGTCTAAGTTCAGGATACTGGACCTGTGGAGAGATACTTCCAAGAGAAACCTAATCAGAAGGAAGTATTCACCACTGACCTTGAAGAAAACACCGATCTTGCAGAACTGAGTGGAAATCCGGGATATTCTTAACTCACGTATGTCTGATACAAATTAATCATAAGAGATTGCTGAAGTGATTGGAGTCATGCGCTTTTTTTTTTTTTTTTGACAGGCAGAGTGGATAGTGAGAGAGAGAGACAAAGAGAAAGGTCTTCCTTTGCCGTTGGTTCACCCTCCAATGGCCGCCACGGCTGGTGCGCTGCGGCTGGCGCAACGCACTGATCCGAAGGCAGGAGCCAGGTGCTTCTCCTGGTCTCCCATGGGGCGCAGGGCCCAAGCACTTGGGCCATCCTCCACTGCACTCCCTGGCCACAGCAGAGAGCTGGCCTGGAAGAGGGGCAACCGGGACAGAATCCGGCGCCCCGACCGGGATTAGAACCTGGTGTGCCGGCACCGCTAGGTGGAGGATTAGCCTAGTGAGCCGTGGCGCCGGCTGGGAGTCATGCGTCTTAAACATGCTGTTTTCAGAGTGGAAACCATCCAAGTGCCCAGGGACAGGGTACTGGTTAGATGACTTAGGTTGCATTCCACAATGCTGTGCTCTGCAATTGTTTTCACATGGTCTAACTGCAGAAACCTGCGATCTGTGCAAAGCTGTTTATAATTTATTAAACAAGGGGAAGAGGACGCTGAAAGAACATATTTTCTTCCATTTGTAAAAATAATTGTGTTTCCTTTTTACCTGGATATCTGTACCTGACTCGCGTGGTTACCTTGGACGGGTGGGATTACTGGAAACCTTATTTCTTCCCCCTTTGTGTACACAGTTGCTCTTCCTATCATTTCTACAGGTCACATGTTTTAGTTTTGCAATGAGAAAAACAGTTTTGAGTCGTTTTTAGGTGGGAGTAAGAGCACCACGGAGACCTGTCCCATGTGACCTGAAGGGGGCTTGAGGCACCCTTGGCAAGCCCAGGAAGAGCACCAGCTGTGGCTCCGTGACTCTGGCCATGGGGAGGGGCCCTGGATAAGGGGCTGCTGCATGGCCTGGGCCCTGGGCCCCTGCAAGCAAAAGCACATGGAGGGGAAATAATGAGTGATTAAACTACCATGCGTGGGTTTTTAGAAGCTTTCGCTTTGTCCGAGGTCACGTGACTCCTCCATTTAGGCTACAGGCAACGCGTTGGTTCTTGCTGACAGTCACAGATCGGTAAGGTTAATGGAAGAACCAGGTAAAGAAAGGGAGAACAGGGGCATGCTTCTTAAATGTTTCCCACTGAAGTAACCACCGCTGGAATCCCAGAATGTGTCCTGTGGCCCTTCAGAGACCAAAGCAAGCCCTCAGTGTGGTGAATTCCTGGGTACAATTCGCTCATGTAGAATTTCCAGCTGCGATGGCACGTTGGAGAACATGCCCGGGAAACAGACAAATGAATCTTCTGCTCTCTAGTATGGCTCTTTGTTCATGGATAAGCAACTGCTGAGAAAGGAAAGTGGGAATTGGAGAAGCCCACGTTGTGCTACAAATAGAGGACAGTCACTGGTGTTCAGAGACCCTGCAAACCAAGCCCGCGGGGGAGGGGGGGAGGGGAGACTGGCACCCCTGTTCTCTACCTGCCCTTGGGATCACGTCTCAATTCTGCTGGCCACTTCCCTGTCCCATAAATGGAAAAGGAGAGCCACATCCTCTTTCTCGCCCTTCAGTGTTTTTGCCTAATACCTCTCGGCCTTGTGTGCCATCTGAGGACGCTGAGCCCTGCAGGGAGAGCTGGGAGAAAATGTAAGAACTGAGAGCTTTGTTTCAGTCTTAAAGCTCAACAGGTTTATTTTCTGAGAGCCACTCTCTGGACTTGCAGGACAAACATCGACAGAGCAGAAGAGGTTCCCGAGGAGTAGATTAGGGGTGTTAATATTCTTAAGCAGACAGAAAACTTCTGAAGAACGAGGGAAACAGGACTCAGGTGACGGCCAGGTCCTGTATGGTCGCAGGTCACCGCTGCCAGCACCAGAGCCCAGCCCCTACCAATGGCCACTTACTTCCTTGTCGCTCCTTTGGGTGTGATATCCAGAGTGTCCAGGCTCATCTATCATTTTGTTGGACTTCTTCACAGCCTGTTTCCTGGCTCAGTTATTTATGTAACATGATGCCACATGGGAAAGCCCAGCTGTTAAAGTTTTAGAATCAGGAAGAACACATTTTTACTAGATCTTTCATCTTGTCTACAGTGTTTTTCTTGGTTTCAATAATGATAACAGCATGCTAGCACCCCCACCCTCACCCCGCACCGCCTCCACTCACTCCCCTGGATACCCTTCTGGGGTCCCAAGTAAAGATGAACTCAGAGCATGATCTCGGGGTGGCCCTGCAGATGTGAAGGTAACAGAGCAAGCACAGCCCGGTGGTAGCAAGACGGGGGAAAGGAGAGGGGAGGGGAGGGGAGGGGAGGAGAGGAGAGGGGAGGGGAGGGGAGGGGGGGAGGGGAGGGAGGGGGGGAGGGGAGGGGACTGGGACATTTCCAGCATAGACGTAAAGTAGGACTGTTCAGAACAGGGTTCAGGAAGATGAAGATTGGAACACAGTAATCTGAGCTGCGGGGTTGAGGTCGAGGCTGGCCTCAGAAGGCATGACGACCATGTCACCTGGTTGGTCTGTGCCCACTTCCTGGAAGTGCCTTCCCTGTAAGGTTCTGGCTGGTTTGGACATGGGAGTCTTGGGTGACACTGCTGGAGAGGGGTAAAGCAGCACTTTGTAGCTCACCCGTCCATCATGGATCTGCCGACTAACCTTGCTAGCCTGAGCCAGTGGTCGACTTTCTCCTGGATCCCCCTTCAGAGGACTCCTGAGGTAGTTGTATCCAGGGCTGAACTGAAGGGTGCCGGCTTTTTCCTGTAGGACGTCCACAGCACCAGTCTCAGAGCAAGGACTGACACAGGGTTTTATCCAGAAGCTTCTCCCGTGTCCTGCTACATGAACCCAGTCAGCTGTCTCAGAGACCACTACAGCAGCTCCTGCAATTGTGGAAGGTCACATCCTTTGCGTGAATTGGCCAGCTTTTTCTTTCGAAGCCCACCATGAATTGGGCCTCCCCTACTACCCCATCATGCCATTCTTTGTGTCACTCAGTATGTTCATTTTTTCATGTAAGCTTTCTCTCGGGTTCTCCAGCATCCAAGTTTCAAGCCCTTCCCAGTCCATGGGTTTGAAAACATGGTTCCTTTCACCTCTGCTGACATTGCCTGCGGTAGGTCTTGGCCCAATCATTAGCTTCTCTGACCACCTCACCTAAATCATCCTTCCAGCTTCTCTCCTGGGTCCTCATTGGAGACTGCATGTGCAGTCCAGTTACATTTTGTTATTATTTTTATTTTTTTTGACAGGCACAGTGGACAGTGAGAAAGAAAGAGAGAAAGGTCTTCCTTTTTTCTGTTGGTTCACGCCCTAATGGCCGCTGCAGTAGGCACACTGCACTGATCCAAAACCAGGTGCTTCTCCTGGTCTCCTATGTGGGTGCAGGAGCCCAAGGACTTGGGCCATCCTCCACTGCACTCCCGGGCCACAGCAGAGAGCTGGACAGGAAGAGGAGCAACCGGGAAAGAACCTGGCACCCCAAGTGGGACTAGAACCCGGGGTGCCGGTGCCGCAGGCGGAGGATTAGCCTATTGAGCCGCGGCGCCAGCTGTCCAATTACTTTTTTGGTTGGTTGTCCTCCCTAGAATCTAGGTTCCAGGCCAGCAGGGGTTCTCTGGTTCAGCATTGTACACTCTGACCTAGCACTGGTCTGGCACAGAGCCAGTTCTCAAAGGATGCCTCTGGGAACAGAATCTACCTGCTGGGTCACAAAGGACAGGAATCATTTTCCAATCTTTAATGGTGGAGTAAGAATCAAAGATGATCCAGAGATCCATCCTCTCTGTATTTCATGGTGGGTCAAGCTAATCGCCTAGGGATTCAGGAACCACCCGTTTTTAACAGACTTTTCTGTTCTGTATTAACAGATTGGACTTCTCTGAAAGTGTCCGTAATGGAAATACTTAAATGCACCCAACATGATGGGTTAGAAGTGTCTGTTCTGGCCTTCAGTTCACTTAGAGCTTAGAGCTGATTAACAGATCTGAATGAGGTTTTCAGAAAATGCATCCAATTTTATTGCTCCAATTTGTGTGTTCTAGCTCTTAATTTCATCCTGTAAACTTCTTAAACCCGTATTTTATAAGTCATAGTACTCTCCTTATTTTCCAACATTTAATAGAGGCCTCATTTGTGACAAAAATTTGCAAATAGCATTTCTATCAAGTCAAACCAAAAGGCAAATTCCATCTTACACTTTTCAAGAGTCCCTGCTGAATGTTAAGTTTTCCCAGGATCTTTGTAACTTTTAATTTCCAGGGTCCAGGTTTTGGTATCCTCTTAGGCTTGTAGATCACTTTTAACACTGAGACACTGCAAAAACTCTTTGATGCTGGCTTTCTTGAAATCCTCCATGCCTTGAATGCCTCCTTTTTAAGACAGTTGTTTAAGACTTTTTTACTTAATGAAAGGCAGAGTGAGATAGACACCTTCTACCTGCTGGCCACTCCACAAATACCCTAAACAGCTGAGACGGGGTCAGGCAGTTGATGGAGTCAGGGACTCCATCTGAACATCCCACATGGGTGGCTGGCAGAAAATCAAGTATTTGGGCCATTATCTGCTGCATTCCAGGCATATTCGCAGGAAGCAGGATAGGAAGTTGAGACTCCAATTAGCACTACAATACGGAAAGTGGGCATTCCAAGCAGTGGCTTATTAACTTGCTGCATCATAACAAGTTACCCGATTTTTCCAGTATTTATCCCAGACAGCACAGCTGGTCAAAAATATTCAAGTGGCCAATAAATGACAGGTATGGGCACTTTGGGGACAAGACATGGATCTCTATACATTTGCTCCTATGCGACTTCCTTGTCAAACAAAGCTCACTTCCAATATTTGTTTTTCATTTTTACCTCCAAACCTGCTAGCTTTAAGGATATTAATGGAAATCTACAAACTGAGAAGACTTTGCTGTTCTACATTAAATTAAACAGTCAAGCAGGTCGTTCTGAATTATTTTGAAGAGCACTAGAAATCAGAGATTTGCTGTTTTAATTAACACTTGCAATCAATTGGTACTTACAATGAAACAGCAGAGAAGAGTCACAAAATATACTAAAAGACACTAACTATGCTTTTCCATTCACATCAGAATACAGGATCTTCAGAACGCTCATGGGAAAACGTCTTATGAAAACACTATGCATAGGTCTTAACATGTTAGCATCTAAATAAACTGTTTAATTTCATTTCCCATGAATTTCTGAACTGCGCTCATATTGCCTGAGTTCTAAGCATACCCAATAATGCCGTTGTTTCAACTTGGTTTGGCCAGTTCTTCCTAGTAGCAGTACAAATGTAACCGTAGTAGTATGAACGTAAAGGCGCGAAGGCATTGCGTCACAGGAAAGGCGCACGCTTTCCAACATTGCTCAGTGGTGAGGTAAGTAATCCGACTGCGATGGACACTCCCTATGCAAAGATTTGGGGCAGAGAATGAGAGTTCCTTGCCTGCATGTCTGGGCTGAAGGTGTGTGGCTGCGGACAAGACGCAAAACAACAGTAATTAGTAACTGTCGCTTCTACTCAGAATCCGGTTTCAATCGGAATTTAAGACTTCCTGTACAAAGCAAACCAGCTAAGTGGCTCTGGCTCTCTCAGTCTTACTCAAGGCCACCAATAAGTGAAAAGGGGAGGTAACAAGAATACAGAACGTTTCCACTTCCACAGTACGCAGAAGGCTGCACTCTCAACCTGTTTTACCTCATTTTCACTCATAGGACACACAAAACTGGAAGGCTCTTCAGAGTTCACTGTTTTATTACACACCAGACACACGAACTAACCAGAGGTTAGGGTTTTATCTGTGCTCTTAAAATCACAGGAAATACATTTTCATCTATCTCCTGTTTTCTGATATGGGTGTGACATTTCAGATTCTTTTGGGATTAGTTTACATTAAAATGAAAGAAACCATAGACAGCTGTATATAATGAACTACGTGCTGTTTTTTGGCAGCTAATAGAGACCTGTTGATTACGAATACGTAACAAGACTGTATAGTATTCAAATGCTATGTATTTTGAACATCTATTGTTACTGTATATCAAAATCTCTGTTTGCAGCTTCTTATGTCTTCTTGAAGGCTTTGCTAAAAGCTCCAGCCCTTGCTACAGGAAGCTTTTTCTGCACACCCAGGAAGTGTAGATATGGAACCACTTGTCCCTCTCTGCACCATGGCTGCTTTTGAGTCTTGTGTTAGGCAGGAGGGAAAACACAGTCAACTTCGACTCCGAGGTAGGTAATGGACAGGAATGAGAGAACACAAGACCCTCTGCCCACCTTCCTAAGCTTATGTCTTAATACTCCCTAAGTGCCACAGGTACCTCAGGTCTTCCACACACCACTGTGCTCCCGCCCAGCACACTCGGTCAGCCTGTGTGCTGCTGAGAAGGTCGCATGCTGAACTGCCACCCCGCTTTGTTTTCTTCTGGAATCCCGAGACCACCTCAATGCAGTGTTTCCGTATCGTACCCTGTATCTGCGATTCACCTCCCTGTCTGCGCCATGTTACTGCAGTGAGTCAACGGCACCTTTCCATCTTCAATGAAAGACTACGGCCTCTTCAGTGGTTCTTCAAAAAATGGCCACAGGAATATTTTGCAAGTCCCAAGGTTTTAAACTGACATCTGTTCCCGTCACAGACCACACATCACCTCCAGCTGCACCATGAAACAGCTATCTGGAATCTGAACACAGAAAGCTCTCAGGTCAGTGCCCAGCCCAGTGGGGCAAGGCGTGCACAAGGCACTAGACCATCCCAGCTTTCCTCAGCCAGAGTGAAGTTCATAGACTAAGCTGCCTTCTGATAGCCCATCACTGACACATCTGAGGTCATGCGGAACAAAACTGGCACAGAACAAATTTCAGTAGAGATGGAATCAGGATACTCAAGTCAGAGAAAGGAGGCAGGGGAGAAGGCCGGAACTTGGCAGGCTGGGGACTTCTGCTTCTGCCACGATATCCAGGGCTGTGGCAGGTCCGGGACAGCCCGCTCACCCCTGCCTCAGTTGATCCAGAACACTCTTTTGCATCCCACTACCCCAGCAGGAACATAACAGGAATACCTGAAAATTCTGTGGGCTTTAAACCATCCATCCTGCCTGCCCTATAAGGTGGAGAACAGGATGCAGTGTAACTCTGAACAAAAACACAGGAAGGAAAATGCTAGCTGCTTTTCTTCCTGGGATCCCTTTTCTTCCACTTCCCAGAGGTGTTTTAAAGGTCAGCACAGTAAAAATAAGCTGTCTCCCACAGCATCCATACACAGCAGATTTTACACTAACCTACGCCAAATGCCAAATTCAAGCATTAGAATTGCCTACCTAGAATATTCTTCCTTTTCTCATATTAAACTTGTGTTAGCATATAAAAAGTTAGGAGACATAGCTTTTGGGAAGTCCAGTTGGTGGCAGGGCTGGACAACAGATGGTCACCCAAAAACCTGACCCAGAAAGGTGACTTACTTTGCATGGCTGTGCTGCCAGTGGAGCCCTATTTTGGGGATACCCTAAAAATCCATGACCTAATGTAGTCTGCGACAGCTCAGGGCACGGACAACAATCTTAACCTGATTCCCGCTCTAAAGCAAGAACATGTAACTTCCACCAGAGACATGCCAAAAACAACCTACAACAGCTTTTTTTATTTTGTCAAAACTGCTCCAAAACAAAACACAAACCAGGCAACACAAAATATGCTTTAGATATTTGCGGAGACCATGCCAAGTAATCCAAAAGGGCTTTTAATTAGGCGGCTTTCAGTTTCATGCTGTTTCTGCAGAAAGAGCTACTTTGGAGATAGTCATTTGTGAGTTTTTTGTATATAATTTTATTTAAAAAGTTTGTTTTTAAACCTTAACAGAGAAGTTAAGAGCTGTATCTACTTAATACTGGATAATTCAAGCTTTAATCTTCTGTCGGCACTGAAATTTTAGGTGAATTTGAGTTGAGCCTTAAGAAACGTTAACCACTGACGGCACTGTGATTAACATCTCTGTGTCCCGCATCAAACCTGGATTGGATTCCTGGACCTGGCTCGTTTCCAGCCAATGCAGACCCTGCAAGGCGGTGGTGGTGGCTGGCGTAAGTGGGTTCCTGTCACCCAAGTGGGAGCCCTGGACTGTGTTCCTGACTCCTGGCTCCAGCCTTGCCCAGGCTGTTGCATGCACCGGAGGAACGAACCAGCAGATGGGAGCTCTGCCTGCCTCTCACAAAAAAATCATAACTTTGTAGTGATTGGCTTATTGTAAAATGTGTAATTCATGTTTGCCTAGACAGAAAATGGCTGGGGGTGTTCCTTCACTATCAAAATTAAAGGATATGCATGTCATAGCACACTGGAAAGTAGTCTGTAAACTGTTTATCACCTACAAAGTCATACAAGAGATTCCAGTTCAAGCTGACAAACTAGGTTTAAAGTGCTGTATTAAAAAACAAATACAGTTCATTTTGGGGCAACTGATTATTTCAGTTTTAAAGAAATGACATTAACAAGAATGAAAACTGCATGTATATTTTCATTCTAGAATTCTTCAAAAGTGCTCTTTTTATTCGGGAAATGTTGTCCATTTCAGAACACGACAGCCAGCTGGTCAAGTCTGGGAAGACATTTATCTACACTTGACCAGAGGTTTCAGAAGCTACTCTGCCAGGTGGCTAGTCTTAACGCTCTTATGGTACACGTGAACATTACTTTTAAGTCACGACTCATTTATCTTCCTGAAGACTTGCACAGGCTTGTTTTAAATATTTTAAACACCTGTAAGAAGCTACAGAGTTTGCTACTGGTAGAGGTACTCTGGTTAGTGATCAAAATGGTGTGGCCAGAGGAGAAACAAGCATTATAAACATGAATTCAATTCTTATCAACACATACTGAGTCACTTTTCTCAATAAAAAAGCCAATCCAAAAAAGATCTTTCTATAAAGATTTATCATGTGCAAATCACAGTGAGAACAACTGGAATAATTTACCAATTTTGTTTCCTATGACGTGCCTTAGAGATACCTCATTCAAAATTGGTACTGGACACAACAGAATGACATTTTCAGAATGTAATATTGTAATGACAGTACTGAGGTTGATTGTGACATACCATTAAACTCTTTGGGTATGAAGTGGCTACATCTTAATTATTTATATAGAGCATTGGTCCAATAACAAAAATAGAGAACAGCATCTGGAAATTTATCTCATTCAGTGTTCGGAGATAAAAAGCTAGCCATTCTTCCCATCATTATTCTCTGCAGGTAAGTCCTTGTTCACAACGAAATCTGAGGCGACTGCATCCTGGCCTTTCCCCGAGCTACTGCATGAAGAGGATGCTGAAGGCCATCACAACGCAGCACACGGCGACATAAGGACTCTTCCGCTCACCTGTGGGAACACAAGCAGACACTCGGCTTGACTGACTGAGGGATCACCGTGCGTGATTACAGGGAAGAGCAACTCTAGGAACCCAGAGAACATTCTAGCTTAGGAGGCCCGCAACATTGTGGGGGTGGAGGTGGAACAAACAAGGAATGAGGTGCAACAAACCAGCAGGCATGATCCATAATGCACTACAGTACACGCGTATCTCCAAGACCCTTCCTTTTCACATATTTAGGCAACTGACAGTGTCTCCTCCGTGTCACCAAATAACCGCAGACAATAAAACAGTGCAGAATGTATGACAAAGATTCAAGAGAAACCATCTCAAGCAAGTCCATCCAGGCCAAAGAATTACCTATTCTAGTCCTATAAAAATGAAACGTCTACCTATTAAAACAAATCCAACATGCAATTTTGAAGCACGATTTTCCCCTCAAGGGTCTCATTAATGATACTGGAAGGAGAGGGGTGGGCAAACAGCCAGAGATGGAGATTATCAGAGCACAGTCACAGAACTGCATTTTAAGAAGCACACATACAATCAATGCTTGATACACTATTTTTGGGATAAAATTTGCATCAAGCCTACTTTAGTATGATTATTTCTGGTTAGAAATGCAGAATTTAAAAATATCTACTTGTGTGTGAGTCCATTATCACATGCACTTGAGGAGACGTTTTGCATGAAGTAAGCCTGAAATTGAGCTAAGTCCAACTCCTACTGCTCCCCGCGTGAACTCATAGTGAATGCAGCAGGAGCCTCTACGGTGCCTCGAGGGCAGAGTGAGAACAGAGCAAGGGGGCAGATGTTCCTGTCTCGGGTGTGCACTGGACATCCTCTGGCAGGGAGAGATCTTCACACTCCTCTCAGCTGTGCTGTTCTACAATGTTTTAAAAGTAGCTTTTCCAACTAACTAGGTTCCATATTTCACTCACCAGGTTCAGTCAAGCGTCACCATTCTTATTAATGAAGATTCTCAGGGTTAGATTCCTTTCAGAGCCTCCTCACTGAGCTGAGCTCCTGATGCCATACTATCAGTAGGTGTGTTTATATTATTAACTATGCTTGATGACAACATTCATAGAAAACATCCACATTTATACACACATACACCAGAGAGATTTTAGGCAGTTCACAGAAAATGTGTTTCATAAAAAAAGTTACGTGCCGATTTCAAAATTTTATTGTATCCAAAGAACCTATCTTTTGATTCTACTTTTCCATGAACTTCTGAAGTACACTGGCATATAAAACAAATATTTGGTGCTGCTTTTTCTATCCATCAACATTTAATGAACCACCTTCTAGCTGAAAGAAAATCTACAGAGTGAAAGAAAGTAGTATTACAATACCACTAACTCAACTGGAAAAAAAAAATCTTTTAAAACGCAAAACTACCTTGGCTCACAATTTAACATTGCTAATTCTCTTGAGGTTTAAAAATAAAAAAGACATCAAGTAAAACAAAAGTCATTCAAACATAAGTTTCCAGTAGATTTAGGCAGTCTATTATTCTTAGTAGGGCTATTTTCTTTGTCTAACAGTTTTGAACACCTAAAGAAGAATTAACATTGTTCTAAGTTGTCCATCTGCTGAAAATTAATTTCTGAAGCAGTTGTTCTTCATTCTCAGGCTTAGAACACTGTAATTTGCATATGGGCTTCATTTTCCTGTTTTTAATTTTCTTAAAAGAGATTGCCATGTGGTAGAGCTAGCCATCTCTGGTTGAACTCGGGCAGGAATGTTACTTCTTGTCTGGTCTCAGGTCTGTAGCAGCGAATGTGAAACAGTTGCTGTGATGTGGTGTGCAACATGATAAGACGATTTGCTGGGTCTTTTCCCATTAGCTGTACCCTCTCTCTGTGGATATATTCTATGTCAAGATAAGAGGGGCATGTGCTTGAGAAAGCAGCGGATCAGCATCGACATTTTCAAAGCCACTTTGCTGAAATAAAAAAGCCGATGCTCTCACAAAGCTGGAAAGAGCGATCATTTTAACTGAACCACCCAACATGTGACATCCACACAGCCAAGAGGGGAAAATGGAAAGAGTGAATGAGCAAAAAAAAAAAAAAAAATAGAAAAAAGCATTATTTATAATGAGACATAAAAATAGAGCATAGGACAGGAAATCATTAAGAAAGCTACCAACCGTGCATCTTCAACTTAAGTGGTACCTTCAGGAGTCAAAGGGTCAACCTGGGCTGCCTGCCGAATGGAGCTATAGTATATTTCTCTAACTTACTACATAAATGGACTTTAAATGCATTCCTATTTCGGTAGGACTCTGCAATTTATGACCAAGCTGAGAAGAAGACTCAGCCTAACTCCACGTGCGGCTCTTCCTCGTGTTCTCTCTCAGCAGTTGCGGGACAGATTCTGCCGCTCCTGCTCCCTGGCAGTATTCTCGCATTCGTTCCCAGGCCGAGCTGCCTCTGAAGCAAGTCTTCTGGCTTACAAGTGTTTACACTCACCATCAGCTATCAGCATTAGCCACGAGGGAGCCATTTCATCTCTGTATCTTTTTCCTCTTGGTTCTTTTTAAGTGCTAAGATGTGTGCTGTTCATTCAGGGTTTGCAGCTGTTGTACATGACTCAGCCAGATAAGCCTGTCCCACAAGTCTCTGCACGTCTAGGCTAGGCCTTCTCAACTGCAGCACTATTCCAATGTGGGCTGGATAACCGACTTAGGAGGGGCTGTCCTGTGCACCCCAAGATGTTGGGTGATGGTAAAGTTAAGGAGAGTTCTCACAAGTTAAGATTCACGTGCCAATACCATGAAGAGAAGCAAGAAGGACAAAGACACTGCAGCCCAGCAAAGCACTGAATTCCCTAGAAGAGAACTTCTGTGTCACTGTCACCAGATGAGGGTGAGAATCTTCAAAGAGACTTTTCTGTGAGGCCCTCTGTGCTTCTGCTATGATATCTACAGCAAGGAACGCAAAAGGTCAAGTAATTCTATGATTTCATCATCCCAGGTTTAGAAACAACACTTTAGTATTATGCCGACAACTTCCTGTCGATGGGTCTTGTCTATTAAAAGCTCAAGGGAAGAAAACTTGCTCTCCCAATTATTTCCATGGTGAACAACACATGAATCTTATAAGACGCTTTTAGGATTTGAAGACAGTTTATGATATAACCACTGTAATCTTACATCTATTCCTAGAATATTTTCAGAAAAATTTCAGAGAATTACAAGAACTTTGTATTTTTCAATCTCTAAATGTTTTCTATTATGAACCATCTTCTAAATTTTCCACATTCCTGACAAGCTGAAAACTAGAGTAAAACATACCATTCTAAAAGAAACATAGTTCATGGACAACAATGCTTAAATTTCCTAGATCGTTTAAAGGGATTAATGAGAGAAATTCAGGCCACTGTCAGATGGCCAGTTAGATTAAATGTCAAATGCAAGAAAATTTTTTTAATAAAAGTCTGATAGCTTTCAAAAAGAAAAAAATAGTTATGTATAAATTCAATGTTAGGAGAAGAATACTAAAATAAAAATTCTCTTCATCATGCAAATAATTTCAGAGAGAAGAAACATTTTCAGTCCGACTGGTATTAAGTACAAATGATGTAGGTTTGTTTTTTTAATTAGTTATGTTAAAAATGATACAATCTATTTTTCAAGAGTACTGGTGAATTACAGCTATATAATACATTTAAGTTCTCCCAGTCACCAATCATTTCAGAGTCTACTATGTGCTGGGGACAGTGCTTAATGCTATATAAGCACCACCATAGGTGACTGGGATGAGTAATTATTTGTGTTTATAAACACAATTAAGATACTGCTCATCTTAATCCCTTCATCAGACAGGAAATCAATCTGTAGTTATCAAAATGGTAAACAACACAAACAGCTCACCCTATAATATGAACGCGGTGTGCATCAAACTGTATGTGTCTGTCTGAAATCCCTCTTGGGACGGGCCTCTGACCTAGTGGTCAGGACACCAGTTAGGATGCCTGTGTCCCTTATCCAAGGGCCTGGTTTTGAGTCCAGCTCAGGCTCGTGACTCTGGCTTCCTGCTACTGAAGAGCCTTGGCAGGAAGAGATGACGGCTCAAGTAGTGGGATTCCTGACACCACTTGGGAGATATAAAACAACACCCTGGTTCCTGGCACTGGCCTGTGACCACTGCAGCATCTGGGACATAAGCCATCATATGGGAGTCCTACTCTCTCCATCTCTAAAATAGTTATTAAAAAAAAAAAAAATCTGAACCAAGCATGTATAGTGTCTACAGTACTTAAAACCTAAATTAGGCCGGCGCCGCGGCTCACTAGGCTAATCCTCCGCCTAGCGGCGCCGGCACACCGGGTTCTAGTCCCGGTCGGGGCGCCGGATTCTGTCCCGGTTGCCCCTCTTCCAGGCCAGCTCTCTGCTGTGGCCAGGGAGTGCAGTGGAGGATGGCCCAGGTGCTTGGGCCCTGCACCCCATGGGAGACCAGGAAAAGCACCTGGCTCCTGGCTCCTGCCATCGGATCAGCGCGGTGCGCCGGCCGCAGCGCGCCGGCCGCGGCGGCCATTGGAGGGTGAACCAACGGCAAAGGAAGACCTTTCTCTCTGTCTCTCTCTCTCTCACTGTCCACTCTGCCTGTCAAAAAAAAAAAAAAAAAAAAAAAAAAAATTAAAACCTAAATTAGATTTTTCTTGTATTTTCTACCTCCACACTACTGAAATATTATTAAGTATCCACCCAATTTATATTTAACTAACACAAAGGACAGGGCTTACTGGGACTCTATAAAGTTTAGCAAAAATAAATAAAATTGACAAGCCTGAATTTTGCAAACGGACATTAGATTTGTGTGAATAGAGGGAGAGCATACTTACCAATTCGGGCGCACTTCCAAAATATACCCAACAGTCTGCACAGAATAAAAGAGAAAAAAAATGGCTATGGGTTATTGGAAAAAGCTAATCATTTCTCTTTCTGTATCATACAGAAAATTAATCACACATTTGCAATTTAACCTCTAACACTTTGCTCAAAACTGAAATCTGCCAATTTGATGTTTAGTAAACATTTACTTGTGCATGAAAGGGCAACAACATATCCACCACGTGATGAAAAATGCTATAAAATGGAATATATTAGTGTCAGGGGTCTAATCTGGAATAAAATAATGGGTAACAAAAATTTGCACAAAGGCTTAATGTATTTAGGATTCAATTATTTGACAAAACAATACATGAACATAGGCTTTAACTGTGAGAGTCAAAACACGCACTACAATTTTTAATTGGTAAGAAATGCAGCTCTGTACTTCAATAATCTTTAATTATGAAGTCAAATGATAGTGTTTATTTATCTGTGTCATTAGTGAGAATATAAAAATATGTTTAAGAAGAAAACTTCCCAATTCAGAGGCTACTATTAGTTTACTGAATGCGGCATTTAAAACAATATTATCTGGAAATAAGATGAAGGACGATAAAGATGGACAATTAAATTCTATGAATGTATTAGAAATGAGTTATATACTATATGGATGTATCATTTGCTTGGCATGTATAACAGGTAACAGCTTTAAAAAACTGGCTTAGTTTTCAATGAACAGAGATATCTAGAAAAAAACTGCTGACGCTGTTTTGTCGATTTGACAATAGAATTCTAAGTGGTGCTATACATGGTTACAAGGATAAACTAATGTTTGTTGTGTAAGCTAGAATTGGGTCAGCAAAATCACAATATAAAATAAAAAAATGGCAATTCCAGGGAAATTTAAATTGTATTATTTTTGTATTCAGAGAAATGGCTGGCTAATAAATCATGGCATCTTGTGTACGGATGACTGACAGAAAATACTGGATCATTAAGTTCTATGTATGTTGCTGTTCTAAAGCCTAATAACTTCATGACTTCCAAGCAAAAAATCAAGAAAAAAAAAAAAAAAAGAAAAAACCTCAGCACAGATCACAGATTCAAAGAAATGGGCAGAAATACAAAGGATGGAAATCTGACAAGTAAATCAAGTTTACTATAGAAATATAAACTAATACAAGGTGGACTACCCTTAAATTCAGTCCCACTTGCTGCCATTTGCGGGAAAGTGATTATCCCTTTAACAACAGCACTTGCCATCACGGGACTGCTCGTGAGGATCGAGGACTACACAGAAAGTTCCTGGAGTCACCACCATGCACTGTGTTCAGTAAGGCACAGGCGCTAAGCACATGTGATAGCAACTCCAGACTGTCTCTTAAATTTGGCTTATATTTCCTCATCAAAAACTGGAAGGTAGCAGGTTAGGCATCTGCAAAGCCATGGTTCCTGATTCTAAGAAAGCTCTGATTCCAACACGCACTTGTAACTTTACGCTGCTCTGGCTGAGGGAGTGAATTCAGGCAGGTGGATCAGGCTGCCTGAAGGTGCTAGCTGGGTAGCTTAGGGCTGCACAGAGAACAGCCTGAAACTGTTAGGATCACAAAGCCAAGGTTTCTTCAGGTCTAACACTCTGGGAACAATGTATCACTTAAAAACTGTTATGACCCAAATAAGCATACTGAAAGCTTTATAAATGGATCAAAAAAAAAAAAAGCCTAACCTGGCAACTCAAGAAGCTGCCTTTTTCACCACCTGTTTTCCTCCCTAGACATACTTCTGTAATATTCCAAATGCTACCTATTAAATAAAAGATGCACTCAGTTGACAAAAACCAATACAATTATGATGCTTAGTTTCTATGGCAACATAACAGTGAGTGTTTCTGTTGAAAATGCTGTGGGGTCGAAAACTAAGAAAAAAGACAAAGCAGCAATCTTCCTGCTGCTTCGTTCTCTATTATCTGAGGCAGCAACAATTGAGGTTATTTTAAATATTCAAGTCCTCAAGAACTTGTTTTATCTAACCTGCCTACACATCTCCATCTAGGTGTGGTATACTTGGGCTTATAGAAATTTCTCCTACAGGAAATATTTATGTATAAATAAAAAGATTCTAACATTTTTGAAAGTAGAAACAAATTCAGAAAAGGTTTCATTCCGTTGACTGTATTAGTATATACTACAAATGCACAATAGCCCTGCCTCTTTATGGGTCTCTCATGTAGGAGGACGGACTACACTACCACTCAACCTCTACTGCACGGCTGGCGGCCCTGAGAACTCCTTTGTTCATGTAGCAGGTTGTGGGCGCATTCCTGCTCCCAAAGGTCAAGCAGACATCTCCACATGCAGCCTACCTGCTTTGGAGAGAAAGCTTCCGTGACAGCATCAGGAAAGTGCAAACCCAAGTATATGTAACTATTCTTAATGACAGAAACGCAAGTATCTTATGAGACAAACATTATCTTAGCATCCCAAGGAACTATTTAGACAGCTGAGTATTGACTGGCTTCTGCTGTATGCCTTCATAACAGGTTAGCCGTAGGTTTGCTGGGCAAAGGATAGAGAAATGGGACGGACTGCTTGGGTGGAATGACTTCACGCCCAACTAAGCAGTAAGTGAAGATGATATAACTTCAACAATTAGACAAAGTAAATGACGTACTTAAGAGTAAATGCAACAGGAGTTCAGAGTAAAGACAGTGCCTGCAAATAAAGTGGAGGTAATGTCCTACCTGCTGGGCGGACACACTTCAACTAGGTTAAAGGACCTCCACCATACACTCATTTTACCACACTTCAGGTCACTTCGAAAATTTACCTTACTATAGTAAGATAACGTAAATACAAAACTTTTGTATTTTTAAAAATGGAGGGAGCAAGCAATGTAAAGTGTTATTAACACATTAAATTACACTTCGGAATTAATGTATCTAAAGACTGTCATGTAATGTCATGTAATTAATGTATCTAAAGACTGTCATTAATATTCAGTGTCCATAAGCACTAATATGTGATCAGACATCATTAGTAACATACCCAGTTTTATTTCTGTCCAGCACGCTGGGTGCCAAGGATCGGATATAAGCACAGGTACATATAAGCAGCAAGATTACAGTCAACAGACTCTGAAAATTGAAAATGGCAGACTAAAAAGAGAAAAAAAAAATATATGAAAAACTGCATAGATAAAAAAATGCCAGACAATTCCATATCAAGAATCATGTTTTTATTTTTTCAAAAAGGCAAACACAATGACAATGCCTGACATGTCATTGTAAAACCAGGCCACTTGAAACACGTACTTTCCTGTCCAGTCTTTGGGCTAAGTAATGCAGGGGGAGCAAGAACAGTAAGATCTAAATATAAGAACATAGAAATGCCTTGAATCAGGCATACTGACCAAAGCTGAGTCAGTACGTAACCAGCATAGAGGTCCCAGGAGTCCACCCTAAAGTCTCCCTCCCCTGCCAGTAGCTGGGGAGCGACCTCACTGAGCGGCTGGCCTTGCTGTGAAGCTGGGTGGGGGGTGGGGGGCGGCAGACGGCATCAATGGTCACCAGTTTCTTTCAACTCGGAACCTTCCAGGATAAAAATGCTCTAAACCCATGTACTGACCAACAACAGTCCCTTAGATTTGGATGAAAGTCAAGTACCTACTATTTTACTGTTGAGTCAACATTATTCATCATTTAATAGTTAAATCTTGAGGCAGACTCTATTAGGAACTTAGCTCAAGTGTCCCCCTCTCCAGGAGTGTCCTTGAGTCCATCTGTGCTTTCTCCACTTTCACGCAGAACTTCCTTTCCAGTCCCCATGGAAACCCTGGCCGAACTTACTAACCTAACCACGGAAGGGTGAGCGCTGTGTTACCAGAGTGCATCTGCAGCACCTGTGCCGACCCACACAGTAAGTAATGAAACCATTTTAACAAAGTGCAATACTGTTGTACATTTAATAACCTTCACACACTGGCTGATATAACACACTGACCTCATACAAAAGCCAGTAATATACTGATTCAGTAAACTTAGAAACATTGCCCCCCACATCAGGACCAATATAAAGATCACAAATTGCAAAACTGCTACTTGCAGAACAATGGTAACCTGGTAAGTCCCAAAGAATACAGTGAAAAAGACCTTAAGGGAATTACGCTGAGTGTGCACAGAATTAAACCTGTTCTGTCCCATCATCCTAGGAGTAGGACACTCGTAGGGACTTAAGAGGAGTAATAATAAACGGCTCCTATGTCACTGAAATATCCGCAGACTTGAAAACCTGGAACTTAATGGGTTAAAATATGTGGACCAACAGCCTTCATGTGTTACCATCCAGTTGAAAGACAAAGGAATAAAAACGACAGGAACTAGGACAGAAAGCTCAATGACCTAGGAGAAAGCTTAACACAAAACGTACAGCATTGGCATCAAAGGAAAACTGAAATGCTTAAAACATATGCAAGAATGTAAGGGCAGAACAGACTCATATGCCAGGTTCTTACATTGGAAGGCAACACTGTGAAGCTAACATATGAATTTGAAGTAAAGTTAATACCAACAAGTTATTTTTGAAATAGCTGATTCTGAAGTTCACATAGAAAATGAATAAGAAAAGCCAGAGTAAACTTAAGAACTAGTCCTGTCAGAAACTGTCACAATATACCCTTTTTAAAAGACTTATCTGAAAAAGTTACAGAGAGAAATATCTTCCATCCACTGGTTCACTCCCTGAATGGCTGGGACTGAGCCAGGCTCAAGTCAGTAACTTCCTCTGGGTCTCCCACGTGGGCGGCGGGGGCCCAAGCACTTGGGCCACCTTCTGTGGCTTTTCTCAGGCCATTAGCAGGGAGCTGCATCCGAAGTGGAGTGGACAGGACATGAAGTCAGCGCCCACATGGGATGCTGGCAGCACAGGTGGCAGCTTTATCCACTGTGCCACAACTCGGGCCCCTACAATATCCTTTTAAACCTTTTACCTCTTTTTACTGAAAAAATAATTATATATACCTGCTATTTACCAATATTCTTGATGACAAAATATGCTTACATTTAGTGCTATCTGGTATGAAAGAGGATGCAATATTTCACAACCACTGCATCTTTAGGATGTAAACTTTTATGCAAAGGCAAGAAGATGCAGCGAGTATGTCTATGTAAGTCTTTTACCTAATTCTCAACTTGTCTGAACACAAATTTTCTAAGAGCTACCTTTCATGGTGTGAAAAAGATAAAAAAAAATGACTTGTACTTACCATTTCAATACTTATCTTTTTTTGTAATTCCTTTATGTGTATAGGAAAGGTAAAGTTTAATACAGCTTGCTTTTGACTAAAATGGGTTTTAATTTTGTACCTGTGAAAACAAGTGCTAGACATATCTTGAAATAAACCAATAAATTTACTAATGATCAACTGTGGGTAAAAAAAACATGGTCTTAACAATGCGTTTCTTTCAATGGTCCAATGTTGACACGTGTATGAATATATTAATGAACATCACTGGACAACAAGCTCATGAAACACATTTCCTCCCAGCCAACATGACTGAACTTGTGAATTTCCTGTGTACTCTGTCTGGAGACTGAAGCTAGACATTAGATTCAAAAACACACATGGTGGGGCAAGCTCTGTGGTGCAGTGGATCAAGCTACCACTTGGGATACGGCATTCCCTATCAGAGTGCCTGGGATGGAATCCCAGCTCCTCTCTCCTCTATCTAGCTTCCTGCTATTGCACCTGAGGGCAGCAGATGATTGCCCACATGGGAGACTTGGATGGCTTTCGTGTGGCCTAGCTCAGCCCTGTCCTGTTGTATGCTTTTGGGGAGCATGCCAGTGCATCAGTGGATAGAAAATCTCTCTGACCACCTCTCCATCTCATTCCCCAACCCCCAACTCTGCCTTTCAAATGAAAAATTTTTTTAAGAGATCCATGAGTTGACAGCTTCCTTTTAGGAATTTCTAGCAAAGCATGACAATTATTGCTACTCACTAAGTGCTTACTCTGTGTTATTCTCATACATGTGAGGCAGATGTTATTACCTATAGATGAGACTACTGAGGAAGACAGCAGTCACAAGCCACTAAGAACACAACGCATGTTTTCAAAATTAAACAGCAGTAAGCAGTAGCCAAGTGACGACTGAAGCCTTGTGGACAAAGAACGCTATTTTCAGAAGGTAAAGTGTCAAGGAGAAAGCAGCAGCGGGGTCTCAGGGTTTCCTGAAAGGGAACAATTTAGATGGGCAAAGGAGAGGGACAAAATACAATGGGAACCACATGCCCGCCCCACTCCCCGCCTCCCCCCCCCCCCAATATTCAGGCAATAATCAGCATATTCAGTCCATGCAAAAAGATTTGTGTTAAAGTAGCTGGGAAAGCAATTTGAAAGTGCATTTATCATCTTCCTAAGGGAGTGTCTAAACTCCTGGGTTTGTACTGTGTACATGTGCTTCAATGACATGACGCTGGAGATTGGCTTCTAAATAAGCCAGCCTGTGTGGGAGAGAAGAGCAGGGCTCACGATGAAATACTGAATAGATGAAGGCTTGCTTGTTAGCATACTTTCTACGTTTGTATGAATTTTTCACAATAAAAGATACGCAGGCATTTGGAAACAGCCTGTTATTGAAGGATGCACATTTGTGTATGTGAAACCATTTATAGGTATGAACTAAATGATGTACACAACTTTTTTCTTGTTTTGTTTTTTGACAGGCAGAGTGGACAGTGAGAGAGAGACGGAGAGAAAGGTTTTCCTTTTCCATTGGTTCACCCCACAATGGCCGCTATGGCCGGCGCACCGCGCTGCTCTGAAGCCAGGAGCCAAGTGCTTCTCCTGGTCTCCCATGGGGTGCAGGGCCCAAGTACTTGGGCCATCCTCCACTGCCTTCCCGGGCCACAGCAGAGAGCTGGCCTGGAAGAGGGGCAACCGGGACAGAATCCGGTGCACCGACCAGGCCTAGAACCCAGGGTGCCGGCACCACAAGTGGAGGATTAGCCTAGTGAGCCATGGCGCTGGTCACAAATTTAAGAATTTAAATGGATCACCTTTAGCTGGTGAGGTCTTTGATGCACTCCAGACCGTGGTCAGGACAGTGTTTCGGGGTTACAGACATCAGCCTGTCACCTATAGTGGTCCTCCTGACGCTTAGCTCCTGCTGTTCTGGGATACAAAGCGTTGGTCTCAGGATTAAAGCAAATCAGGGTTTTCAATATGCAAATGATACTAGGCTGGCGCCGAGGCTCACTAGGCTAATCCTCCGCCTTGCAGCGCTGGCACACGGGGTTCTAGTCCCGGTCGGGGCGCTGGATTCTTTCCCGGTTGCCCCTCTTCCAGGCCAGCTCTCTGCTGTGGCCCGGAAAGGCAGTGGAGGATGGCCCAAGTGCTTGAGCCCTGCACCCTATGGGAGACCAGGATAAGTACCTGGCTCCTGCCTTCGCATCAGCGCGGTGCGCTGGCTGCAGCGTGCCAGCCGTGGCGGCCTTTGGAGGGTGAACCTATGGCAAAGGAAGACCTTTCTCTCTGTCTTTCTTTCTCACTATCCACTCTGCTTGTCAAAAAAAAAAAAAAAAAAAAAAGTCATTAAAGTGAACAGAGGAAGCTGAGCATATAATGAAGTCACAGATGATTTTAAGAAAGTGGTAGGTAAATTGATTTACCAAGATTAGTATTTTAAATCGTGGATCTTTTCAAGGTGCTGTTTCTTGCCTGTCTGGGGAACTGACACTCTTCCAGGCTTGGGTGTCCTCTCCTCTCAGAGGCCCTCTCCATGCTGAGCAGGGTCAGCATCTTTATATGTCTGCGTGTTACGTGTGTGCCTTCCTTCAGTTGCACCCACCGAACCGCACCACTGAGGTTCTTAACAACCTCCACTACTAAGCGCGAGACAGCACATGGTGATCACTGGAAAATGCTGAGCGAGTAACGAACACGCTAACTCAGATTCCAGATTAACAATGGATATTTTTCAACAAGGACTGTAGATCAGACTGCTGAACACAGCATCTTGCCAACTACTCAACAGAAGCCTCCACACACCACTATAGATTGGTATTTAGCTGTGAATGCTATTTTGAAAAGCCAACTTAAGCAGCAGCATTTTACATATTTTAAATAGATTCTTCTCTAACACTGGCACTCTAATTTAGGCTTTCCTAGTAAATAAATAGAAAGATGGATAACATCAGGTTTGTAGTAGTCCCACAGCTAGTCCTTAGAGCACCAAGTAATGAAGGCAGCTGTGTGTGGACCCCCTCATCTCCCTCTGCAAACTCACACTGATCTTGGCGTGCATCTCCCCGAAGGAATACCTATTTATTTCTCTGGCTGGTGAGCAAAATAAGCAAACTTTGAAAATGAAAAACGAATTTTCCAGGGCGGGCAGATCTTTACCGTGTTTTGCTTGCCAATTGTACTTAAACAATATTCAAGGGACAGAATTTTATAACCAAGAATATTAAAGCTTCAGATTCATTTTAACAGATGTTTTTCTTAACTAAAGTTGTTCTATTAATAGTTGGTATTTTGCTTGCACGAATGTGGTTTAAAAAATAAGACAATAAATTATGTAATCTATCTTAAATGAAGAAGTATACCTTATACTTTGCAATGCTTTTGTTCCTGAAAATAGCGTATTTTCCTCATAAGGGCAATACTGTAAAATGATTTTACTGCCAACTAAGCCTGAACATTAAAAATCAAAGTTGTGAATAACAGTGCCATAAAAGCAAAAGTAAAGCTGAGAACTTCTATAATATTTTAAAATAGTGATTATAAAATAGAAACATCAACTTTAAAAGGCCAGCAATAGATCATGTGTTTGGTGTAAACTAATAATCTAGACCTACTCAAAGTGAAAACACAGAAACCTCGCATTTGGCTTTCTTTCCATTCCCCAGCATAGCCATATGGAGAGCACTGTTAACAACTGGATAAATAAAAAGACACTGGCTCTTTTCCTGTGCATAAACATTGTATTCACAGAGGGGTTTTTCTGAAAAATAGACTTCTACTACATACATTTTCTACAGTTTTCCTTGAAGGAAGAAACTCAGAATCAACAACTCCCTGCCAGTGCCCAGAGACCCACTCAACTCCAGCTGTCTAGGAAAGGCCCGTGGCTAAGGGCAATGGACTCCACAGCAGTTTTGAAAAAAGTTTTGTGTTCTGGGTCTCTACTGTGTGTGGTCTTGGTCATGTTTACTTTATCTCTGCTTGACTTGGGATCTGTCAAAGAGGATATCACTTTACTAACCCTCAATGATAAGCAGTCTATCTACAAATTTTCATGATCAGCAACAACATGCAACAGTTAAACTATTCTACTTCTGCACCTATGCAGGCATTCTGGAGGGGAGGGTAAGAGGAAGGTGAGTACTACAATTGCTGGATGAGAAGTAACTCATGGTGGGGCAGGGAAGACGGGGCGGGCAGTGTTACGGTATAGTAGGCTAAGCCTTCATCCTGAGGCGCTGGCATCCCATATGGGTGCCAGCTCATGTCCCGGCTGCTCATCTTCTGATCCAGCCCTCTGCTTATGGTCTGGGAAAGCAGCAGAAGATGGCACTTGGGCCCCTGCACGCACGTGGGAGACCCACAAGAAGCTCCTGGATGCCAATCAGCCCAGCTCCAGCCATTGCAGCCATGTGGGGAGTGAACCAGTTGATGGAAGCTCTGCCTCTCAAATAAATAAATCTTAAAAAAAAAAAAAAAAGTAACTCATGTTTAAATTTTGATACTTACAAATTAGTTCACATTCTATTCAGAGTCTACCAATTTCTATTTTCAATGAATTGAAAACAGCTTTTGTTGCAAATGAAGCTCTCCTCTTGAGTATGTTTTCTATTGTGTTCTAACAAATTACACCAACTGAGACACTCAACACAACACAAATGTGAAGTGATAGGCCTCCAATGGGTCTGACAGCTCCTCCTGAAGCTAGTCCAGCCTGCAGAGGTTACAGAGGAGCCTCCTCTGGGACTTTCTGTGACTAGGATTTCCCAACTCTCACCCACCCTCAATCCAGGAAAATTTCCCCACAACCAAATTCTTAACTTCACACTCATATGCAAAATTCCTTTTCTCATGTAAAGTAACACATCCACAGGTTTGTGAAAGGGGGTGTGTGGCATTGTTTACCATGACATCAATATTTTCTTTTTATAAAGAGGTATTCAGTAACATCCCCTCAACATAGGGCTGCCTGTGGCACTCCCTTGAACACAACTCACGTGCAATCAGAATGGGGACCCTGAGGGGCTGGCCTTGTAGCACAGCAGTCAAAGCCACTGCCTACAACATCAGCCCCCCATAAAAGTGCTGTTTGGTCTACCAGCTGCTCCATTTCCAATCCAGCTTCCTGCTAATGGCCTGGGAAAAGCAGTGGAAGATGGCTCACAAGGGAGACCTGGAAGAGGCTCCTAGCTCCTGACTCCGGCCTGGCTCAGTACAGGCTGTTATGCCGCTCTGGGGAGTGAACCAGCAGATGGAAGATCTCTGCCTCTCCCTTTCTCTAACTCTGACTTCAAAACAAACAAATAAATAAATACAGTAAACATTTAAGAAAAAAAAAAGTGGCCCTGGGTTTGTGAACTGCAAGGATCAGGCCTTGACCTTTGACCTGTACTCAGAGTTGGCTCATTTTCACACAGCATGGCTTGGAGGTTCTCAAAGTTATGTCTCCCAGAGACCCTTGATGAGCCCTATGCACTGCACACACATCACACCACTCACATCTGATCAGTTTGACAGGCTTCAGATAAAGTAGCCTTACTGCACTGAGTTAATTCACCCAGAGCAGAAAGCAGTTATTCTGCATCATCATCCTGAAGTGAATCCGCTGGGCTTTCATTCTGCCACCACTACAGGAGATGCAGTAACATCAATGCATAGGCAGAGGCAGATCCATGCAAAGTCCAATTAGAAGCTTAAAAAGAAAGCACCCAAAGCAGAGGAAATGCGCACATTAACAGACCAAACATCCTAAGCCTAGACACTGCTCCAAGACTGGCTTCTAGCCACCTACTCTGCAGTCAGGACGCTGACTAAACATACAGTACTGTCCCCAGCTTTCGATCCTTTCGGTACCTTCCAGCTCATCTATTTTTTCGATTATCAAAATTACTGAACGACCTTGCTGAATAAGGCCTCTTTTTTTAATGCATCACACATTGCCTCGGAGCTGCAATGTTGAGTCTCCTGTGCTGGAAATGCATTTTTACTGACAAACTAGTCTCTCCATTTAGCTGAAGTACTTGAGAACAAGAATCCAAATTTTCAGAACTCTGCAGATGGCAACACCGTCACTTGTATTAACTGCTACTCCTTCTAGATGGAAACAGAATTCATTCCCCTCTAGCAGAAGGGATACCGCAATGATACTCCTGACCTGTGATAAACAGTTCAGTGCAAAGTGGGGCAGCATGTTATCATTTCCGAATCTAGGTCAGGGCAGCATCTTCCAACTAGTTTCTACTTACCAAGTCATGTACTGCTATTAGCTCTTATGACAGAAAACGCGGACACGTACACGAATGTACACACACACGCCTCTGGGGCCACCTACTTCAGCACCCATGGCCGCGATCACTGTCCAAGTAGATCAATTTGTTCTTTGATAAATCACACTTCGCTCTGTCAGGTGAATTTCATTTGATGTCCCTGGTCCTGTTAAAGCCACAGCTGAGAGCAGAATCACCTGTATTTGTCCGCCTTAGCAACACCAGTGGCTATTGGTCCTTATTTCTATCTCATGGTCATGGAACCTACAATTAATCTACCATGTTTGTGCTGCTTGGCTCTGGAGCTAACTTGGGATATTTCAGATCTAAAAATAAGGCAACAGAAGGGTCTGAAGTGTTAAAAGCAAGCAAATGTAACACTATGATAAATACTGCAATTAAAAATATGCACTTCACCCATGGCCAGAGAAAGTTTTCTGAAAAGAAAAATCTTGCTATGGTTAAGTACTGTGACCATGTAAAATCAGGCAAAGACAAAAGGAGAACACAGAGGGTAACGCATGGAGTGAACCCCCCTGCTAATTCGAATCCTGTGGAGCTCATCAATCCCCAGGAGTCTGGACTTAACTGATTTGGGCATCTACAGTTTCCCCAAGGCCCCTGGGCGGTGTTACTTGCAAACTGGCACTCGGCTGGAGAGGATCAGCATCCACCCTCAGACTCCCGCCCTGTGCCGTCCAAGTGCAGTTCGAGTGAGAACTCCGTGTATGGCACGAAGAACGCTTGCCTCTGGCCTGCGATGCCATTTCACTGAGGCTGTCAGAGGAGCTGTGGCAGCAGACATTACTTTGCTGCCTCCCCCGTACAAACCTTCCTCTTGAATGTCCTACGTCATGAATGGCATCACGCACAGGAGAGGGGCACAGGATTCAGTGACCGAGGGAGCCGGTCCTCTTCAGCTTCGCTATACACGCTAATACTGGGCAACCTACGGAGCCCTCTGCATTTGCTTTTTCATACGTGCCAAATTATGCAAATCTTTAATTGAACACTGTACAGACTTTTATCATAGAGCGCCTAATCATCTCTGTAGAAAGTCATTAAACTCCCAAGCTTAAGAGAATATACCACAAAAGGTAGCTCCCTTAGCCCAAACGGCTCTGCGTCACTACCAGTCCCTCATGTATCCTCTCAGAGCGACACTATTCACGCAAAGCAACACAACGAGCCCTACGTAGCCACACGCTCAACTGCAGATGAAGATGTTGAGGGAAACAACGCCATCTGTACTAGACACGTACACTTTGCCCCCGTCACTAGCCCCTGAAGATCACGGTGTAAGGACTATTCACACAGCGTGCACTTGTATTAGCTATTGGAAGTAGTCTAGTGAGGATTTAGACTGTACCTGAGGATGTGGGCAAGCTACGGGCAAACACTCATTCTCTCTAAGGGGCTGCACCTCCGTGGGCTGTGGCATCCGTGGGAAAAGCGGGGCAGGAACCAATGTCCCATGGATATGCAGTGACAACGGTACTTAGGTGGGAGGGCAACAGATCTCCAAGACTTCCTCCATCCTCAGTCATGCTGTTTCCAACGACAAAGCATGGAGACCTCAGCCGCCTGAACAGTAAAACCCACCTGAACCCAGGCTTCACAACCCACCAGCTGTGTGACCCCAGGCAAGGCTGTGGCCTCGTTCCTCATGTCCCTCTCCCGAGGAAAACTACTCGGGAGTTGCTGTGAGCTTCAAGCAAGACAATATTTATAACCAGATGTCTCTGGATGAGCTGGACCTGGAACACAGCAAGCACTTAATAAATGAAAGCTATTATTATCTTGAATTTTAGAAAAGCAAGGCAAGACAGCCCCAATTCCACTGATCTTCAACACAGTGCTGCTGCTAGCCAGTCCACGTGACACTAGGATTGAGGAGGAAGGTATCCTTGACCTGGATCATGTGACAAATAATTCAATTTCATCCTCTAGAAAGATTCAAAAATGACAGTCTTCCTTCTATATTAAAATTGAAATCGGAGTGAATTTTCTCAGCAGGTTAAGGGCACCGCAGTAAGGACTCTAACGAACCTTGGTAGGTGGGGAAAGCAGCTGACATGGGCCCCTCTAGCAGGTGGCACCCCTGTCCAGGGGCGACTGTGACTTACGCTCCACCCACACCCAAGCAGCTGGCATGCAACAAGCGGTGACCCTTGAGTCTCTGACTCAAGGGGTAAGGGTTGGGTGCCGGACGGGATTTTTGCAGCAACACAGGGCAGTGAATTTTCGCCTCGGAAATCCTAGCTTTTCCGGGGCCACGGTGGCTTCTCAGAGTGCAGGACCAAGCACGCGGGGCTTCCCCACAGCGAGGCTTCCGCGGTCCACACTGGGCACGTGGGCTTCCTCGTCGGTTCACCCGGGCGGTGCGGAGGCTGCACTCTCACTCCCGATGATGGTCTCCGTCCCCGGCCTCGCGGGCTTCCCTTCTCATCCTGCACCTGCCAATGTCAGCCCTGCTTTCTGCCAACCTCGGGGACTCACCGGTCCAAGCTTGCCTGCGGGGGCCCAAACCGTCAGGGGAACGGGCAGGAACCCACAACGCTGCACGCACAGAACCTCATGGTGGGGGGCGTGGGAGAGGCCTCTCCGGCCGGACGCCGCCGGGAGACGCGGAATGAGCTCCCTCAGGGCCTCTGCACAGAAAGCCCATCACGACAACCTGCGGTTTGCACGGGCGCATTCTGCAGACAAGCATGGGAGGCGCCTGCAAGCAAGGCCACGGATTCAACAGGTGAAACTGCTGGTGTGCACGTTAGGTGTTAAATAAAAAAACAAAAATCAAACAACGGCGCCGGGGTCAAGCCCGCAGGGAGAGACAAGGAAAGGCAAACACGAGGATCCCAGGTGGAGAGCTGCGCAGCCCGGACGCCTAGGGGGGTCCACGACCCCGGATGACCTCCGTAACCGCCAGGTCCAGCCACCCCGGCGCAGCCCAAGCCGGACACTGGCCTCCACGGGCCCCCGCGCTGCTGCTGGGACGCTCGGCCCACACTGGCCGGGCGGGCGGGCGGGGGCCGGCCACAGCGCTCCGGGGCCTGTGCACCTCCCCGGCTCCGGGAGCGCCGAGACACCGCCACGGCTCCCTCCAGCCCCCGCGGGGGCCCGCAGCGCCCTGCCCGCCTCGCAGGGGCGCCCGGCAGTCCCCGTTCTTACCATAGTGAGGTCGGCGGTGCCTCAGCCACATCACCCTTCCGGGCCCAGGGCGGAAGAGGTGCGCGCGCTCCGCCCGCCCTTCCCGCTGTCCGGTTGGGCCTATCACGGGACCGCCTCCGGAGCGGCGCCAATCAGACGCCGGGATAGGCTGCTGTCTACCGGAAGAGGCGGGACTTAGAGGGCGTCACGCCGAGCTGCGGAAGTAGCCGACGCTCTCATTGGCTGCGAGCGCTGTGTCTGTGGGAGCGGGCGTTTCGGAGGAGACCGGAAGTGGAGGCCCTGAGAGGTAGGGTCCGGAAGTGGCTGCCGCCTTCTGTTTTCCTTTGCTTTCTCATTTTATTTTTTTGAGTTTCTTGGTAATGTACCCGTTGAACTCCGCAGGGCGTGGACTTCTCTTCGGATGCCCCTCAGCGTGTGAGCCCCGTGGGCTCCTGGGCTTGTCGGGGCTCGCTGGCCGCCTCCGCAGGGTGTGCACCTGTTGGGCTGTTGCCCTCAGCGGATTATTGGGGACAGCGGGCGCTTTTGTGAGGCGCCGGGCGCGTTGGGGGATCAGCATGGCCCTCGAATCCCTGCGTGCTGGGTCGTACGGCTCTGGCCCCCTTCCTTGTTTTCAGTCGCCAGCTCTTTGCAAACCACACAGTGAAGTCCGGGTTTGGAACCCGCTAGGCCTCTGGGGCCAGGAAAGAACTCTTTGCTGTTTCCTGAGAATCTAGCTTTAAAGTCAGGCGTAGTGTTCTGTAGCTTCCTCTAATCGTGAGCTTCTTCCAGGCCTCCCACGTGGGTGCAGGGGCCCAAGGCCTTGGGCCATAGCAGAGAGCGGGATCGGAAGTGGAGCAGCTGGGACTTGAACCGGCGTGCAAGTGGGGTGCCCGCGCTACAGGCAGAGCTTGGCTTAGCCTGCTCTGCCACAGTGCTGGCCCGTATTGCTTTGCTAAGTCACGCAGTGAAGTTCCTGTAAGGCATTGACTTAGCGCCCTAGGAGTTCTGCGGATTGGGAGACTCCTGAATATGTGTGTTCCTGCTGTTAGCGACAGTTACGTGCTGCTGCGCTCAAAGGCGGTGCTCTGTGTCCCTGACGTGAGTTTTGAATCTGCTACAGTGAACTCTCTAGAGCTCATGAAATAGACAACCTAGCAGGTGTTCACCGGGCGCCTGCGCTGTCCTGGGTTTGCTAGGTGGTAGGGGAACCAGGATGGTGTGTCCCTTGGTGGAACGCAGGAGGCCGGGTGTGGTTCACTGCAGTGTGGTCCTACCTAGCCTGTGTTTCCCGGGCGCCCGCGTTGTCCTGGGTTTGTTAGGTGGTGGGGAACAGGGATGGTGTGTCCCTTGGTGGAATGCAGGAGGCCGGGTGTGGTCACTGCAGTGTGGTCCTACCCAGCCAGTGTTCACCGGGCGCCCGCGTTGTCCTGGGTTTGTTAGGTGGTGGGGAACAGGGATGGTGTGTCCCTTGGTGGAATGCAGGAGGCCGGGTGTGGTCACTGCAGTGTGGTCCTACCCAGCCTGTGTTCACCGGGCGCCCGCGTTGTCCTGGGTTTGCTAGGTGGTGGGGAACAGGGATGGTGTGTGCCTTGGCGGAATGCAGGAGGCCGGGTGTGGTCACTGCATTGTGGTCCCTCTCAGGCTGCCTGTAAGAGCCTTCCAGTCACAATCGCTTTTTTTCACTGATGAATGGTGGTTAACTAGAGGCCATGGGTTCTGATTTACCTCTGCTTGAGAATCCTAGAGAACAACATGCCCCAGTTATTTTTAAATTAGCATGGAGGAACACAGGTGAACATAACCTGTTACGTGTCATGCTTACTCTGTTCATGTGAGACTACAGACACAGCTAATCTGACATCCGGTGAGATCTTTGGGGAGGTAGTGACTGAGCCGCGTATTAATTAAGCACGTAAATCCCCACTTTTTTTTTTCCCAAAGGCAATAAACTAGATTAAATACTTATGTCACTCTTTCAAGTCTGTTTTGTTTTCCTGGTATCTCCTCTGTGGATTTGTGTCGCTCCCCGTCTTTGTGGAGGAACGACACAGGACCCTGCGTTGTTCTTTCGTCTGCTCGGCCCTCCCCGGGTTTGCTGCTGGTTCTTCCCGGGTTGGCTACCGTCCCTTCCACCTCCGTGGAAGGGCGGTTCCCCTTGCCACTTTCCCCACTTCCGCAGGGGAGCGGCACACCGCTGGCTGGCTCTCTCGGGGGCTGCACAGGTGTTCCTTCAGAGAGATGTTCCTGGTGCATGTTGTCTCTCTCCTCCTTTATAGTCCTCTTCCACCAATCCCAACTCTGCTACCCACACGCTGAGTACGCTGCTCTCCTCCAATCAGGAGCAGGTCCTGCTGTTTATTGGTTGAACTGGAGGCAGCTGTGTAGAAGCTGTTTCCTCCTCTCCCAGCGCCATATTGTGGGAAAGCAGATGCATAGAATAAGTCTTAATTCGAGTAACAGTCTAGTCCCAGTTGCTCCCCACAATTTGCATTTCAAATCTTGTTTGATTATTTTCTTACTAACACTAGACATTCCTTTGGCCCCAAATTACTGCCTTTTCTGCATCAGGAAGAGTATTATCAGCTCTGGTTCCATATGGGATTTTTAGAAGTGTAGATTAAAAGTTGTGCATTTTCTTTAAAGATTCATTTATTTATTTGAAAGAATTAGAGAGAGAGAGAGAGAGAGAGAGAGAGAGAGTCTTTCATCCACTGGGTCACTCCCCAGTTGGCTGCAACAGCTGGAGCTTTACCCATCCGAAGCCAGCGGTTTCTTCCGGTCTCCCACACAGGTACAGGGGCCCAAAGACTTGGGCCGTCTTTTACTGCTTTCCCAGGCCATAGCAGAGAGTTGGATTGAAAGTGTGGCAGCTGGGTCTCCAACCAGCACCCATATGGGATGCGGGCAGTGCAGGCGGCAGCTTAACCCGCGACGCCACAGCGCCAGCCCCATAAGTTGTACATTTTTGTACTGTGTGGGGAGAGTGCACGGGCATCCTCAGCGTGGTGAGGATCCAGTTAACAGAAATGCATCATCTAGTCAGATATGGCATACAGTAACCACTCAGTAAATGCTGGCTGTTACTGTGTGCCATGACCCTCTCCTCTAAATTAGAAGCTCCCTGAGGGGAGGGATCGTGTGCAAGAGTGAGTGACTTTCTTTTGAGCTGCTTTGTTACTGCTTTCATGCCTACAGACGAGGTTTTCCTCGTTTCGCTTTACGCTTTGGTGCAGTGTTAATGTTGTGTCCATTCTGTGACGCAGGTGCTGAAAGACCATGGTTTTGCTTAAGTCGCAGTTTTTCTGATCCTCAGGGAGCCTCCCGCCTGGGCCTGAGGTTCTTGGTGTTCTAGCGCTTGTGTGTTTTCCTCCTTTTTATTGTCTTAGCCAGTGGCTCTTGGAGTGAGACCTACAGTAGTCTCCTTTGCCTTGCGTGTAATTTTTCCACCTTAACGAAGTGCTACACTTCCCTGTTAATGTCATCAGCAGCATCTGGGTGTTGATTATTCTCGCTCTTCATTATATTTGGTTATCAGCAGCCTTTGGCACTCCCGATCACTCCTTTCTCCGTGATCTCTCTTGGTTTTCCTTTTCCAGTGTTGATGGTTCCTCCTCCGTCTCCTTCGCCTGATCCTTCTATTCTTCAATCATTTGTTGTGGAAGTGTTCCAGGGCTCAATACTTGGTCCTTTTTCTCTCGATACCTTCTTTTGATGATATCATCAGTCTTATGACTTTACATATTTTTTGAATATCAAAGAATTTCACATTTGTATTCCTAGTCCCCTCTCTGAACGCCAGATTCACATAGCCAGTCATAGCTGTGCATTTCAATTTGTGAATTTAAAAGACATCTCAAGCTTCCCAAACTGAATTCCATTTCCCCGAAACAAGAGTATAGTTGATAGTAATATATCAGTGATTGTTTCCTACCTTTGGTAAAGATACTCTGGTTCTCTGAGATGTTAGTATTGGAAGAAACTGGGTGAGGGACAGTACAGGAACATTCTGTTTTATCTTTGCAACTTTTTTGTAAAATCAAAATGATTCCAAAGTAAAAAAAAAATTAAAATGGAATGTAACATTACTTCTCTGCTTAAAATCCTCTCATGGCTCCTCATTTGATTCTTAGGAAAAGTCAGTGTCCTCTCTTTGACGTGCAAGTCTCTATATGGTCTGGCTCCTGTGACCTGTCTGCATTTCCATATGTCATTCAGTTTATTACCTCCAAGCCTTGGGTCATGCAGACTCCTCTGCCTGGAAAGGGCCTTCCTTGTTTGTCATCTTCTAGTGCTAAGCCGTTTCCCTTCCACCTCTCCCTTTCTCCTTTAAGATTCCTATCAGGTATAACTCAAGGAGGCCTGCCCTAGCATGTCAGGCTGCCATTAGCCCCACTTTCCAGCAAAGTTCCCACTGTGCCTGTGTATTTTTTTTTTTTTTTTGACATTTAAATATCATTTTATTCTTACTGGCTTTGTATTGACATACAGTTTGATCTATTCTTTGGAATTTTTTTTTAACTTTTATTTAATGAATATAAATTTCCAAAGTACGGCTTATGGATTACAATGGCTTCCCCCCCATAACGTCCCTCCCACCCGCAACCCTCCCTTTTCCCACTCCCTCTCCCCTTCCATTCACATCAAGATTCATTTTCGATTATCTTAATATACAGAAGATCAGCTTAGTATACATTAAGTAAAGATTTCAACAGTTTGCTCCCACACAGAAACATAAAGTGAAAAATACTGTTTGAGTACTAGTTATAGCATTAAATCACAATGTACAGCACACTAAGGACAGAGATCCTACATGAGGAGTAAGTGCACAGTGACTCCTGTTGTTGACTTAACAAATTGACACTCTTGTTTATGGCATCAGTAATCACCCTAGGCTCTTGTCATGAGCTGCCAAGGCTATGGAAGCCCCCTGAGTTCACCGACTCTGATCATATTTAGACAAGGCCATGGTCAAAGTGGAAGTTCTCTCCTCCCTTCAGAGAAAGGTACCTCCTTCTTTGATGACCCGTTCTTTCCACAGGGATCTCACTCGTGGAGATCTTTCATTTAGGTTTTTTTTTTTTTCCCCCAGAGTGTCTTGGCTTTCCATGCCTGAAATGCTCTCATGGGCATTTCAGCCGGATCTGCATGCCTTAAGGGCTGATTCTGAGGCCACTGTGCCTGTATATTACACAAGGTTGTATTGTCATTCTGTTTGGAGGAACAGGCATGCTGGTGCAGTGAGTTAAGCTGCCACTTGTGATATCCGTATCCCATATCATAACACAGCCTCTGTTTCCAGGCAAGCTCCCTGCTGATGCACCCTGGCAGGCAGCACATGGTGGCTCAAGCACTTGGGCCCCTGCCACCCATGCGGGACTCAGATGCTTGACTTTAGCCTGGTCCAGTCCTTTCTGTTGTGGGCATTTGGGGAGTGAGCCAGCAGATGGAAGATCTTTGAGACATGAAAAAAAAAAAAATTCCTTTTGGGTGTTTCTCACTAGAGAACTGGGAATTTGTGATACTCTTTTAGGATATCAGAGTTTGGTACATAGAAAGTAGTCAGTGACTGTTTTAATGCGTTAGTGGCATGACTAAACAGTCTCCTAAAGCAGTAGAGTTCTGATTTCAGGCTGGATTTTCAGAGTATAAAATCAATGTTTTATTTGCTAGAAAAAGGTGGCTGTCTTTAAACTAATAGAAATATTTCTTTTGTACAGGTAGTATGTAGTTAATGCATTTTATAGCTTTGTATCATTTGCTTCTTGTCATTTGTAAACTTATCAGCAGTGATTAGAAAGTGAATTGTAGTTTTTTGTTTTTCCTAAGACTGAAGTCATTGATCCTGAGGACTACTGCATAGTGAGAAAATTTATGTTAGTGAGTTCTTTTGGGGAGAATGCTGTAAAGACTTGTATTGCCTCCATGAAGAAATTTGTATTAGAATTCTAAATTGTTCATAAGGCATTGCTGTTCTGCCAAATGTTCTTATTCCCAGTTGCTTCTAATAAACCTTTGCTTATGTACTGCATAATCCCGGGGTGTTTACAAGGTAATGCAACATTTTTCCCCAATGATCTTAAATTTGTTCATAGGGTATTGAATGAAGACTAGTTTGTTAGCGTGATTTCTGACACTTGGCACTATTTTTGTTTTTAAAACACGGTTTAATCCTAGGTAATGTGTTAGATTTCCCTTTCTGATTGGCATGAATTCAGACTGATTTCTGACCATAATCTTCAGCGTATAAACCAGTCTATTGAATCTTAACCTAGCTGTTTGGACTAACAAATAGATTAACTATAAATTCTGAGAAGGTCTCAGTATTAATGATGAGGTTGATAATGATGATTAGGTCGGAGATTAAGTTAAGTAATTAAAAACAAATATTTCTTGGAGGCCACTGCATCCTGGCTCTGTGCATAGTTTCCTGAGCTTTCCTAACCCAACAACAGTGACTGAAATGTTGAGGTGAACATAGTCCCATCTGGTCTTGCCATTAGGTTACTGGTAATTTTATTTGAGCAGTGAATGAACATTTTATTGGATAAAGAAGGTATTTGCTCAGTTGGAACAGAAACAAGAAATAAGATGCAACTATTGTTGAAGAAGCTTGTCAAAATCCTGACACTATGGATATTGACATAAGGAGACAAGCCAGTATTTGCCACAGGATTTAGAAGTTGCCAAGTTCCTGTTTAAGAAATATGACCTTTTCATTCAACACGGTTCAGTCTATATATAAGGAACCTGTCTGAATGAGCAGCTGTTCAGAGAAAAGAGAGTCACATCTGTCCAAACTGCAGAGCACGTACAAAGTGAAAATTTAAAAGTTCATGGTGTTTCTTTGCTAATTTGTAGGTGGACATTTTTATAGTGTGTGCTCATATGCTAATGGAGTACCATTTATGGATTTAGCTTGTCTTTGTTAGAAATGATAGCAAGTTGTTAATTATTACTCTTAAGTTATTGGTGTTATGATGCTCATATATGAGTTTAATTTAAAAATAATTTGCCTTAATATTGTGTTTATGAACCCAGCTCCTCATTTTTAACATTGATCCACAGAGAAAACCGACTGAAGTCCTGACTTAGAAAGTGCTCTCAGGAACTTCCCAAACCACAGCAGAGCAAGTTTCTGAAGTTCAGGTGTGATGAGATGTGTCCCGGCTCTCATTATCTGCCTTCTGTGTCCCAGCAGCATCTGTGGAAGAGAAGGGGATGGCTTTGGTTGAGGTCGTGGATAACCACTGGTAACCCCCGTATGATTATCACTGTAACTTAGCAAAGAGCGTGTTGATAGAAAACAGAGAAATCTTTGCAGCTTTCATTGGTAGTCTTTGGAACCACACAAGCAATCTTACGTGTTTCCTAAGCTTGTAGGAGGCTAGACATAATATTCTTTGACTGGCAGTCCTAAGAATGTCTAGAAGAACCTGAAACGTGGGTGTCAGGACTTGTCCCCTCTTGGCTTCTGTTTTCTGATGGTAGAGATAGATGTCTGTTTTTTGGTAATCTGATCTCCTACCCACATCATGGTGTTATGCATTATTGTGAAGAATTGATGGAAAGTACAATGGAAGACATATATTCTGTCAAAAGTTCGCATGTTTCCATAAATTCCTTGATAAGCAAGAGAAGACAGATCTTATATGATTATAAAAGGTGCTTAACTTACTCTTTTCTGTTATAGTAGTTAAAGATAAAAGAGAAAAATGCAGTTTTTTAAAAAAATATTTATTTATTTATTTGAAAGGCAGAGTCAGAGAGAGAGAGATAGATTGATTTCCCATTCCTCTCTACAAATGACCGCATGGCTAGAGCTGGGCTAATCCGAAGCCAAGAGCTAGGAGCTTCTTCTGGTTCTCCAGCATTGGTGAAGGGGCCCAGGCATTCGTGCCATCTTCTGCTGCTTTCCCAGGTGCACTAGCAGGGAGCTGGATTGAAAGTGGATCAGCCTGCACTTGAACCAGTGCCGATATGGGATGCCAGCACCATGGGCAGTGGCTTTACCCACTAAGTCACATTGCTGGCCCCAAACTGCAGTTTTGAAATGCACATTGACTAAATCCCTCTTTTAGAGGGTATTTGTGTATATGCTGAAGAAATATGTTGAATTTTGAGGAGAAAACATTAGATTTATTAATTGGTGACTTTAAAAAACTTGGAAAACACTTTCTACCATGTAACCAAGACTTAAAACAGTTGTTTTGAACAGATGTGTATATAATAACGCTTTCCCTTCTAGAATCCTTAGGACCATTACACAAATATTCATCAGTTGTCTTTGTGAATCACCTGTTACTAGTTACTCATTCTGTACCCATAACAAAGTTGTCAGTATTTTCAAAATGTCATGTGTTTTAGATTTGATGATACTGGAAACATGAAACTGAAAACGTCAAACTTCCAGTTTGAATATCATGAGTTTAATATACTATTTCCCAAAATGTAGTACTCATACTCCTGGCAGAATGTATACGTTATTTACTTGGTAACATTTTTGCATGTAATGAGATAATTGAAATTAGGAGACTTGAAGGATTTGCAGAGATCCACACAACCACTAGATAACAGCAATGGTTCTTGCTGAAATTTGTCCGATTCAAAGGCTGAACAAGGTGGCTTTAAAAAAAAGTGGCTCTCTCAGCCTTACAACCAAACATCCCTGTGGTCTGCCGCAAGCGGGATTAGGTCTGAGGTGTTAACTCTCAGTGCTGCTTCCTGGTGTGCTCATTTTGTTCTCAGCAGCTCCAGGCTTACAGCATCAGGACATCAAATCTTGTAGAGAAGTTTATATCCTCTCCTCTACAAGTAGAAGAAGTATGAGGTCTTGGAATTGAGCCTCCCTGTCTCATCTCTGAATCGGTCACTGGTACTTAGCAAGTAACATTGGCTTACCCTGGGTCCGGGCCTCCACCTTTAGACCTGGGGCCAGAGTCAGCCTGCCCAAAACCTTGGGTTGAGAATAGTAGAGGTGGGAGGCATTCAAGGTTCTCTTGATACAACAAGGGGAGTCTGTGTGGGGTGGCAAAATAAAATTCTCTCTGAATGTTGGATGAATGAAGATACTTTTAATAGCAGCATTCTTTTTTTTTTTTTTTTTTCCCAAAAAATGTTTATCTACTTGAAAGTAGGCGGGGGCAGGGAGAACAAGAGAGAGGGATCTTTCGACCAGTGGTTCACTCTGGAAATGCTGGCAATAGCCAGGGCTGGTCTGTGGTGAAGCCGGGAGCCCACAATTCCATCCAGTTCTCCCAGATGGGTGGTAGAGGTCCAAGTACTTGACCCGATATCCGCCGCTTCCCAGGATGCATAAGTAGGAAGCTGGGTCAGAAGTAGAATAACGGGGACGGGATCTGACACTCTGATGGCATGCGGGCATCCCAAGTCGCAGCTGATCTTGCAGCACTACTGTGTCTGCCCGAATGTCTAACCTGAAATACCGTGGGACGTGAGTCACGGCTTTGATGGCATTGCTCTCCAGTGCTGAGAGAGATAGCTAACAGTGCTGAATCCTGCAGTTGGGGGGGGGGGGTGCATTCAAATTAATACAGATGAAATTAATTAGGCCATTTGAGTTACTGCTTGTTACTGTTTGAATAAGATGTGGGGGACCAGTGCTGTGGCGTAGCAGGTTAAGCCACTGCCTGCAGTGCTCCCATCCCATATTGGTGCCGTTCGAGTCCTGGCTGCTCCACTTCTGATCCAGCTCTCTGCTATGGCCTGGGAAAGCAGTAGAAGATGGCCCAAGTCCTTGGGCCCCTGCACCTGCGTGGGAGACCTGGAAGAAGCTCCTGGCTCCTGGCTTCGGATCAGCGTAGCTCCAGCCGTTGCAGCCATCTGTGGAGTGAACCAGCGGGTGGAAGACCTCTTTCTCTCCTCTCTCTCCTCTCTCTCTCTCTCTCTCTCTGCCTCTCCTTTCTCTGTGTAACTCTTTCAAATAAATAAATAAATAAATATTAAAAAAGAACAAGACATGACAGCTGAACTCACGTGGATGTTCACAAGCTTGAATTCCAGTCTCTGTCAATGTGCCATTCTCCAGCCTCACCAGGTGGTACCCGCCTGATCTTGTACTGTGAACCACAGTAACCCTCATGCGTAGGAGCTCGTTTCAGGCATGTAGTTGCAGCACTGAAGAGCTAATACACGACTACTTACTGTTAGACTGCTGAGCTCAAACATCCCAAATGGCATGGTTCTCATGGTATGCCACAGGATGAGAAATCTTGGAAAATATCAGCACTTCTATTACTGCTTGTTTCTTTACTATGGGTGCTACATGTAATAACAATATACAAACTAAGTAGCTTAAATACTGTAATATTAATATACTATGTGTTGGCTTTAACAGATGTTTATTTGAAAGAGAGGCAGAGAGAGACAGACACTCAGATAGCGGTCCTCCATCCACTGCTGGTAAACTGCTCACACGCCTGCAACAGCTAGGGCAGGCCAAAGGTAGGAGCCAGGAACTCAGTCTGGCTCTACCAGGTCGGGGACAGGGACCCAGTTATTACCTACTGATTCCAGATGTGTCTTAGCAGTAAGCTAAAAGCAGGCGTGGAGCCAGGCACTCAAACCCAGGCACTCTGGTATGGGATTTGGGCATCCCAAGCGGCATGTTCACCTACTACACCAAACGTCCACGTCTTGGCTTTCTGAACAGGTTATTTATACAGTGCTGATAAATATTGTAATAATTTCAGCTTTTTTATTGTTCTTAAGTTCAGTTTAAAATATTTTTAAGAGCATTTGTGCTGGTGTTCCTGGTATAATACTTATTTGAAGTTTCAAAGAAGTCAATTCTTTAGATATATTCCCTTCATTTTGAAGCTTTAAATTATATATTTAAGATTAGACTCCTAATAGATGTCTTTTCTCCATCTTTTTACAAGTATGCCTCTAATGAGTATCATCAGCCTGATGCTCAGTAACATTTGCTGGAAATCACTTTATTTTGACAAATACGTGCTATGGTTTGGAGGTCAGTTTGGGTGTCCTCTAGAGGCCTGTGTGTTAAAGGCTTGGTCCCCAAAGTCTTATGATAATGGCACTGAAAGAGTGGCAAGTGTCCAGTTAACACTGTTGGGAGGTGGGCTTTTGGGAAGTGATTGGGTTGGATAAGGTTGCTGGTGTGGAGCCCCAGGATCTAATCCTGGTGGCTTCATAAGGAGTGACCTAGACACAGGTGTTCTCTCTTGCCATGTGATTCTCTGAGCCACCATGGCATTGTGCCAGCAGAAGAGCCTTAACCAGAGACCTACCCAGTGAGTCCTGCTGTTTCTTGGACTCTGAACATGCCAAACCGTGAGCCAAAAATGAACTTTTTCTCTGTATAGAGTCTGTTTTCTGAGATATTTTGTTGTAGTAACAGACAGCTGACAAATGCATTATGGACAATTTAAACATACAAGCATAGGGACTCTAATGGCTTCTCATGCACTGATCATATAGCATCATTGGTATCATCCCATGGTGCATTTCATTTCGTTTCTATTCTCCTCACCCTTTGCTCTTCTTTTCTAAATTACTTTCAAAGAAATCCCAGGAATCATAGCATTAAAAAATGTACATAATTTACTATATATATATATAATTAAAATGGACACTTCATAGAACATAGCCACTATTCTTTTAAAATATCAGATTTAACAGTAATTCTGTAATGTTACCAAATACCTTAATTTGACTTGGGCTTTCTCAAGTTACTTTAAAAAGTTTAAGTTTTTTGGTTGAATAATGATTTAAGTTTGCTGTTGTTTTAAGTATCTTTTAACATGTATATTTTTCCCAATACCTTTATTTATTTATTTATTTGACAGGTAGACCTATAAACAGTGAGAGAGAGAGAGAGAGAGAGAGAGAGAAAGGTCTTCCTTCCATTGGTTCACTCCCCAAATGGCTGCTACGGCCAGCGCTGCGCCAAACCGAAGCCAGGAGCCAGGTGCTTCTTCCTAGTCTCCCATGTGGGTACAGGGGCCCATGCACTTGGGCCATCCTCCACTGCCCTCCCGGGCCACAGCAGAGAGCTGGACTGGAAGAGGAGCATCCTGGACCAGAACCCAGCTCCCATATGGAGGTGGAGGATTAACCTCCGCAGGTGGAGGATTAACCAAGTGAGCCATGGCGCCAGCCCCCCAATAACTTTTTAAAGGCATAGTAGAAGAGGGTTGGGGAGCATGGGCAGACAGAGAGAGAGATCTTTCGGGTTCTACATTTCCCAAATGGCCACCATGGCCAGGGCTGGGACAGGCCATAGCCAGGAGCCAAGCCCTTTATCTGAGTTTCCCACATGTGTGGCAGTGGCCCAAGGACTTCAGCCATCTTGTATTGATTTCCACATGCATTTGCAGGGAGCTGGGTCAGAGGTGGAGCAGCTGGGACTTGACCCTGGGTCCATAAGGGATGCCAGCATCCCAGGTGGCAGCTTAACCTGCTGAATTACAGTGCCAGCCCTGACCCAATACTTTGTCCATTGAAACTCCTTTGTTGAAGAGACTAAGATGGTTGCCCGCTGGAGTTCTCTCTGTCTAGATTTTGCTGGTTGTATCTCTTTAGTAGCATGGAACGTGTTCCTCTATCTTTTGTGTTCCTGGAGATTAGTAGTTAGATTCAGAGATTTGATCAGAATCATGTTGATTTTCTGTTAGCATGAATTTATCATAGCTGGTAGTTCAGGGAGAATTTGTGGGTGTTGCCAAGGGAACATATTTATGCCAGTGTGTTATGAGTTCTTTTCTATTTGAATCCCAAAACAGTAAGTTTAGTTTTAAGATAGGATTTATATCAGAAAAGTCAGAGTGTGAGGAAAGGGGAGGATAATAAAATAAATATAAAAATCAATTGACATATTTACTGTATATACATCTGTAGTTATTCTAGTAACTTACCTCTAATTTTTAAAAAAATTATTTATAAGTCAGAATTAGAGACAGAGAGGAGAGAGAGAGAAACAGAGAGGGGGCTGGTGGGGGGAGGGGATCCTTCATTTGCTTCTCTGTTGGTTCACTCCCCAAATGGCTGGAACAGCTGGGGCTGGAACAGGCCGAAGCCAGGATCCAGGTGCTTCCTCTAGTTCTTCTGTGTGGATGCAGAGGCCCAAGCATTTGAGCCATCCTGCACTGCTTTCCCAGGCACATCAGGGAGCTGGTTCAGAAGTGGAACAGCTGGGACTCGACTTGGTACCCACATGAGTTGCCAGCTCTGCAGACAGCAGCTTAACCCACTGCGCCACAGCCCTGGCCCCCACCTCTTTCATTTTAAAACAAGAGACATAAGGAGTTCCTCAAAGAAATATTTTTTGGGGGATTTGATGAGTAGCACAAGAAGGATTGAGCTGTATACTTTTAAATTTAAAATTGTTAGAATAATATAAAATAAAGTAGGTATAATGGTAAGGGTATAATAATCTTGATAAGGAACTTTGCCTGAATTATTTGAAGTTCCCACATGAGAAATTCAGAGTTATTTATCATCTCACTATGTAGATCTGGGTAAGGCTTTGTTATAACTTGTTTATAGGTTAAGGGAAGGCAATTTAATAGCAGAAATGAAGAAAACTTACTGGTAGGAGTTAACAGTAGTTGTGATGTCTTGATCGTCATCAGATGAGAACAGAAGGAACACTGAGAACGTGAGGTCCAATATGAAATTCAGAGACCACCCAGGGTTGAGTCTTTCCTTGGTGTTTGTGTATCAGATACTTCTAAACTTGAGTACACTTCTGCTCTTAAGTAACCCGGCTGAATTTCGATTTTCGCATTTTTAGATGTGTGACTGTGAAGATTAAAGCAGTATATGGCAAGTTCCTAGCACAGTTCATGACATGTTTATTCCATTCCCTCATTGACACACACATGGCTTGAGTTCTTAGGTGAAATTAACGATTTAGTAAGACCCTCTTTGTGTAAATGTTGTGATTAGCTATATATTAGCCATATTTGAACCTTAATTTAATTTTTGCTGTTCGTATATTTTCATTCTCAAATTTCGCTCTCCCTTTCTCCTTCATCCTTTCCCTCTCTCCCTGTCTTTCCCTCTTTCTCTCCTGTGTCCTGTGTCAGAGAATTCCCTTGATACTGAATCGGACATACCTGAACTATTGTGATTGTCATGTCTTGGGATGTTCTTACTTGGCTGAATCTCACTGGGCAATAGCTACTTTGCTATTAGACCTATATAGAGCTCAAATACAAATGGAGTTTAGCAAAAATCCAAGCATCTTCTTATAACAGAAGTCTTATACAATTGGTCATGATCATCATTTGTCCTGAGCAAGGGAGGTGTCATACTAAAATACACACAAAAAAAACTTAGTACAACTTGTTTTAGAAAATTTTATGATTTATTTTGTGGTATGTCCTTGTTTCCTTTGGAGCTAGGGCCCTTGGTAAAATGAGAAGCATGCACTTGAATCGGCATTTGTCTGAATATTTTGTGTTTCTTACGTTTTGTGTACCTTTGTGTATCACTATATCAAAATGATATAGTCATATAGGCAAAATTGAATTTAACAATATGCATTTTATATTTTTTTATTAAAGGTAACTTTCTAGGCATTAGAATTTCATTGTTGCTTTTAGTGGATCTGATAGTGTATTCTTGGTGTTAAATTTTCTGAACATTAGATTCCTCATATAAGCATTCTTTTTCATCTCTTGTTTTTGTTTATTTTGGTTCTGCAATTTTTTTACATTGGAAAATATAGCAATTTTCATTTGTCACCTATTATGTACTTGATATACTTCTTATTATTTTGTAAATACTTTAACTCCCACAGAGCAAAACTTTGTATTGCTTTGAATATATCTATTTTAGCTATGATTTTTGTAAAATTTTCTTATATTTCCCTAAGTGGATTCAAAGTTTCTGGAAGGAATGCTTCATTTTTTTTTAAATTTTCTAGAGTTTTCTTTATTGAGCACAAAGTTTCTATCCACTGCTTCCTTAATGTCTGATGGACAGGTAGATGGAGTGGAATTTTTGCAACTGGTTTCTTGCACATTGATGTCAAGTCATTATTTCAAACTAATGAGCCTTTTAAATTAAATATTTGAAAAGTGAATTTTGCCTTGCAAAATTAAACTTCTCTTATACAAAGTGACTTTATTAGGTATGAAAAATTTCATTAACTCTTTTGTGAGAGTGATTAAAAATAATCATTTTTTTATGAAGCTTACACATTTTCCAACTTCTTCCTAATGACAAAGGCAGTCTTGATACTTGTGTGGTTTGAAGCTTGTCGGCAAATTCTGTGTGGTTTGTGTGCATGGTCATGGCTAATCCAGTGGTATTTTAGAACGCTTAAAGAAGTTGGTAGTCTTCTTTGGATTCAGTTTGGCATGTGTGTGCTCATGTACTGTTGCTAACTCCTACTCTCACCTGAATTAGATGAAATTGCCATTTGTGTAGGTTAAAAATCAGTTTCATATGATACCTAAGTATTTTTGGATGGTTGAACTTAGATACGTTCAACAATTGAGGATACATTAAACTTTTTTTCTTCCAGATTAACTCTCATTTCTCTAGTACCACAACCTTATCATTCATTCCGTTGTTTGCCATTAAGAAACAGATAGATGTACATTGGTAAGAAAATGGGGGTTTGTGAGCGGGAAGAAACTAGTTCAGTTTTGTTCCTTTTCCTGGTAAGTGCTTTTAGTTGCGTTTTGCTGTTTAGCATCTCAGTTGGCAAGAGGGATCCTCTCTGTGAGCTTCATGGGTGGTGTTTCCTGGGAGCACTCTCCCTCCTCTGGAATTAAAAGGAGAGGTGTCAACAATCCCCAGGCTCAAGGTACCAGAATTACCCAGTTCTCATTGATAAAAGACTGTGTATCCTTGAGGAATGTTGTCATCTCTTCTCTGTAGGTCTGTTAAGTGTCATTCTCACGTGAAGCTGCAGTTAGAACTGAAGTGTTGCTGTGCCAGTCTAGAAAGTTTCCAGAATGACAAATGTTGTCACTTCCTTTCTGCCAAGCTTGTTTGTAAGTGAGAGTAGCCGTTTGATGAAAATGAAAGAAGTGATTCTTTTTAAAGTTTGGGTCCAATTTTAAGGACATTTTGGATCCGAGTGTTAGATTCTGTGTGGGGAATTTATTCAGGCCTTAGATCACTTTATTGCTTTTTAGTACCCACCTTCCAGGATAAGAGAAAAGGAAGGAAGTGAAATTTAGATGACTCACTGAAACAAATGATCATTGATGGTGTTTGTAAAAGATACGTAGAGGAAACAAGCAATAACAGGATATTCGGAATAGCAGCTGGCATTCCACCGTCATGAGAGGAAATGGAGACTAGACTGTGAGTGTGGCACAGATGTCATGTTTTTTACACTTGTTTCATGGTTCAAATGCTTTATTTTAGAAGCATCAAATTAATTCATTATTTTCCGTGAACATCAGCTGTACATTATGAGTTTTTGGGCAAGATTATGTTAACAGTCCTAACTGTTTTACTACTACCCTACAGTGGCTGACATTCCTGATTTGCCTGTTATTGAGAGATTTCTTAGGATGTGGTGCTTTGTTTTAAAACCAGAAAAATCCCAGCTAAACCTGGATAGCTGGTTACCTTAACTTTCATTTTCAGAGTTATTAGAATGTGATTAATTGTGATACAATTAGACTGCTACTTAATAATTTATACACTCTTTACTCTTAAAGTTTAGGATATTCCCAATTGAAAATACTACTCCAGGAAAGCATTTTTCTATAGAAGGGGTACTTGACATTTTTGTTTTAATTGCTTTGGAAATCTAAAGGTAAATTGATTTTGTGATTTTTTTATATTTTTGGTAGAACACTCTTAATTTACTCTTTGGTAACACCAACTGGAATATTACTAGACATGCAATAAATAATGAAAATATTAGGATTGAATTATGAATTTAAAGTGTCCTCATTGTGGGAATTCTGTTGAAAGATAAACATGAATGGTCAGTGCTTTTGAAACATACTAAGTACATAGATAATCTTTTCCTTTGCGCTTAATTTTATTGAATTATCCTGTTACTTGCTTTCCAAAAGTAAATAACCTCATGGTCATTACAGAAACCCTCTTTAAAAAAAAATAATTCTATACATTCCTGTATTTGAATCTTGTAATGTGATAGGACATTTAAAAAAAAAAAAAACTATGAGAGTACTTTAGGTTTAAAATTTACATTTTCTTTCTTTCCCGCCTTATTTTAAACAATAAAGTCAGATAAAATAATGTGACCAGGAATCTAATTGCAGACTATTAACAGCATGTGCTGTGTGCTAATCTTTACTCTGAACTCACTTTAGGTTTCTGCCTGCTTTTCTCAACAAGGGGGCACTTGAGTTAATTGCTTCATTAGAAACATGCATTTAGCCCTGTCTGAGCTGTAAGTACAACTCCCTGGCTGAGCTGCAGAGGCTGAACACCTGCAGCCCAACAGCTTGACAAGAAGCCATGACTTACTACAAGGGAAAAGAAGCAAAGCTCAAGTTCAGAATGGTGTTACAATGATAACAGTGTTGGGACGGACTTGAGCTGACCTAAGAGAGTTGGCTTCTGCATTTCTCCATATCAGCATCCAAAAGAGCATACAAAATTCTTTGTAAACTAATTTAAAAAGTGTCTTGTTTATTCAGAAGCAACTGTGAATGGTATTTGTTCAGGCAGTAGATCACATCAATTGCATACCAGCCAACAACTTATTTCTCTGCTAAGAGAGAGGCCAAGTATCAAAGACACAAAGTACTAAAGATAAGCTTCTCAATTCTCAACTGTTCTGAGCTCTCAATAAAGCCACTGATGTACAGACTGGGGTGGGACCCAACTGTTTCCACCTGCAGGCTCCTCTTAGATCCTTGGCTCAGGCTGGGAGAGGTGCTGATACCACTGTGACCTTTAGTGCCCTTAGAATACAAAACACAGGCTTTCTTACAACCCTCATCAATCCACGTCTCTAAGAGGAGTCCACCCCCTTTCTTCCAGGAGTCTTGGGGCAGAATCTGTGACTGTTTCCTTTTACAGCCTGGTGAAAGCGGAGATGGCCAGCTTACTCTAACTGCGTCTGAAAAGGAGCTCCAAGCCCTCTTTGCTTCTGTTGCTGTGGTGGTTCTCAGATACGTGCTATTTGCTGTTTAATGAGAGGGTGACCTCAGTAAGTAAAAGAATGAAGTGCTTTCAAAACTGGCTCAAATGCCATATTATCACAAAATCAGGACAAACTGGGATAGATAAAACTTCTGAGCCTACTGCGGCACAGTGTTCAGTGATGCTGGTTTTCACCTGTGAGGTGTTAGTATGTTAAATGGTTAAACGTGAGTCACAGGTGGTAGTCTAAGTTTCAGATCTGAACTTAATAAAATAACAATCATTAAAATAAAGCCATATAATTTTTTGTGAGGAGTATCTAGAATTCGTCAGAAAAGTGAAAAATATTTGAAACATGAATAATTCAAAGATAATTATAAAATGAATCTGATCCGCAAATGTATTACCATTATTGATTTAGCCCCCCCCCCCCTTTTATTGTGAAAGAGTGAGTTACTGACAGGCATATTGAAATATTGAATTTTAATTTTAAATGAGTTTATATAATTAGAAATTTGTCACTTGTTTCAAATATGGTGAAAAAAAATACAAACAAGTGAACAAGCAATGAATCCAATTGCTGTTTTAGCATAATTCTAATTTGTATGTTGCTTTCCAAGAGTTAAACTGACAGTAACAGTAGTGTGGTTCTTAAAGCACACGTAAGAAAAAAATAAACTCTATGGGTGTTCATTTTTGTATGTTTCTATGTAAGTACAATAGAGGCAGAAATTAACATTCTACTGCCCCCTCCAAGAAATTGTGCATTTGGGGCCCATTAGAATTATGAAAACCACTGTATCTTTTTCAGTAATTGGAATAGAAAAACAGAACACATTTTCCAGTTTAAGTATTAGAGACCATGTGAATAAATGAAGTGTACAGATTAATTGACCTAAAAGTAAGTATTCACAAATAGATAAAGCATGTCAGAATTAAGCACATCTAGACAAAAATGGCCAGTGTAGGAAAAAAATGACTAAATGAGATGTTTAAAGATTATGCTTTTATTTTAGTGATTATGATGTGAAATCTACAAATTTAAAACCTTCTAAAATTTTAACATGGTTAATTTATGGGGCTATAGGTGTTTATAACATCCTATTGGAAAGAAGAACAAGTAGTTTTCTGAGTAAACTTTGGGTAGAATTTAGAATTATTGCTAATTTATCAATTGGGGGGATCTTAAATTCTTAATTTTACACTTTTTTGTTTCATTCTGGGGTTTATTCTGTGAATTTATTTTACAGTTCTAGCAGTCTGTAATTAGCCATCCTTCCCTACCCCAAAATATATAGGTTTTTAACATGTATGATTTGCTTTGTGAAGAGCTAACAAAATGGATTTTTATTTTCATACTCAATTGTAAGTTGAGAAATATGTTTCAAATTGAGAAGGCACATTAAACTCATAATTTATGTTTCAAATTGAGAAGAGCTAACAAAATGGATTTTTATTTTTATTTTCATACTCAATTGTAAGTTGAGAAATATGTTTCAAATTGAGAAGGCACATTAAACTCATAATTTATGAATTTTGCTCACAGTAAACTTAATATCAACAAAATGTCAATATTTTATTTTTGGAGATTAATGGATTTTATATATAGATCATAAAAACTTGAAGCAATTTTATGCCCTTCTCCTTCAAATGAAAAAGTGAATGATATCCTTATAGTTTTTCAAAGACCATCTTGTAAGGATTCAGGCTGTGGGATTGGAGAATATAGTTCTCCCTCAGTTCCCACAGGGGGCTGGTTCCAGGACCTCCTACAAGTACCAAAATCTGAAAATCAACAAGTCCACTATATAAAATGGTGAACGAAAATAGAAATTATACGTGTTGAAGGGGTCCCGTGTAATGTTTGGATGCATGTATATGTTATGTAATGTCCAATCAGGATGAACATACCTGTGTCTTCAAGTATTTAACATTTCTATGTGGTGGTGATGCAGTAGTAGAAAGAACTTCCATCTATGTATTCAGTCCCAAAATGCCTGCAACAGCTGAGGCTGTGGCTGTGCGTGGCCAAAGCCAGGAACTGGGAACTCAGTCTGGATCTCCCAAATGGGTGTCAAGGACCCAAGTACTAGAACCATCTCTTGCTGTCTCCCAGGATTTGCATTAGCAGGAAACTGGATTGGAAATTCGGCTGGTGCCTGAGCCCAGGCACTCGGATGTGGGATGCTGGCATCCCCAGTGGTGGCTTAACTGCTTAACGTGCCCCACACGGGCTCCTGTATACTTTGCATCATCTCTAGATGATTTTTAATGCCTAATGCAGTGGTGACAGTTGTTAGACTAAAAGTTTTAGGGAATAATGACAAGAAAAAGAGGTCGGCATACGTTACTGCAGACTGAACTGTTTACTTCTACTCTAAGTGGAGTGACAATGTGACATTTTCTTTCTTTCAACTCTTGCAGATTTCTTTTGTAAGCCACGCATTACAACACTCATCAGGATTCAGTATAGTGTACCTTGTTTGGTGAATTCAAGTTTTATTTTTTTGGAAATTCTGGGAACCCCTCCCCCACCTTGAGTATTTCTGATCCGTGGTTGATTCAGCCTGCAGATGCAGACCTGTAGGAATGAACCCTCTAATGTGGAATCTGGGGATACTGAGGGCAGAGCCTGATTCTCTCTAGTTTTTGTTTAGAAAATAATTTTTTAACAGACATAAAAATTGTACGCATTTATTGGGTACCATGTGAAGTTTCCATATGTCTGTTCATTATGTGATATCCAGTCAGATAAACATATCTGTCTCCTCAAATATTTAACATTTGTTTATGGCAAAAACATTCAAAAACACTATCTTGCAGTGGTTCTCTTTTTTAGTAGAGAAATGTACAGTACATTATCTATACTTACCTTACTGTGCAAAAGAACTCTGGGACTTCTTATTTCTGTGTAACTGTTACTTAGTACCCATTAATCAAACTTTACCCATCCTCCTTTCCCTCTGCCTTTTCAGCCTCTGCTAACTGCCATTTCACTTTTAACTTCTGTAAGCTCAGCTTATTTTTGACTCGGCTTCCAAGTGAGATTATGTGATACTTGTTGACCTGTGCCTTGCTTATTTCACTTAAGGTAAGGACCTCCAGGTCCATCGGCTTTGTTACAGATGACAGTATCTTGCGCCTATGTAGCACATTGTCTGTATCCTTCATCAGCGGATGGAACTTGAGCCCTGTCAGTTTCCTGGCCGGTGCGAATAGTGCTGCAGTAAACATGGGGTTTCTTCTTCAGAGTGATTTCATCTCCTTTGGGCAGCTACCCAGAGGAGCGATGGTTGGTTCATCTGGCAGTTATTTTAGATGGTTGAGGACCTCCATACTGTGTCCACAACGGCTGTGCTTATTCCCACCAACAGTGTGCGAGTGTTTTTCTAATCTCCACATCCTTGCCTTCATTTGGCGTCTTTTGTGTTTCTGATAATAACCAGTGTAACTAGAGTGAGGTGGCATGTCACTGTAGTTCTGAATTGCAATTCCTTGATGGTTAGTGCTATTAAACATTTTTTTTTCATGTACTTGTTGGCCATTATGTCTGTCTTTGAGAAATGCCTGTTTAGGTCTACTGCCCAATTTTTTTAAAAAACATTTACTTTTATTAATTTGAAAGGCAGAGTTACAGAGAGATGAGGAGAGAGAGAGAGAGAGAAAGAGAGAGATTCTCCATCCACTGGTTCAAACCCTAAATGGCCTCCATGGCCTCAGTGGCCAGGGTTGGGACAGGCTGAAGCCAGGATCCCAGAGTTCCTTCTGGGTCTCCTATGTGGGTGCTGGGCCCCAAGGATTTAGGCCATCCCAGGTGTGTTAGAGGGGAACTGGATCAGATGTGAAGCAGGTGGGTCTTGAAACAGCACCCATGTGGGATGCTGGCATTGCAGGCAGAGGCTTAACCAGCTACACCACAAGAATGCTGGCCCTTCAACTGCCCAATTTTAAAGTGGATTATTATTTTTTTTATTGATTTGCGTTCATCTAATGACTTGTCAGAATATATAACTTGTGGTATTCTCTTCCATTCTATAGAGTTTCTCCTTACCCTTAATTGTTTACTTAGCTGTTCAGAGCACTTGAGTTTGATGAAATCCCATCTGTCTATTTTTATTTTTGTTCCATATTCTTTTGGGTCTGCTCAAAAACAAAACAAAACAAAACAAACAAAAAGGCTTACCTGTTCCAGTGTCCTGAAGCCTTTCCCTTATGTTTTCTTCTGGGAGTTTGAAAATCTCAGGTCTTACATCTAAGTATTTAATATATTTTGAGTGAATTTTTGAACAGTGAATGACATGGATCTAGTCTCATTGTTCTGCATGTGGCTACCCAATTTTTCTACTAAAAACTGCAATTTTTGTAACGTGTTCTTAGTGCTTTTGTCAAAGATTAAGTGGCTGAGATGGATGGGTTTACTTTTAGGGTCTGTATTCTGTTTAGTTGGTCTGTGTGTCTGTTTTTATGCTAATAAGCTTTGTAATTGCTGTAGCATTATAATGTATTTTGATGTCAGGTGGTATAATTCTTCTTGCATTATTATTATGCCTCAAGATTTCTTTAGCTGTTCAGGGTCTTTGTGGTTACCTATGCATTTCAGTAGCACTTTTTGCTAGCTCTGTGAAAAATATTGATATTTTGGTAGAGTTGCATTGATGTTGTAATTTGTTTCGGGTAGTATGGACATTTTAGCAATGTTGTTTCTTCTAATCCATGAACCTAGAATGTCTTTCCATTTTTGAGGTCCTGTTTGATTTGGTTTATCAAACATTTATATTTTTTCATTGAAAGATATCTCAATTATTTGTTGAATTTTATTCTTAGGTATTTATTTTTGTAGATATTGGAAATAGAATTTCTTTTTCAGGTAATTCGCTATTCTAATAACACCACTGATTTTGCATATTGAGTTTGTATTTTGCAGCTTTGCTAATTTTGCTTACTAGTTTTAACAGATTTTTGGTGGAGTCTCTGAGGTTTTCTGTATTTGACATCATTGTATCTGTGAGCTGACAGTTTGGCCTCTTCCTTTCTGATATGGAAGCCCTTTATTTATTTCCCCTGCCTAATTGCTCTGGCTGGGACTTCTGCTACTATGTTGAATAGAAGTATAGAAAGTGCGCATCCTAGTCTTGTTCCAGATACGAGAGAGTTTTCAGCTTTTTCCCATTTGGTATGATGTTTACTGTTATCTTGTCTTACATGGCCTTCATGATGCTGAGATCTATTCCTTCTCTATATAATTTGTTTAGTTTTTATCATGAAGAGATGATTGATTTTATCCAGTACCGTTCCTGCAAGTGATTTAGGCACTTTGTTCTGTTGCTGTGGTGTACCATATCAATTTGTTGTGTATGTTGAATCACCTTTGCATCCCTGGGATCAATCTTACTTGACCATGATAAGTAATTGTTTTTTGCACTGCACACTGCCCCTAACGCAGGCATCTAGATATTTAAAGCCAGAGTGCAGAGAGAGGAGAAACAGAGATCTGTCGCTTCACTCCACAAATGCTTGCAGTAGCCAGAACTAGGCCAGACTGAAGCCAGGAGCCAGGAATTCCTTCTGAGTTTCCCAAATGGATGGCAGGAACCCAAGCATTTGCACTATTATCTGCTTCCTCCCAGGTGCATTTGCAGGAAGCTGGATTAGAGTCACCGAGGAACTGGGACTCAACCGGGCACTCAGATATAGGAATTATCTGCTTAAACTACTGAATCACAGTACCCAGCCCAGTAATGTTTTTAATGTGCTGTTGGGTGCTTGCTGGCAGCACATATACTTACATTGGAACGATACAGAGAAGACTAGCATGGCCCACGTGTCAGGATGACAGGCAAATTCATGAAGTGTTTGATATTTTTGGCATTTTTTCAACATGTCTCAGGGAAAGGTTGAGGTGATGGACACACCAGCCATTATGACCATTCCCTCCCCTTACTGTGGATAGAGGTCTTCCGGGCGTGACTTGAGTGTCACTACAGATCCAAAACATTGGACAGAGCTCCATAGCCCCACCCAGCACACATCTCTGGATATCAGCTATAAGTCCCAGGCATTCCACTGAACTACCGAAGCATATTCTTAAGAAAAAAGCCTTTAGAAGAGATACCAACAAATATTTTCCTTGATGCACAAAAATAAATGTAGAAACAATAAGGGACATGAACAAGGAATGCAGTAGGACACCCCAAAAGGAACACAGTAATGGTTACTATTAGACTGTGAAGATGAGGACATAGACGAAATGCTGGAAAGGGAATTCAAAATAATGATTATAAGATTACTTAAAGAGAAACAATAACATGAGTTAAATTCATACATGACATGGGAGAGAAATTCTGCCAGGGGATAAAGATATTAAAGTAGAATCAAACTGAAATATTAGAAAATGAAGCACTCACAGTGTCAAGTAAAAATACAGCAGAAAACATTAACAGACTCAGTGAGGCAGAAGAAAGAGTATCTGAACAAAAGACAAATCTTTTGAAATAGACAAACGAAAAAGAAAAAACCAAAACATGAAACCATGTTTATGATTTATGAGATGTCATCAAATGACTGAATATATGTGTCTTAGGAATTCCTAAAGGAGGATAAAAGCAGGAGGACATAGAAAACTTATTCAGGGGCTGGCGCCGTGGCGCTCTAGGTTAATCCTCCGCCTGCAGCACCGGCATCCCATATGGGCACTCTTTCTAGTCCTGGTTGCTCCTCTTCCAGTCCCGCTCTCTGCTGTGGCCCGGGAAGGCAGTGGAGGATGGCCCAAGTGCTTGGGCCCTGCACCCACATGGGAGACCGGGAGGAAACACCTGGCTCCTGACTTCGGATCAGCGCAGCTCCGGCCTTTGTGGCCACTTGGGGAGTGAACCAAAGGAAGGAAGACCTTTCTCTCTGTCTCTCTCACACTGTCTCTAACTCTGCCTGTCATATAAATGAATAAAATCTTAAAAACTTATTCAGTGAATAATAGCTAATAATTTTCCTAAATTGTAGAAGGATGTGGACATCTAAATACAGGAACCACACAGAACCCCAAATAGACCTGATCACAAAACATCTTTACCATGACACATTATATTAAAACTTTCAAAAGTAGAACATACAGATTCTAAAATGTGCAAGAGAGAAAGGTGAGATTACTTTTAAAATATCTCCAAGCAAAGTAACAAATTTCTCTTCAGAAACCCTACTAGCTATAGAAAAGAATGGAGAGATATAGTCTAAGTCCTTAAAGAAAAAAAGCCTTCAAAATTTCTAATTTAATGCATGTTCCACCTTCTCTCTTCACGGGACCTAATGAAATATCACAATATTTACCAATAAAGGAAGCAGTTTGTGAGAAGCTAATATTTCCAGAAAGAATTGATGCTAACCCTGCAGAGTCACAAGAAAGTAGACCTGTGGAACAGAATGTGATACAACATACACTCAACGTGGATCTGACTGGACACCTTGGCTGTTTGTAGGGGGATATTTTTATTATGAGAACTGATCGCCTTGTTTATGTGCAGATTTTCTGTAGCCTTAAAGGAAAAAACAATAAAGGATTATTGCAGGCAGATTCAAAAAAAAAAAAAAAAAAAAAAGCCTTCAACCAGAATACTATACCCAGCAAAGCTCTCATTTAGAAATGAAGGTGAAATAAATACCTTCAGGGACAAATAAAAATGGAAAGAATTTGTCACTACCCAGGGAGGCTTACTAATGATCCTTAAGGATTTTACTACACACAGAAACAGAGGAGGATAGCATTGTACAAGTGTGTATAGTCACAAAACCCGATAATAGTACAAAGGAAATCTGAAAAAAAAGGAATATTTATGAAAAAATGGCATGACTCAAGGCATTACTTCTCACTACTAACCTGAATGTAAATGTACTGAATTATCCAATTAAAAGATGCAGACTGGCTGAAAAGATTAAGACACAAGATCCATGTATATGCTGCCTTCAAAAAACGTGCCCTGCCAACAAAGATGTACACAGACTGGAAGAGGATGGAAAAAGATACTCCATGCACATGGAAATAAAAAGCAAGCAGAAGGAGCTGTCTTAATATTGAACCAAATAGACTTCAAGAACAGAACTGTTAATGAAGAAGGTCATTATGTAATGATTAAGGGATCCATGTAACATGAAGCTGGGACTGTAGTAAACATACATGCACCCAAAGCCAGAACACTCATCTATTTAAAACAAACACTAGTGGATCCAAAGGGAGACATATGCTTCTATACAGTCATAATGGGAGACTTCAGTACTCCACTTTTATCAGATGAACTAGAGAAAAATCAACAAAGAACAATAGAGCTGATCTACGTTATGGACCCCATGGATCTAATCAATATCTACAGAACATTTTATCCCACAGGGGCAGATACACATTCTTTTCATCAACACATGGGACTTTCTCTGGGTAGACCATATGCTTGGCCATGAAGCAAGTCTGCAAATGCAACAAAATTGAAATCTTACCATGTATCTTTTCTGATCTCACTGAAATGAAGCTGGACATTAACAGCATAAGAAACTCAACAAAATATACAAACACCTAGAAATTGAACAACACTGCTACTGAAGGAATAGTGGGTCATAGAAGAAATCAAAAGGGAAATACAAAAAAATCCCTGTGTATTTATATGGTGCCAGGTGTATTGTCTCCCTTTTCATTTCTCATTTTATACATTTGAATCATCTTTCTCTTAGTCTAACTAGGGATTCGTCAATTTTGTTTGTGTTTTCAAAGAAATAGATCTTTGTTTCATTGCTGTTTTTGTAATTTTTTTTAGTGTCTGTGTCATTTATTTTCAAGTCTTCTTATTTCTTTCCTTCTACTAATTTTTTTCTTTCTTTTTTTTTTTTTTTTGACAGGCAGAGTGGACAGTGAGAGAAAGAGACAGAGAGAAAGGTCTTCCTTTTGCCGTTGGTTTACCTTCCAATGGCCGCCGCGTCCAGCGCGCTACGGCCGGCGCACTGCGCTGATCCGAAGCCAGGAGCCAGGTGCCTCTCCTGGCCTCCCATGCGGGCACAGGGCCCAAGTACTTGGGCCATCCTCCAGTGCACTCCTGGGCCATAGCAGAGAGCTGGCCTGGAAGAGGGGCAACCGGGATAGAATCCGGCGCCCCGACCGGGACTAGAACCCGGTGTGCCGGTGCCGTAAGGCGGAGGATTAGCCTAGTGAGCCACGGTGCCGGCCACCTTCTACTAATTTTTAATTTGGCTTGTTCATATTTTTCTAGTTCCTTGAGATGCTGTGATAGGTTGTTTATTTGAGATCTTTTTTTAAAAATGTAGACACTGATTGAATAAACTTCTTAGTGTATTGCCTTTGCTGTAGTCTGTGGCTTTTGGTATACCGTGTTTTCATTTTCATTCATTTAAATACATTTTTAAAAATTTTTCTTCATAATTCCATCCATTGATTGTTCAGGAATAAGTTTGATTTCCATGTATTTATGTAGCTTCCAAATTTTTTCTTCTTACTCTTTTCTATTTTTGTTGTAATATGATCAGAAAAGATAATCAATCTGACTTCTAGTTTTTAAAATTTGTTAAGACTTGCTTTATGTCCTACCATATGCTGTTTCCTGGAGAATGTCCCAGGTGCTGTTGAGAAGTATGTGTGTTCTGTTGGATGCATTGTTCTGTAGATGCCTCCTCAGCCCAGTTGTTGCAGTTTGCAATTTAGCTCTGTAGTTTCTTTACTGATTTTCCTTTTGGATGGCTTGCCATTGCTCAAAGAGTGGAGTTGAAGGCTTAAGCAGTATTGTTTTGGAGTCTAGCTCTCCCTTTAGGTCTATTCATATTTCCTTTATATTTGGTTACTCTCGAGGGGTACCTCTATATGTTTTAAATATTTATTATTTGAGATGCAGAGTTACAGACAGAGCGAGAGACAGAAAGCATGGTCTTCCGTCTGCTGGTTCACACCCCAAGTGGCCACAATGGCCGGAGTTGGACGAATCAGAAGCCAGGATCCAGGAGCTGCTTCTGGGTCTCCCTTGTGGGTACATGGGCCCAAGCACCTGGTTCATCTTCCTTTGCCTTCTCAGGCCATTAACAGAGAGCGGGATTGGAAGAGTAGCAGCTAGGACATGAACCGGTACCCATATGGGATGTGAGCACTGCAGGCGGAGGCTTTACCTACTATGCTAGTGCATTGGCCACACGCCTGTGTCTTTTTATTTATTTTGTTATTTCCTCTTGCTTGATTGAACCCTTTATTATTATTTTTTTTTTTTGACAGGCAGAGTTAGACAGTGAGAGAGAGAGAGACAGAGAGAAAGGTCTTCCTTCCATTGGTTCACCCCCCAAATGGCCGCCATGGCCAGAACACTGTGCCGATCTGAAGCCAGGAGCCAGGTGCTTCTCCTGGTCTCCCATGCGGGTGCAGGGCCCAAGCACTTGGGCCATCCTCCACTGCCTTCCCGGGCCACAGCAGAGAGCTGGACTGGAAGAGGAGCAACTGGGACAGAATTCAGCACCCCGACTGGGACTGGGACTGGAACCTGGGGTGCCGGCGCCTCAGGTGGAGGATTAGCCAAGTGAGCCACAGCATGGGACTGAACCCTTTATTATTATATAATGACTTTTTTTTTTTTTTACTAGTTTTGTTGAAAAATCTATTATTTGTCTATTTGGTAGTGAGGTAGATACATTGATAGAGAGGAAAGAGAGAGGGAAAGAGAGATACACTGTCCATTGGGTCACCCTCCAAATGCCTGACCTGACGCTGGGAGCCGGGAACTCAGTCCAGATCTCCCACATTAGTGGCAGGCACCCCATCATTCGTGCCATCAGTATTGCCTCTAGGCTTTGTATTAGCAGGAAGCCCATGGCAGGAGCTGGAGTCAGATGTACTCTGGTACAGGGGGTTTATTTATTCCCAGTCTTATCTCTAGGCTAAATGCTCACTCCTAAAACCTATTTCTAATCAGATAGAGGTATGGTTCCTAATGTGCTATTTCAGACTCCATTAGCATGGACTATTTTCTTCCGTACTTTGGCTTTCAGTAACTTGTGTGTTTTTAGAAGTCAAGTGAGATTCTTATAAGCAGCATATAGTTCGGTCTTGTTTTCTTACTCATTGGGTCACTGTGGCTTTTTAAATCGTATTTACTTATTTATTTTCATTGTATTTTAAAGAGGGGGGAGAGAAAGAAAAAGGGGGGGGAGAGAGCGTGTGACACAGGCTGCACAGTGCACAAACCATCTCCTGCTGCCTTGGAGGGTCTGCAGTAGCAGGAAGCAGTAATTGGAAGCGAGTAGAGATACACAGGTGCGGGATGTGGGCATCCCGAGTACACTCTGGACCACTGTGCCAAAAATTCCCCTTCCTCCTTCTGCCTTCCAGTTGTAGAATTTAATGCATTCATAGGTTAGGTAATTATTTTTGGTAAGGTCTTTCTGGTGCCATTTTGATACTTGTTTTCTTATTTTGTTGTAGTTCCTGTCTTTCTCCCTCTTAGGTATTCTTCCTTGTGGTTAAGTAATTTCTTAAATAGTGTGTTTTGATTACTTGTTATGTCTGGGACACATATTATAAATTTTTGCTTTCTAGTTACCACGAGACTTACAGAATACTTCTTTTTGTTGTAACAAGCTATTTTGAAATAATAGGAACATAACATTCATCACAAATCAGGAAAATAAACACAAAGAGGTAAGACATACTGGTAAAGATTTCCATATTCCATTCCTCCTCACAATTGATTCTTTTTATTTCTCATTTTGCCTCTTTCTGTCTTAGGTGTTTCTTACCATTTTATGTAGCTTTTATTATTTTTAATTGCTTTTTAGTCTCCCCCACTAATATTAATGATTTATGACACCATGTTTACAGTATTAGAGTGTTTAGGAGTTTGTCAGTACAATTAGTCTTATCAGTGAGTTTTCTGCTTTCTGATATTGTTTGTTACTGTCTATCTTTCAGTTTGAAAAATTCTCTTTAACCTTTCTTGTGAGTCAGATGTGGTGGTCTCATCATACTTCCTCTGGGCCTGTAAGTGTGGGGAGCAATCCGGACTGGACTGAGTTACTGGAATTAAGACTTATTCTATGCATCTGCTCTCCCACAATATGGCGCTGAGAAGGGAAACAGCTTCTACACAGCTGCCTCCAGTTCAACCAATAAACTGTGGGACCTGCTCCTGATTGGAGGAGAGCAGCGTACTCGGCGTGTGGGTAGCAGAGTTGGGGTTGGTGGAAGAGGACTATAAAGGAGGAGAGAGACGGCATGCACCGGGAACATCTAAGGGGAACATCTGAAGGAACACCTGTGCAGCCCCCCAGAGAGCCGGCCGGCGGTGTGCCGCTCCCCTGCGGAAGTGGGGAATGTGGCCAGGGGGAACTGCCCTTCCACGGAGGTGGAAGGGATAGTAGCCAACCCGGGAAGAACCAGCAGCAAACCCGGGGAGGGCCGAGCAGACGAAAGAACAATGCAGGGTCCTGTGTCGTTCCTCCACGAAGAGGGGGAGCGACATAATGGTGCCGTGACTCGGATAAGGAAACTTAGGAGGGAAGAAGTGACTCGGATAGGAAGCGACTCGGATAGGAAGCCTAGGCAGGGCTTAGTGTCGTTCCCCCACGAAGAGGGGGAGCGACATAATGGTGCCGTGACTCGGATATGAAGCCTAGGCAGGGCTTAGTGTCGTTCCTCCATGAAGAGGGGGAGCGACATAATGGTGCCGTGACTCGGATAGGAAACCTAGGACGGATAGGAAACTTAGGACGGAAAGGAAACCTAGGAGGGAAAGAACGGGAAGAACTGGGAAAATACCGGAGAGAGAGACTAGCAAAGAGCCTAGGTGCCGGAAGAAGCTATTGAAAGCCTAGGCATAGACTCGGATATGGACTGTGGGAAAGAAGTTAGGATTGAAAGCGAAAGTGAAAGCTTTCATAGACTCGGATGTGGACTATGGCGGGGAAGCTAGGAGATTGAAAGCGAAAGTGAAACCTGGAGGAGGCTTGGACTCAGATATGGACTGTGGGAAAGAAGTTAGGATTTAAAGTGAAAGCAAGAAGAAACTTAGACTTAGATACGGACTGCAGGTTGAAAGTGAAAGTGAAACCTATAAGAAACTTAGACTTGGATACGGACTGTGGGGAGAAGCCAGGAGAAATGAGAGGAATATTGTTGGAAGAAAACTTAAGGAAACATACCGGATAGAGAAGAATGTTAGGGAGGATGAAGCCGCGGGGGGCAGGCCGAGGCGGATACGAAAGCCACTTTGGGATTCTCAAGTTAGCCCGGGAATGGGGGGCGAAAAGTTGAAACCAGAAGCTGAAACGTAAGCCAGATTGGGATCCGTCTGATTAGCCCGGGGAGCAAAGGACGGGAAGCCAAATCGTGGGGCGGAGACGTATGCTGGGTTGAATTCGCCAGGCTAGCCCAGGGAACTTAGATTGAATGCTAGTGGCGGACACGTAAGCTACGCTGTGTTACTCGCGGAAGCCGCCGCGTGCAGAGAGAGCACGGGGCGTGAATAGATAGGGAACGGGGCTGGCGCGAGGCCATGGTGCAGACGCGAAGGGCGTGGAGACCGCGGAGCGCGCGAAGCCAAGCCGCGCAAAGCCGGGAAGCTGCGCAGATGAGAGAGGCGCGGGCTGAAGCGGCTCAGCCGGCGAGGCGCCGAGAAGCAGCCTCGGGGCGGGGCGAGGCGCCGGGAAGCTGCGTGGAGCCGTGAAGCTGCCGGCAGGGCGAGGCGCCGGGAAGCTGCAGGGATAAGAGAAATAGAAGTTTAGAAGTAAAGATGAGAGAAATAGGAATGCTGGAAGATAGAAGTAAAATGGGAGAAATAGGAATGCCCGGAGATAGAGAAATAGAGAAATAGAAAGGCCTCCCTACAACACTGCAATGTGAGAGCTTGGATTCGGTCTGCCTGATTAAGTGAGGCGATGAGCACGATGAGCACCTGCGGCGGCTAGCAGCTTATGCGCCGCAGGTCACTGAAGACAGGCACGAATTAACATCAGTAAGGCCTCCCCACAAAAAGGCAATGAGAAGGCTTGGATTCGGTTTGCCTGATAGAGCTTGTAAGCCCCTGCGGGCAGAGCAAAGCATGCGCTGCAGGGCACCGAACACAGGCACGCATCAGCGCCTAAAAACCTCCTCACAACATGGCGAAGAGAGGACCCGGATTCGGTTTGCCTGATTGATAGGACTTGTAAGAGCCTGTGGCAACTCTAGCAAGTAGAGCAGAGTGTGTGCCGCGGGACACCGAAGACAGGCGCGTATCAACGCCAAAAATAAAAAGAAAGGGGGATCTGTGGGGAGCAATCCGGACTGGACTGAGTTACTGGAATTAAGACTTATTCTATGCATCTGCTCTCCCACAATATGGCGCTGAGAAGGGAAACAGCTTCTACACAGCTGCCTCCAGTTCAACCAATAAACTGTGGGACCTGCTCCTGATTGGAGGAGAGCAGCGTACTCGGCGTGTGGGTAGCAGAGTTGGGGTTGGTGGAAGAGGACTATAAAGGAGGAGAGAGACGGCATGCACCGGGAACATCTAAGGGGAACATCTGAAGGAACACCTGTGCAGCCCCCCAGAGAGCCGGCCGGCGGTGTGCCGCTCCCCTGCGGAAGTGGGGAATGTGGCCAGGGGGAACTGCCCTTCCACGGAGGTGGAAGGGATAGTAGCCAACCCGGGAAGAACCAGCAGCAAACCCGGGGAGGGCCGAGCAGACGAAAGAACAGCGCAGGGTCCTGTGTCGTTCCTCCACGAAGAGGGGGAGCGACATGTAAGATTTCTGCTAAGAAGTCTGTAGTCTGGTGAATTGAGACCCCATTCTGTTATTTGTTTCATTTCTTCTGGAGCTTTGAGAGTCAGCTCTTTATGCTGAACCTTGGAAACCCTGATTGTGATATGTCTTGGAGTAGACTTGGTGGGTGACCTTTTATCTGTACCTGATAGTTTTCCCTCTCTAGGTTATTAGCTCTTTGAATATGCCTCCTATCCCTTTGTCATTTCCAGTTCCCTCTTGAATCCCAGTAACTGATATGTTTTTTTCTTTTCACTCTATTCCAAAGTTTCTATAAGATTCTTCATTCCTTTGATTCTTTTTGTTTCTTTTTTCTCCTCCAACTGTGTATTTTTTTTCTATTCTTTATTTTTTTGAAAGGCAGAGAAAGAGAGAGGGAGAAATCCTATTTTTTAGTTTACTCTCCAAATGCCTACAACATCTGTTCTCCCAATGTGGCTGGCAGAAATCCACCTATGTGAGCCATCACCTCCTGCCTCCTATAGTGCACATTAACAAGAAGCTGGTATTGGGAGCGGAGCCGAGTTTAAACATAGGTATTCCACTATGTGATGTGGGCATCCAGAGGATGCCAAACACCCATCTGCTACTGTGTGTTTCAGATAGCGTGTCTTTAACCTTCTGTTTGATCTATTCTGCTGTTGATGTTTTCAATTGCATTTTAAATTCACTTAGCGTACTTTTCATTTGAACCATTTCTGTTTGATTTATTTGAATTTCTTCCATCTTTCTGTCAAGCTTCTCTGTTAGAGTATTAAATTATTTGTGTTCTCTCTGTTGAAGTTCATTGAATTTCTTTAAAATAGCTATTTTTAAGTCTCTGTCCAAACATTTGGAAATTTCAATTCCTAGACGGTTAGTTTCTAGCATCTTGCTTTGTTTATTAGGTCACGATTCCCTGGAGGTTCTTGACACGTGTTGGTTTGTGCATTGAAGGATTAGTTACAGTAATCTGGCTTTTCTTGTAGCTGTCCTTTCAGAAATTCCAAGCAGTCTGTTTATATTATTAGAACTTGTGGATACTTCTGTTACTTCAGCACTCAATGGCACTGTAACTTGAAGTTTGCTACAGGTCCACTCTGGGTGCATTTTCACTTTTTCAATCTTCATTTATTCAGTTCTAAATCATTCCCCAAGCTGAGATCTGTCCCACATCTGTAGTTGGTGTATTGTTCAGAACAAACCAAGCAAGCACTTAAAAGGTGTAATCTGTCCCTACAACTCTGTTCCATTCACTGGACTGGGCCCTGATGCCTTGTCCTGTTGCCTCCAATGCCAATACCATGATGCTCATCACACCCAGAACCACAATCCACTGCAGCCTGGGAGTGGATTGAATCCCGCTCTGCTACAGTCTGTTTGATGCTCAGCAGAATTCCTGTCTGACGTTCATACCAGGTGCTGGTGATGCTGACTGGTATAAGACTGATCAGTTGAGGAGGCCATGTAATTCTGTTTGCTTGTGGAATAAGTCCAGAGACTCCAACTGCAGATACTGGCTGGGGCCAGGAACCATCAGTATTTTATCAGCCTGCCACCGAGTCCCAGTAGAGTCTGCTTCCCTGCTGTCTGCCCGAGGTTGTAGGAGGGATGATAGAGGTAGCCTGTCTGCCATCCCGACAGGAGCTAGGTGAGTCATAGTGGTCTCCTTAGGCCCTGTGTGATCATGGGGTTGCATGCCTGATCCTGGCAAGGTTGCGGTGATACATGGTGAAACAGGTCCATCCCACCAGGGCACAGGTCTCTGCATGATACAGGGGCAAGTCTAGAGAACCCACCCACAGGCACTGACCTAGGGATGGGGTCTTTTGGGATCTGCCTAGTGTTGACCTTTACCAACTCAGCACTGAGTCCCAAGATAGTCTTGTTGTTTCTGTCTGTGCAAGGTTGGAGGAGGATGATAAAGATAGCCCCTTGGCTGCTTGCATTGGCACTATGCAGAGTCACCCCTGGGTCTCACAGTCTCAAGGGTGCACACCAGGCCCACTTCATGCTGGCTGTGATAAGTGCTAAAATGAGTCTGTCCAACTGAAGCACAGATGTCTGCCTAACTCCAGGACAAGTCTACCATTTCCATCTGTGAGAAGTAATCTAGGTGTAGAGGCCTCCCACCTGGCCGAGCAGCCTTCTGATATTCAGGCGACAGATAGGAGCCTGTGGACAAGGGCTGTGAGCCCCTGTGCAGCTCTGAGATGTTCAGCGGTGCCATCAAAAAAGTGCCTCCTCCTATGTGACTTCTTGTTGTTGTATGAAAACTAGGCTTTGTGGGTCTCTCACCTGGTTTCAGCAGCTCCTGTGGAGAAGGCTGTTGGGATAATAACTCAGATTGACGGGGAGATGGTGTCAGAGCAGCTAACGTGGGTGTTGCTTTGGTTCACGTCCTCTCTCTAGTTTTTCATCTTTATGCATTGGTCCTGGTTTTGACAACTAATAATGTATTTTTTCTTTCCATATGTTGACTTTTTTATAACTTTGTTAGCTTCAACAGTTGAAGTGTCTTTTACTGAAGTGCACATAAAGGATATTCCTGTATTAGAAAAAGAATAGTTACTTGCTTTTAAATCAATGCTGTGTGCCATACCACAGCGTTAGTAGCCAATCTAGGTAATAATCGAGAATGATTTACCTGAAGAATCACTTTTGGATTCATAGAAGAAGCTCTAATCATTATAAGTGAGTGTAAGGTTATTGCATGCCAGTCTTGGTAGGGTAGGTCGATTTTGCTCAGGACTCCATCTCCCTGTCTCATTACTGAGGTACAGATGTGAGGGGCACACTGCTGTTGTACCCAAGCCTCATATCGCTTGGAGGATTGTTTCCAACAGCAGCCCTCAGAGGGCCATGCTAGGGCTTGTCCTGCTCGACATTTTGTGTGAATGATTTGAGTCCTTAGAATAGATATTTATCAGCTTTTTACATGACGGTGTCAGGGAGAGAGATAGTGAATGTGTTGGGTCTTAAGAAGAAAATCATTATTCTGCCTAAACTTGACAAGCCAAGTATGAAATATGAAATTGCACTCCTGCAAAAAAGTATCAGAAACACCTCATATTGTAAACATAGGAAAGAATAAATGCAAATTAGCAATAATGTATGTGGGGGAAGTTCCGTAGCAAACTCAAATAGAAATCTGTAGAAAACCAACAGGAACCAAAATGCCAAACACAGCTTTCACCATTTTCATTATCATTAAATATAATAATATAAAAGCAAATATGGTATTTCCTGGAAGTTACAGGGAAGCACTGTTTGTGATGAGGCTTTGCCTATCTTTTACTGTCTCTGGCACAACTAGAGTATCAGTTTGGGTTCTGGGCTATGCTTTGAGTGGCAAAGATTACTAAGTAAATTCTGAGAGAATAATCAATGTGGTGAGGTACGAGAAGGCACCTATCTATGAAGTGTTTTAGTTAACTCCAAAGGCATAGCCTTCTGGAAAGGCCTGTCTTATATTAGAGGATCTAGATTTCATCTGTATGCTTCCAGCTGATGAAACTACCAGAAAAGGGTAGACTCCATGGGTGACAGATTTGAGATAATGTTGAATAAATCCAAGGACAATATAAGGGAACTCCAAAAAGTTAGTAGTAAATTAAAGTTAACAGATTTTATTTTGGTGCAAAAGTCTTTGAATAGATTTGTAGTTTTTTTCATAATACAGTTTTTCCAAGAACTTTTTGAAGTCACTCTTGTATTTGTGGAAAGTCTACTGTGGGATTCCTTTTGGAATCCCAAGTGGATGTGTCCAGCTGTCAGCAATACGGTGTGAGAGCACAGTTGCAGGTTTCTTTCTTGTAGCATGATGCAGAACCAAGACTGGCTAATTTGTCATGTGTCTTATACTGTTTGCAAATTATGAGCCAGGTTAATTGCCATTTGGTGGAGGACTGAAAAGAAAAGTCTTGGTTTTGGTTTAGAATAGTCTTAAAACAACAGCTTCTCATCTGGTAATGCTTATTAGCACAGGGCACAAAGCTCTCTGAACACCTCTTTTATAGTCTGACCTAGTTTCTTTACCTGGTAACTTTAAAATTTAATTAATATACTAATCAACTTATCTATGAGAAAGTGAGCTCACTTACATCTCCTGGTTCACTCCCCAAACGCCTAAAATGGCCAGGGGGCTAGAATCAAGGGCTGAGAGCTGAATGCAAGTCTCCCAAGCCAGTGGCAGGAACCCACACCTCCCTTACCACCTCCTGGGGTCTGCATTAGCAGGAAGCTAGAGCCAGAAGCTGGAATCCCATGGCTGTCATAACTGGCATCCTAACTACTAGTCCAGACTCCCCCCGTACCTGATGATGTCTCGTGGAGCCCTGATTCTTGTCTTCAGCTCTACTAGACATGTGCATTAGCAACAGCAAAAATGCTATAGAGTGGACTCCTTGCATAACCCCTGACTTTGTGTGTGGTCTTGGCTGTTAGACTTCACCTCTCCTTTCTAGAATACAGTGGAGATACTAATAGTTGCCGTTTTGATAAGGTTCTGGTGAAAATTAGGAGCTGATGCATGTGAGCATACTTGGCAGTTAAGTATGGTACTCCGTGAGTTGTGAGTTTTATTTAGTTCCTAAGAGTTCTAGGTCTGAAAGTCTATACTCACTCATATGAAAAGAAGGCTTTTCCTCACAACACAATGTATATTTAAGGAAAGATGTGTGTATGCCTGAAGATAAAGACACGGGAACACTGTTTTGGGGAAAGTGAGATTAGTGTTTTTAAAAGTTTCATTTGTCTAGATTTATGTTATTTGTTCAAGTAATACTAAGGTTCTTGTGAAACTGCAAAGTCTTTAACAAAAAAAGGATGATGATTTTCTTAGATCTCATACCCTTCTAGTCCTATTTCCGGCACTACATTGTGTGGTCCAGATTCTTAGCTTATATTGTATGGAGTAAAAAGTAGAATATATTTTACAATAAAATGGAGACATTGCTTTTAGTTGTTGCAGCATTCATTTTTGGAAAAGTATTCTTTTTCTGTTATTTTTAATGGAGTCAGAGATGATAAGTTGTTTAAATATTTTCATTTGATGTGAAGATACTTCAGAAATTATGGAATCAAAAGATATGTTTATTTTGGTACAAAAATTTTTGGAATCTATGCATATGTAGTTTTTTTCATAAAACTCATTTTCCAAGAACTATTGAAATGTCCTTGTATGTGATTTTGACAATGTTAGGTCAATTTGTTTTTGTCTTCTTCTTCTTCTTTTTTTTTTTTTTTTTTTTTTTTTTTGAGTTTACTGACAAAAATCCAAGACAGACATCCCTAGAACAAAGGATAATTAACTGGTTTGAACATCAATTAAGAACAACCTTCCAAGGTTGTTTATAAAATTTTGCAGCATGGTTGGTCCAAGAAACCAAGTCAGGCTTTAACTGATCTGGTGCTACTTTTACTAATCCTTTTTATTAGTTTTCTGTTCACGATTTGGGATTGTTCTGTCAAGATCAGAGATTGAAAACTAAAAAGGCAAATGTCTATTGTCATGATTTTTGGGGGGAGAGAATTTTTTGTTCAGAGCTCTCTTTTAGCATATGTAAAATAGATGTACAGGGGCCAGCACTGTGGCACAGTGGGTTTAAGCTCTGGCCTGCGGCACCAGCATCCCATATTGGCATCTGTTCTAGTCCTGGCCACTCCTCTTCTGATCCAGCTCTCTCCTATGGCCTGGGAAAACAGTAGAAGATGGCCCAACTCCTTGGGCCCCTGCATCCTCTTAGGAGACTTGGAGGGAGCTCTTGGCTCCTGGCTTTGGATCAGCTCGGCTCTGGCTTGTTTTGCCCATTTGGTGGGTGAGCCAGTGGATGGTGGACTTTTCTCTCTGTCTCTACCTCTCTCTAACTCTGTCTTTCAAATAAATAAAAATAATAAATCTTTAAAAAATATATGTACAGTTAGATCTAAGTATGAATAAGTTATTTAGTAAATCTGATATCAGAATTAGGGAGTAAATTAGCATTATTCAGGAATTTACTTTCAAATACCTAAGAATAGTCATAGCAAATATGTTCAGTGGCCGGCGCTGCGGCTCAATAGGCTAATCCTCCACCTAGCAGCGCCAGCACTCCGGGTTCTAGTCCCGGTCGGGGCGCCGGATTCTGTCCCGGTTGCCCCTCTTCCAGGCCAGCTCTCTGCTGTGGCCCGGGAAGGCAGTGGAGGATGGCCCAAGTACTTGGGCCCTGCACCCCATGGGAGACCAGGAGAAGTACCTGGCTCCTGCCTTCAGATCAGTGCAGTGCGCTGGCCGCAGCACGCCGACCGCGGTGGCCATTGGAAGATGAACCAACGGCAAAGGAAGACCTTTCTCTCTGTCTTTCTCTCACTATCCACTCTGCCTGGTTAAAAAAAAAAAAATGTTCAGGACTTTTATTAAAAAAAAGGAAAACGATAATTTAAAATACAATAGTCAAGACACACACACACACACATATATACACATATAGTACTTGAAAGGCATAGTTACAGAGAGGGAGAGAGAGATCCTACGTGGTCTCTCATTTGGTTCATTGACCAAATTGCCTCAACTACCAGGGCTTGGCCAGGCTGAAGCCAGGAGCTTGGAGGTCCATAAGGGTCTTCCACATGGGTAGCCATTGTTCAAGTTATTGGGCCATCATCTACTGCTTTCCCAGGGACGTTAGCAGGTAGCTGGATTGGAAGAGGAGCAGCTAGGCCTTGAATCAGTGCTCAGATGGGATGCCAGCATTGCAGATGGTAACTTAACCTCCTACTGTTCCACAACACTGGCCCTCATACCATCCATTTTGATTCGAAGGTTCAATGTTGGAAAGATGTCAGAACCTAAAAATTACCCTATGAAAACACTAGCAGGTACATAGGCAGAAATTGACAGATTTTAAAATTGATATAGAAATACAAAGGAATAAGATTTAAAAAAAATCTTGAAGAAGAATATATGTGGAAGAATTACAGATTGAATTATTAAGACACTGTAAACCTGTAGTAATTAAGATAGTGCGGCATTGGTGTGGGACTAGACGAACTGACTAATGAGACTGTCTGAGGAATGTGGATACTGACCCACGGATATTCAGTCATGGGGTTTAAGACAAAGGTTGTCACTACAGTGCAGTTGGGACAGGCGGGCCTTCCGTAAGCAGTACTGTGTCAGTGAGGTGTCTATAAGGAAAAGCTGTATCTTGACCCTTATCTGACATGACATACAAAAATTGATTCTGGGTGGATTTGGGATCTAAATGTAAGAATTACAGCATTAAACCTTCTAGATAATGCAGGAGAATATATCACAGCACCAAAGAGGTCCTCAGCAGGACTCCAAGAGTGCTAGCCATAACATAAAAATCGATAAATTTTGATTCATTAAAAGTAAGAATTTCTTTTTATGGGAAGATACCCTTATGAGAGTGAATAGATGACGCATCAAACAGAAGATGATACAGCATATAGGCATATAAAAGGATTCATATCCAAATTGATAAAGGAGAAATCATCAAGAACCAATAAAAGCATTAATAATAAATAGATAACTGAATAAGAATATTGGCAAGATTGAACAGATACTCCACAAAACTGGGTATTCATAAATCCAGTGAATAATACAGAAAGGGCTCAGTATCTGTTTCACCCCTGGGAAACGTGAATTAAAACCACAAGTAATACCACTGCATACCCACCCAAATGCTGAAACAGAAATGGTGGAAAGTGCTTCCAAGGATGGGAAGTGTTCACAGTTCTCATGCAGCAGTTGGAAACTGGTCAGCCCTTTTAGAGAATGAGTGCCCGTGAAGTACCGTGATGAGCATGTATATATCCTTAGAGTCTGCAGTTCTGCTCATGGGCGTAAATGTGGCAGACAGGCATAGATGTCTGTGAGAATTCTTCCTTAAAACCTGGGAGGTGCCCACAGGGATAAATTATCCTCTGTCTACAGAACGGAGTAGTGCAGGGTCCCAAAGGTGCTCCACAGCTGTCCGTCACAGCGTGGATGTGTCTGGCAGGCGTGACGCTGGGCAAAGAACCAGAGACACAGAGTAGAATATGTTGCACAGTTACATTTCTTTGAGGCACAAAAGCATTCTAAACTGCAGTCTCTGTTAGAAGACAGCAGACAGCATAGTGGGTGTTCGGGAAGTAGTCTCTGGAAGGGAATGCGTATGAGACTGAGTTGGAGTGGTTGTGCCCTGCTACTTTACGTAGGTGCTGCTTACATGGACTTGTTCAGTTGTAAAATTCACCCCATTGTATTGTTGATATGCATTCCTTTATGCCTGTATGTAACACTTCAATATTTTTTTTTTAAGATTTATTTATTTGAAAGACACAGTGACAGATTGAGTTGGAGATAAAGAGGGAGACATTCACTGGTTCAGTCCACAAATGGCTGCAACGGCCAGGGTTGGACCAGCATGGAACCAGGAATCAGGAACTGATGCTGGGTCTCCCATGTGGGTGTCAGGAACCCAAGGACTTGAGTCGTCGTCTGCTGCCTCTCCAGGTGCATTAGTAGGGAGCTGAATCAGAAGAGGAGCAGCCAGGACACGTACTGGCATTCTGACGTGGGATGCAGGCATTGCAAGCTGTGGCTTAACCTGCTGCACCACAAAAGCCGCCCACAACACAGAGTTTTAGAAATTGACCTCAGGATGTCATAATCTCATCTCCTTGGTCTCTGTTAAGGGGCTCCTGCCTCAGTGGACAGAGTGTTTGAGTCACTGAGCCTGGGTACTCCTTTTGTAGGGTGTAACAGGGTACTGCTGCCGACAGTGGACTTCTACTGACTTGTCATTTCTCACAGTCTTTCTCCAGACAGAGGCTAAGGTCAAGTTTATCCTCACTAATTACTGTCACATTCCCAGACCATTCACCGAAGTGCCTGTGACCATTTCTTTTGTTGTAGAAAAAGAGGGTATTTACTCTTGGGGAAAAGAAAGCGTAAAATTTACTCTTGGTATTGTTGAAATGGTAATTTTTATTCCACTCCATTACCTGGGAACATCAGTTGCCATTTAAGGCCTCTTCTTTTTTCTCATCTGTATAAACTGTGAGTCAGTGTTGAGCAAACTGCACTGTACTGAGTTCAGTGTTTGTATTGCACAGTTTTTGGTTTTAATCATTTCCTTATGTTCTTGGTGTTTGCATAGCTCATAGGTCAATACAAAAAAAGTCATTAGTTGATAGTTACAGTTTCCTATAAAAATATTTATTTTTCCATTTTAGGTGATCAAAAATGGGGAGAAAAGTAAGCAGAATCCGTCTTGCTTCTGAACCCAGTATAATTCACTTTCTGCAGATTTCTTGGGAGAAAACAGTGGGATCTGGATTTGTTATCCTACTTACTGATGGTCAGTTGGCATGGACTGGGACAGGTAATGTTGAAGCAGAATTTTTAAAGAAAATTTAATGTGCTGTTTTTCAGTCCTCAATGATTCCTCAGATTGAAGTATTTAGTAAATATCGGGTAAAACTGACATTACCTTTTGAAATGTTTCCCTAAAGTTTATTACTTGGAAGGCCCACCTTCCACATACAAGTGCCTGGGACCGAGTCTTGGCACTGCTCCAGATTCAGGCTTCCTGCAGTAGTGTACCCTGGGAGGCAGCAGAGGACAGAGTAAGTACCTGGGTCCTTGCTGCTCTATGAGAGACCTGGATTGAGTTCTTGGCTAGTAGATTCTGCCTGGCTTAGTCCTGGGTACTGTGGGCGCTTGAGAAGTAAACTAGTGAATGGAAGATCTCTGTCTCTCCCTCTCTCTCTGACTTTCAATAAATAAATAAAGATTAAAAAAATGATAAACTGCACTGTGAAATTTTCTTTCGGAAATGTTATAAATTATATAGCATAGTCAAATTTAATTTATACTTCCAGGCTTTAAAAAGTATTTATCTGAGACACACAGCACCCACACACACACACATACACACACACACACACATACACACCTATATCGATATCGATATCAATATCTATATCAATATCTATATCTATATCTATATCTATATCTATATCTAACTCCCATCTGCTGATTCACTCCCCAAATGCCTGCAAAAGCCAGAACTGGGCTGAGGCTGGGGCTAGGCACTGGGAACATGTTCTAGTTGTCCTATGGCTAGGCACGGGGAACATGTTCTAGTTGTCCTGTGGCTAGGCACGGGGAACATGTTCTAGTTGTCCTATGGCTAGGCACGGGGAACATGTTCTAGTTGTCCTATGGCTAGGCACGGGGAACATGTTCTAGTTGTCCTATGGCTAGGCACGGGGAACATGTTCTAGTTGTCCTATGGCTAGGCACGGGGAACATGTTCTAGTTGTCCTATGGCTAGGCACGGGGAACATGTTCTAGTTGTCCTATGGCTAGGCACGGGGAACATGTTCTAGTTGTCCTATGGCTAGGCACGGGGAACATGTTCTAGTTGTCCTATGGCTAGGCACGGGGAACATGTTCTAGTTGTCCTATGGCAAGGCACGGGGAACATGTTCTAGTTGTCCTATGGCTAGGCACTGGGAACATGTTCTAGTTGTCCTATGTAGATGGGAGGAACATGTTCTAGTTGTCCTATGTAGATGGGAGGAACTCAGTTTCTTGAGCCATTACTGTCACCTGCCAGGGTCTTGAATTAGCAGGCAGCTGAAGCCAGGATCTCGAGCCAGGAATCAAACCCTGGTTCTCCAGCATAAGACACGGGAACCAGTAAGCATCTGCTCCTCACAGGTTTTTCGATTTGATTATTTGTGACAGAGAACAAGTACATTTGAGATGGGATTACTGTAAAATACAGAAACTTCAAAGGTACTGTTTCCAGGACTTACTATGGAATGCAATTAAGCTGTACATGAAATTTATTTTTATTTTTATTTTTATATTTATTTGAAAGGTAGTTATGGAAAGAGAGAGAGAAATGTCTTCCGTCCACTGGTTAACTCTCCAAATGGCCACAAAGACCAGGGCTGGGCCAGGCCGAAGCCAGGAGCCAGTGGCTTCTTCCAGGTCTCCCACGTGAGTGCCGAGACCCTTGTACCTGGGCCAATCTCTGCTGCCTTCCCAGGTGCTTCAGCAGTGTCGCTCCCCCTCTTGGTGGAGGAAGGACACCAAACCCTGCCTAGGCTTCATATCCGAGTCACGGCACCATTATGTCGCTCCCTGTCTTCGTGGAGGAACGACACAGGACCCTGCGCTGTTCTTTTGTCTGCTCGGCCCTTCCCGGGTTTGCTGCTGGTTCTTCCCGGGTTAGCTACCGACCCTTCCACCTCCGTGGAAGGGCGGTTCCCCCTGCCACTTTCCCCACTTCCGCGGGGGAGCGGCACACCGCCGGCCGGCTCTCTCGGGGGCTGCACAGGTGTTCCTTCAGATAGATGTTCCTCTTAGATGTTCCTGGTGCATGTTGTCTCTCTCCTCCTTTATAGTCCTCTTCCGCCAATCCCAACTCGGCTGCCCACACGCCGAGTACGCTGCTCTCCTCCAATCAGGAGCAGGATCAGCTCCTGGAGGTCATCACTCAAGTTGGCAAGAGGCAGCTGCGTAGAAGCTGTTTTCTCCTCTCCCAGCGCCATATTGTGGGAGAGCAGATGCATAGAATAAGTCTTAATTCCAGTAACTTAGTCTAGTCGGAGTTGCTCCCAGTTGCTCCCCACAAGCAGGGAGCTGGATGGGGAGTGCAGCAGCTGGGACTGACCTGGTGCCCGTATGGATGCCAGCACTGCAGGCGGTGGCTTAACCTGCTACACCACAAGGCCAACCCCTAAGCTGAAAACTTCCATGTAGGAGAACTCAGTTGTTGGTTGGTTGGTACAGATCAGGTGTGTAGCTCTGTGCCTGTTGCAGAAGGGACGTGGCAGCTCTTGTTCTAGTCTGAAGACGTGCATTGGGCTCAAACCTACGGTATTGAGTAAAGCTGGTCTTTGGGGAGAGAGGAGCAGTCTGACGGCACTGCCAGGGAGGCGGGTCTTGGGTGGCATGGTGGCTTGCGTGTAAGCAGTACTGTGTTTATCACTTGGGTATTTCTAGCTGGCAGATGGTGAGTTTGGAATAGTAAGTCATGGTCAGATGGTCTTGAGGAGCTTCCGGACCCTTCATTACCAGAGGAAGAGGTTACTTTCTGGTCTGCTCAGTGAGCCTCCTTTCCCAAGGCAAACTCATAGTAGTGTATTGTTAAAATTGTCTTATCATCAAAGTTTAGGGGAGAATAATAATCTAACTTTCCATCAGAAATTTAACTTTACACTTACAGAACACTTGGGTTATGTCCTATACAGTGGGCTGGCAGTTCTCTTTCCTCTTTTTTTTTTTTTTTTTAAAGATTTATTTATTGAGAGAGAGATTGTCTGTTTGTTGGTTCACTACCCGAATGGCTGCAACAGCCAGGGCTGGGCTAGGCCACAGCCAGGAGCCAGGGACTCCACCCATGTCTCCCACATGGATGTCACAGGCCCAGGCGCTTCCGCAGGGGACTGGATTAGAAGTGAGCACTGGGAGTCAAAACGGAACCCATATGGGCTTCTGGTGCCATTAGTCTTGCCTGATCTACTGTGCCACAGTTAATGCTATCAACATGAGTGTTGTTTGTCTGGATCCTAGGGATATACATGGAGAGGGGGAGACCCATGCGATCTGTCCATCACTTGTTCGGATCTAGACAAACACTAGGACATGGCACGCTCAGTGAATGCTTTTTGATTGGAAGAGTAGAATAATGTCTCAAATAAATAAAACCAGTTACGAACAAGAACTGTTCATTTTAGAGTTTGCATGGTTTTGAATAGAAACTCCAGTTTCATATTTCTTTAATGCTGACATTAATCACAAATGTACTACATTCTACCATTTGTTTTCCAGTTAATGGGATTTAGTGTGACAAAAATTTGATACCAAACTTGTGCATTCTTTTGTGGCTTGTTAACATTTTGGCTTCTAGTAGTGAACAAGCTTTCAAACAGAAATCACTATATGGTCATTTTATTTTGAAAGATCTCTAATACAGTTTGATATCTCACATATGCTTATGCCTTTCATTATTCATTCCTCTTTTCTTGTTTAAACATCAGGTATAAAGTATTAAAGCAAATAACATATGTCCATGTTTAGTTAAGTCATTACATAAAAAGTAATTTGGTGCTTTACAGATAGACAATAATGTGAGTAAGAACATTGAAACAATTAAATAATTGAAACATGAAAATGAATTTCCTTCCTATACCTCATCCTGTTTTTTCGTGCAGCTTTTTGATTGCTGCAACCTTCAATTTGGATAATTTTTTTTTCTTTTCAGCTTAGTGAAATTAAAAGGATGTGGGGTTCCTTTTAACCTCCCACACACTGAACTCACCGATTTCTTTCCCATTAGCAATGCTTTATCTAATGAGTGATTTGTGGGTCTAATTTTCATGTGGCCTGTCATCACTTCAGTATTACAGAGGGTTCTCTCAAAGGGTTAAATTGCAAAGTGGGGTAATGATCAATGACTGTTATGAAAATTGCTGTCGGAAGTAAGGAACTTATCCGCCTCTTGAGATTATTGAAAAATAAATTAAACTCTTAATTATTTTATCATTAAACAGTTAGTTGTACTTAGAATTGTCCTATACATAGATAGGTATTTGCTGACCTGTATGGAAATAATGTGACAGCTCACTGGAAGAAGGATCTTTAATAAATGAGGCAGTCCAGTGGGTTGAGGATGTGATACTGGTAAGACTGCTGTGTTGGCAAAGCTGCCGTGACCTGAGCTCTGGCGGAACCTGAGGAGGGTGCAGTCTTTGGCTCACATTATGCAGGCGTCTTCTTTTGTTCCCAGGTCTTCATGCACCCTCACGCTGAGTTAGTGCGATGCTTTCTGGGCCCAGGCTGAAAGTAGTTCCTAGTTTTTGGTTATGTTGGCCTGCTCACCTTTCACGCCTTATTATGAATGGTTCAGCTGCATTCTTGCTGAATTTCATTATTTCCATTGCTTTTATTCCTGGGCACTGATATTTTATGGACATGAATGCTTGCAGCTGTGCTTCTTCCATATGTTCTTAGCCACAAAATCCAAAACTGATGACCAAGTCCTTGTTCCAGGGTTGAAGTTCTGAATAGACAGGTTTTGACATTCACGTTTACAGGAAGTATCCAAATACATTTTTTTAGAATTGATAAATTAATTTGTTACATAACTTAAAACAGGTAGTTTAAGTAGAAAGATAGATTCATTTTATTTGTTTTTCTATCTGAAAAATTAGATTTTGTATGGTAAGAAGCATAGCCTCCATAAAGGGAGGAGCCAAGGGGATAACTAAGGTGGGATCTAAGATGGCGTCTGCAACATTCAGATGTTCACACTTGAAGGCTCCACAAGACGGACATTTTTGTCTCTGACAACTGATATCTGTTGTTTCCCGCATTCCTAGAATAAATAAATAATGCCTGCACATCCATAGCCAATATTTTTTGTATATTAAATGAAGGAATTCTGGTTGAGTATTTTCAGATAGGTGTGTTTTCACTCTTAAGAAATTTAGACTGCATCTAACAGATTTGTTAGCAGTAGATACTGAGTCATCTTTTGTGTTTTCTTCTAAGATTCTGTGTAGCTTAATTAAAGAAAACTTCCGGAGATTTTTTTTCTCATTTCTCTGTGAAATAATGTGTAACTTTTTAGTATATGTGCTGCCGAAGCGAGCACTAATGTGTAACTTTTTAAACGGTGCAGGGTAGGCATTTTGTGTAGTGGTTAAGTCACTACTTGGGACAGCTACATCCCATATCGGAGTCCCTGGCTTAAGTCCTGATTACTTGGCGTCTAGTACCGCTTCCTGTTAGTGTGTTCCCTGGGAGGCAGCAGATGACGACTCAAGAATTTGGTCCCTGACATGAACCTGGGGTACCTGGATGAGTTCTGGACTCAAACCTTCGGTGTCGTTTTTGTGGGCATTTGGGAGTGAACCAGTGAATGGAAGATCTCTTTCCTCCCTCTCTCTTTCTGCCTTTCTAAATGAATACAAATAAATAAAAATTCAAAAAATAGTGCAAATGTATTATTAGGAGATTGTCTAGGAAGTACGTGGCCTTCTTGTTTTTTGAGCAGGGTTACAGCTTGCTTGAAAGGTCATAGGTTTGATAGTGATGATCATATTAAACATGAATGTGCTTTAGAGACAGAAAATAGTGAAAGTGCTTTAGAAGCTGTAAAATCCTGAAGGAATATAACGTGTTTTTAGTTTTACCTCCGTCAAATGTTCCACTGCAGATAAAAATCATATTTCATCATCAGGGCTTTGTAATAAAAAGAAACTGGCCAGGGTCATTCTGAGATCCTCATTTTCTCTCCAGGGACTTCCAGATACCTGCAACCATCCTGATCTAAGGGATGGGAAGGTGTACTGTATTGTAGGGATTCTTTAATCAAGATTCCTGGTATCCCATGTTTTTCAAAATCATGGCAGGTAATAATTCAGCCATTGTCCCAATTCTCTACCTCATCTCAAACCAGTTTTTTCACTTAACAACTCAATGATCTCAAACCATTTCGTTGTCTCTCAGTCTCAGTTTTCTGTGTTACAAAATGAAAATTATATATTTAAGTGATGAATAAAATAGGCAAATGCTACCCGCAAGTATAAAAATATGAGTACAGAACTGTATGGGTCTTTCAGCATGGTCATAGCCTAAACTGGCGGAGGAAATCACCACACTGCACACACATTCCAAACAAATGTTAGATTAAATCTTGTCATTTTAGGATTTTTGAAAAATATTTATTTCTTTGTTTGAAAGGCAGAGTGTCAAAGACAGAGGCAGGGGCGAAGAGAGAGAGATCTTCTAGGCACTGGTTCACTCTCCCCAAATGCCCAAACAGCAGGCGTAGACCAGGCCCAGGCCTGGAACTGGAGAACCTGGGTTTCTGATGTTGGTGGCAGACGTAAGTGCTGGAGTCATCCCCTGGTACCTCTCTGGTGCGTTGGCAGGGAGATGGATTGGAAGAGTTGCCAGACTCAACCGCAGACAGTCTGATACGGCATGTTGCAGGTTGAGAACCTGTGCTGCTACACCCACCTGTAAGTCTTGGACTTCCGTACATTTGGAAGCAAACAGATGCGCGGATAACATTGTCACTTTTGAGTGTAGGTTAGGGAAACTTCAGATGCCACGTTTGAAGAGATGTTAACAATCCAACTGTTGACAGTGACTTAAGTTCAGTTATAGATTCATGTAGTATCTGAACTCAGTGCATGTCTGTGTGACTGAGTGCAATGGTTGAGCCATGGTGGAATGTTAGGGCTCCAGACTTCTTCAGGAGTTAAACAAGGAGCTCTCACTGTAAAGAAAAGAGCCTGGAAGAGTTATGCTGATAATGAAATAATATTAACAATACCGTTCCCTCACTTGGGGTGCAGCATAAAATCTGACCATGAATGAACAAAAATCCCCCAAGATCATAATCCCAAGCTTCTATTATGTATGGGTAGGAGTTTAAAATTGAGTGCTTTGCCTCAATTATAAACAGTAAGTTAAGAAATTAACTTTCAAAACTGTCTAGAACTGATAAAACCCATAAAACTCCAAGAAAGACCAAGTATGCTACCCTTAAGACTGCTTCTACCCACACCCTTACCTCTGTGGGGAGAGGGGAGAGCAGGGCTAAACATTACAAGCATGAGAAGAAACAGATTGGAAGGAGAACACATCAGCAGAAAGAAGAAACAGAATACAGAAGGTTAGGCCTCTGCCTGCAGTGCGGACATCCTAGGTGGGCACCTGCTCAAGTGCCTGCCGCTCTACCTCTGATCCAGCTCCTTGCTAATGCACCTGGGAAAGCAGTGGAAGATGGCCCAACTGCTTGGGCCCCTGCACCCATGTGAGAGACCCAGAAGAAGCTCCTGGCTTTGGCCTGGCCTACCCGAGCTATTTTGGCCATTTGGGGAGTGAACCAGCGATGGAAGATTGATCTCTCCCTCTCTCACCCCCCACTCCCTCTTTTATCTCTGCCTTTCAAATAAATAAGTAAATAAATTAAAAAAAAAAAAAGAATACTCCAAGAAAGCATATAATGATCTTAAATACATTTTAAACATTCAGATATTTGCAAATAGTTTCTTTGGCTAGACAATTTTTCACTTAAAGACTTCTAACTAATGTTTCCTATTAGTTTCTGAAACAGAGATTACCCAGGAAGCTGATGACATGGCCATGGAAAAAGAAAAGTATGTCGATGAACTGAAGAGAGCCCTGGTGTCTGAAGCAGGGCCAGCCGATGCATACAAGTTTAATTTTTCTCAAGAGTCCTGTCATTTCTCCTTTGAGAAAAAGCTGAAAGATGTCTCAGTAAGTAAAACTTTCCTTAGTGTCGTGAGTGGTAAGAAGACCACTAGTATGGAATTATGTTTAATATTTAAGTAATTAGCACGTTATTCCCAGTAGACTGAAAAGTACTTGGTTTCCAGCGTGGAAGCTGAGTCCCAGTTAAAGTCATTAAGTGCTTTACATTACTGAACTGTGAAAAATCGCCATTGGAAAATGTCTGTTTACAATGTTTACCTGACAATTACATGGATGAACAATTTCGAACAAAATAGAAGCAGAAGTATTAGGCCACTGTGACAAGTTTGTTTTTTTTTTTTTTAAAGTAAGTTTGGGTAGATACTAATTTTAAGAAAGAAAATAATATATTTACCTTTGGATATTTAATAATTACATCTTATTTTCTCCCTTATTCCACTGTATTTGGAATTACAAAATGGTATACTTAAGTATTAGAATATAATTAGGCATCAAAGGTACTTTATGTCATCACATTTAGAAATGCTAAAGTAGAAAGGAAGAATTTCAGTCCAGGCTCTCCAAAGCTTATATGCTTTGCAGACAAGATCTGCTGCTCATTCTGTTCACTTCCTGCACCAATTCAGATTAAGGGGTGGTTTATTTGTTTAAAACTGTCATGCTTTTGTTTGGATATTTTACTTCAGTTGGTTAGAGAGTAAATGGTTTGTATTTTTGACAGTGGCATGTCAGAAACACATGAGAGTTATAATATAAGAAAGAGAGGGAGATCTTTACAACATAAAGATTACAGAAAAATGATATATTGAGAGTGATTTGTATGTGTGTGTGTGTGTCTGAGAGAGAGAGAGAGAGAGAGAGAGAGAGAGAGAGAGAGAGACTGCGCACAGTAACATGCACTGGTTCACTCCCCAAATGCTCAAGATGATCAAGTCTGGGCTGAGGCCGTTACTGAAGCTGGACTGGGAACTCAACTCAGGACTCCTGTGTGGGTGACAGGATCCCCGTGACTTGAGCCATCAGTGCTACTGGCCAGAGTTCTTAGTAGCAGGAATTAAACCCAGGTACTCCAGTGTAGGATGTGGACATCTTAAATGCTGTGTCAAACCCCAAGTTACTGAGAATTTGTGTTGGAGCTAAACTAAAAATTCTTTAAAAACTGCCTCTTCAGAATGATGAAAGAGATTTTGTCAGAGAAATATTCCAAGAAACATGTAGAATTCTTATTTTCAACTACAGATGATCAGATAGAGTATAATACAAATGAGTGGCTTTAGTAATTTCTATTTCTACTTATACTTTTTCTAATTAGCAAGCAGTTTATGTAAATTTCAATATACCGTGATCCTGAAGATGCTAATTTAAAATCAATGAAGTAGGAAGGTTTTAAGTAGCTACTAACATTTTGTAAAATTTATTACAAGCATTCTTTTCTGGGGCCCAAGATCGATTAGACATTATACCCTACAGAACTGCCGTCTGTTCTAGTATTTTGAAATAGATGTTGTCAGATTGGGAGTGATACCATGTCCCATTCAGCAAGCTTTTGTGTGTGACAGTTAGCATTAGTTTGTGCAGTAACCCTTGGTTTTCATCTGTTTTCTATAAATTGATGCATAATACATTCCATGTTTTTGAGGTACCTGTCAGAAAGCTGAAACTTTTTAAATATTTATTAAAAGTGAATAAACTTAGCCGGCGCCGTGGCTCAATAGGCTAATCCTCCGCCTTGCGGCGCCGGCACACCGGGTTCTAGTCCCGGTCAGGGCGCCGGATTCTGTCCCGGTTGCCCCTCTTCCAGGCCAGCTCTCTGCTATGGCCAGGGAGTGCAGTGGAGGATGGCCCAGGTGCTTGGGCCCTGCACCCCATGGGAGACCAGGAAAAGCACCTGGATCCTGGCTCCTGCCATCGGATCAGCGCGGTGCGCCGGCTGCAGTGGCGGCCATTGGAGGGTGAACCAACGGCAAAAAGGAAGACCTTTCTCTCTGTCTCTCTCTCACACTGTCCACTCTGCCTGTCAAAAAAAAAAAAAAAAAAAAAAAAAAAAAAAAAAAAAAGTGAATAAACTTTATTTTTGTGCAGTTTTGGGCTTACAGAAAACTGAGTGGGAAGAAAGTAGATATTTGCCATATACAGTCTTTCCCAACCCATGCATAACTGCCCAGCAGCAATGTTTTTGAAGAAGTCATCAGTTTTAATTAAGTACATCTATTTTTATAATAGTTCATTTAACCTTTATAATTTTTTCATTCTTTGTTGATTTTACTGGATAATTTCTTTCTAATCTCTTAAATTGTTAATATTAACTGGATTTGTAATTTTCTTCACATTATTTATTTTTAATTGACATGCAAAAAATTGTACAGATTTATGGAGTACCATGTGATGTTTCAATATGGGTATAAATCTTATAACATTCAAATCAATTCAAAGAAATCTATGAGCACTTATCATTTCTTTTTTTTTTAATCTTTTTTTTAATTTTTTTAAATTTTTTGACAGGCAGAGTGGACAGTGAGAGAGAGAGACAGAGAGAAAGGTCTTTTGCCGTTGGTTCACACTCCAACGGCCTCCGTGGCCGGCGCGCTGCGGCCGGCGCACCACGCTGATCCGATGGCAGGAGCCAGGTGCTTATCCTGGTCTCCCATGCGGGTGCAGGGCCCAAGCACTTGGGCCATCCTCCACTGCACTCCCTGGCCACAGCAGAAAGCGGTCCTGGAAGAGGGGCAACCAGGACAGAATCCAGCGCCCCGACCGGGACTAGAACCCTGTGTGCCGGTGCCGCAAGGCAGAGGATTAGCCTAGTGAACTGCAGCGCCGGCCCAACTTATCATTTCTTTATGGTGAAAACTTTAAAAATCATGTTGTGTAACTTTTTCTTTTTTAAAAAAATGCATGCTGCATTATCATTGTAGTCACCCTACTACACAACAGAAAACCAGACCTACTTTTTCCTAACACATACAACCTAGGATGTGTTAATCTCCCTTTCCCCATCCCTCCTACCTGACATGTCTTTGCCTTGGTGAAGTCGGGTTTGGGTCCTGTGGTGGTTACGGCTGGAGCTCTTGCCATGGCTGGCATTACATCTGGGTTTGCAATTTGTGTAAAGAAAGAACTCCGAGTCGTTACAGTGCGTGACTTTTATAGTTGGCTCGGCATGTGTTGGTATCGAATACTGATGGTAATCCTGAAAGACTTCTTAACAACTTGAAACTGATCAGCTTTATCAGAGACAGGACCTTGAACGACTACCTTTTCAACAGGTTTTCACAGGAAATGGAAGCAAGCTTAAGGATTCCCAGTCATGCACAGTGTGTTTGTTCCAAGAATGTCTTAAGGCCATAGACTGAAGTTTAGATAGCTGGCTCTGTATTCATTCATTCATTTATTCTGTTATGAGAAAAGAAACACTATTCTTTTTTTTCTTTGTCTTTTTAAAATTTTATTTAAGTTATACATTTCATGTGTTTCATATATACAGATTTAGGAACAAAGGAACATAGACTACTCTTTGAACAGTTTGACAAGGAGGAGTTTATTCCTGGCACAGCTTACTGGAGAGATAGTTTTGGGTATTTAAATGAGGTAAATCCATTCAATGATATGGTCAGCATCGTGGACACAGCTGAAAAATCACAAATTTTCTGGCGAAAGTGCCATGGGAGTCTTCCCACACTCCGGATGTGATCTGCGTGCTGGTTTCAGAGTGGCCATATCTTATAAATTCATCTGCTGGCAAGAGCTCTGTGGACAATTGGAAACATAGCAGGAGCTTTTTAAAACTAATTGTGCTTGGAAGACCTAAAAATTGAACAGGAGTTTGCAATCGTCTGCTTGATGATACAGACAGACATCTGATGGTTGCCAGAATGACCTCCTAACCTCTGAAGAAGGAAAAGACTGAGGAAGATTTCGACTCGGAAAGCAGAGTTCTGTTGGCTCCCGACGTGAAGTTGCTGTCATGTGGCCAAGGGCGCGTTCCGTGTGTTCTGAGCACACTTGCAATCAGACTCACTCCTCTGAGGGTCTGGGTGTCTGGGCATTGGTTCAACAGCTGTGATAGGTCTCGTGTGTCGAAGATAACTGCCCAATTTGGACATTTCAACATCCCTGCCATATAAGCATTGTTTAAATTTGGACCAAATTCTCTTTTCCGGTTCCTTTTTGTTTAGAAAAAGGATATAACCACTGCTTTTTTACATTAAAAGAATTGCTTCTTTTGAATTGTTTTGTTTGAGTGGAAAAATTGTCACTTTCTGATGCAGTGAAATGTTTTTAATGTATAACTTATCTATCGAGGTTTATACTCATTTTTTGGAGGGGGAATAGGTCCACATAAAATATGTGATTCCTGTGGTGCTCCAGATGCCCAAAATTTCATATTTTTTTCCAGTTGTAATTTTTTTGAATAACCTACTCATTTCCGCTGCTCAATGTTTAGTTAACATTGAGTGCCCAGCTCGACGCTAGCTCTGTCTCTCTGTGCCTAAGAAGCCCTGTGCCTTCCCTGCCTTGGTGCTCTTGAGCCAGCAGTAGCTGGCTCTGGCCATCAGCGTGGTCTAGTGCTAGGTTTTGGGACTTGTTTCTCCACCAGGTGTACTGTCAGTCATGCAGGAAGCATTCACGTAGTTTATGTCACTGTTTTGCCTCTACCTGTGCAAGTCTGCTGATGCTGCAGTCTATACTGTGTGATGCCAATAACACATCTTCATAATGCATTCTTCCTGCATTATAAAAGATTTGTTTGTTTGAAAGGCAGAGTGTCAGAGATCTACCATCTGCTTTTTCACTCTCCAAGTGACCCAAATGCCCACAGCTGGGAAGATGTCAGGAGCCAGCAACGTGGAACTCTGTCGGTGTTTCCTATGGTTCCAAGTACTTGAGCCATCTTCTGCTGCTTTCTCAGGTGCGTTGGCAGGTTGCTGGATTGGAACTGAATCCACAGAGACTGGAACTGGCTCTCCCACATGGGACACTGGTGTCACAAGCAGTGGGTTAATCCTCCCCGCCACTGTGCTGGCCCCTCTTATTATTTTGTCTGTTTATTTTCTGCTCTCTTATTCACTCTGCTTTTTTAAGACAGACGTTCATTCATGGACAATAAAAAAGACTTTTGATAAAATTAACCTTGTGCTTATCATTTAACTTAGTTGTGATTAAATTCTTGTCTGTACAGATGTAAAGTAATTTCTTAGATTCATTCCAGGTCAGCTAACAAACAGTTGTGTATTTTTAAAAGTAGCCCTCTTGAAGGATAGCCATGAGGTCTCAAGGAAAATGAAACATGATTTCTGTGTGCGTGGATGCACTTGCCATGAAATAGTGGATTGGGATATAATTTGGGCTGAAAATATGGCTGCTTAAAAACCATGGAGGTTCGTTTTGCTCTCAAGTAAGCAGGTGCATGGGCCATCTTGGATGTACGTGATGACTTTTAGATGTCGGAGACTCGGGCTTCCTTGATCATGGTGCTTTCTCACTTTTCACGGTAGCCATGTTTTAATCTCATATGTACAAAGGCTTCTCTAGACTCATTCATTTTGCTCACCTTTTAGGCAGTAGGACTCAGTTTAAGAGAAAGAAAAGAACGGGTGTCTTTACATTTAAGGCCATCACATCTGAATTGCATCCTTCCCTTTTGCTCAGACTCCATTGTGCAGACCTTAGTCACATGGCCTCATCTAGCTGCAAGGGAATCATTGAAATGTGTATCTTCAGCCATGACTAGCGCATAGAATTTTCCATTTCTGTAGCTAGAGGGGAAGTTGGGTATTGAGGGATAGCTAAGCAGTCTTTGGACATTCAGGAAAGAATGAGGCATTTGTCATTCAGAAGGGCTCATGTTTACTGTTGCAGTGGTATTTCTCCAATGCTTTCATTACAATTATTTGTTTCAGTGTATTTTGGTTTGAAAGTGCCACATCACATAGCTATGTACTGGCTACTCTGTATCTCAACATATGTTGCAATTATTGTGTGTTTATTTATTTATTTATGTGGAAAATTCATTCCAGTTCAAACAGCCTTCTTACATTTATTCAACTTACATTTCTCAGATGTATGAAAATGAGGTAAAATAAGTTAGCCAAAAACACCAGGCAGCACTGTTTTTAAAGACAGCAGTCTAGAATCCTATATTATTGCCATGTGTCCCTGTGGTTTGGAGGACTCTGAATTCAAAGGGCCATTTCCAGATGAAATATCAGAATTGTAGCATTTATTGTGGTGCTCTGCCAAAGACTTTGTCAAGAACAATAATGACTTTCAGGTTTGTGGGAGTCTGGGTTGCAAACCTTTTGTTTGATTCTCTGAAAAAGAAACCAAAATATTCTTTATTTCGATGATAAAAGCATTTGTGTACAAGTGCCATTTTATACTAAATGCTTTACAATTTCCTTACTGTTTTGGACTGTGGAAACTAAATCAGTAACATAAGTTGAATAAAAGTCTTTTGCAAAGACTATTTTCTAGGTAAGCCACTGAAGGGACTTTAGAATTGCTCCTTTACAAACAAAATTATTAATTTTAAATTATACCCTTTTGTGTTTGCAGACTCATTTTTCTTCTGTCATATCACCGTGCTTTGATTTAACAATGGTTTCATCTAGGAAATATCTCAGTTGTGAAATCATAATTGTCTGTTACTCTGTGAGTGTTCAGGAATAAAGCAACGTGGGCACAGAAGTAGGAAGTAGCTCATCATTCTAGCACCGTTTGTTGGATTGTCACTGCATTCTCTTTGCTCTCTGTTTAGATTTAATTAACTATGTGTCTTTGGATCTACATTTGAACTCTGTGCTGCTCCACTGATGGGTTTATCTCTGTGCCAACCTCAGACTGTCTTGATTTTTAGGCTTATATTAAGACTTGGAATCAGATATTTTAAGTCCTTCAACTTTGTTCCTTTTCTAAGTTGCTTTGCATATCCTTTGTCCTTCAGAGATTTTAATGGGATCTAGAATTTGTCAGTTTCAACAGGACTACAGGGATTTTTGTTGAGAATGCATTGTATCCATTGAATTGTCATCCCAACAATGTTGAGTCTTTCTAAAACATTTTGCAGAAGATTTATTTATTGTATTTGAAAGACAGAATCACACACACACACACACACACACACACACAGGAGGGGGGTGGAATCTTCCATTCTCTGGTGTACTCCCCAAATGGCTGCCAGGGCAGGACCAGACTAATGCCAGGAGCCAGGAACTCCATCTATTCGAGTGACAGGGGCCGAAGGACTTGAGGCATCATCTGCTGCCTTCTCAGATACATTAGCAGGAAGCTTGATCAGAAGCACTGAGCCAGGACTCTTGAAAAAGATTTATTTATTTAGTTAAAAGTCAGTTAGAGAGAGACAGAGACAGACAGGGAGATCTTCTGTCCATTGCTTCATTCCTCAAGAAGGCTGAGATGGCCAGTGCTTGGCCAGTTGGAAGCCAGGAGTTTCATCTGGCTCCCAAGTGGGTGGCAGGGGCACTAACACTTGGGCCATCTTCTGCTTTTCCCAGGCCACTAGCAGCGAGCTGGATTTCAGGGCTCTACAGGCACTTTGGTAAGGGATGCTGGCATCTCACGTAGCCCCTTAACCTGCTGTGCAACCGTGCCAGTCCCTAATGTAGGATTTTCTGACCAATACAAAGTACATTACTCTGTGTAGTTCAGTGTTTCACAACTAGGGGAAATGTGGCATGGTCGGGGGCATTTAGTGATGTCTAGAGATGGTTTTAATTGTTCTGTTCTGTGGAAGCTACTGCTGTCCAGTGGGTGCTGCTCAGTGCCCGCCAGTGCACTGGACAGGCTTCCATACAACAAATGTCAAGGAGCCGAGGGCTAGCACTTCAGTTGTGTGTCTGTTTGATAACTCAGCAATTATGGACTTTTCAAAATGCAATCCTGCCTTCGGATCAGCGCAATGCACCGGCTGCAGCGTGCCGACTGCGGCGGCCATTGGAGGGTGAACCAACAGCAAAAGGAAGACCTTTCTGTCTGTCTCTCTCTCTCACTGTCCACTCTGCCTGTCAAAAAATAAATAAAAAATTTAAAAAAATATGCAATTCTTATACATTTTGTGTCATGGGTCACTTGGAGGTCGTGAACCTGAAACCTTCTTTCTTTCCCTCATGTAGGCATTTTAGGTTCTAAATTTCCTCCAGGCACAGTTAAGGCTAGATTCCACAAATGTTTAGAACGTTGTGTTTTTGAAACTATCTTCTATTTCCCTTTGGTTTCCATTTATATCCTTACATTTTACAGCAATGTGTAGCTTAGTTTTTATTTTGCTTTTGGATGTTTCAGACATCGTTCTGTCAGTGGTTTTTAATTTAGTTCTGTGTTGTTGGAAAACCTTCTATGACCTGAAATCTTTTAAACATACCCCGATTTTGATTGTGGCCCTAAATACGGTCTGCCTCTTTCAGGTTCTGTGTGCACTGGAAAGAAATATTTGTTCTACTCAAGATTAATTAAATCAAGGTGGTCGATGCTGTTATTTGAGTTTTCTATGTTCTTGCGTGTTCTCTGCTTCTACAAATAAATGAGAATGTGTTAAAATCTGCAACCGCAATCATGTAACTGTTTACTTTTCCGTGAAGTAATATCAGATATTCCATCATGTGTTTTGAATCTTTGTTATTAGTTGTAAAACGTTAAGCTTTGCCATATCCTTTTAATGAGTTGACCCATTTTATCATTATGAAAGGACTGATTTTTTAAAATATTCTTTGATCTAAGTTCTATTTTATTAGATATTAGTACTACTCCAGCTTTTCTTTGCTCGGCACTAGTGTAATATATCTTTTCCTATCCTTTGCTTTCAACTGTTTTTTTATGTTTAAAATTTTAAAAGAAGTATATAATTGAGTCTTTCTTAATCTAATCTGGCAGTTTTAATTTTTGATTTTAGGCCATTTACATGTTATTTAATTATTGATAATGGTAGCTTTAAAATCTCTGCTCTTCCTTGCTTGGTCATGGTGAGTGTGTGTGGTGGTGACCAGGAGGGTGCTAGTGCAGGGTAAACATGGGTGATAAGGCTATGCCCACGACTTCCAGAGCCACAGCACACGCCAGGAGCAGGAGGGCCTCTACCTTATCTACTTAGGGCTGAGATAGTGGACAGAGTTCCCCTTCTGCATTTTGTTGTTCTTCTCTTCTTTGTCGTCATCCTCGTCCTCCTCCTCCTCTTCCTCCTCATCTCTTCCTCCTCTTCCTCCTTTTTTTTTTTGTTTTAAACAGAATCATTTGTTTATTTGAAAGACTTCCTGGGAGGGAGGAACAGAGATAGAGAGCGATCTTCCATCCCCTAGAGAGGAGGGGTGGGAGAGATAGATTCATAGATAGATAGATAGATAGATAGATATTTTCCATCCCTTGCTACAGTCCCCAAATGACTGTAGTAGTGCCAGGCCAGGCGGAATCCAGGAATTGATGGGAAATTCATGTCATGAATAAATTCTGCATGTCTTTAAAATTTTTAGCACCAAAATCAACATGTTTTAATTCTGTTTTCTACATACTTTTTAAAGTACCCTTGTAGATTAGTTGCTAATTTTGCCCTTGCAGAAGCTTCTAAAAGTTGAGAACTTTTTTGCCTTCCTAACACTGTTCAGATGGCATAGTCTTCTAGATACCGTGTTCTTTCAAAACACGTAAGACATTTATGCTCAGAAATGAATGATCAGGACACCTGAGTAAGTAGTTGTGATGCTTCTCATTGTTTACTTTTGTTTTGGACTTTCTGTCTTCCTGTAACTTTCTAGCTTTAAGAAAACCAGCTGGGGCAGGCGTTGTGGCTTAGCAGGTAAAGCCACCACCTGCTGTGCGTGCATCCCATATGGGTGTTGATTCATGTCCCAGCTGCTCCATTTCGGTCCAACTCCCTGCTAATGCACCTGGAAAAGGAGTGGAAGATGGCCCAAGTGCCTGGACCCCTGCCATCCATGTGGGAGACCCAGATGGAGTTCCTGGTTCCTGGCTTCAGCCTGGTCCAGCCCTGGCTGTTGCAGCCTTCTGGGGAGTGAATCAGAAGATGGAAGATCTGTCTCTGTCTGTCCCATTCTCTCTGTATCTCTGCCTTTCAAGTAACTAAATCTTTAAAAAAAAAAAAAAAAAAAAAAAAGAAAAGAAAAAGAAAAGCCATTATAGTCATTAAGTTACCATCATTTGAAATTAAATCTGTTAATGATAAAGCGTGTAAGGTGATTCTGTTTCTTTGATAGTTTCAAATGGGAGTTTCAGTTTTTCAGAATTCTTTTAGGTCACCTGCATTTATAATACTGATTAAATTACTGCAAGAAACAATTTTTTACTTAATCCTTTTTTTTAAAGGTTTATTTTATTTATTTGAAAGTTACAGAGAGAGGTAGAGCCAGAGAGAAGTCTTCCATTCCATTGGTTCGCTCCCCAGATGAGTGCACTGGCCAGATCTGAGCTGATCTGAAGCCAGGAACTTCTTCTGGGTCTCCCACGTGGCTGTAGAGGCCCAAGAAGTTGGGCCATGTGCTACTGCTTTCCCTGGCCACAGCGGAGAGCTGGATCGGAAGTGGAGCAGCTGAGACTGGGACTGGCGCCCATAGGGATGCTGGCACTGCAGGCTGAGGCTTCAATCCACTGTGCCATAGTGCCAGCCCCTAAATTAGTCTTGTAAAATCTACTTCTGAAATCATGAAGACCTGTAGTCTTCATTCTAAGTTTAATTGAATTATGTTCAGTTATTTGTTTTCTTAAATATGCATTTCTTTTTTATCTAAAGGAAATGTTTATTATGAAATTCTGTCAAGAATCAGACCCACAAGACCTGGAGATCTACTGTGTATGATGGAAACTGTAGGAAGCAATACTGTACTACATATAATGCAGTTTGGATCTGGTGTATTCTTACCACATGTACACAGAAAGGCAACTGTGCTGTGATGGACATGTTAATTGGCTTTGTTATATTTATTTCACCTTGTAAACACTTTCCAAGTTATACTTCTTAAATGCATCCCTCAAAATTAGGTTTTCATTTATTACCATCCAAAATTATAAATACACACCAATTGAGACAATCATTGGGATCTAAAACCTTTTAAAGATTTATTTTATTTTACCTTATTTCATGTTATGTGAAAAGCAGAGTGATAGAGACAGAGGGAGAGAAATAAAAAGACATTCCATCCCCTAGCACACTCCCTAAATGGCTGCAACAGCCGGGGCTGGGCCAGGCTGAACCCAGAAGCCTGAAACTCCATTTGGGTTCCCCACATGTGTATAAGGGGCCCAAATACCTGGGCCATCATTAACTGCCTTTCCAGGGACAGTAGTTGGGGGCTGGATCTGACTTGGAGCAGTCAGAACTTGAACCAACAGCTCTCAGGTAGGATCTGGTATTTGGGGGTGATAATTTAATCCCCTGCAGCACAATGTCAGCCTATCTGAAACATTTTAGGGGGCTGACACTGTGGCATAGCAGGTAAAGCCACTGCCTGCAGTGCCAACATCCCATATGGGCACTGGTTCGATTCCCAGGCTATTGTCCTAGGAAAGCACTGGAAGGTGGCCCAAGTACTTGGGTCCCTGAACCCATGTGGGAAACCTGGAAGAAGCTCCTGGCTCCTGGCTTTGAATTGGCACAGCTCTGGGCATTGTGGCCATCTGGGGAGTGAACCAGAGGATAGAAGACTGACTCTCTACCTCTCTCCCTCTCTGTCTCTCTCTCCCTCCCACTCCTTTTCCCTCTCCCTCTCTCTCCCTCTGTCCCCCTCTGTCCCTGTAACTCTACCTTTCAAATAAATATTTAAAACATTTTAGGACTATCTGAACTTTGATGATGATGATGATGATGACACATAATTCTATGTTAGTAGGAGAAATGTATAAAGTAGTTGCTAATTAAATTGACATTAAAATGCATATTTTGTATATGAATGTCTAACAGAAGGCTTCACTCATGTTAAATTACTCATGTAGTTTAATAATTGCTCTGAGATGTTTTGGTTGGTGAGATTGGAGGGGATCCAGTATAGTGTGACTATCTGTACAAGAAATACTGGATTTAGGCAGTTTACAGGAGGAACTATAAAAATACTGCTCAAATTAGAGTCACCTCTCAGTGTTCACAGCTGGGGCTGGGGGCAGATATTGAGAGAGAGTTCCTATCTGCATCCCTGATGCACAGAACAGTTGGAGCTGGACCAGGCTGGAGGTAGGAGCCAGAACCCATTCTCGGTCTCTCAGGTGGGTGTCAGGAAGCAAGAAGCCAAGCTACCTGGGCCATCACCTGCTGCCTCCCAGGATGCACACCATTAGCAGGAAACCGGAGTCAGCAGTGGAGGTGTGACTGAAACCCAACATGCCAATACGGGATGTGGTGTCGTGGATACCATGTGAAATGCTCACCCGTTTTCTTTTAAAAAAATCTTTTAAAAATATTTTTGATGAACATGTAATACTTGTATAATTGTATTGGGTAATGCTATGATATTTGCAAACATATGCCTAGTATTCACTCATCAAACCAGACAACTAGCAACTACCCTTTCCATTTCTTTATCTTTTCATTACGTATGGAACCTACCAGCTCCTCTCTTCCAGTTCTTTACTGTCGACTCCAGTGCCGGATCATTGCACTGTGGAATGCCAGCAATCTTTGTTCTATCTGATTGTACATTGATGCCCATTATTCAACCTCCCTTTGTCCTTCCTACTCCTTCTCTTTCCAACCCCTCCTCATCACTATATTGGAAATGGGAATTGATTTATTTGTAAATCTAGAATGAGATAGAACATACAGTATTTCTTATTTTATATAGCATAATGATCTCTAGTTCCGTTCATTTTGCTGTAAATTTTGGGATTTCATTTATTTTTGTGGTTGCATGTTTCAGTATGAAATGTATGCTGCGTTTTCTTAATCTACTTTTCTACTTAAGCGTTACTTAGGTTGATTCCGTATTGTGGCTATTGTGTGTAGTGCTGCAATAAACTGGTGACTGAGTACAAGTATCTCTTTCATACGCTGATTTCATTTCATTCTTTTTTTTTTTCTTTTCGTTTCCTCCTGATATGTATCTGGAAGTGAAGTAGCTGGGTCAGGTGGCTGATCTGATTTTAGGTTTTCTTGGAATTTCTATACTATTATCTATAATGGCTGTACTCATTTGCATTTCTACCAGCAGTGATTAAGGGATTTCTTTTCTTCATATCAGCACCAGGATTTGTTACTTTTTGTCATTTTAATAACAGCCATTTAGACTGGAGTGACATAACACCTCATTGTGCTTTTTATTTGCATTTCCCTGATGGTTGGTGTTAATGAACATTTTTTTCATGTTTTGTTGGTCATTTCTGATCATTTGCCCATTTGTTAACTGGAATGGGTATTATTTTGTTAGAATTCTTTTACTTTTGTATTTTTTGATAAATAAAAAGAAAAATCTGTATTTCCCAAGTCTGTAGTTGTATGAATCCTAGTTACATGTCCATTTTTATGCTTTTGTCCTTACATGAGTGGGATGAATTTCCATTTTTTGTGTCTTTTTTTTTTCAATTCATTATTTATTTATTTATTTATTTTTAACTTTTATTTAATGAATATAAATTTCCAAAGTACGATTTATGGATTACAATGGCTTCCCCCGCATACCGTCCCTCCCACCCACAACCCTCCCCTTTCCCACTCCCTCTCCCCTTCCATTCACATCAAGATTCATTTTTGATTATCTTAATATACAGAAGATCAGCTTAGTATACATTAAGTAAGGATTTCAATAGTTTGCTCCCACACAGAAACATAAAGTGAAAAATAATAGATGATTTTTTTTAAATGATGATGAAATCAGATCAGACCTATTGTCATGTTTAATCCCAGTGAGAGTCAAGTTGGGAGTTGATAATTTCTTTTTTTTTCTTTTTTTTTTTTTTTTTTTACAGAGGATCAGTTTAGTATGCATTAAGTAAAGATTTCAACAGTTTGCACCCCCATAGAAACACAAAGTGAAATATATTGTTTGAGTACTCGTTATAGCATTAAATCTCAATGCACAGCACATTAAGGACAGAGATTCTACATGAGGAGTAAGTGCACAGTGACTCCTGTTGTTGACTTTACCAATTGACACTCCTGTCTATGGCATCAGTAATCTCCCTGTGCACCAGTCATGAGTTTCCAAGGCTATGGAAGCCCTCTGAGTTCTCCGATTCTTATCTTGTTTAGACAAGGTCATAGTCAAAGTGGAGGTTCTCTCCTCCCTTCAGAGAAAGGTACCTCCTTCTTTGAAGACCTGTTCTTTCCACTGGGATCTCACTGGCAGAGATCTTTTGCCAGAGTGTCTTGGCTTTCCATGCCTGAAATACTCTCATGGACTTTTCAGCCAGATCGGAATGCCTTTAGGGCTGATTCTGAGGCCAGAGTGCTATTTAGGACATCCGCCATTCTATGAGTCTGCTGAGTATCTCACTTCCCATGTTGGATCACTCTCTCCTTTATTTATTCTATCGGTTAGTGTTAGCAGGTACTAGACTTGTTTATGTGCTCCCTTTGACTCTTAGTCCTTTCATTATGATCAATTGTGAACTGAAATTGATCACTTGGACTAGTGAGATGGCATTGGTGCATGCCACCTTGATGGGATTGAATTGGAATCCCCTGGTATGTTTCTAACTCTACCATTTGGGGCAAGTCAGCTTGAGCATGTCCCAAATTATACATCTCTTCCCTCTCTTATTCCCACTCTTATGTTTAACAGGGATCACATTGCAGTTAATTTTCAACACTTAAGAATAACTGAGTATTAATTACAGAATTTTTTGTCCTTACATGAGTGGGATGAATTTCCATTTTTTGTGTCTTTAATTTCTTCATCAGTGTTTTCTGATTTTCATTGTAGAGGTCTTTAACATCCTTGGTTAATCTTTTTTGTCCCAAGGTTTTGTTTGGTTTGTTTTTATCTGTGGTGAATTTTGATTGCTCCCTATAATTTTTTCTCAGTGAATTTGTCCTTGATGTAAAAAATGACACTGATTTTTGTGTGTTTTGTATCCTACAACTTTACTGATTTTTCAGTTCTAATAATCTCTTGGGTAGAGTCGTTAGGCTTCTCTATTTGAAGAATAATGTAATCTGCAAACAGTGATAAATTGACTCTCCTTCCACATTCACATTTTTATGTCTTTTATTTCGTTCTCTTGCCTAGCAGCTCTGGCTGAAACTTCTAGTAGTATATTATATAAGAGTATTAAACATAGACACCCTTATCTGTTTCAAGATCTTAGTGGAAATATGTTCAGCTTTTTCTCATTCAAAATGATTTTGACTGTAGGTTTGTTATATACAGCCTTTATCATGTTGAAGTATTTTTCTTCCATAACTAATTTCTTTAAGTTTTTTTTTTTTTTTTTTTTTTTAAATCATGAATGGATGTTGGACTTTAACAGATGCCTTTATTGTGTCTGTTGAGATGAGCATATGATTTTAGTCCTATGCTGGGCTGATGTGTTTTGTTACATTTATTGTTTTGCATGTATTGAATGATCTCTGTTTCCCTGAGATAATTCTTACTGATTTGTAAGTGATCTTTCTGATGTGTTGTCAGAATCCATTTGCTAGTAGATTTTTAAAAATTTTTGCATCCATGTTCATCAAGGATATTGGTCTATGGTTTCCTCTTTGATTTATGTCCTTTCCAGTTTTAGAGTCAAGGTAATTCTGGCCTCATGGAATTAATTTAGAAGGCTTCCTGCCTTTCAATTTCCTGGAATTAATTGCTCCAGAAAAATTGATGCTAGTACTTCCTTAAAAGTTTCGGAGAATTTGATAGTGAAGCCTTCCGGTCCCAGGCTTTTCTTTGTTGGGAGACTTGACTACTAATTCAGACTCATTGACCTGTTCAGGTTTTTTGTATTTTCATCATATAAATTATAAATATCCCTAAATTTTTCCATCTGTTCTAGGTTTTCCCATTTTTTTGACATGTACTAATTGTTAGTACTTCCTAATGAACCTTTGTGGCATCATTTGTAATATTTCCTTGTTCTTCATTGACCTGATTCATGTCTTATTTTTAATTAGTATAGTTAAAGGTTTATCAGTTATATTTTTCCAAAGGTTACTATTTCATTGATATGATATTTTACATTAATTTTGGATTCCATTTCACTATTTTCTCCTCTGATAATTATTGTTTATTTTCTTTAAGTAATTGAGTTTGATTTGTTCCTATTATTCTAGTACTTTCAGATGGATTGTTCTTTATTTGATTTTCTTTTTTATGTAGACACTGATTGCTATAAATGTCCCTCTTAGTATTGTGTTTTCTAAATTCCCAAAGATTTGATATGCTGTGTTTACACACCTATGATTTGTAAGGAATTAAAAATTTTCCCATTTTGACTTTTGCAATAAGCCACTGTTCATTCAGGAACATGCTGAATGTTCACTCACCATATATTTTGTAGCTTCTGTAGAGTTTCTTTTGTTGTTTATTTCCACTGTGGTTCAATGTTTTTGTATTTGTTGAGATAGTTTTATGGCCTAATATGTGTTCTATGCTGGAGAAGCTGTGTGATGGACTGTGTGGAAATGTCTGGTAGGTCCATTTGATCTATAGTTTAACTGACATTTCTTTATTGAGGTTTTGTCTGAATGGCATGTACACTGAGGGTAGCATGTGTTGAATAATGAGTTGGAGTCAGTAATCAAGTTTTCCATCAAAGAAAAGCCCAGGACCAAATGGCTTCACTGTGGCATTCTACCAAACTTTTAAGGAAGAACTAACACCAATACGAAACTATTCTAAAAAACTGAAAAAGCCACAGAACCTTTCCAAATTCATTCTTTCAGGTCAACTTACCTTGATTCCAAAACCAGACAGGATACAATAAAAAATAAATTTAACTGGAGGCCAATATTCTTTTTTAACTTAAATATAGATTCTCAACAAAATAGTAACAAACCAAATCCAACAATATATTAGAAAGATCATCAAAGGAAATTTCATCACCTTTGGATAACCAAGAATGTGCAAGACCTCTGCAACAATAATTGGAAAACACTGATGGAAGAAAATGAAAATACCCATACAAAAATAGGAAGGTGTTTCATGTTCATGGATTGGAAGAATGTATATTATTAAAATGTCCAATACCCCAAAGCAATTTGCAGATTAAATGCAGTCCCCATCAAGATTCTTATGGCATTCTTCACAGAATTAGAAAAACAATCCTAAAATTTAAACAGCCAAAGTGTTCTTGGAAAAAAAGAATAAATATGGAAGCCTCACCATAGCAAATTATAAGACCTACTACAGTGCTATTGTAACCAAAACAGCATGGTACCACGATGAAAATAAGCATGCAGATCGATGGGAGAGAATAGAGTGCCACACAATAAATACACAATGGAATATTACTCATCCCTAGAAAGGAATAAAATTCTGATAGTTAGAATTCGAGATCATTTTGTTGAGTGAAATATGCCAGATACAAAAAGACAGCTTTGGGTACAACTTCTCTAACTATATTCAATAAGAGCATTGAGAGTGGAAATCCTCAACTGTTCCAGGTCTGAGTGAAAATGCTTTAATTTTTCCATCATTCAATATGATACTGGCTGTGGTGTGGTCACAGATAGTCTTTATTGTGTTCAGGCATGTTCCTTCTGTATTCAGTTTGTTTAATATTTTTATAATGTAAATGGAATTCGAATGTTTTCATATGATTTTTACAGCTATTCAGATGATCATATGATTTTTATCTTTGATTCTGTTGATGTGATTTATCTTATTTATTGATTTCCTTGTACTAAACCAACTGTCAATCACTAGGTTAAATCCCAGTCTATAATTACAGGCTTAAGGCACCCCAAACCATAATATTGAACAAGTAAACAAATATAAAGACAGCAGTTCCACAGAAGTATAAACAGAGGCTAAAAACAACAATCAAATCACAGAATGTCTGTTTTGTTCCTATACAGTTTTTTGTATTCTATATTAACTACTACATATCAGAGAAAAGATACAATATTTGTCTTTTGGGGATTGGCTCATGTCACTAAGCATGATTTCCAGTAGCATACATTTTGTTGCAAATGACAGGATTTCATTCTTTTTTATGGCTGAATAGCATTCCATAGTGTATATATACCACAATTTTTTATCCAGTCATCAGTTGATGGACATCTGGTGTGCTGTTTTCCAGCAAGGTTTGGAACTGCGAGTCGAAAGCTGGGCAAGGATTACTGTCAGAGCAATTGTCAAATTTTATTAGTTTTACAATGCCTTTTATGCTTGCACAGTCACAGCATGCTTCTTTTCTCAGGGGGTTAGTACTGGGAGAATAAGAGTAATTCAACGAAATATATTTTTCCTTAAAGGAGATAATATTCATGTTTCGTATAATCTAAAGGAACTATCTGTATTAAAAAGGTGACCAAAATATTTGCCTTCAAGGACAGATATAGCCTGCAGCTGCACAAAAAATGGAGGTCGCATTATCCGGCCAAGAAACATTCTCAGACTGCTACATGATGGGGGCTTTTGCCCCCATTCCCTGAAGTGTCCTTTAAGCTTCTCAGGTATTCGACCTCCTTGGTCTGCACAATCTGGGTTGATTCCATATCTTAGCTATTGTGAATTGATCTGCAATATATATGAAGGTACATGTAATTCTTTCATATGTTAATTTCATTTTGTTTGGGTAAATTCCCAGGAGTGGAATGGCAGGGTCATAGGGTAGATCTATTTTTAGCTTTCTGAGGAATCTCGTACTATTTTAGATAATCTTTATATCAATTTGCATTCTGACCAACTGTATATTAGGCTACCATTTTCCCACATCCTTGCCAGCATTTATTGTTTTTTTGATTTTTGGATAATAGCCATTCTAATTGACGTGAGGTGAAACCTCATTGTGGTTTTATGGTTTTTATTTGCATATCCCTAATGGCTAGTGATCCTGAACATTTTTTATGAACTTTTGCCATTTGTATTTCATCCTTTTTAAAATGCCTGTTCATGTCATTTGCCCATTTCTTGACTGGATGGTATGTTTTGTTGTTGTTGACTTTTTTGAGCTTTTTATATATCCTGCGTCATAATCCTGCATGGTTTGCAGATATTTTCTCCCTTTCTATCAGTTGCCTATTCAATTTGTTGAGCGTTTCCTTTGCAGTGCAGAAGCTTCTTAGCTTGATGTATTTTTCCTTTGAATGCCTGTGCTTCCAGGATCTTTTCCAAGAAGTATTTGCGTATGCCAGTGTCTTGCAAAGTTTCTCTGATGTTTTCCTCTAGTAATTTGATGATATTAGGTCATAGAGTTCAATCCCCCATCCATTTTGAGTTGATTTTTGGTGTCTTGTTTCATAATTCTGAATGCATAGATCCAATTTTCCCAACACCATTTGTTGAAGAGATCATCCTTTCTCCAGGGATTGATTTTAGCTTGTTTGTCAAAGATTAGTTGGTTGGAGCTGCATGGATTTATTTCTGGGATTTCTATTCTGTTCCATTGGTTTACATGTCTATTTTTGTACCAGTACCAGGCTGTTTTGATTATGACTGCCTTGTGTGTAGTGTGTTTTGTAATCTGCAATTGTGATGCCTTAGTCTTTGTTTATGTTTTTTAAGATTGCTTTAGCTATTCGAGGTCTCTTGTATTTCTATTCGAGGTTTCTTGAATTTTGCCACTGCTTTTTCTAGATCTGAATAGAATGTCCTTGGTATTTGAGATTGCATTGAATCTGTAAATTGCTTTGGGTAGTATCGACATTTTGATGATATTAATTCTTCCAAACCATGAACATGGAGGTTTTGTTCATTTTTTTGTATTGTCTCCTCTTTTTTTTCTTTATTGTTTTTTAATTTTCATTGTAGAGATATTAAAAATCCTTGGTTAAATTTATTTTAAATATTTAAATGTTTTGTAGCTATTGTGAATGGTACTGAACTTAGAAGTTCTTGCTCACGTATAGCATTGTTTGTGTATACAAATGCTACTTATTTTTGTGGGTTGATTTTTGTATCCTGCATCTTTACCAAACTCTTATGAGTTCCAGTGATGTCTTAGTGTAGATTTTTGGTCCAGATAGATAGATAGATAGAATCATGTCATCTGCAAGCATGGATAATTTGTCTTCCTGCTTTGCAATTTGTATTCTATCTTTATACTGAAAATATGTAGGTAGAACAAAGTCCGTTTACTTATAAATTAAATAAAAATGTACAAATATGTCATAAACCAGCTACCTGAACTGTTTTAAAAAAATCTTTACTTTCTATAACAAGTTCACACACTCTGATATACTTTTTCTCTTAATTAAAAAGAAATTTGGCTGCTAAAAGAAAAAATTTTGCATTATATTATGGGCCTTCCATCCTATAGAGGTTTGTACACTATTTCTTGTAATGCTGGCTTGCTGGCAATGAATTCTTTTAGTTTATAATTTTTAAAATACCTTTATTTTCGGCCGGCACCGCTAGGCTAATCCTCCAGCTTGCGGCACCGGCACTCCGGGTTCTAGTCCCGGTCAGGGCACCGGATTCTGTCCCGGTTGCCCCTCTTCCAGGCCAGCTCTCTGCTGTGGCCAGGGAGTGCAGTGGAGGATGGCCCAAGTGCTTGGGCCCTGCACCCCATGGGAGACCAGGAGAAGCACCTGACTCCTGCCATCGGATCAGCGTGGTGCGCCAGCCGTTGCGGCCATTGGAGGGTGAACCAATGGCAAAAGGAAGACCTTTCTCTCTGTCTCTCTCTCTCACTGTCCACTCTGCCTGTAAAAAAAAAAAAAAAAAAAAAAAAGTTAAAAAAATACCTTTATTTTAATTTCAGTTTTGAAGGGTGTTTTTACTGAATGAACTTAGTGGTCCTGGAATGTAGTTTCTTGCTTGTTTAAGTTTCAGTATTTCCAATGTGTTGGTTTCCTGTTTTCTCATCTTTTTGGTTTTTTCTTTGATATATGGTTGCTTCCTGGCTGCTTTTAATATGTTCTCTTTCTTTGGTTTTCAACAAATCTGACTGTGGAATGCTTGGGTGTGGACTTTGAAGAAGTTCTCTTTTGCTGGGCTGGCTGAGCTTCCGGAATCTGTAAGTTTATGTCTTTCACCAAAATTAGGAAATACCTACCTATTATCTTTCAAATGTGTTTCTACCTCACATTTTTTCTTTTTTTCTGAGGCTTTTTAAATTCTTTTTCTCTTTGTGCTTCAAATTGTGTAATTATACTGACCTTTCTTGAAGTTCTCTGTCTTTTATTTCAATCTAATAAATTTTTAAAAGATCTTTGTGCTATTTTTTTATTTCTGATGTTTTCATTCGGTTATTATTTACAGCTTTTATTATTCCCTTGAGATGTTCCGTCTTTTCATTGGTTACCATCTTTTACTTCTAGTCTTTGATCATAGTCATAATAGCTGATTTAGAATTCTTGTCTGATGATTCCAGCATCTGCAGTAACACACGTTGGTTGCCATTGATTGTGTTTTCTCTGCAGTGTGTTTTGTTTCTTAATTTGTTGAAAGCTTTTAGTTTGTATATTGGATGTTGCGAATGATGTATATAGAGAATGGATTCTGTTAGACTCCTTGGATGAGTTTTGTTATTTATTTATTTTTTAGATCTGTTTTTGAAGTCAGTTGTCTTGGCTGTCCTCCAACTTCTGTCCCGTTTCCCATGTGGTAGGTGTTAGCTGAAGTTTCTGGCCAGTTCTTTTAGCCTTAGTAGCGCTGGTTGGAGTCTGTACTGGGCTTTGAGTTTAGTAAGAGGTTTAAAGTTTATCCCTAGAATTTAGAAATGGCCTTCTCTTATTATATTCTTTCCCTCACTTTCCAAGTGCTGTGATCTCCCTGGGAGATCTTTCCTGATTCTTCAAGAGTGTAAAGTTATAATTTCTGTTACATTTTAGCTGCTCTGTACGGCAAGGTTTGAAGCCCTCCCTCAGCTTAAAACCTGTAAAAATTAGTATGTTATTCAGTGTTATTCACCTTTCCCTCAGAATCAGCCTGCTTTTGTTCACTTTCCAGTGTATTCTTTTTTGTTTTTATTATTTTGTCCAGAATTTAAGATTGCTATCCATGACAGGGTTGGTCCTGTGGGAATGACCTGGCCATGTCTTGAATCAGAGTTCTGGGTCAGCCTGTGATCTTTGCAGTCCCTTACGTCTCAGGACTTTTCCTGTATTTCTGCTGTAATATGTTTATATTGTTGGACTTTATGCTTCTAGAGAGATTGGTGCACTGACCTAGTTCTTTAGAATCAGTTCTTCTGCTGTCCTAGTTTATGACTTGTCTAATTAAAGTCATGCCTGTATTTGAGAAGTGGAAAATTTCCAGGGGAAAGTAAGCAGCTGGTATTGACACTTAAAAGAGTTTTATGAAACGAAAGTAAGCAAAGGGCCAGTTAGGCTGAACTTTAGGAAAAAGTATCTAATGGTGAGATTTGTGAGACTAAACAATCTGGCAAGAGGACTTTCTCTGACCTATTTCAAACTGAATTGGAAAAGTCAGCGGAAAAACAAGTAATAATCCCAGGTCATGTATTGGCAGATAGATGGTTTGTGTGATCCCATAGTTACCTTTCCCTGGGGCTGTTTGACTTTGTGGTCATTATTAGGAAAGTCCTTTAGGTCTCACATTATTAAAATGAGTGTCTCCATTGGAGAAAATGGGTTTCTCCAAAAAATCTTCTCATTCGCGGTAAAAGTTCTTGTGGAAGGGAAGACATCACCACACTTCGTCTCCCCGTGACCTTCATGAAATTCAACGATAGCAGCAGCTTGAACCCTGTTGTTAATCATTGTCTTCCCAGTGTCCAGCACAGTGCGTGTCCAGCACATGGCATATTTAATAAGGATTAGTATCCCTTCTGTTTTTACTGTCCTTTATTAAAAAGCATAATTCTAGAAGGTGACAGTTAGGGTTGATGTTTTACACTATTTCTCTTATTCCTATGTTTCCGTTATTCTAAGTCTGCAAACCTGAATTTAAGATAATTGTTTTTCTATATAATTTTGACCATAGGAAAAATCTAAAGGGCTTAATTATATCATGACTATGAAATACACAGCAAGAAAACAGAGTATCAAATACATGTGCTGGAAGACAGGATATTAAACACAGGGTCCATTGTATTGAATTTTAGCCAAATAGTCCTGATACTGAATTTTAGCTACAAATTATACTTGGTATCCTTTGACAGCTTTCTTAAGATTTATTAACCTCACTTTCATCATTTGCAAAAAGCATAGAGAGAATCAACATAAATATCCATCTACAGATAAAACTAAAAGAAAAGGTGGTACACACATACACGATGGAGTAGTATTCACTCTTTAAAACGAAGGAAATCCTGTTATCTATGACAGCGTGGATGAACCTGGAATACGTTATGTTAGGTGAAATAGGCCAGGCACTGAAAGACAAAATCAGCATGGTCTCTTTTATATGTGAAATCTAAAAATGTCCAACTCATAGAAACAGAGCATAGAGTGGTGGTTACCAAGTGCAGGGTGGGGAGGGGTGTGTAGAGATGTTGGTCACCAGATACAACATTTCAATTAGAAAAAGTTCAAGAGATCTATTATATAACATGGTGACCAGAGTTAATAATATGTATTGATTCCTGTAAATCACAAAAAAAGTCTATTTTAAGTATTCTTAAAAAATGATTAGGATATCAGGCAATGTGTATGTAAATTTACTTCTTTTAGCTAGTTCACAATGTATACAAAAATTTTGCACAAGTAACCATATTTAATTTTGGCAATAAAATTAAGATAAAAGGTATAATTATTACCTATATAATATGGTAAATAGGAGTTTGGAGTGAGTTTGTAAGACAGTTTAGCATTGTACTAGATGCACAATATATGCTCAATATAACTGCTGTTATGGTGGTTTTTCTGTTCATCTTAGTCCTTTTTTTAAAGCAATTTATTTATTTTTAAATATGTATTTATTTGTTTAAAATGCAGAGTTGAAGAGAGAGAGAGAGAGATCTTTGATCTTCTGGTTCACTCTCTAAATGGCTGCAATAGCCATGGCTGGTTCAGAGTGAAGTCAGGAACCAGGAGTGTCGTACGGGTCTCCCACGTGGGTATGGGGGCCCCGAGGACTAGGGCCATCTTCCACAGCTTCCTCAGGTACATCAGCAGATAGCTGGATTGAAAGTAGACAGCCGGGACTCTACAGGCCCCCGTATGGGATGTGGTTGCCGCAGGCAGTGGTTCAAGCCACTGCACCATAGATTGAGGCCCCCATCTTAGCTTGTTTGTAGTTTCTTCCTTTTTACTTTTAAGATAATTTTACATTTTACGATGAGGCTAATAACTTGCTTTGACCTTGAACCTTTCTTGTTTAGCTTTTGAGCCTGAATTAAATTGTTTGTGAAAGGGGGAGTTGGATTAACACAGATTTCCTCCCTGTTACCACCTGGGGCTCTGGCAGGAGCTTCAGGGAGCACTGTTCCAGCACTCCGCTCCAGAGGGAGACCCTGCAGTGGTGAGTCTGTGACTTGGATTTGAAGTCTAAGAAATACTTACTAGATGTCCTCTTTCTGTAATGCATGTGCGAGATGCTTGCCTTCAGTTCAGCTTTTCCTGTCACGATTTACTTAGTACATGTCCTGTAATGATAATAATAAGGTTCTAACAAATATATAAGAAAATAATAGAAAGATTGTTCTCAAATGTGCTCCAGATGAAAAGATACTCTTTTGTAGCAGAGTGGTTAACAAGTTGTAAGAACTTAAACATCGACAAGTAAAAAAGAATTTACATATTATTTTTCTACGATTGTACAATTAACAGTACTAAGACCTTTATTTTTAAGTCAGAATATAGAAATAGTCTTGCTTTAATGATTAGATCATATCATTGACCTGTTTAGATATTAACTCAACAGTTTATTTCTCAACAGTTTCACTTCTTAGTAGCTTCTTTAGCTCTGCATGTATTTGAATAAATCCATTTCTGTTTCTTTTTAATGGATCTTGAAATGTGAGAGAAATCTCATCTATACATGGTATTTTGCTATTCACAGAGCGTTTTTTTTCTATTAGATTTTGTAAGCATTCTTCAAATGGCTTAATTCAAATTGAGTGTGTAACATTGTTACCTTAATTCTAATGTTCCATACTTTTACATTTTTTGAGCTATAGGAAATATGCATCATGAGTATGACATTACATAGTATACTCTGTTATAGGTTCTACTTACTGGTTGTATAGTGATTAAAGTCAGCTTTCATTCATTCAATCTGACGCAAACTCCAAATATTTCTAGCATTCTGAATTATAATTATTGCTCTCTTTTTCATCTTTTGAAACTATGCTCAAGGGAGCTGCATTTTTTAGGGCTGAATATTTTGAAATATTTAGACCCAGTTCAAAGTAATATTTCATCAAAGAGATGGTGTTGTGAGAACTGGTTTATAAATTCACTGATATTTAAACCCACTAAACTGCTGTCTCATAGGTTTTAAGTGTTCTATATGGTAACGTGTTCCTAGGATTTTGAGTAGTGAGAGCACAGCATATTATTTTTTCCCAATAAAATACCAGTTTGTTTGGTATACTGTGTTTTAAATGAGCTGCAAAACCAAAATGGACCACCCACAGAGAGCCAGCCAGGGATTATGAGCCTTGACTGGCTAAACTACTGCCACCTAAACAAATATCTTTGTGAACGCTGTGAGCTAAGTAAGTGACTGCTTAGAAAGGAGTCTTTCCAAGTGCTTGAGCTGCTAAGACTCTATATTAAAAAATAATAGTAAATCAGAAGGATATTTATTGATAGAAATTTAAAATCTGATAAGTAAATTGAGCCTTCTAATTGTGGTTTAGTTCCTTTCTTTAATTTTGGTATGGCAGGCTTCTTATAACCACTTTAAGCAACGTGTAAATAACTGCTTGTACAATATAGTCATTTTTCATCAAATACTGTTTTTTTTTTTTTTTTCTGTTGCCTGTCTCTGTGTTTAGCCATTTGAGTGGGATTCAGGGAATTAGTTTGAAAAGCAGTTGGCATTCTTGTCAGTTTTATTGGATGTCACTGAATTATGCACATTCATATCAGTGTATTCCAGTGACCTAAGCGTATTACTTTTTTTGGGGGAAGCTTCTTGGTGTTTAGAGCTTCCCAAGCATGATTCATTGGGTTGTGCTTGATTGGCAGATAGAAGTGTGTGGTGTGATGATACGTTGTTGGAGTAGTAGGGTCACTTGAAGTTCAGAGTGTTTCCCTGGTAACTTAACTAACTGCTCAATTAGAAAAAAATAATGTCTACTGAACGATGCTGTGATGCTGTCAGTGGGCACAGAAATGTAGGTGTGCCGAGCTGCCCTGCGCTGCACATGTATTAACCACTGTGTAACACTTGCGAATGGTTCAGCATAAATGCATGCAAGTCCTTGTGTCGATGGAACATGAACAAAGAAACAGATTAAGGGACTTTTGTGCCATGAGATTTATTCCTTAAACACACCCTGAACTTTGGGACATTTATTGTGAGCTCTCTCACATAGCTATAACCCAGTTAAAGAGTTTCTTGGATTTACTGTGACTGGAATTGTTGCTTGCACAATAAAGATAAATGTAATTATTCTGGAAAATATATGTAATTCATAGTCTCTTGGTCATGAGGATTTTATAAAATAATCATGAGAAATAGAGCTTTTAGGCTTTGTGTAATATAACGAGTTTCAAAATAAGATTTATTTCAGGCTGGCGCCGCGGCTCACTAGGCTAATCCTCCGCCTGCGGCGCCGGCATCCCAGGTTCTAGTCCTGGTTGGGGCACTGAATTCTGTCCCGGGTACTCCTCTTCCAGGCCAGCTCTCTGCTGTGGCCCGGGAAGGCAGTGGAGGATGGCCCAAGTGCTTGGGCCCTGCACCCAAATGGGAGACCAGGAGAAGCACCTGGCTCCTGGCTTCGGATTGGCGCAGCGCCAGCCTTAGCAGCCATTTGAGGGGGCGAGCCAACAGAAGGATGACCTTTCTCTCTGTCTCTCTCTCTCTCACTGTCTAACTCTGCCTGTCAAAGAAAAAGAGATCTATTTTAAATAAAAATTCTTTATATATAAATAAACATCTATCACTTTTTATGTAGGTTGTTTGCCCATGGTGCTGAAGATACACTGACAGATTAAGTGAAAATGAGCTACTGTGCATGATAGTTGAGTATGTTAAATTAGACTGGAGGGCTAATTTTAAAGTCAGTTCCTAAAGTGAAAGTTGAGGTAATCAAAGTTATTCATGAAAATACTTTAAATTGCCACTCAATGTAGTATGTGTGGTACTATCTACCAATAAATCTTTAATTTAAGTGCTAAGCTGTACCAAAAATATTAGGCCAAACACTTTGGGCCAGGGATTGGCTTTCCTTGGGGAAGAAGAGGAAAGGAAATTAAGAGGAAACTGCTGTGGTCCCCCTCTGCCCCAGGACTGCTGCCTTATGTGTTTTTGTTTGTTTGTTTGTTTGTTTTTCCCAATTGCTATTGTTAAAGGTGAGAAATCTGTGGATGGAGGAAGGGTAGGTAGCCTTTTCAACTGTTGCTGGTGGTGAAGTCATCCAACATCCAGAGGCAGGACAGTGAGACTCACCCCAAATTGCATATTTTCAACAAATATTACCTCGAAATGGATTGCAGGATTAAATGGTAAAGCGAACTTTTTAGAGAAAAAAACGATCTCTAGACTAGTTTCAGAATGTAGGACTTTGTGTCAAGCTCTTAGACCTGACCCCAAAGCAGGACCTGTGAAAGGAAAAGTTGAAAAAATGGATTTCAGTGGACTTTAAAACCTCTGCTCTGTGAAGAGGGTGAAATGACAAACTGCAGACTGGAGAAAGTATTTCAAAACCACACATCCAACAAAGAACTAGTATCTAGAATGTGTGAAGAACTCTCAAAACACAACAGTTAAAGAAAATAGTAAAAACCCCCAATGATTTAGTTGGAGAATGGGTACAGAGACATGAACAAACATTTCACCGAAAAGGATGTGTAGCTTGTCAGTAAGCACATGAAGGAATTTCAGCTTCAGTAGCCACTAGGGAAATGCAGAGTAAAACCATGGCGAATCATTGCTACAAACTTGTAAGGGGATTATAAAAACTTAAAGGAAAAATGGGTGAAATATAATTTTATATTGATACAAAACGTTGAGAGCCATGAATAGTTTTTTTTAAATAAAAAATCTTGCCCTAGTTGGGGTGCCAGATCTGTCCCTGTTGCTCCTCTTCCAGTCCAGCTCTCTGCTGTGGCCCGGGAGTGCAGTGGAGGATGGCCCAAGTGCTTGGGCCCTGCACCCACATGGGAGACCAGGAGGAAACACCTGGCTCCTGGCTTCAGATCGGCACAGCGCTGGCCATAGTGGCCATTTGGGGGGTGAACCAACAGAAGGAAGATCTTTCTCTCTGTCTCTCTCTCTCTCACTGTTTAACTCTGCCTGTCAAAAAAAAAAAAAAAAAAAAAAAAAAAACCACCAAAAAACAAAAATAATATTTTCATGAAATGTTTGAAGAAGTCTTGTACCTCTAAGAAGGGCTATAATGAGAAATAATGGCAATAACAGCAAATGCTAGTGTGACTGGAGTAACTGGCACACCTCATTGCTGCTGGGGTGTGAATTTTCACCACCACTCTTGAGAACAGTTCTCCAGCTTTTTATAAAACTATGCATTTAGCATCATCCTTGTGGGCATTTACTCAGAGAGATTAAAATTTACATTCCCACGTAATCCATACAATAATATTCATAGCAGCTTTATTCTCAGAAGTCAGACCTGGAAACAACTGAGAGGACTTGGCCATTCAACAGATGAGTTGTTGAACTAACTGTGGTACTTCCATGGATGGAATGCTAATCAACAATAAAAATGGATGAAATATTCATTGTTATGCAAGAACTTGTGTGCTCTGTGACTCCATTTATCTAACAAAATTGGTTAAATGAAAAAATACACAGAAAGCAATCAGATGAATAGTTAATAGGGGTCAGGGACTGGGCAATAGGGTGGGTTTTTGTGCTGATAGAATATGCTTCTGATTGTAGTGATTGGTACAGGAACCTGTATGTATTAAAATTATATAGAGCTTCACACACAGACATAAATATACATGTGAACTAGGGAAATAAAAAGATGGATAGATGGCATCAATGTCAGTTTCCTGATAGTGATACTATATTGTAGATGTACAAGTTGTTCTGTGGAAAACTAAGTGTATACACAACCTCTCTGTTTCATCCACAGCTACATTTTATATTCCTACAGTATTATGCAACCTCTTTATATTACAACTACAATCTACAGTTACTTCAGAATTAGATATTTGGTGGTATAGCTCAGGGGTAGAGCATTTGACTACAGAATTAGACATTTAACAAGACAACCTTTGGAAAGCATATTAAACTTTCTGAAAATCCTATTAAGTTAACATATTTTTGAAAAGAATGTATCTGAGATTCTCTCCCAATTTTATCCATATCTATATCTGAATATTTGTATGCATTAAATTTGAATTCCAGAAGATAATTTCTTAATCACTTAAATTTTAAAAATATATTTAATTTTTATAAGTATGACTATATTTTTTTTAAAAAAAAAGGTCTATTGGGGGCTGGCGCTGTGGCACACTGGGTTAATCCTCTGCCTGATGTGCCAGCATCCCATGTGAGCGCTGGTTCTGGTCCCAGTTGCTCCTCTTCTGGTCTAGCTCTCTGCTGTGGCTTGGGATAACAGTGCAGGATGGCCCAGGTGCTTGGGCCCCTGGACCCGCATGGGAGACCAGGAAGAGACTCCTGGCTCCTGGCTTCAGATCTGCGCAGCTCCGGCCATTTTGGCCATTTGGAGAGTGAACCAGCGGAGGGAAGACCTTTGTCTCTGTTGCTCTCTCACTGTCTGTAACTCTACCTGTCAAATAAACATTAACAACAACAACAAAAGTTTATCAGTTTATTTGAAAGAGATACAAAGAGAGAGGAGAGGCAGAGAGAGAGAGTGGTCTTCCATCCACTGGTTCACTCCCAAATTGGCTGCACCAGCTGGAGCTGTGCCGATCCAAAGCCACAAGCCAGAAGCTTCTTCTGGTTCTCCCACACTGGTGCAAGGACCCAGGAACTTGGGCCATCTTCTACTGCTTTCCCAGGCCATAGCAGAGAGCTGGATTGGAAGTGGAGCAGCTAGGACTTGAACCAGCACCCATATCATATGGCAACACTGCAGGCGTTGGCTTTATCCATTATGCTACAGCATTGGCCCTGACTATATTGTTTTAATGTGAAAAATCAGAATTCATTATTAAGTTTTTATTACAGACAGTCAAATTAGCATTTTCAATGCTTTATAATTTGGTAACAGCTAATTTAATACAGTAGCTATCAGTAAGTATGAATTACTTCAGTTTTTTAAAAAAATTAAGGCACATAGATTTCATGTATTTCCTATATACAGAGTTTGGAATATAGTGGTACTTCACATCCTATCCTCCCTCTCCCTCCCACCCCCGCCATGCTTCTTTCTCCTCCCTCTCCTATTCTCACTCTTAATTTTTAGGAAGATCAGTTTTCAGTTTACTTTGTACTCATTAAACGTACACTAAGTAACGAGTTGAACAAATAGTGTATAGAAAAAGCACTGCTCCTCAACAGTATAGACAAGGGCTGTAAGCAATCATTGAATCTCACATCGTCAGTTTCACTCTAATACGTTAGATTTTAGGTGCACTATCAGTTACCACTGATCAGGAGAAATATGTAGTATCTGTGTTTTGCAGACTGGACTATTTCACATTATATTTATATTTATATTTATATAATGGACTCAAGTGGCATTCATTTTGTTGCAAATGACAGGATTTCACTTTTTGTATTGCTGAGTAGTATTCCATAGTGTATATATACCATAATTTCTTAATCCAGTTGACATTCGATGGACGTCAGGACTGATTCCATATCTTAGCTATTGTAATTTGAGCCACAATAAGTATGGGGGTACAGATATCTCTTTCAGATGCTGATTTCAGTTTATTTGGGTAAATTCCCAGGAATCGGATTGCTGAGTCATAGAGTAGATTTGTTTTCAGCTTTCTGAGGTATCTCCATACTGTCTTCCACAGTTGCTGCACCAGTTTGCATTCCCACCAAGAGTGGGTTAGGGTACCTTTTCACCCATGTCCCTGCCAGCATCTGTTGTTTGTTGATTTCTGTATGAAAGCCATTGTGAATGAGGTGAGGTGAAACCTCCTTGTGGTTTGGATTTGAGTTTCCCTGATGGCTAGTGATCCTGAGCATTTTTTCACATTAGCAGCGAACTACAACAGAACTGGAGCAGCCGGATCTTGAACTGGTACCCGTATGTGATGCCCTAAAGCTTTTTAGTAAAGTCTGTTTTATTGTTTGAATGATTTGAGCAGGTTATATTCAAGAAAACTCATGTTATTTTGAGGAGTCGACTATAAGAATGAAAGAGAAAGGTATTCTGGCAGGATTAGTGAAATATTCCTAGGGAAAGTTATGCATAATGCCAGTTTTTTTTTGTTGTATATTGTGAAATCAATTATTACTATATTACAGAATTATATAACTATGAATTTGAGACGGTGGCATCTGAAACAAATTAACAAAAAATAATTACCATTGTACTTTTGCTTGTAACAATTTATATGAATATTTTTGTAATAAACATATATCCCTAGTTACTGTATATCTTTATATTATACAATTATGATTATATTTGATAATTTGTATCATGATAATACTGAAAATTCATAATTTAGTTACATAATTATACAAATTGTTTGATAGAAAATAATTTATTGAGGTAGAAAGTCTTTATAGCATAAAGGATCTTCTGCCGAAGTTCTCATTTACCAAGTAAAAAAACAAAGTTCACCAATTTAATTATCTCAAAATAGCTTTTTTCTGTACAGCCCACTGTGTTATGCACAAAACAATTATGGAGAAATAAAACTTCCTTTTTGCATTTCAAAAGAAACCAAAAATGGTTGTGCTAACAAAAAACTTTTTAGAAACAACACATAAAATGTAAGAAGCTTATAAATCAGGCTAATTGAACCTCATTATAGGAAAGTACCAGTTTTTAAATAGAACATGATCTGTTTTTTGAAATATAGTATTTCATGAACATAAAATTATTAACATACTTCCAGTGATATAATCAAAAGTCATATCTGAGAAATGCCACATCAAATTAGTTTTTTTTTTTTTTTGAGAGTTTAATCCTTGTATTGAAGCTTAAGGTTTCACTGGACTTTTGGCCCCAAATGAAAAAAACTAGACATAAAAAAAAGCATTAGCAGTGAGAGGTGACAACTGTCCCCTGCGGACCAAAGCTGAGTAGAGCCTGGCAGGTAATGAGGGGTCCAGGATGCCCAGAGAGCAAACTGTGCGAGCTCCCTGAGCCGTGACTGCCCCAGGCAGCGAGAGGTAACTCACAAGGACTTGTGGGTGGGTATCGGACAAGGCAATCCACTGGTCCCATGGGCAAATCTCTCTCGTGCCTGATCAACTCCACTTTGGCCAAACTGGGCTCATCCAATAGGACAGTCTGGGGGAAGGAACACGCGTGCTAATGCTGACACAGTGAGCGCTTACCACTGGCCTCAGGGCATAGACGGGAAAGCCAGAGGCAGAGGCCAGCAGGCCACACTAACTCCACGGCAATGACTGTTGCACCTGGTGCCAGGCTGTGCCATTAACTGCTCAGGGCTGTCAGGACTTCCAAACTCATTCTCTCCTACGTCAGGTCCCCCATCTGTGTGGCCTCAACCTAGGACCCCACTATTTGGTGGTTGTGACATAAGACTCCCCCTCTGAGGGCTGTGTCAAGCAAAGGAGAATCTTTTTCTAGGAGGGGCAGGAAAAGAAGAGAGGCCCACATGCTTCTCCTACTCTAGGGAGCTGGGAGAGGCCCCTGGCGCACTCCACACTACAGGTGGGCTGGGTCATAGCATCCGAGAGGCTGTCATGGTAACTAAGTCCTCAAAGCTGAGCTGAATGTTGCCCTGTACGGTGGTGTCCTTCTCCCGGAAGGCACCTGCTGCTGAGTGCACACCTGGATAAAACGGTCGAGCTGCATGGCGGGACTGGCAGAACGCAGGCAGTAGTGGGAGACCAGAAGCTGGGTGAACTGGGGGCTCAGGTTGTAGCCCCTCTGGGACAGAGCTTGCTGCAGCTCCGTGTAGCTGATGGAGCCCGAGTGGTTCCGGTCATACTGCTGGAAGAGGTTCTTCCACTGCTGGATGAACTTCCGCAGGGCTGAGAACCCGTAGACATCGATGCGGCCTGACTTGGTCTTGTCAAACGTGTTTATCATCATGAGGCACATCTCATCATTGAACGGAGACCAGCTGGAGTTGACCAGAGCCTGCTGTAGCTCCTTGATGGAAATGAAACCACTGGGATCAGAGTCCACCGACTAGAACCAGGAGTAGGCCTCAGGCTGTACACCAGGAGGGGCGCCGCCCTGTCCATAAGGCCCGGGCTGCTGGGCACCATAGGCACTTGGAGGTGGTGGATAGTAGGGACTTCCTGGGGCTGCACCACCATATGGTCCCCCTGGAGTTCCAGGAATTTGTTAGGTGTGTGTATTTTAACAGGAAAAATATTCTCCAAAGAAATTGTGCTATTTTACATTCAGCAAAGAATCACCATTTCAAGTGCCCCTCATTCTCACTAATGATTGGGGTTGACAGTCTTAAATCTTAGTCATTCTAGCATAACCTGTCCTGCAAATTCCAGTTGTTTCTGCATCCTAGAGCTGCAGTTTTTGCCTTATCAGCTTAGTGAGACTGAATTGTACGTTCCCCCGTTGTGGCAGCTGGTGTCCCCAGTCAGAAATCTGGACAAATTGAATTTATGCATTTGTCCTTTCACAGGACCAAGGTCATGTTCTGCCTGTTTGATTTCTGGAGTGTCATTTCACATGTCCTTTCCAGACTCATAGTGTTACGGTAGGAACAGAAGCCTAGTACTAGTTGTCTGTTAGGATCGGAATGGAAATCCTCAGCTTTCATCCACCTTTTGATATAACTGTGTACATTGAACTTGTTTTCTTTACTATATTCTTGAAAATGCTTTTTCTGTTCTTTTGTTAACACGTTCTTTAAAAATTTAATGTGTGATAAATTTATTTATGGTTTTATGCACATGCATTTGGTAACTATAGTTTGTAGCTGAGGAAATGTTGCTTCTTATAATTCACATTTAGTTATTTCAGTTAGATTTGGGAGTCATGAGTGAAATAAAATGGTGAATGATTACACAAATAATTTTTCTGCTGTTATGTTGATGTTCTTTTTAAATGTTAGAAGTAGAAATGTACCATGTTAGAGCTGTAAAGGAAATTTCGAATGGATGTTATGAATCCTGAAACCCACAGTGAAAGGGAGACAGAAAGTCGAACAAAATAAAATTTGTCGGATTGGCAGAAACCCGAGTGATTGGATTGTGATCATCTTAATTTCAGTAGTTTTTAAATGTCAAAGACTATGCTTATTTGGTCACTTTCCCTCACATTTTCTACTCAGTTCCCTCAGAAAAGAATAAACTGGAGGGATGGCCTATTAGCCAGCATGAATGCAAAATTTATTCAAAATGGCTTATGTTGCTTTAAGTAGCTCACATGGGGCTTTCTGTTAACAAGACAAAAACATTAGAATTTCTCAAGGTCAACAAAATAGTAGAGGGCAACTAAGAGATATCTGTACAGTTTTGGAAGGTGAAAGGCAATAACCCAGTACATGATCCAGTAAGAGGGTGTGCCTGCTTTCAGTGCAGGTCCCTACAGAAGCAAACCGACTTACACACAGGAAGCATCAGGGATTGGAGGAACGCATCAACTAAAGGTCGGGTGCACACCAGGACTGCAACCCTCACAATCTGCTTACGACTCATCAGGGACCCCAAACCGATGTGCACATAAATCTCTCCTTACTCTCAGAGTTCACAGGCCAAAGGCAGCGGAAGGGAGGCTAAGGGATAGGGAGGAGGACATGAGGATTAAATCAGAGTCACATCATTAAAAGTAGGCACCAACTCCTTTTCCTTGGTTCACTGCAAGAATTAGAAGTAACCATTCCTGCCGGCGCCGCAGCTCATTAGGCTAATCCTCCACCTTGTGGTGCCGGCACACCGGGTTCTAGTCCTGGTTGGGGCGCCGAATTCTGTCCCGAGTACTCCTCTTCCAGGCCAGCTCTCTGCTGTGGCCCAGGAAGGCAGTAGAGGATGGCCCAAGTGCTTGGGCCCTGCACCCCATGGGAGACCAGGAGAAGTACCTGGCTCCTGGCTTTGGATCAGTGCAGTGCGCCGGCCGCAGTGGACATTCTGGGGTGAACCAACGGAAGGAAGACCTTTCTCTCTGTCTCTCTCACTGTCCACTCTGCCTGTCAAAAAAAAAGTAACCATTCCTTAAAACCCAAGTACAAGAATGAGTTGGTCAGCGAAAGCCCTTGCAGATAAGTGCCAGGGGCACTTATCTCAGATGTGTGTCTGCCTTGCAGTGTCCTCTGGGGCCTCCCTCTCAGGGTTTATAAGCAGTGGTTTACAGCTGTCCCTTAGTTACGAGTGGCTGGCCAAGGACTTCAGGGCATGTGGGGAAATCCTGTAATGTAAATGCAGTGATCAGATCAAATAAAAATACAACATAGCTTTGCCTGATGGAGACCCCGAGGGGACAGAGTAACTTTGTAGTGACTTATAATTAATGTTTTCAGATGAGTGAGTTTACATCAGGAAGCCAAAACAGAGCATACCTTATTAAAACAGCTGACAGAGAGAGGAAAGAGCTCATGGAAATTTAAGTAAGTTTTTAAAATACTAGAATGGTAAAAGTTGACGAAAGGGACTCCCAGGAAATAATATTAAAAGAAAAGCAGGACAGTGAGAGAGGAAAAATAAGGACATTTGGTGATCAATCCGGGATGTTCATTCTCTATTAAGAGTTCCAGGAAGAAAAATAGTGAAATTGGAAGAGGAAAAAAGGAACATGAGAGAAGAAAGTAATTATTTAAGACAAAAAATAATAATATGTAAATGAATTTTTTAAAAAATTTTATGGTATTACCTAAAATGCCCATTCTTACTTTGAAATTTGTGCTTTTTCCTATCACATTTAGGTGGATAGTACATTATCAAATTCAGTTTAGAAGTGCTTTCAAGTCTAGATTTGACTTCTCTCTCATAATGTCATTACATAAAGAAACACTCCCTAAATCTGAATGCTTCTGCGAGAGTTAATCTCTTCTGTGCAATTTGAGAAAATATGATGACATTCAGTGACTTTAATTCTGTAGAATGATGGGTTTTCTATCAACAAAGGTCTAGGACATCCTCTTCTATAATTAATGGTTTGTGCTGCAAGGAAGAACTTTACAGCGATGAGTTAGATGATCAAATAGCTATTTTTCCATTTAAAAATAAGTCTTATTTTCTTTTTAATAAATTAAGAAAAACAACTCCTCTCCAGCTGATAGTTTCTGAGAGAGATTAGATCTCTTTATTGATTGTGACAGTCCTTGTTTATATTCCAATGCCAATATTAAGGATTTTCATTGATAATTAATATAAGATCATTGTCAACCTGTGAAAAAATATTTTCAAAATAAACCAATGGAATTCACCTAATATATAGTATGTAAATAATAGTTATTATATAGAAAGATGATAGTAATATCAACTGCTATTAAATCAGCATTATTTTGAAAAACAAAGATAGCAAATGAGGAGGAAGTGATTTTATGAATAGACAAACATAATATGATGTTTCGCTTTTATGATTTGTAATAAGTTTTTTTAAAAATATTTATCCTATTTATTTGAAAGACAGAGTTACAGAGAGAGGCAGAGAGAGGGTCTTCCATCCGCTGGTTCATTCCCCAGAATATTGCAACAGCTGGAGCTGAGCCGATCCAAAGCCAGGAGCCAGGAGCTTCTTCCTGGTCTCCCACACGGGGGCAGGGGCCAAGGAGTTGGGCCATCTTCTACTGCTATCCCAGGCCACAGCAGAGAGCTGGATGGGAAGAGGAGCTGCCGGGACTAGAACCGGTGCCCATATGGGATGTCAGTGCTTCAGGCCAGGGCTTTAACCTGCTGCGCCACAGCGCCGGCCCCTGTAATAAGTATTCATTTCTTTCTTAAGACAATTGCATGTTATGTGAAGAACTACAGATGATATTATTTTTTTATTTTTAAAATTTATTCTGAAATTCATTGAGGGAAAGACCAGCGAGAGATAGAGAGGGAAATCTTCCACTCACTGCCCATTCCCCAGGTGGCTGCATTGGCCAGGCCAAGGTCAGGATCCAGGAGCTCTACCTAGGTCCCCCTTGTGGGTGGCAGGGGCCCAAACATTTGGACCGTTTTCCTTTCCCAGGCCATTATTAGAAAGCTGGATTGAAATTTGAGCAGCTGGGACTTGAGTTGACATCCTCTCTCCTGTGTCACAGGCAGCAGCTTTATCCACTACATCACAACACTGGTCCCTACTTATGGTTTTAATTGTAGTATATGAAAGGAAATGTTGCCTAGTTTTACTGAAACTTTTTCTTTCATTATGAAACAGAAAACATGATAATACAAAGAACTCACCCCGTATAAACATCGTGGAACAAAAATACAAAAATAATTCTTCTCTTCAGTCCCTCACCAAATTGCTTTACTCTCAAAATGATGTGCGCTGCCATGAACACACACTAGTAAGACCTGAGCTATATTGTGCCCTTGCTACACAAATTAAGACAAAAAGTATACTGAAAATTAAATTTCTATAACATTTCATTTTGTGAGATTTTTGTTAGCCTGGAATTCTGAGATTAGTAAACAGATTACCCCATAAATATGAAAATAATTATTAATTTCAATTTAAAAACCATTTTATGAATCTTGATATGAATGGAATGGGAGAGGGAGTGGGAGAGGGGAGGGTTGCGGGTAGAAGGGAAGTTATGGGGGGGGGGAGCCATTGTAATCCATAAGCTGTACTCTGGAAATTTATATTCATTAAATAAAAGTTAAAAAATTAAAAAAAATTTTTAAAACTTCCCAAGTTTCGGCCGGTGCCGTGGCTCACTAGGCTAATCCTCCGCCTTGCGGCGCTGGCACACCGGGTTCTAGTCCCGGTCGGGGCGCCGGATTCTGTCCCGGTTGCTCCTCTTCCAGGCCAGCTCTCTGCTGTGGCCCGGGAGTGCAGTGGAGGATGGCCCAAGTGCTTGTGCCCTGCACCCCATGGGAGACCAGGAGAAGCACCTGGCTTCTGTCATCGGATCAGCGCAGTGCGCTGGCCATAGCGGCCATTGGAAGGTAAACCAACGGCAAAAGGAAGACCTTTCTCTCTGTCTCTCTCTCTCACTGTCCACTCTGCCTGTCAAAAAAAAAAAAAAATAAAATAAAAAATAAAAATAAAAAAAAAAGATTTAAAAACTTCCCAAGTTTAAGTCCGTACTTTTATTATTTAAAGAAAAAAAAGATTATTCAGTTCAGTGCCACTTATATTTCCAAATCATGCTTTGGTCTATTTGCAAAGCAAGTAATTTCTCTTCCTCAGGGAATCTGCACTCTAATGGGACTGTCAGTCATTGAATTGAAAGCGTGAGGCACTGGGGATACAATTAAATGGTAACCATGGGGACTGCATTATGGCAAAGCATTTTAAGCCACTGCCTCCCATATGGGTGCTGATTTAGATCTGCTCTCCACTTCTGGTCCAGCTCCCTGCTAATGTGCCTGGGAAAGCAGTGGAGGACGGCCCAAGTGCTTGGGACTCTGCCATCCATGTGGGAGACCCAGGGGAAGCTGCCGGTTACTGTATTAGACCTGTGCCAGCTCTGGCTGTTGGCAGCCATTTGGGGAGTGAACTAGCAGATGGAAGATGTCTTTCTCTTTCTGTGTCTCCTTCTTTCTCTGTAACTTCGCCTTTCAAATAAATCTTTTAAAAAAAGGCATGAGTACTGTTGTAGGAGTGAAACAGATAAGTACACTGAAAGAAGAAATCTTTTGGTTTTGGATTTTTGCAGATGCAATTATAATATAGTTACACATCACCTGGATATGTGTTTATGTCTGTATACGACTTTTTGTTGTGATAATAGGTGATGAACTATGACTGTATTTCATGCAGGTTGAATTCTGTTTTCATTTACTAATGACTTCCCGTGTGAATAACATGGAAGTTAGGGTGGAATAACATGGTGAGATAGGGTGGACAAAGTAGAAATTCTCATAAAAAATGAGATCTTAAGTATAATGTGATAGTGTGGCATAGTGAGGTAAGCCACTGCTTATGACACCTGCATCCCACCTTGAAGTGTCTGATTTGAAGTCCCAGCTTCTTTGCTGTTGAGCTAGCTTCCTACTGATGCACCTGGGAGGCAGAAGATGACGGCTTAAACACATGAGTCCTTGTGAACCATGCGGGAGACCTAGATAAATTTCCTGGATCCAGGCTTTGGCCTGGCCGGCCCTAGTCTTTGCAACCATTTGGAAAGTGAACTAGTAGGTGAAATCCTTCTCTCTCCTTCTTTGTCTCTGTCTCTGTCTCTCTCTTCCTCGCCTCTTTCTTTCTTGCTACCTTTCAAATGAATAAATATATATTTAAAAAATAAAATGTATGAAAAACCAAAATTTCTTGGTGCTATGCATTGAAGCATTCTTGACAGCAGAATTTACGTTTGTGAAAAGCTTTAGTTAAACATTTTGATGTTATTTCCAAATAAGACTTTACCTACAGTTCTAGAGACACCTGATTGGATGAAAGAATATTCTTTTAACATTTAGAAAATTTGAGTTCCGTTATTAGGTTATATCATTGTATTGCATTATGAATATTTTCAGATCTTCTGTGATGTTATGATTACAAATGCACAAAATTTTATTTAAAATGCTTCAATATGCAATTAATTTTATACAAAATTGATATAATTTTGTAGTATAATATATAATTTTACGTGCAAATATTTAGAATAGATCGTAACCTTTAAGAATCTGATTGATATTTCTTCATTTTTCAATAGGCCATTAGCTAAAACATTAAAAAAATGATAGTGGCCTTGAATTTTGTGTTCTAAATATTTTCATTTTAATGAAATTTCATGATTGAATATGTTGATCATATTGTACTATGCATTATGTATCAGGTATTAATTTTAATTATGCATATGCATTGTCTAATTAAAAAGTTTATTAGTACTTCCCTTGAAATGTTCTTCTAGATATTGATGGTAACAACTCCGTTGCCCCAAAGCGTCAAAATACTGTGTAATCTGAAATGAATTTCTCTGCATGTCTGTGAAAGTCATCCTTGACCAGGTAGGGGACTGATAGCCTGCTGTTGGTAGTGCTCTGTGACGGTCTTTATTCAGACATCAGAAAGTGTTCTCTGAGCATCCGGTCGTGGGGTGTATTCCTGTGGGAAGTCGGTGATAGCTGTGATGGTGTGTTCATGTGGGAAGTTGGAGTCAGCTGGTCCTGGTAGTGACTGCTCTGCTTCTGACCCTGGCTCCTGGCTCCTGGCTCCTCTTAGGCTGTTTATGGCTGCTGTCAGCTCAGTGCTGCACGAGATGCTGCAGACCTTCTGTCTTATTCTTTTTCTTTTTTGACTTCTTCCACTTCAAGAAGAGACTAAATTGAAATGTCATTACTTGGAAACAATTATTTTTAAATTTGCATATAGTGTTCTATATTTGTCCTTTTCAGGGAGTTAATATGGCACTTATGTTACCCACATAACTGTTCTAAGTGCTTTGCAAATATTAGTTCATTTAATAATAATAACAACCTTGTGATGTACATACTGTTATCTTCCCCATTTAACAGATGATAAAACTGGTGCAGACAAAGGCACACAGCTGCGTTGTGGACTCAGGGTGCCCAGTTATTTTTATTCTTAAGGGAGGCAAATTTTATTCTTAAGCTAAGACCAATTTTTGCTTTAGCAAAAGACAATATGGTACAAGTGTTACTTTTTGATACGTAAGAGAATAAAAATAATACCTGGCTGATGAAATCCAGGGAATCCTGCAGTAATTACTGGTGTATGGGATTCAATTTATTTTGTTTCAATTTCAATCAATTACAGTTGACTACTTTTTTTAAAGACCTTAATAGGATTTGCTACTAAGAGAAGGTGAGGTTGTTACTCCTGAGGTGTGCTTCCTTCACTCAAGATGGTTACTCATTTTTCTTATGTATCAAAAGTGTGAAGACCTTCAGTAGGTAGGCTACTTTTTCTTGACCTGGAATCAGCAGTCATGATTCCATGGGAATTTGATACAATGGACTTCTGGTTTGCTAACATCAGCAGTTTTCTCTTATTATTATCTTATATTCTGGTTGGCATATACCTTTAAAATACTCTTTTTGTATAGCTGTTGAATTCACGTGCTGCTTTTCCACAGTGAAGATGAGTTGGGTTACTGTGCCTGCTCTTGTCATTTTTTACTGAGTAACTATGGGCTTCTCAAACTTCTTTAAGCTATTCATTAGTGAATGTGGGGGGGGGGGAGGAAGACAAAATTCAAGTAAAAGAAATTACATATTATTTACTGTCTTCTGTTCGGATTCCTGTTTTCGTGGCTATCATTTTCAACAATGGTAAAAGTACTCCTTGGTTTATTGCTGAAGGAAGGAAGAAATGTATCCAGAAGGCTTTTGATGATCTCTTACTGTGTGTCTGCTAAAATGTATCACAGACTTTCTCACTGAGCCGTTTCGTGACTTTCTCCTGTTTGTTTTTATATACTTTTTCTGTGTGAACACATCTCCAAAGTGACTGGGTTTCTAGAAACATAAATAAAGAACAGATGGCCGCTCACACCTTGTGATGAATGCGACGGGGACAGAGCTTTCATCAGGTCCCTTCGTGGTCACCGTGGTAGCTGTCATGTGGCAGACATCTGTGGCTGTTTGGGAAAGCTCCTGCTGCCGACTTGAAGTCTCTCCGGTCTGGTGTCAGTCGTCTTTACAGTAGCTTTCAAGCCATTGAGTCTCCAGTCATTTGTTAGTCTGAAGAAAAGAAAGATAATTCAGCGTAAACAGGAATTTGGACGTGTCTTCAGAAAGATGCTGTTCTTGTAGATTTTCCCATAACTGTACTCGTACAAGTCGATTGATTAACGGTGGTTGATTTCTCTTTACTTGTGAGCTTCATTCAGTGGGGAACCCCCTTTATTGATGAAACTATTTGAATGAAAACACTCCTGCACTTGTGGGCCTTTTGACAAAGCACTGTAAAATAACACAAAGCATTGCAATTTAGATGAATTCAGAGAGAAGATAAAATGTAAAAATTTAAATCGTGGGGTATATTAATGCAATCCTGCTATTTATGGCCTGGATGTTCAAATCATGAGCAGCCCATAAGTGCTATGACATGAGTGTTCTGGAGTTTTAAGCAGCTGTGGATTTTAATTTTGCATCACAGAGTCACTGGGTGGGGAGTTGTCTGTGCTCTTCTGTATTACATGAGGCTTTGCTTGTGTACTTCCCATTGCAGTCACCTTTGAAGTGTTCAAAACATTATGTCTTGAGCATCATGAAGAAAATTGTAGGGAATATTGAAAATGCTCTTAACTTTGAGATGCAATGTGTAACAAATCTGTAGCTTTGAACATTCTGGGAACTGATAGAAAGGTTTATGTGTTTGTAATCTGCAAAATTCCCAAGATCTTAGAAAACCCAGACATCATGTCAGAGGTCTTCTGGATGAGATTATTAAAAATGATGTAGTAGAAAACATTAAAGTTTTTAGACAAAAAGCCATTGTTTGTGAACTTAAAGGATAATTTTCAAAAATTTTCATAGATTGATACAGAGAAATTAGCTTTGTTAACTTTTATCTACACTAAGACTTCAGCGATATATATGTAAGAAATTACTAAGCAGAAGAAATCTTTAGCTTCTTATCATCTAAATTACCATGAAATTCAAAATGCTAGAGTATAATGATTTTATTCACTCACCATAGCTCTTATGTGAATTCCAAATATCTAAGTTGTTCCTCAGAGGAATTTTTGTTACATATCTTTTGAAGAATATTTCCAATACATTATTCTTAAAAGTCCAGAAATCATTATTCTCTAGTCATTACTAAGATCAAGCACAAAAAGTTGTAGTGATTTTACAGTTTGGACGTATTTTGGGCAAGTAGCTTATTGTATTAAATTGCCTGCTGTTAACATATCTTTCAGTCCTGGCAATACACTGTACCACATAGTGATTCTAGTTGGTAATACTGTCTCGTATATTTGAAATTTCCTAGGCAAATAGATTTTAAATGTGCTCACCACACACAAAGACAGGTAACTATGTGAAGTGATCTGTTATTAGCTTAATTGTATTCATTCAAACTGTATTTTTATATCAAAAAAATTGTATACTTTAAATATATACATTCTTAAATTTTCCAATTATACCTAAAGAAAACTGGAAGGAATAAGAATTAAAAAATTTTAATAAAAAAATTGTTGGAGATAGGAGAGACCAAATGACTAGGAAGATGAAAATAATCCTGAGAATCTATAGTCACTTTACAGTGTAAGCTCAGAAGACGTAAACAATAGTGGACTCAAGTACAGCTTGAAATTAAAAAATCGAAAGTCATATTGAAAGTTTTAGAGTTACTTCTTTCAAATATTCAGGATATTAAGCAGATGAGAAAATAGAATATTTGTGTAGTATATTTTATACTAATGAATTAATGAAAGGATAAATGGATATTTTTATCTAACAGAATTTGTGCTTGTTTTCCAGCATACTGGAACATTGAAGTATTTAACTATGCACTAGTTCACAAAATAATTATTATGCAAAGAACCACATATGAGGACATTAAAAAAAGTTCCTGGAAAAATGAAATTAAAAGATAATTTTATTTTGGTGCACAGTTTTTAAATGTGTGCATAGTTTTTAAATAACGCACATTTTTCACGAATTTTTTTAAGATCCCTTGCATGCATGGATTTCAGAAAAATACCAAATTTATCATACCTATTAAATCCATTTTCCATGAACGTTCTGAAGTGTCCTTGTATAGTCAAATTTTATGTAATTATTTAATTACTGAAACATTGTCTTCCTGACAAAAATAAAGTACAGATACATGATAAAATTCATATACAAAAAATTTAAAGAAAGATGATGAAATATTTAGGATTGCAAACCATCCAGAATATTTTAGAGTACAACTTGCAGCTGAAGACTTAGCCCAGCTTTAAATGCACATTTTAGTAAAGACTGAAGGTTGGTGAGCCAAGCCTGCGACGGATGACATCTGATCTAAGAAACAGGGTACACAGCAAAGAGAATCCCCAGGGTGTTGGTGAAGGGAGATCTAGAGAGAGATGAAACACTAAGCAAGTGCTGTGCTTCCTAACAGAAAGTGAACAAAATGGACACTGTCGTGGGCTGCTTGTCTCCTAGAAGAGACAAAGTGGAGGGCAGTCTGGGCCGTTCTGCTGTTAAACTGCAACAGCTGGAGTGTGGCATTTTTCTGCTCTAAATCTACAGACCGAATACTGCTCATATTGGACCTCTCTGGTCTTTTACTCATTGGTCGTCTGTGTTCCCCTTGGCTTGGGAATTTGGTTAGTGTGCAGTATAAATTTGAGAAGAACTATCCTCTTCATTTTAGGATGGGCATTTAAAATAAACAGGCTCTATGTTTATTACTGTGGAAACCAGACAGTAAATATGAGTGTGAACAGAGCGATTTCAAAAGACTAAGTGATTAGATGCCAATGGGCCTGTGATAATGCTATGATTATTTCTTAACTTGAATTTCTACTCTTTTGAAATGCTTTCTGAAATAATTTTGTGACTTCCATGTTGATTGTTTGCCATATACATATGATTTTCCTTTTAGAATTTGAGTAGAAACTTGGTCATTCTTTCTACTGAACAGAGGAAGTTGAATACCTTTCAGCAACAGCAGTTCTGATGGCTTGAACCTTCTGAAGGTGGTGCATTCTCAGCAATGACCCCCAACATTTTTCATGCTGACCTCAGTGAAATGTTCAGTGACATTCTGTCTCGTAAGCTTACTGCATCTATCTGCTCCATTCTGTGGTCTTTACACTCTGAAAGCCTAATTGTAACTGTCCAACTCCTTTGATATATAATTCAAAATTTTATATAATACAGGTAGTGATTTCTAGTGACTCATGATATATTTAGATGATCCTTGGTGAGACCAAATTTGCAGGAAAATAAATTCAACTTGCCTCTTATTCATGGCAGATCTAACCTCATCTGTAAGCCATTCTATTGTTTCATCCAGAAGGCTATATTGTATGTTTACTAAGTGTGGTGGTTCTCTGTGGCTGTGTAATAAGTTGTTATAAGCCCAGTGGCTTACACTGCCCCATTTATTATCTCACAATTTCTGTAGGTCGGTTCAGGCATGACAGCGGGACTTTCTGCTCCATAGCTCACAAGGGGGAAATCAAAGTAGTTCAGGTTCTCATCTAGAGTTAGGGTCCTTCTGCCAAGTGTATGTGGTTGATGGCACCATTCAGTCCCTGCTGCCCGTTATCCAAGGGTCACTCAGCTCCTTCCTGGAGGCTCCTTCCTTCCTTCCTTATTTGTTTATTTATTTGAAGGTCAGAGTTATACAGAGAGAGAAGGAGAGGCAGAGAGAGAGGGGTCTTCCATTGCTGGTTCACTCTCCAATTAGCTGCAATGGCCAGAGCTTCTTCTGGATCTCCCACACTGGTGCAGGGACCCAAGGACTTGGGCCATCTTCTACTGCTTTCCCAGGCCATAGCAGAGAGCTGGATTGGAAGTGGAGCAGCCGGGACTCGAACCAGCTTCCATTTGGGATGCCAGCACTGCAGGCAGCAGCTTAACTCGCTTACACCACAGCACCAGCTCCCTGGAGTCCATATTCAAGGCTTTCTCCATCTTCAAAGCCAGCAACAAAGATTTTCCCTCAAATTTAATTCCCATTATTAATGAAAAACCCTATCTCCTTTAAGACTCATTTGCTTTGATTAGGCCAAACTGGCATAATCTCCCCTTTATCAGTCGGTTTTCCCACAAACCCTAACCTAATCATGGAGTGACTATCCCATCAAATTTACAAGCTCTCTCCCACACACATGAGATTATACAGAGCATGTCTGTCAGAGGGTAGGAATCGAGAGAGCCGACTGATAAGTCTGCCTACTGCTAAGATAATAGAAGTTACCAGTCTCCCTGCCCATCTTCACATGTGTGTGTGTGTGTGTTGTTTACCTTCCCCAAAGTCCTGTCTAAACTCCCGAGTCCTGGTCTTTCCTCGCCTTCACTCTACTTAATTCATGAGAACTGCTTACATTCTCAGCCACTGCTTTTATCTTGGGGTTCAGATTTCCCTCACTTGGCCACATCCATCAACTGTTGGATACCTAGTTCTTAATTTTTTTTTTTTTTTTTTTTTTTTACAGGCAGAGTGGACAGGGAGAGAGAGAGAGACAGAGAGAAAGGTCTTCCTTTTTGCTGTTGGTTCACCCTGCAATGGCCGCCGCGGCCAGCACACTGTGCTGATCCGAAGGCAGGAGCCAGGTGCTTCTCCTGGTCTCCCATGGGGTGCAGGGCCCAAGTACTTGGACCATCCTCCACTGCCTTCCTGGGCCACAGCAGAGAGCTGGCCTGGAAGAGGAGCAACCGGGACAGAATCCGGCGCCCCGACCGGGACTAGAACCTGGGGTGCCGGCGCTGCAAGGCAGAGGATTAGCCTAGTGAGCCGCGGCGCAGGCCTTTTTTTTTTTTTTTTTAAGTCAAATGAATATTTCTGTCTTTTTCAACTACTCAGGTTGAAATTTATTCTCTTTTTTGCTGGTACTTGTATTATTATTATTATTATTATTTTTTTTTTTTGGACAGGCAGAGTTAGACAGTGAGAGAGAGAGAGACAGAGAGAAAGGTCTTCGTTTTTCCATTGGTTCACCCCCCCAAATGGCCACCACGGCTGGCATGCTGCCCCGATCTGAAGCCAGGAGCCAGGTGCTTCCTCCTGGTCTCCCATGTGGGTGCAGGACCTAAGGACCTGGGCCATCCTCCACTGCACTCCCGAGCCACAGCAGAGAGCTGGACTGGAAGAGGAACAACCAGGACAGAATCCGATGCCCCGACCGGGTCTAGAATCCAGTGTGCCAGCGCCGCAGGCGAAGGATTAGCCTAGTGAGCCACGGTGCCGGCCATTGCTGGTACTTATTTGGAACACCTGTCTCTGGTCCAAACACAAAACTAATTACATTAGCTTCTACTAAGAAGTCATTGGAAGTGTCATCTTGCCTTTAGTACAAAACTACATATGGCCTATAAAGATATGATGTTTGGCCCTTACATATAGGACAGAACTTTAAATGAGTTAATGAGTTTCCAACAATTAAAATCTGGAGATTATACCCAAAAGTCTCAATTTCTGACCTCTTGAAAAATGAGAAGTTTGTATATACAGGTCATGCATCCCTCAAGACAACATTCCACTATTGCTACCTAGTGGCTGCCCCCTTAGATTGGAAATGGCCTCTGCAGTTTGCCAGTGCATCAACTTTGCTTGCTCACCTTGCCTTCGTGGCATGTGAAGGCATTTGGCTTTGCAAGCCCTAGTTACCTACTTTAGCATGTCTTTCTAGTTTTTCCTTTCTTCATTTCATTTTATCTTTCTTTATTTTTTATTTTTATTGTCAAAAAAGGTTTATTTTATTTATTTGAAAGAGTTACAGAAAGAGATAGAGAGAGAGAGGTCTTACATTCGCTGGTTCACTCCCCAGATGGCCACAACGGCCAAAGCTGCGCCAATCCGAAGGCAGGAGCCAGGAGCTTCTTCTGGGTCTCCCCTGTGGGTTCAGGGGCCCGAGGGCTTGGGCCATCCTCTACTGCTATCCTAGGGCGTAGCCGAGAGCTGGATGTGAAGTGGAGCAGCTGGACTAGAACCAGTGCCCATATGGGATGCCGACGCTTCAGGCCAGGGTGTTAACCCACTGCACCACGAGGCCGGCCCTTCATTTTATCTTTGTAATCATGTTGTGTTTTAGTTGCAAGGTTATATTTAAATTTCTCTTGCCAGATAATACCCATAAGGACAAGAAATGTATTTTATGTTTTTATTCTCAGCCTCTAGCACATTCCTCACACCTACTAGGAGCTCAGTGAATTTGATCTGAATGGTGCTGATTCTGACTTTGTGCCCATATCCACAGATTCTGCGTTCATAGATTCAGACAACCAAGGATTGAAAATATTTGAAAAAATATATCTTGTACTAAACATCTATAGAATTTTTGGTCGTTATTCCCCAAATAGTATATTATAACAACTATTTGTGGAGCATTTGCACTGCTTTAGGTATTTTAATAATCTAGAAATGGTTTTTAAGTGTTTGGGAAGATGTGCATTGGTTATGTGTAAATACTACAAGAAGATAGATAGATAAAGGAGTTGTGCATTTGAGGATGGAACAAATGCCTTGATACCAGTTGTAGCTGATCAGAAGGCAATACAGACTAAAGTATGAGCTCTCTAGCAGTATTAGAAAATCTTAATACGAAACTTTATTCTGTATTAGAAATGAATTTGCGGGGTCATTTGGATTTGCAGAGGTAGTCCTCTGATGGAACAGGGGTGGGGAAGCACTTCACGTTACCAGTATCTTGGTTGTTCTGCACCGCCACGGAGTGTGTGAACTGGAGCTTCCCCGCCAGTGTTCTGTGTTGAAGCTTCTGGAACACTGGGAGAAAATAGAGTTCCTGGTTGACTCTGGGTCCTTTCTGTGCAAGAAACTGAAAGACGTTGTGTCTGCTGACATCTGCTCATCCATCACTGTCTCTCATTCTTCTAAACATGTCTTCTCCCCATTATTGATCATTATAGAACATTTTTTGAGAATGATGTCTGATGATTGGAAGATTAAACTCAGCTGATTAATGGAATTTCCACTGTAGTTCTTTATTGTTTATTATGAGATTATTGCATGAAAATATAAATGGAAGTATTAAGTATGAGTCTAGAGGATGAAATTTGTCGTGTTCTGTCTTTGTGTTGTCTGCTGAATTTTGAAAAGGATGATTCTTCCTCTGAGCCTTCAGTTCTGTTTTTCAGAGGTGCCACATGAGCAATTATAAAAAACCTCTCTATCTGGCACCTCAGTAAGTATTGGGGTGTGTGTGTGTGTGTGTGTGTGTGTGTGAAATTAGAAGTAGCTACTCAATTTTTTAAAAAAAATCATAGATTGCTGTTGGCAAGGAGAAGGAAATATTTAATCCAAGACAGGGTGGTTCCTCTAGGTTACTCACGGATGAGGTAATAACAATGGAAAAATTTGCAGCATTGCTTTCTCTCTTTCTCTGCTAGATTATGAACAAGTTCTTTGTGTGATTCTGTTTTCCTGTCGTGTTTTACACGCTCCAAACGTTCTTTCTGGTCTGTCCGCTTTTGCAGTGGTAGTTAGTAGCGACCACGTAAGCTGTCTACAAGAAAATAATCTGTGCTTGTATTCCAACAACAGCCACTGTGTGTGGTACTCTGTGGTCTTATTTTTAGATACTGTTCCAGGATTTATTATGTTTTTATTTATGATATCCAGTCCACACTCATGGGGAAAAAAACACGCACAGGAGTAGTTCTAATCCTTTTCACATCTTTCTTTTGAATTGGCTAGAGGATTACCAGAGCAGTATGGAGGAAATTAGGTTTCTTTAGGGCATAGCCATAGAATTTTTATTTACTGAAATATTAACTTTTTGCAGTCTAGATATTGGGAATCTGATTATAGTACTATATTGTGATACTTAGTTTTTCCATTAAGTAACTCCTGTATACTGTTACTTAATTTTTCATTAAGTAAGTAGCTGCTATTACCCCCAAAATGTGCTTATCTATTCTAAGATTGGTGTATTTGTGAAAAGTATTTAAAATTATATTTATGAGCATAATTTTATACGACTCCTTATACTCTGTAATAGCTTTTCCATTATAAATCTGTTTGTATGCTAAGCTTAGTGTTACTGCCAGGAGTGGGGGTGCTACTTCAGGAATCTGCTTTTGGGGTTGTTACTGTAGAGACTCAGTTTCGGGAGGTCTTTCTAGATCATGCGATCAAACTGATCAGATTTCCTAAGGTCATAAAGAAATCTGTGCAGACAGTCTTCTGAGACGGAACTGCATTAGAAATATCCCTGAAATGAGGTGTGTTGGTCCCTGGGAAGTTGAAGGCAGAATGTCTATAGGCTTTCTTGGCTGCCAGTCATGCATGGCTTCTAGTTCCTATAGGGCTAAGGGACCGTGAATCAGAATATCGGCTCTATCCAGTTGAAGATAACAACCTTACCTTGTGGGAACTGCCTTCTATTTCTTTGGTTAAAATCTCCATTTCCACGATGATGAAGGGGATGGTGGCTGTAACGATTGCTGTGCTTTGTACATAGCATTCCTATGTGGAGAGTTCTGGTCCAGTCACTGTAGGGGAGACGTCTGGTTCTGATCCTTCTGCGATTTCCCTTGATGCTTGCCTTTATTCCATGTGCAACACCTGTGTGGCAAACCGGAATTCATCCAAAGCATGAGGTTGTAAAATCTTGCTATGAATCTGTAAGCATTTACTTACCCACTTTATAAATTAAACTTGTAGGAGTTGACTTTACAACTGGGTCTCTCTATGTGACAGACAAACCAGGCACCACAGCCCCTTCTTCAGTGTATAGCCAAACACTGGTTTATGAAATTATGATTTTTCCCCCATTTTATTTGCTGAGCAGAGAGAGAGAGAGTGGCAGAGACAGACAGGTGGAGAGATGTCTTCTATTTGCTGCTTCACTCTCCAAATGCTTGCAACTGGGGGAATTGGGCCTGCCTAAGCCAGGAGGCTGGATCTCAGTGTGGACGTCCCACTTGAGTGACAGGACCCAAGTAACAAAGCCAACACCTGCTGCCTCCCGGGTGCACGTTACTAGGAAACTGGTAAGGACAGCAGAGCCAGGACTCAAATCAGGAACTCCACTGCGGGATGTGGGCCTCCCAAATGGTGCCTTAACGGCTGCACCGAGCACCTACCACAAAGAACATGTATTCTGTGGTTTTGTGAATGGGTTTGTTTAGGGGGGATGCTTTTTACCCTTTGTTGTATCATACCAATGACCAAAAATGTGAAAGCGTTTCTAGTAGTTGAGCATAAATCGTTGATTTGAGCGTTTGAGTCATACAATCAAAATAAACTTATCCTTTAAAAATTTTACAAAATATTCATTTTGTGTCTGATGCTGTTTCTCATAGATGGGACTGTTCACTAACTGTGTATCTTAGTGTAGACTGTATTCTCTGTATCCTCGGGGTGATGGCTGTCCCCACACTCTTCCTTATCTTAGGGATGCAGGAATTTGTCCCTTAGCACCTCACTGAATGAACTGTGATTGCTAGATTGTCAAAATGCAATAACTGCTACAACATCTGAACATTTTTTGGCAATGGGCATTTATTCTCATTTGAGGTTGCATCATAAAACAGTTCACAGAAGTGGAATTAAAGTATGCCAAGACAGTTGATTTCTTTTGGACTTAAATAAAACTAAGTTTCTGGCTTTAATATTTGCTAACAGCAAAATGCTATTCCGTGTAACATGACTTATTTACCTAGTTACCAAACAACAGTTGTCTTTTTGGGTTGTAATGGCATTATTTCATGGCAAATGGTAATTTTAACTGCTAGAATATTTCAACATTTGTGTCTGACTACATTTATACTTTGAGTTCACAAAAGTTAAAAATTTTTAGTTGTGGTTTAATGGTCATAGTTTATGTAATTTTTCTGAAATGAATTTATTAACATTTGAAGTCTTAAAGAATATTTCTCTTCTATTTCCAATTACATGAAGCAGTATCTTTCTGTAATATAGTTTGCCTTGTGTAAGCACATGATAGAACAGGAGGAACAATGATGAATTGAATTTCAGGTTTTCACAGAAAATTGTACTGGAACTTACTAACTATATTTCCCATATCCCTTATACTATTTAAATCTGAAATTTAAAACTCAAAAGCTGAGTTTGTGCTAGTGATCCTTAGAGACTTCTGTATTGACTGACAGAATATTTGAAACATAGTGAAAACTCAATATGTATTACTTAGCACTAGCGTTAGTAGTAGAAAAAATGTTAGGCATAATTTTTAGGTCTTTTATGCTATTTCATTTCAGTTACAGCACCTTAGATTCAGAACTGTTAATAGTAAAATAATACAGATTTAGGAAAAATTAAATAAATAAATGAATGAATATAAATATGTATTATTTTTTAAAGATTTATTAGAAAGAGCTACACAGATAGAGAAGGAAAGGCAGAGAGAGGGAGAGAGAGAAAGAGAGGTCTTCCATCAGCTAGTTCACTCCCCAACTTGCTTCAAGGGCCAGAGCTGCACTGATCCGAAGCCAGGGGCCAGGCGCTTCCTCCAGGGCTCCCATGCCTGTGCAGAGGCCCAAGGACTTAGGCCATCTTGTACTGCTTTCCCAGGCCATAGCAGAGAGCTGGATTGGAAAGGGAACAGCTGGGACTCAAACCAGCACCCATATGTGATGCCAGCACTGAAGATGGAGGCTTTATACCTGCTATGCCACAGCGCTGGCCCCTACATACATTTTTTAAAAGCAGAAGCACACGTGAGGAAATGTTATTAATAGACTATAGAAAATGAAATAAACTATTAGTAGTTCAGTTTAGATTGAACATGGTAAATGCCCCTAATTAAAATCTGATTAATGATGGCAGTATGGTTAGTTACCTCTCATCTTTCCATTAATTAGAGTGAATTACAATCCGTAGTAAACATACATCTTTTTGGCCAGTGGTATAATTCATTCAGTCTTTATTCAACCCACAAATATTTTTTGGGTGCTAAAGATACACTGATGGAAGATATTAGATATCTATTATGGGGCATTCTAATTGTGAGTCAGTGTGTAGAAAGACAGAAAATACGTAAAGTAAAAAAAACAAAAACAGAAACAAAATGGTAAACCTAATTTAATTTTCAAGTTGGTGAAGAGTGTAAAGAGAAAAATATAGTGCAGACTGGGAGCCGTGGGGGGCTTCTCTGAGGAGGACATGGTTATGTGGTACCTGCCTCCCAAGGACATGTTTTATAACATGGTATTTTCCTTTCTTGGACTACTTTCCAATTATATATATATATATATTTAGAAATAATTTTAATACAAAATGGGTGTATGAAATATTAGAAAATGATCCTTGATGCCAAAATGATTAAATTTCAATGTAATATAGTTTCTAAGCAAAATAAATAAAATTTTATTTATTGGTAATAATAAGCCAATTAAATAAGGCAGTAATGCCAGCAACTGTGATAGGCGTAATGAGAATTTTCTTGTTATCACACTCCATCTATTTTCCGTTTCTGTGATTGGCTTTAAATGTTTCCCAAAAAAAGTTTCAAGAGTTAAATGTGCTATTTTTCTACTTAATCTATAAGTGAATTATTGCTATCTTATTTTGGAACAGCCTTTGAGGTAGAGTTTTGGGAAAAAAAAGACAAAGTCTGTACAAAAGCAGTGGGTTCATAACAAGAGTGGAGGCACAAAATAAAGAAATTTCTGGCTCAGAAAACTTTAAGCTTAGCATAAAACTAATAGTAGCCTAGGGAAGGACAATTGATTACATTATTCTTATGATCTATTAAGTAGTAAAGCAGAAAAATTATTAGTTTGTCCATCAATAAAATTTTTATTGATTTCGATTCTCCAAAGAAACTGGTTGTGGGTCTTAGTATATGAAGGCTATTGAGCAACCTAATGAATAATATTTTATACTGTTTTTCTTCATATTGAGGCTGACTGAAATCCCTTTACAAGAGTAATTCTGAAGGGATTAGAGGGATGTGGGCTAAGTATGCAGCAGAGATTAGTTCAGCATTTTCCAGGAGCAAGCAAAAACTCGGCATGAGCAGAGGGATGGGGATGATGGCCTGGAAGTATTTTAGGAAAATGATCATTGGGCTTTTAAATGAGTCGTTGTGAGAGGTAAGAAGACTCCAGCCATGTAGGGCCTTACCTTGCAGGCAACAGGAATGCCTTAGTGTAGTATCTTAAGCCAGGATTGACATAATCAGATTTACATTCTAAAAGGCTGCTGTACTAAGTGTGGAGAGTGGAACACGGGCCTGGGAGAGTGGCAGTGGAAGGCTGTCACAGTAATCTAAGTGGCAGGCCACAGGAATTGGACAGAGATAGCAGTAATTGAGGTTCAGATGAGTGGGCAGATTCGAGAACTCTTTAGGATGTACAGTTGACAGAAATTGGAGATTGAATAGTTGGGGAGATAAGGAAGAGGGAAAAAGCAAAATCAAGCGTGATGCTGTAGAATTTAGATTAGTCTGCAGGTGGGGAGGTTTCAGGTAGCACAAGTAAGGCAGGTTTGCTGGGACAGTGGATGAATTTAGGGTTTTTTTTTTTTTTTTTTTTCGTTGACAGGCAGAGTGGACAGTGAGCAGTGAGAGAGAGAGGCAGAGAGAAAGGTCTTCCTTTTGCTGTTGGTTCGCCCTCCAATGGCCGCCATGGCCGGCGCGCTGCGGCCGGCACACCACGCTGATCCAAAGGCAGGAGCCAGGTGCTTCTCCTGGTCTCCCATGTGGGTGCAGGGCCCAAGCACTTGGGCCATCCTCCACTGCACTCCCAGGCCACAGCAGAGAGCTGACCTGGAAGAGGGGCAACCGGGACAGAATCCGGCACCCCGACCGGGACTAGAACCTGGTGTGCTGGCGCCGCAAGGCGGAGGATTAGCCCATTGAGCCACGGCACTGGCCAGATGAATTTAGTTTTAGATGTAGTAAATTTAAGGATCTTCTCAGACACCAGATGTCCCTCAGGAAGCTCGGTTTATGGATTTGATGCTTAGAATACTGATGCTCACTGAAGATATAGATCTGGAATTTATCAGCCTGTTATTAGTACCTGAAACCTTGAGAGTACTTGAGACCACTCAGGTAGAGAAAAGAGAAGCAAGAGAATGAGAATGAGAATGGAAGCAACATTAGGGGTCAGGCAGAAAAATTGGAATCCTCAGTGAAGACTGAACAAGAATGGTAAAGGATCTAGCATGAAAACAGAATCAATACAAATAAAGTAAAAGCTGTGGCATGGCCTTTGGTTTCAAAAACAAAGGTCAGGGCCGATGCATCCCGTATAGGCACCAGTTCGAGTCCCAGCTACTCCTCTTCCAATCCAGTTCTCTGCTATGGCCTGGGAAAGCAGTGGAAGACGGCCCAACTCCTTGGGCCCCTGCACCTGTGTAGGAGACTTGGAAGAAGCTTCTGGCTCCTGGCTTCCAATCAGCTCAGCCCTGGCCATTGCAGTCATTTGGGGAGTGAACCAGTGGAATAGAAGACTTCTCTCTCTTTCTGGCTCTGCCTCTCTTTGTAACTCTGACTTTAAAATAAATCAAATAAATCTTAAAAAAAGAAAAAAGCACAAAAGTCATTGATGGCTTTGGTGAGAGAATTTTGGTGGAGAAAATTGAGGGAAGGGGAGAAGGAAGGCAGTGGTAGTAGGAGATTAGGGGAGGTTGTTTTAAAGGTAACTGACTGCAAAGTTTTAACATGGCCTTCATGACCTGGTCTGGGCTTACTTCTCCAGCTGTGTTATTTGTTGCTCTCTATCTCATTCCTTAATTCTCAGCCATGTTTTTGTCTGTTTGTTGGCTTTTCCCCCGAGTCGCATGTATGATGTTCACTTACCTTTGGGTCTTTGAATCTGCTACCTCTGACGCCCAAAGTACTCCTGTATTCCTCGTTCCCCTTCCATGGCTAGCCCTAAGTTAGCCTTCCAGCCTCAGACTGATGTCTGAATTCTCCTGCAGAGTCACTTCTGCTGCTGTGTGCTACCATCCACCATTCAGCCGTGGTGGGATCCTGATTGGCTTCGTCTCTGAAAAAGCTGGGTGGGGAGTGTTACGATGTGGGTAATGGTTTTCTGCCACCCTGACACCCTATGTCCTTGACCTCCTCTGCAGACAGCCAGTTTCCCTCCTGCTTCTTCACCAGGTTATGACACAGCCCAAGGGCCCTCATCCATTCCATGCTTCTTGGACACTCCAGCAGCCAGAATCCTGAGCCAAATCAGCCTCTTTGCATCACAGGTTTCCCACCCTCAGGTATTTTGTTATAACAACACAGATGGACTAGGACGGGGCTCACTAGGACAAGGAAAAAAGCCATTCTCAGAAGCAGCTTGTTAATAGTGATAATAAGCTTTTACCATTTCTTCAGCTGCTTTTGCTCATTGGCGCAGTCATATTAATGAGAAGGCAGATGTTTTATTGATCCAGATGGAAAGGGAGTGGTGAAGGAGTGTGGTTGGAGAAGGATTCCTTGGAATCTGGATTATATACAGAAACTGAATTTTGCAGGTGGCAGTGGACTTAAGAACACAGAAGGTCATGGTAAGGGAGACAGAGGACGAAAGAGATGTGGAGGTAAAAATTGCGGTCAGATCCTCAGACATTGGAATTAGGATTCAGAGAAAATGCAGGTATAGAAAACGATAAGGCTGAACTTACTGAACTGTATCAGTGACTCAAGATATCAAATGCGTACTCAGAAGCAAGCCTCGAATTCAGTATATAGAGTGATCAGATATTCTCTACTTTTGCAGAGCCTCAAAACTATTCCTGCTAATATCTTAATAGCCTTATATGCTTTGTAGATATAAAAGCAAGTTTTTTTGAATAGCAGGTTTTTTTTCATTATTGTCCCTCAGGATGCTATAATGCATTTGCCAAAAACAACAGTTTTTATTTTGCAGCATTTAGTGTTTAGAGGTTCTTCTAGATGTTCTTTAGCTGGATAACGTTAGCTTTTTTAGGAGGTCACTTTTCCCTGCAATATTAAAGAACTTTGTTGTTAGATTATAAAAGGGTACTTTAATGTTTATTGTTAATGTTCTTACATCAACAATGAATGTTCTGTAGCCATAGCTAATAACCTAAAAGTAGAACTATTTCACCTTATCTCAAACCCTGCTTGTTTTTGTTTTGTTTCAGTTTTTATCTTATCAAAGTTATAAATGTATGATAATTTTATATGGCAAATAGTTTTTACAAAGCTTATAATGAAAGATTGGCAGTCTCGTACTCCACCCCCCACCATAATTTTACTTTCAACTCCTTTTGCCAATTCTTATGAACTCCCGCATTTTGAAATAATTGGCTTATAGTTTTTTTAAGCTTTAGATATTATCTGTTACCTTTTTATGGTGGAAAATGAGTAGTGTTCTTAATTTATCACCCCTTCAAACACATTTCTTCTCAGTTTTCCTGTAACTTCACAATATAGTTGTATCTTAATTACTTTGTATATTAATTTTTGTTATACTAACACTGAATAGTTTTATTATTATGACTCTAAATATTGTCAACGTTAGAGAAAGAGATAGTACTATGACTGCTTACTCTGTCTTGATCATTTTTCTAGATTTTAAAAAAATAACAGTTTTTGGTGTAAACATCTTTAATTTATACCTAAATTTTCTGAAATATTACTCTTCTGTCAGTACTCAGTCATTTTGTACAACACGTCACTTCATGTGTGTTTGTGCATGTCTCATTTCTTTGTTTTTTTTTTACTGGAAAACAAGGTGACATAGTTACATTTATTGTATATAGGATTTTGATAAAGACAGAAGTGTTTTTACAAACTCTTTTATGTTTTTTCAGGCCAGGATAATCTGGTTGTGAATTTTCTTTTGCAGAATTCTGATAGGTGACAGGCAAAATGCTCAAAAGCAAGAATATACAACAAACTAACAAGAGTATTACAAATCAAGTTGTATCTTAAACACAACAAGCAATGTAATTGAAGGCATATTATTGCTGTCTGTATAAGTACAGTAAGAAAAGCTTATTTGTTACAAGATTAATCTCAGATTTAGAAATTTTTCAATTTTCCATTTTTATGTATTAAAATTTTTATTATATTTAGTATTTTTAAAGCACAGTAGTGTTTTCAAAACTATTTAATTTTTGAGGCCTCTATACTTGTGAAGGGAGGGGCAACTCCATGGATTTTTACAGACCCTAGTCTTTTATTAAGAAGATAACAATCATGAAAGATAACATTATATCAGAACTACCAGACATTATTGTCATATAACCTATAGAATACTTACATCAATAATGTATCTATGTGATAGAATACTTACATCAATAATGTATCTATGTGAAAGTAACTTTAAACTTAGCATGAATCTACAGTTCAGCAATGCTCCATATATATCACTAGGTGTCGAATTAGCAATCATCTCTACTGAATGACAGATAGATTCTTTGAGGACCCTTGGGCTTCCAGCTGGAAATCACGGTCAAATGACTTAATTTGAAACAACTAATTTTTCAAAATACATATTAATAATCTTAACTCTTGAAATTAAGGTGAATTAGCGGGAAGCTAATGTAGCCTTCCAAGCCTCAGCTTAACCCACTGTGTCATAGCACAAGCCACTATCGGGGGCTTTTGAGATACGCATTTTTAGGGTCTGGTCATAACAGAGTCAGAACCAGGGAGGAGACAAACGCTCACAAGAGCTGCCTAGGAAGCTCAGGGAAAGGGGATGGAGCTGTGGAGCCACAGGTTGGGCCACCTGATGTGCCCCTATCCAATAGTGGAGCGCTGGGTGCAGTCCCGGCTGCTCAGCCTCCTGTCCACCTTCCTGCTGTGTGCCTGGGAAGGCAGCAACGGATTGCCGAAGTACTTGGGCCTCTGCCACCCACCATGGGAGACCCAAATGATGTTGCTGGCTCCTACTTTCAGCCTGGCCCACACCTGGATGTCAAGGCCATCCAGCAGATAGATGAACCAGCAGATAGAAAATCCGTCTCTGTCACTATGCTTTTCAAATAAATAAATTCCTCTTTAAAAATAGAAGAGAGTTTTGACGTGGGGTGTGGCATAGCAGGGAAAGCCACCCCCTGCAACACCAGCACACCACATGAGTGAGTTTGAGTCCTGGCTGCTCCAGTCGTGATCCAGCTCCCTGCCAGTGTGCCCGGGAAAGCAGCTCAAGTCCTTGGTCCCTTGCAGCCATGTGGGAGACCCAGAAGCAGCTCCTGTCTCCTGGCTTTGGATCTGCCCAGCTGCAATTTTTGAAGCAATTTGGGAAATGAATGAGCAAACGGAAGATCTTTCTGTCTCTCCCTCTCTTCATCGTTAACTCTGCCTTTCAAATAAATGAACAAATCCTCTAAAAAATTTGAGGGAAGAGTTTACAATGAAATGAAAACTAAGAAAGAAGAAGCTGTAGTTTACAAAATGGCTAAAAATGTATTAACAAATATTTTAAAATTAAAGATCAAGACTTCTTAAAATATTTCCTAACAGTATGTTTTTTTAAAGACTTACATATTTATTTGAAAGGCAGACTTACAAAGAAAGGAAGAGACAGAGATAGACAGAGAGAGAGAAGAGAGAGAGAGAGAGAGAGAAAGAATCTTTCATCTGTATATATTCACCCTTCAGATAGCCACTACTGCCAGAATTCAGCCAGGCCAAAGCCAGGAATCAGGAGCTCCCTCCAGGTCTCCATTGTGGATGGCAGAGCTCTAGCACTTAGGTCGTCTTCTGCTATTTCTTAGGCCATTAGCAGGGAGCTGGATCTGAAGTGAAGCAGCTGGGACTCAAACCGGCACACATGTGGGTTGCCAGCATTATAGGCAGTAGCTTTGCCTGCTACACCAGGACTACCCCATTACTAACAATGTTTTACGAAAACCTTGTTATTTTCACACAGGGGACTAAATTTTAGGGTTTCTTTTTTTTAATTGTATATCTGAAAGACAGAGTTACAGAGAGAGGCAGAGACACAGAGAGAGATGTCTTCCATCCACTGGTTCACCCCCCAACTGGCCGCAATGGCTGGAGCTGCTCCCATCTGAAGCCAGGAGCCAGGAGCTTCCCCAAGCTTCCCCCAGGGCTCCGATGCGGGTGCAGGGGCCCAAGGACTTGGGCCATCTTCCACTGCTCTCCCAGGCCACAAGAGAGAGCCAGATCAGAAGAGAAGCAGCCGGGACTAGAACCGGTGCCCATATGGGATGCTGGGACATCAGGCCAGGGCTTTAACCTGCTGCACCACAGCACCAGTCCCTAAATTTTAGTTTTATGTCAGTGTACTACTGAATGTTAGGTTTTATAAACATAAATCATTTTAATCTAGTCTCTGTCAATGCAATCTCTCAAAAGATTTCATTTTTTACAAACTTTTAAAATATTTTTCCTTATTTTTAGGATAATTATTACCATTAGTGAAAACATGTCTCTTATCCTATAGTTTTACTTATGAAAAACACATTTTTATAATTTTGAAACCTTTTTAAAACTCCTTTCCTAGTTTTCTTTTATATTTTATATGCTTCCATTTAATTTTTCTTTTATTATTATTAAAGACAGTTACAGAGAAAGGTAGAGATAGAGAGGTCTTCCTTCCGCTGGTTCACTCCCCAGTTGGCTGCAATGGCTGGAGCTGTGCCGATGCAAAGCCAGGAGCCAGGAGCTTCTTCCGGGTCTCCCACATGCAGGGGCCTAAGGACTTGGGCCACCTCCTTCTGCTATCCCAGGCCATACTGAGAGCAGTAGACTCTGGCTGAAAGAAACAGAGGAGGTTCTGGGACTGGCCTTAGGACGCATTTTGCTCACACCAGCGCTGCAGAGTGGATGACTGAGTCAGGCTCTGGGAGTGCTGTCCCCGCAGTCTGCCGCAACCCCCACCTGGAGGCGACCTCGCAGAGGGCCCCTGAGGGGCCTCGCATGTCTCATTTCTTAGAGAGTTCTCTGTGCTTTCTTTCCCCTTTGGAATGATATCCGTTAGAGCCAGTTGCACGGCTCCCCCTGAGTTCTCCTTCGACTCTGCTTCTTAGACAAGATTCAGTCAGGAAACTAAGTCGCAGTAGACGCGTCAACAGCAGAGATGTAATATAGTGAATTACTAGAACTTAAACAGCCCAGGGAATACAGCTGAGCCAGAGAGTAATTACAGCCAGAGGCTTCCGTAACAACTGTGGGAACAGAAGCAGAGATTGACAGTACCGGAACCGTGAGCTTAGACTGAGACCTCTGACTATGGAGTTGGTGCTGGGCTGGAAACACAACACAGGTGCTGTAGAGTTAGGGTGTGTACTGCTGAGGGCAGACTGATCATGACTAATATCTCGGAGCATTGTACCGTGGCATTCTGGGAGTGCCAAGGGAAGAGAAGGTGGAAGAAATGTCGTCGTTGGAGGAAAGCTGGAAGAGACTGGAAAACTGTGTCACCCCATCACCAAAGAACAAAAGCAGAAGAGATCCTAGTCTCCCTTTGGAGCGTCCTCTTGGCAGAGTTTGAGGAAGAATCAGGTGATGGTTGTGTTTGAGAAATGTCTTCCAGGGGCTGTGATCCGGCAGTAGCACAACAGGGGCTGTGCTCGGGCATTAGTAAGCAGAGAGCAGACAGAAGGGTTGGTGCGGCCTGAGAACCAGTGCAGTCCAAGCTGCTAAACAGTGATGCTTCCCTGTGTATTTAAACTTCATCTGAAACAGCAGTTGCAGCCACCTGCTTCCATCTAGTAAAATCCTCCCATTTTTCCTGTAGATGGAGAAGACCATGCTCATCGCTGAAAGCAAAATCAATGTCCACCTCTTGGTGTATTAATTTATCTGCTAATTCAGGGCACAGAACACTGAAACCAAACACCTAGCTAAGCAATATGTGGGTTAAAGCCCAAATTGTGAAGTTAACTGACCCTGAAACTCCTTCAATAAAATAATTTAATAAAAGGAAGAGAATTAGAAGGAATGAGTTAAAATGTACCAAACCGTTCTTTGAAGATTCTCTTTTCCTGCCTTTTGTACTGAATTCCATGTTTCTCTGACCCTTATTGCCGTGTTCCGAATGCCTCCCACCCAACTAATCATACGTTGCAGCCTAATCCTCAGTGTGTTTTGACTGTGAGGTGGGGCGTTTGGGATGTGAGTAGGTCGTGAGGGTTAGTGCCCTTATCAAAGAGGCTTGAGGGAGCCTCCTAGCCCCTTGCCTCTGCACCATGGGGGGATGCATAATGAAGGCACCATCTGTTAGAAGACACTGAGTGTGCTGGCTCCCCAGCCTCCAGAGCTATAAGCACGCCTTCTGCTAATACATTCTTCAGTCCAAGGTATTCTTTATAATAGCCTGAAAAAGAGACACATGCCTTCCCCTATCTTGGTTTGGTTTACCACACTGACAGAGCATATTCTCACATCGCTTCTCATTTGAACATGTCTTTATGATTTGAAGGAACTGATTCATTGACTTCTGGTATCCAGTGTTTCTGTACAAAGCCGGTGCCATTCTAGTTCCTGGTCAGTCATAGGCTCTGAAGGCATTTAGAATCATCTTGTCTCAAGTCTTCTAAAGCTTAATGATGTCTTGATTTGAAACCTCTAATTCAGTGGACCTTTTCTATCTGGAAATTGAAATCTTTCAGGTCACGCATTTTTCCCCTTTTCTTTTTTAAATCCTATCTTCTCTTTTTTCCCCCTCTTTTGACTAATCCTTTTCTGTGCATTTTAAAACTTCTGTAGTGATTCTCTAGTTATATTCTCCAATTTCTCATCTCTATTTGATGTGTGTGTCCGTGTTCTATCCTTTCTCTCCTCAAATCAATAAGTGTAGTTTTTGGTTTTGTTTTTGTTTTTTTTTTTTTAAGATTGTATTTGCTTTTTGAGACTAGAGTTACAAACAGTGTGAAGGACAGAGAAAGGTCTTCCATCCGCTGGTTCACTCCCCAGATGGCCGCAACAGCCAGAGCTAAGCTGATCCAAGCCAGGACCCACGAGCTTCTTCCTGGTCTCCCACGCGGGTGCAGGGGCCCAAGGAGTTGGGCCATCTTCCACTGCTTTCCCAGGCCATAGTGGAGAGCTGGATTAGAAGAGGAACAGCCGGGACTAGAACCAGCACCAATGTGGAATGCCAGCGCCACAGGCAGAGGCTTAACCCACTACTGCCACGCTGGGCCGGCAAGTATTGCTTTTACTTGAGACCTTGCACTCGGTACAGGGCTGGAGCCTGCCCTCGGGAGGGAGAGCTGGACCTCACCCTGTGTGAGTAACCTCCGGTTCTGCCTGCTTTCTGTGATTCACCAGTCTCCAGAAATATCCATGTTTTTCCTGTTGGTCTTTGTTTGGCTGCAGTTTTAATTGTTTTATAAACTTCATCAACTCCAGTAGACTGTAGTACAGCTTTCTCTGGGGTTACCTGAACTGGAACTACTTCACTGTCTTAATTATATTTTCTTAACAAGAAATTCAATTTAATACATAAATACCATCCATCAATCTTTCAATTTTTCTCAAGTTCATCAAAAATATTCACTGTTATATACCCTGTGGGCAGTGTTATTAATTATTCATTTTAAAAGCTCCCAGAAAATTTTAAAAAATCCTTTTAGACCACTAATTTATGTTTATCTTATATCTAGTAAATAACAGAATACATCAATATAAATATTGCTACTTTTAAAAAAAAAACATACTATGTCCTGAGAGCTTTTTCTAAAAATTTATTTTGTTTATTTGAAAGGCAAAGAGGCAAAGTGACACAGAGAGAGAGAGAAGAGAGATTTTTTTAATTTTTATTTGTTATACGAGTTTCCTACATTTCATATATACAGATGTAGGAACAAATTGGGGCTCCCCCCCACGTTTAACCATTCCTCACCCTTTTGGATTCCCACTCTTAATTTTTATGATGATCTATTATCAGTTTACTTAGTGGTCTTACTGGTAGCCCTCCTCTAAGTATTGGAGCTCAGCAGTATAAAGAGGAAGAAAACAAAACAAAATAGAACAAAACTAGACAAGATTGTCCCTCAGTGGGAGAGACAAGGGCTATAAACAGTCATCCGTTTTGCAAATGACTATTTTGTTTGAATACATTACATTTCAGGCCTTCTGTTAATTGCGTCAGATCAGGAAAAGCATACGATATTTGTCTTTTTGGGACTGGTTTATTTCAATTAGTATAATGATTTCCAATTGTGACCATTTTGTTGCATTAGACAGGATTTAATGTTTTTAAAATATTTTATTTATTTATTTGAGAGGCAGAGTTATAGACAGTGAGAGGGAGGGACAGAGAGAGAGGTCTTCCATCTGCTGATTCATTCCCCAGTCGACTGCAAAGGCTGGAGCTGTGCGGATCGAAGCCAAGAGCCACAGCACTGGACTAAGCTAGTTTTTTTATATAAATATTTTACATACAAATTTGTTTCCTTGAGAGTTGGTCTTAAATTGTGGTAAGCAAAGTTTTTTAGGATTCTTATTAAATATTTTTGAGTGAAAAAATGTAGTAGATGAATTTTTGATCCATACTTTAAAAAGATAATTATTGAACGTTTAAAAATTTCTCATGAATCAATTCATAAGTCACACATAAAATTAGAATTTTTTCTCAGTTCCCTTTAGTATGCTTTTTAAAAGTAGGGTTAAGAAACACATGATATTTTTATGATTTTCTGAAGTCTTGCTAGTTTTGAGTTTATTAGTTTATGATAACTGATAATGGGGTTATACTTGACACAGTGAGTTTTTATGAAAAGTTTTTATTTCCAAATAGTTTCTAATGTCAGTGTAATACTGTTTTACCAATTGTGCTAGTCCATCAAATAAATGCAATTCCATTCTTATTTATGGGTAGAGAAGGAGTGGATTGGGGTTAAGAGGTTATGCTAAGTTCCTGATGTTGTTAAATGGGAAAGAACTCAAATTTCATAGTTAGGGAAAATAAAAGCATTTTTATTGTTTTAATTTAATTTTCCTAAAGAAAGAGATGAGAGAACTGATTGTTATGACACTGAGAAAACTGGTTTTGATTCAGAAAATGATTATCCATGATATTTCATGCTGTCTGATTGTTTCCTAAGTATCCCATAGCATGACATTTTATCATATTGTATGTGCTGTCCAATGTTTGCTTGCTCACTGTTTCTGTGAGCAACAGAAACTATGCAGCAGCCAACAGTGATCCCACCCCGTGAGTTTTCTCTGTCATAGCCACTCTGGAATGCTGTGGTAAAGTAATCAACTGGTTATTTTTAAGAAGCAAATCCCATTCACACTGACTCAAGAGCATCAGAGTTTTTCGTGCTGTTAGGTTTCTGGTATGGCTTATTTACAGAATCTTTCTTGAGCAGCCCTTTAGATACTACCAGTCTCCTACAGGAAAAATCACTGCTTTGAATACAGAGGCTACAGTTGCTTGTTCAGAGCCTCGGTACAAATCGATGTCAATACTGGATTCCAACGCAGAGGTGCCCAAGGCTCCCATATACCTCACAGTCGTTGACATTACCCAGGGATCACGAATAAGTATAATAATAAAGACGGAGTAGGCAGTAAATTAGTATTTCTACTTAGAGATGATTTGATCATGTTCTCAGCTACAGTAGAGGGAATCAGTTTCAAAAATAAGCAATGGTAAACTTCGCTAACGGACTTAAAAATCCTGATTAGCTCAAAACAGAAAAATGCCTGTTACAGTGGGTTCTTCACATCCTTGGATTCCACATCTGCAGATTCAACCAAGGTCAAGTAACCACAGATTCAAAATATTCAGACAAGTTCAAGCAACCACAGATTCAGAGTATTTGGGAAGAAACAGTTGCATCTGTGCTGGACACTGGCACAGACTTTTTTTTTTGTCAGTATCCCTTATACAACCCCATATAACAACTCTTCATGGCAGTACATTATCCCAGATAGTGTAAGTAATTTAGAGGTGATTGAGAGTATATGGGAGATGTGATGGGTTAGATGAAAATTCTGCACCATTTTACATGAGAGGCTTGTGGTCTATCTGAGGATTGTGGTCTGTTCTACACACATGGATTTCAAAATTGCACCGGAATACTGGCGAGCTCAAATTTTAATTCCGTTACTCACAAACTTTCTGAAGTGATGCTGTAAATGAATAAACGCATCCTGTTTCATCATGTAGGAATGGAGCACAAGTATTCTGTGTCTTTGCACGTCTGTGCCTACTTTTAGGGAGAAAAAGAAGCAGTTAATGCTCATAATAGGACTGGACATAGGAGACCACTATCCATAAGAAAAGATGCTGCCTTGGGTCTTTTATTTTAGTAGAGGAGCTTGACACACTACATTCAAGTAATGATTTTACATAGTTCTTAGGTGATACTTAAAATGTGAGAGTTATTACATGGCTGTAAAATGCTAATTACTTGAAGCATTATAATTGTGATTCACAGTTTTCACTTCCGGGTCATTACCTTTTGAGAAAAGAATCTGCGTGATCCGAGGTGAGCAGAACCTTGCTTGAGATGTTTGCAGTCCCTTGAGATGTTTATACATTTTTTAGTGGGCCTTACGGAAATTTTGCAAAAAATTTTATTCCCACTTACCTGTGAGTGTTCGACGGTTGGCTTTTATGCACCCAGAGCTGGGCAAGATCCTTGGGAGGTACTATGGAAGACACTGTGGAAGACGCATGAGAGCTGGCCCCAGTCCTCTGTGAGGTTCGCATCCAAAGGCAGAGACAGCATTTCTGAAGCAAGCAGAGAAAAGGCAGAGGTGGGCTGAGGCTGAGGAGTCACTGTGAGAGACTGAGGTCCTGAAGAAGTCGATGCTGGGTGAATTAGCTGGAGAGAACCTGACAGAGCACTGGTGCAGATAAGGCGCTGTGCCATTGAGAAAGACCAGTAATCACAATAAACAAGGCCCTGACCAAACAAGTAAGAAAAACTAAAAAAAGAAAGAAAAAGAAACAAAAACAAGCAAACAAGCAACTGAAAAGGTTGTTTCCTGAAACTTAGAGTTTTGATGGGGGTCAGATTTTAAATGCTGAAGTTGTTGTTGTTACCTGCTGCAACGATAACCCCCAAGAGTCAGCTAGGACTGCCTCCTTAGAGTACTCCTTAACACTGAAAGTTAATTGTTCTCAGTGTTTTTATATAGGAAAATGAAGACACGGCGCAAAATCCTAGAAGATTCTGGACTGAGTGAGGAGCTTAGGCAGCATGGGTACTCAGACGTCTCAGTAAGGTTGAGAACTGACTGCAGAAAGAAACATTTTTGTCCATGTTTCTAACAGAACAGACATGCTCTCAAAATGTGTTTAATTTGTGGTTTCTGCTGCTCGTCTCCCATTTGAAGTCATGTAGATTATTTTGAAATGACAGAACTAATAAATAAAGAACAGCTGTGCTAATACCCCTACACATTAAACAAGAATGGAGAGTAAAAGATTGGAAAGTGGACACAATAACACAGTATAGCTTTTGTTGAGTCTGCCAGCCTCGGGAACCCTCCTCAGGTCGTCGCTGGCCCTTTGTTAGGAGCAGCGTGAGGACAGGCTGCAGGCTAGAGGCAGAGCCCAGAGATGCTCCACACTCCGTGGTTCGGCGGGCCTGAGCGAGGCCTTGAGTCCAGCACAAGCAGGCCTGTGGCTGCTGGCATCTACACTGCGTGGGATGGGTAGAGCCCCAGCACTGAAGAGGAGTGTGTGCCCCCACCCCACCCCATACCATGTGTAGACAGGCACAGTGCGCCAGTCACCCATTCCTACATCCAGAAACTCTCTAAATAAATAGTCTGTTTCTAGTAAAAATCTTTTTTGTTGAAATTGGGTTTCTAGATGGTTCTGATTGTTTTACAACTTTGTTTTGAATATTTGTTCAAGAAATTCATAGGAATTATGTACTACTACAGTTGTAATGATTTTGTGACTGTTTTAAAAGTTACATGAGTGAAAGCTGACCTTCTTCTGATTACTGTATAAAGCCCCTGCTTGTTACCTGTTCTGAGTAATAGAGTTCCTACCTGTTAAGGAGCTAAAAACTGGTGAATTAGAAAATCAATACCAAAACATAGTTGCCTACTTTTAAGAAGAAATAACAACACCTTATTTTATACTGAATTGGCTTTACAGAAAGATTTAAGAATTCTCATTTGGAATTTTGAATAACTCCATTTGAGTGATAATTTGAAAGATGTTATTGATGATTTTGGTATTAGTGTCTCCTTCCTTTGTCGCCTAAGATAGAAATCCAGAGAGCTGGACTTGGGTTTCTCTTGGCCTGTTTATTTTACTGCTTGCTTTATCCAGGACGAAGGTGTGGCATGAATTCTTCATCCATCTGGCATTTTAAAACTCAAAGATGAAAAACTCTACTTTCTAAAAATGCTCCGTCTTCTAAAAGCTGCTTGACAGTTGTGGTCATGAGAGAATACAAGATCGATTTGTGGGTTTATGTTTTGCTGATAATGTAATCTATTATCTAAAAAAAGACTAATTTTTTCTTGTTTTGTATTCATTCAAAAAAAGTACTATTTTACAGGAGTATTTTGTCCTCAACTTTGTGTGTTTGTGCTCAAAAGCTTCAAAAGTTAAATGCGAAAATTTACTTTGAATTTATTTATTCACTTCATACATAAAACTTTCTTGTTTAAATACACATGCTTGATAAATGGACTCACTTGTCATTATACAAGAAAGTGGCATATGCTTTGGACCATTTGATCCGAAGTTTGAGAGAAATAGATGTGACAAATACTTTGGAATAACTTCAACTGAATAAATTCGTTAGAATTTTTTGAAGTCTGTTTTGTTAAACATTGCTCAAACTGTTTAATTTAGGGTAAATATGTTTGTTGAAGAACTCATTTAAATAAAGGAAAAATACTTAATGTGATTCTCCTTCTTTTGTTAAGAGACAAAAAGAGGTGAGATAAAGCGAAGAATTAAACTGACAGTTATGACCTGCTTGGGCTTAAAAATTACAAATATACAGGGTTGTTTGTTTTTTTCTGTACCCAGCATTAATACTCAATCCTATAAGATACATCTATAATATCAAAGAATATCAATATATATTATTTACATTTTACGTAACTGAGTAAATATTTCTTAACACGTAGGAATCTTTAGTATATAAGTCTGTTGGTAAGGGGTCTGTAATTTGGGTTATCTTGCACTCCTGTTTTTCTACCTAAAGATTTGAGTTAGCAAAGATAATTCATCAAGAAAAAGTTACTTTCTAGGGTTATATAATGAAAGGAATTAACTGAAACCTGATGTAAAATGCCATTCAGATTTCAGACACTGGACTGCAGGTCTGTCTTCATGATTTCTAATTTTACTTGTAAATTGGTTAACAGGAATATGTCCCAAGATTGCCATATACCTTAATTTCTTCATACTTCCTAATCTGTTTGTAACATAGTTCTTAACCTATTTATAGAAATACTCTTTTCAAGGCGATCCAAGTGGGGCATGTTGTTGTCTGATAAATGGCCTGATGAAAATGAGCTATCACCAGGAAGAGCAGTTACCCAGCCTAGTGGATAAAGTCAACATCCTGCTGTGTTGTACCGTACTACTAAGGTGGCTTTATCTGTGCAAAAAGGGAAAAATCCAAAGGAAAAAACGCCTCTGATTTATTCTTTTGCTACTCACTCACCGTAGTAGACTCTGTCTTCAGAATTCTGTGTAAGTTCTGAGCCCAGTCTTCCTTTTCCTGGCTGTCTAGGTAGGCAGGGTCCTCTGATAGCAGAAAGTGCAGTGACTGCATAGACGACTCCTTCAGTAGGTTGGCTAATTGCTCTGAGCCTCAGTTACTAATTCAGGAAGTGAGTGTAAAAGTTCTCTTTTGATGAGCATTAGATGAGGTTAGATTTTTGCTGGGCTTGAGTTACACTTCCACCATAAGACTTGAGAGCTATATAAAATAGTTACTATTTGTAGTATCTTATTATCAAGTGTAATTACCCTAATTTTAATATCAGCTCTAATTATGTTTCATGTTACTAATCATGGTGTTACTTTATCAGCATTAGGATGGTTTTAAGGTTCTTATCTTTATAGAAATGTACTCAACTTGACAAAGCTGTTATTGATCATTTATAGTAATGAGTTATGGTCTTTAGTACATAAAGGAATAATTGCTGTGGGATAGCCCTAGGCTTTACCTTTCTTTTACCTATTACCAATGTTTTGATATTTTTTCAGTAATAAGTTAAATGTCAGTGATTTCTTTTTACCATTGTTGTTAGCTCAACCTACAGTTCAAAATCTGCATATATAGTTCCTCTCCTTTTTCTGAGGACACAAAATTAAGCGTCAGTAAGTAGATGGTATTATGTTTATATATGATATATAAATTGCTTTCTTTGCTAGTAGGTGAGTGACTTATAAAATTATTCATAGGCTCTGTGTTGATTTACTTGATACACTTTAGTGAGAAAGTGGGAAGGAGCCCTTTTTTTCCCTTCACTGCACTTATATGAGTGTACTTTAAAAAGTTTATGGAAAATAGAATTAAAAGGTGAATTTATTTTAGCACAACAAAATTGAATTTCATGCATGTATTTTTCATAATATGTGTTTTCATAAACCTTTGAAGACCCCTCTCATATCCATGATTTTCAAAACATGTTGTACCAAAATAAACTTCTTTTTTAAAATATTTATTTTATTTATTTGAAAGAGTTACAGAGAGAGGAAGAGAGAGAGAGAGAGAGAGAGAGAGAGAGAGAGGTCTGTATCCGCTGATTCACTCCCCAGATGGCCACAATGGCCGAAGCTGTACCAATCCAAAGCCAGGAGCTTCTTCTGGGTCTCCCCTGTGGGTGCAGGAGCCCAAGGATTTGGGCCATCTTCTGCTGCTATTCTAGGCCATAGCTGAGAGCTGGATCTGAAGAGGAGCAGCCAGGACTAGAACCAGCGTCCATATGGGTTGCCAGCGCTTCAAACCAGGGCTTTAACCTGCTGCACCACGGTGCCGGCCTCCCAAAAGAAAGTTATTTTAAAATTTCATTTCCCACTAACTTTGTGCAGTATCACTCTATCTAGTAAATACATTGTATTTACGTCTTTCATGTTATTTTCCTCTCAAAAGAAATTGAGGATGCTTGAAAGTGGGCAGCTGACTGTTGATACGACTGCACACTAACCATGTTTTCCTTTCATTTTAGTTCAGACTTGGTTCCTTCAAACTGGAGAAAGTTGCAAGCCCAGCTGAGATCATTAGAGAGCTTATTTGTTACTGCCTGGACGCCATTGCTGAGACTCAAGCCAAACATGAGCACCTGCAGAAAGAAAATGCAAGGCTTCTGAGGGACTGGAACGATATTCAAGGACGGTGTGTACACGGGGTGCTTGCGGTACAAAGCCACCAAGCTTCCCTCGGCTGTAGCCTCAAGCTAACAGATCGTAAACTTACAGTATCTGTGGACTAGCATCTATTGAAAATACAACTGTCATGAACTGTTCCTTTACTTAATATGATTAAATCAAATTGGTAGTCAGTAATGTGCATAATGGGCAACAAATAAATAATAAGGAATAATTGGGCATTGCAGTTCAGAATCCATTACTGTAACATTAATAAAGGATTTAGGTAAAGGCTTTTTATAAGAATTAGTTCACCTCCAGTTGTAGACGTAATACTGAATGAAAGACATCTGAAATATAAATAAGTACAATGGAGGCCTTATTTGGAATCAGTGAATGGCAGCTATTGCAAATGATGTGTGTTTTGGCTCCTAAAAGGGACTTATTTCTCCTGATTGATTGAAAATTCACACTACAAGCATTTTTAAAAGATGAAGTAATTGTGGCTACTGGATAAAACATTGGGAAGCCTTTTATTTTCCTGGCTTTTCCTCTTATTTTTGTAAATGATGAAGAGGAAAGTAATTTATCATCCCAGTTATGAACTTCCTTAACAGAAATTATAATCTAGGCTTCTTCAGTGTGTAAGTAAAAGATATTTGGAGTAAATAAAAGATTGTAAATATGTCCTCACAGAGATGTGTATTATAGTACATTTTGTGAAAAGATATTTTATAGGTAAATTATGCATAGAAATGCCTAATTATGTGGAGTAAATATAAAAATGCTAACAAATATCATTATATCAATAGTTTTATCTTCCACTCACACACTGAGAACATTGGCTGCCGAGGAGCTTCTGAGAGCAGTCACTGTGATTGCTCTGTGTGTACGTTAGTAAGTGTATGCGGGAGTCCTTGAACAGTAGAAAGGTTCGGTGTCCATGGATGCATGTGAGCGTGTGATTCACTAATGGAAGTCATTTTTCTGTACGCTCAATTATTTTAATTAATGCAAGACGTGACACTAAGTTATTAATACCTGGCTGTATTTGGCCCTCAGTTATTTTAAAAATTATCATGTACTCTTTCAGTTTTAAATTAATTTTTACTAATTTTTACTACCAGTTACATATCCATATAATTATATATAAATAACAAAATACCGAGGCCAATGTAAAGCATCTGTAAGTATCAGGAAACCATACTGGAAAAAGCAAGTTAATTTTTCTCTTTAGCTTCTGTTTTCTTCATTTGAGTATAAATCAGTATCAAATATCTGTGCTACAAACATTTCTTTGGCCTTCCATCTGCAGTTTAGGTGTGTCTTTCTGTTTTATATATGAAATAAATCAGATTCAAGGAGACATACCGGGCCGTGATGAGTCATTATATTTAAAACTCAGAATGCCCTCAGGATGATAGGAAATCCGACCCACAAATTGCCCACAAAAGTGCAGCCTGGGTACTTGGTGCCTGAACAACTCGCTGTGAGCTGTCTGCAGAGGTTGGAGGAGGTATTATCTCATCAGCATTCCGCACCACTCCTGTGGAATGGAAAGCAGCAGGGAACCAAGAGGAGGCCGTGGAGACGACACGCCCCGTGCTGTAAGACAGTGTGTGTGAGGAGCGCATACAATACGTGGTGCACACGTGCCTCATCTGCAGTGTCTGAACTCCCCAGAAAGGGCTGTGTCTGATTGTGGTTAGCAGGTTTCCCCTCTGATCAAAAGCACGGCCTACTATCCTGTCACCTGCCCGATTTTGTTCATTCTAGCTCTTCTCTTTTTATTGACTCTGGATCCAGCACGTTCAGGGCTCAGAAATGTGTGCCCTGGGGGTGGCCCGGAGAACTGAGAGGAAAGAGTCCCCTCCAGAGAATTCCAAGCTCTTGATTGTATACCAGATGTTAGGCTTAGAGCTGTATGCATTTCCCAGATTGGGTTTTCTGCCCTGTCAGAGCAGAAAGTATCCACTTTCTGTGTCCAAATGCAGCCAGGTATTAGGGGCTGTACACACCTGTATATCTTGGTTATGGCCGAGCCGCGATTTCTTTTTCTCCCTTGGTAGGGTCTTAGGATGCTGAAAGCAGAGCAGAGGATTGTAAACTCCAGCTTCCATAAGGCAACAAGGGGTTTTATACTGCTAAGAAATAGAACAGAGCCTACCAAGTTAGATACAAGGGAACTTTGAAACTGGAGTCATTAGACTCAGGGCATGATGCTAGGGACAGCCACCACTCGGTCTGCAGGGCAACCTCTGTGTCAGTATCCGTCCATGGTCCAATCATGTCTTCCACATGATTCCACCCTGCATATGGGGTGGGGCAAACATAGGTAAGAGATCAGAGCTATTCCACAAGCTATGGTAAATGAGTTTGAAGTATTCAACGGAATATCTAAAGGTTCATTGAAAATAGAATTAAAAACTACCCTTATATTGCTTTAAGAAAAATACTGAAATCCATGCAGGATTTTGACATTATACATTTTCCATGAAATTTTTGAAGTACCCTCGTATGCATTTTAAAATTTTTAATACCAAACTAAACATCTTTTACTTTCATTTTTCAGTATCTTCTAGTTTTTTTATGTAAAGGTTTATTTATTTATTTGAAAGTCAGCATTACACAGAGAGAGGAGAGGCAGAGAGAGAGAGAGAGAGAGAGGTCTTCCATCCAATGGTTCACTCCCCAGATGGCCGCAACGGCCGGAGCTGTGCCGATCCAAAGCCAGGACCCACGAGCTTCTTCCTGGTCTCCCACGTGGGTGCACGGGCCCAAGGACTTGGGTCATCTTCTCCTGCTTTCCCGGGCCACAGCAGAGAGATGGACAGGAAGTGGAGCAGCAGGGTCTCGAACAGGCACCCATATGGGTGGCCGGAGTTTCAGGCCAGGGCGTTAACCCATTGCACCACAGCGCCAGCCACCTTCTAGTTTTAATATATAATAGGATATATGAACAATAATCAGTCATATACACCTGTGATTATTAACATTAAGAGTATTTATATTATGAAAGGATGTGTTATAAATATGAGTAACTGATAATTTATTTTTATGAAATGCATGTTTATATAAAAATAGAAGGAGAAAATAACATGTAAATAGTGTATTCTGGAATTGTGGGTTAGATTTTTGTTATTTTGGTATTTGTGGATCACTGCTAAGATCAGATCCAACTACAAAGCTCTTTCCCTTTAGAATGACAACAAAGAATCAGCAAGGTTTGAATGAGGAACGCGGAATCCCAATATGAATAAAAAGAGAGCTTTGATGTGTAGAGGTTCAGTGTATATATTTGCTGTCGTTTTAGCTATTGTTTAGTAATTATAGTTTTGGCTCCATTTTGAATAAGTGGCATTACTCTATTACTTTAATTTTTGTAGTTTAGATAAAAGGTGGAAACATCCTAAAGCTTGTATGTGAATCCTTAGGTTATGAGCTATATTCATTTCACTGGGTTTTCCTACTTAATTTCGAATAACGGCTCTCAAGTTCCATGTTACTGAATAGAGCTTTTGTTTGCACTCAGACCTCAATTTAGAAATCCTCTGGCTTCATTCTGAGTTACAGCTATTAAACCCATAATTGGAGGCAGTTTTCAGTGAATTGGGTTGACACTCATGGAATCATCAGAATAGAAGACCTTGGAAGCTTTTCTGTGTCATCCCTCTGCCTTCCAGCTAGGATCACATTAGATCCAGATGAATTAAGTCTGATTTTTGTAAGACCTCAAGAGATATCTCCATCTCCCCCTGGTAGCCCATTAGAGTGTTAAGAAACAGTCACAGTCAGAAATCCTCCCCCCCACCCCCCCACCCGGTAATCTGAATCCTTCATGGTACAGTTGAAGGCCATTTCCTCTTGTCTGTCATCAGAAAGGGTGAGGAACAGCTGTTTGCCATCTTCTTCAGTTCTTAAAGGCTTATTAAACCTCGAGTCCACAGCTTGCTTTTTTCCCTAGTCCGGTTTTGCTTTCTTTGTCCTCTCAGCTCTGTTCACATTTTCTTTGGCTGTCCAGCCCTGATGTGGATGTGAATTTGGAGAGAAGTGGTTGTTGCTATGAGGACTGCTGCACTGTGTGTCCATTGTTTTATTTTGGACTGTTGTTTAATCTTTTGTTTCATTTTGGATGTTATTTTTGTGTGAAATTGCTTTAATTTTACTCTTATTATTGTTATTGCTTTTAACATATTATTCTTAGATTCTTTTCCCACCCAAAAACTTTTCATTTTGGATATTCAGTATTTTTCTTCACTTAGTCATTATCCTTTCAGCTTTGCAATATAGAATGTATATGTGTGTACACACACACACACACACACATCATTTGGTCCATGGTCTTAGCTAACTCAGTTCTAAATTACTAGTAAAGCTTAGCATTATTGTTGCGTTGTCTTAGTCACTGGTGAAGGAAGGGTCCTTGGGCCTTTCCTCTTTGAGGTTATTGATGGTTTGATTCATTTTGAGCTCTGCCTTGGAGATGATGCGTGGACTCAGCTGTAGTCTGCTTTTCCTGTACAAGGGCCTTCTTTAGTGGTAGTAACCGAGCAGTGATTCCCATGTTCTTCCTCCCTGAATTCGTTTCATCTGCTGATTCCTGTGCTGTTCTTCAGCTGGGTCTTGGCAGGAAGCAAGAAATATGGCACACATATCAACATCATTGAGACTATAGGAAAGGATTGGTATTAAAAATCAAGGTCTGGGGCCAGAGCTGTGGCACAGTAGGTTAATCCTCGGCCTGCGGCACCAGCATCCCATATGGGTGCCGGTTCTAGTCCCGGCTGCTCCTCTTCCAGTCCTGGCTGTTCCTCTTCCAGTCAGCTCTCTGCTGTGGCCTGGGAAAGCAGTGGAAGATGGCCCAAGTCCTTGGGCTCCTGCACCCGCATGCGAGACTAGGAAGAAGCACCTGGCTCCTGGCTTCAGATCAGCACAGCTCCGGCCATTGCGGCCATCTGGGGAGTGAACCAACGGAAGGAAGACCTTTCTCTCTGTATCTCCCTCTCACTGTCTATAACTCTGTCAAATAAATAAATAAATAAATAAAATCTTAAAAAATTTGAGGTCTGGAGGAAGCTGTGTACCTCTTCGTTACCAAATGTTGAACAAGAGAGTAGCATTTCATATCATACAACTGTTAGCAGTAACACTGTTGCAGGGCCTGTGTTGTGGAGTGGCAGGTAAAGCTGCAGCCTCTAGTACCAGTATCCCACATGGGTTCCACTTCTGATCCAGCTACCTCCTGATGTGCCTGATAAGGCCGTGGAGGAAGGCCAAAGTGCTTGGGCCCCTGCACCCACAGGGAAGACCTTAAAGAAGCTACCGGCCCCTGGCTTTGGCCTGGCACCACCCCAGCAATTGCAGCCATGTAGGGAGTGAACCAGCAGATGGAAGATCTCTCTCTCTCTCTCTCTCTCTCTCTCTCTCTCTCTCTCTCTCTCTGCCTCGGTAACTCTGACTTTCAAATACATAAATAAATCTTTTTAAAAATTAATAGTCCTTTTGGGCTAAGCGTTTGGCTGTTTCGCGTCAAAGGTTAGCATGTGCACATGTGATACCCAGCTGGTGCTGCTGACTCCAGCTCCCTGTCATTGCAGACCCTGAGAGGCGGCCTGTGGTGGCTCCACTAGCTTGATCCCTGCCACACATGTGCAAGACCCCGACTGAGTTCTCAGCTCCCAGCCCTGGCCAGTGCATACATGCTGGCAGTGAGTCAGTGGTCAGGGGCGTTTGCTCATGTGTGTGTGTGCACGTGTGTGTGTGTATGTGTGTCCCCCTGCAGTGATCTTCTAAACACTTTATTTTAAAAGAGCTTTATATAATAATAGTAACGAGACTGCAGTCTGTCCCAGTCAGCCTCCACTCCCCAGCTTCTCTGGGAAGTGTTTTCCAGCAGGATGAAAAGTTAGTTGGAACCAAATCCCTAAGCTTTGTTAGAGCCAAGCAAGGTGAACTCACAAGAAACACTTTCTTCTCTTGGCTTCTTTTCCCCATGATAGAAATGGTGTTGCATTTGCAAATGAGTTCTGTCCTGGGGATTTAAGTGAACACTGTCCTTCAGGAAAATTACATACCTCAGTATTTATTTTCACTTTCATGTGTTGTACCAATTATTAATTTTATTAAACGTGAAAATTAGCTTGATAGTCCATAAATACATGTAATCAGTATTTTTGTTTGATTTCTTTTAAAATCTAATACAGATTTTAGTTAGGTAAATTAGTGATTTGTTACCATTCCTAAAATTTTATATTGCAACCTTGCAATATTAAGCAAGATTTCTGTTAAGTATTTTATATACTATTTTAAATTTTTCAAAATTTTATTTATTTAAAAGGTAGAGAGACAGGCAGAGATCTCCCATCTGCTGGTTTACTCTACAAATGCCTGCAATCGCAAGATTGGGTCAGGCTAAAGCCAAGAACTGGGGATTCGATCTGTGTCTCCCATATGGGTGGCAGGGACCCAGGTACTTGAGCCATCATGTGCTGCCTCCCAAAGTGCACAGTAGCAGGAAACTGGAATGCAGAACAGAACTGTGACTGGAACCCAGACATAATAATGTGGAATGCAGGCATCCTAAACAGTATCCTAACAGCTATGCCAAATGCTCACCCCCTTACAGTGATTCCTACTTTGCAGATGTTTTGAAGTATTTTATAATTATATACTCAGGTATTTTAGTGGTATGTGTATGCTATTCATCTTTTGAAAAAATACTTATCGTGTTATGTTAGGAGATATTATGAGAAGGTGAGTATTGTGCTTAGGTAAGACTTTGCCCCTGAAATAGGAGGGCAACCATTCTCTTGCTTAAAATAAGCCATCGATGTTGGCAGCTCCACTTCAATTTTAATTCTTTTTCCCCTCACATCTTTTGGTATATTTCTTTCCAGTAGGGAATACTGTTATATTATTTACCTCATTTTTTAAAAGGTGACTATAAAAAAAATGCTGTTACAGTGGTGAACAGAAGTGTAACATTCAGAATTGCCAGCGTCCTGGTTCCTTGTTACGTTAGCCACATTAGTCTTTCTGCTCAGCCATGCTCCCTTAGGGGAGAGCTGTAGGCAGCCTTGGCACCCAGCTGGGGTCATCTGGCCCCCAAGCTCCGCTTCCACTAGGACTGGCAGAGGTCTGCAGCCTCCTGGCCCAACCAGCCAGCCAGGAAGGTCCACAGACGGGGCCCTGCAGATGGAAGCGCGCGGTGTCGGCCATCCCCTCCGTCTGGACCCATCTGGCCCATTACAAGATGCTGCACCATGGGGCGGCACACCAAAGTACAAGCTACCAGGGGCTTCAGCTGGGAGGAGCTAGGGGTGGCCAGAGGACAGTGGGTGTCTCTGCAGTCCCAGGAGGCAGGTTGGCCAGTGTGCAGGATGGGAAGGAGTACTCCCGTGAGCTCATCTTCTTCCTCAGCAAAGGGGACAGACTGGCTCCCAGCTGACAGCAGCAGTCATGCCCATATGGAGTGTCTCCAGGAAGGAGAGCCAGAATCCTAACCAACACGGAGAGCTCCAGGCCTTTGCCAGTCTTTGCCTAGCCTCTACCAAGGCCTGGACCGCCGGCGTCTGGGCAGACAAGACTGGGGAAGCTTCAGAACAGAAGGCTGGAGAAAGAAAGTGCTGCTAGGGACTTGTAACACACCAGCAACAAAGCTCGAAAGTAAAGGACAGATTCTCATGTTAACTCACGCACTTCGTAGTTATCTGATAAATATGGCTGAACATCTCCAGAGTCCCAAACGCTGTGCTAGGCACTGAGGACCAGATAGCCGGGGAAGAGCACACATTTTCTGCTCTCCTGGGTTTCACAGCCTTGGCGAAGAAGACGCCCTAAGAATTTGCTGTAATTGGTTCCATATGTTCCTTTTCCTCCTTTGTGAAGTCTGACTTCTCTGCGTCTCTAGATAAGGAGGGTTGTTGAAAATATATGGACATACAAACAAGAGTTAGCATTTTAACCGTTTTCTTTGTAATTATCCATTAAATAGATATACATTTATATATCATGACTGATATGTGTGTATTATATATATATGATATAAAATTAGTAGGGTGCTGGGCTGGCGCTGTGGCATAACCAGTAAAAGCTGCCGCCTACAGTGCTGCCATCCCATATGGACGCTGGTTCAAGACCTGGAAGGCCCCTTTCCAATCCAGCTCTCTGCTATGGCCTAAGAAAGCAGTATAAGATAAGGCCCAAGTCCTTGGGCCCCTGCAACTATGTGGAGACCCGAAGAGGCTCCTGGTTTAGGATTGGCCCAGCCCCAGCCATTGTGGCCATTTAGGGAGTGACCCAGCGGATAGAAGACCTCTCTCTCTGCTTCTGCCTCTGCCTCTCTGTAGCTGCCTTTCAAATAAATAAATAAATCTTTAAAAAAAGTACTAGGACACCTATGTGGAACAGCAAACAAATAAGTTTGCTTTCTCTGCTGTATAGATATATCGGGAGATAGCTATGGCTCATTTGAGTACTGTAGGAGTCATACATGAGAGAATTTTACACTTTGCCTTATATATCTAAAATTGAGGACATGTAGTGTTTCACATTTCTGATTTCATTAATCGCTCTTTAGAAACATCAGATAGGATACTTTTACTTATTATACATCTCCATGTGTGTGTGTGACTGATGTGTTTTTTGTATGCATGAGTGCTACGAGGTTATAAGGATGTAACAAGTAAGTCATGTTCTTGTTCTGAAGCCATTCTTAGTCTACAGGACAATCAAGCAGATTAGGTCCATGACTTTATCACAGAACAAGTTTATGGTTGTTTTCATGGGAATATTGAGCAACACTGAGGAAACCAGTGGCAATTATTCATTTGAAGTTTCTCCCATAAAAGCATTCTTTTATAACTAAGCCATAGATGTAACCAAAATGATTACATGTAGGCATTTATTTGTCTTTCATGCTTTATTTGTATCAATTTTCAATTTTGGTCCATATCTCAATACCTAAATTACTGACCTGAATAACCAGTGACCTCTAGTTACTTCTTTAATTGCCTTTATGAAACTTCTAAGGTAATGAATGCATATGAACACATGATTTTTAATGGTAATTCGCTTCAAAAGTTTTCTTGAAATTTAAGTATTACATTGAATAATGAGGCAGCTAAGAAAAACGCTGTGATTTGTTTATTTACTCTTCTAGATTTGAAAAATGCGTGAGTGCCAAGGAAGCTTTGGAGGCTGATCTGTACAGACGGTTTATTCTGGTGTTGAATGAGAAGAAAGCAAAGATCAGAAGCTTGCATAAATTGTTAAGTGAAATTCAAGAACTAGAAAAGAACACCGAACACGTAAGGTATCTTGGTGCTTATATTTTTGGATGACAAGTACATGAATTTAAGCAGAATTCCTTTCCAGGCTTAATGCAGTTTAGGTGCCAACTTTTTAGTGCTATGAGATCACTGGGTATTCTGAGGTTGGATGCTCTACCCATTAGGGATGGCAGCTCTCTGTCTGCCTACTCTTTTAAGTACATCTAAGTGATATAATTAGCAAGAGGCTTATCTATATGGTATTTGTTTAGTTCTGAGACATCACTGAGAAAGAAACAAATTTATTTTTTTGAAGAAAGCTTTTATCTTCTATAAAACTGCCAGATTGTCACTGCGTGTTTGTCTTACTGATATCCAAGCAGGAACTAAGGGCAGAATCACATTGCTGATGTTAACGACCAAGGAGTACTCAGTTTTATCTAGTCATCTCTCTCCTTCTGTGGACTTCTCTCTGAGAGTGGATGCGTACTTGATTCTCAAGAAGGAAACCTAGGTGACAAATGGCTTGCATGACTTTGGACAACCGTAGGTTTCATGGGCATTACCAGGTACAGATTAGAGTCTGTTGCATTGAATCTGAGAGGAGGCACACATGTGCTAATGACAAACTGTAAAAAACAGCACATTTGATGTCAGCTGGTTTAGCTGGTTGGTGTAGCACTGATACCTATTAGTCTGTGGCTTTGGGCAAGCCGTTTCAACTTCTTCCTCACAATAAGGGTAAAGGTAACAGGCGCCTTCTCAGGATTTTAGGGCGACCAAATGAAACACAGAATTCCATTGAGATGGGAAAGTGCTAAATGCTTTGCAATCCACAGAGAAAATTTTGCAGAAAAGTATTTTGGTATAAGAAGAACCTGATTGTAAAGTTAATGATACTGAGCTCTGAATACCATTCAGATTATTAGGTAACAGAGACATTTATCTTAAGAGAGTTAATATACAGTCTCCAAAGTAAATTTACCTAAAACATATATATTCCAATACATATTTTCATAATTAGGATCTTTTTCCTAGAGTTTTTTTTTAAATATTTGTTTATTTATTTGAAAGGCAGAGTTAAAGAGAGCGGGAGAGACAGAGCAAGAGAGAGGGAAAGAGAGAAATTGATCTTCCATCTGCTGGTTCACTCCCCAAATGGCTCAGTGGCCGTGGCTGGGCCAGGGCAAAGCCAGAAGCCTGAATGTCCATCTGGGTGTCCCACATGAGTGGCAGGGGCCCAAGGACTTGGGCCATCATCCGCTGCTTTCCCAGAGCTGGATCATAAGTAGAGCAGCGGGAACTGGAACTGACACCCATGTGGTTTGCCTGCCTCACGGGCAGCGGCATAGCCTGCTGCACCGCAGTGCTGGCCCCGGAGTAATCTCTGTAATTACTTAATGCTGAACTTGCTGCGCAGCCAGCGTGAGCCCAGTGATTTTCAGTGCTCCATTTCGCCCTTCGTAGGGAGACCACAGCCTGCTCTGAGCCGACTGCTGACCGAGATGCAGTCTATGATGCGAGCACTGATGAGGAAGGAGAGAACCTGGCTGGGCCCTCTGTGGCGGCTGCAGGTAAGAGTGATAGACGCTCGTTTCTACCGTTGAGTGCCTCTCGCTTGGGCTTCGTATTCTAGTGATAAGAAGTTGTGATGGAGAACGTTGGGGATTTCTATTCTAAAACCTCAAATGCTTTGTTGTGAGATGTAGCAGTTCAGGCACATGTGTATACACACATACAGCACGGTATACTATTTCTGGTTAAACAAGGATGCATAACTCATAAGAAGACAGGACTCCGTGCGAATCTCACCACCTGAAAGCTGGCTTGTCTTTACCATTTGAGATCTTGTGTAGCGAGACCCCATGGTGGAGCTCTGAAGTGAGGTCTTCAGCTATGCAGTCGCTGACTCAGCCGCAGGTCTTCTCTCATTCTTCTGCAAAGGGGCTGCGGTGAAGTAGAGAAGAATGGAAAACGGGCAGCTGAGGTTCCCTGATCCTTACACAGTCCCTTGGGCCAGGTGCCCAGCAGGTGTTCACCCGATGGGTTTTTTTCCCAGAGTTTTATAGATCTCTTAGCAGCAGTGCAAGCTGGAGTTTGTGACCCATGAACTCATTTTATAGTCACATGGTTCTGATCTAAACCCATTAGTATAAAAAGAAACTGTTTGAATCACTTATTTAGAAAATATTTTTGAATACCTTTTGTATACCAAGAACTTTTGTGTGCAGTAAAGAATAAAACACAAAAATCTGGGCCATTGTGTGGTTTAAGTTCTTGGAAAGGAAACAGCTAAGATGATAAAGAAATTCGATGCAAAGTGTGTCAGTCTGTGCAACACGCTAAAGATGATAGCATAGCAGGGACAGGTAACAGGAATGTCAGACTGGGGGTAGGGAAGAAGGATGTGATTGTAGCCAGAGTCCCAGGAAAGGTGAGTCCGAAGGGGAGACAGCATGCCGTGCTCAGCAGTCCTCTGAGGTCCGAGGCCCTGGTCTGTTCAAGCGTGGACACGGGGCAGTGTGGATGAGGTGGGAAGATGAAGGTGGGGAGGATTAGGAGATGAAGTCAGAGATTCGGTGGGGCCACTCACCTGCAGGACCTTGAGGGACACTATAAGGACTTCAGCTTTTAACGTGAGTTGGGTTGGAAACTGTTGGAGGATTTGCAACACTCAACTTCAGGTTGGAACAGGATTTGTCTGGCTGGTGTGTTGAGAACAGACTATCAGATGACAGATTCGGAAGGTGGGATAGATGGAGGCTAGTTCAACAGTCTGACGAAGGATGTGCGTGCGTAGGTGACGAGCACCGAGCAGGTTCTGGATGTACAGAGAGGCAGCAGGATATGTTGTCAACATGGGGATGGCAGAGAGCCTAAAAGGGGTAGCCAGGTGCTACGAGGCCGGACCACAAATGAGGTGTCTTGGCAGCCACGTGAAAGGGGACCTCCAGAAATACACAGCGATCCACTGAGGGCGGTGCAGCGAATGGGGCGAGGAAGAGAGAGCTTAGGGACTCTGTGGGGCTCCTGATGGAGCATTCTGAGTGAGATGGTGGGAGGTAGAATATAGGAGGTTCAGAGGAAATGAGAGGGGAGAGTTGGAGATGAGACAGCAAAAATGTTTTCAACAAGTTTCACTGTAAAGAAAAGGGAAGACGTGGGGCAGCCAGTGGATTTGGAAGTAAGGTTAAAGAGTATTTTTTGGTGTTAGATGAAAGAGAACACTCACATGTCTGTGTACTGATGGGAGTGAGTGAGGGGAGAGAACAGAAACATCACGATGGAGACAGAGGAAGAAGTGCTGACACACCACACCTGAGCAGAGAGCACGGGACCCAGTGGACACGCAGTGGGGCTCATGAGCTAGGAGCAGAGCAGGTAGATAAACGAACAAAGATATAGGAGGCTCTCTAATCGCAGCCATGGAAACATATATTGATTGAATTATCTGATTGGTTAATCTGGTTCTAATCAGCTTGGAATTGGCTCCCACACTCTCATACATTTGCACATGGGAATTAAATTTCCTTTCATTTGAGGTTGGGCTTGTTTTACATTAGTGCCCCATTTAAAATTAAGTCATTCTTTAGTGATCAAATGTAATCAAAGGCTCACAGACAGAACCTGTGTTCTTTCCAATTGAAGCTTCCAGAATTTGTATTAAATATAGTGACTGGTTTATTTTGTTGCTTTTCCATAGTATCTCACCAACATTTGAAGTAGTAGATGAAAATTATTTGTTGCAGAGAAAACATATGTTTAAATATGACTATATAAGAATGTGGTCCTTTATGTGTTAGATCTGTTTAAAGCAAAATATAAGCTATAACGGTACTGTTTTTAAATTTGACAGAATTTCTCTCTTCTGATCAGAAATGACTGTTTTACTCCACGTTTTCTTGTATTTTATGTCTCATTATTTCTTCGACTTCTCTCTAGTTTATTACATATTTGATCCATGGGTCTCTCATTCTAATTTTTTTTTTTTTGAGCTTGTATTTGCCAAGAATTGTATGTCAACAATTGAGAGCATTTTTATTAGAAGTTTCCCTTATCCTTTTCCTTCTGCTTCAATGAAGAATGATCAAGAAACTGATGTTTGCTAAGATGGAAAATAAATCTCAAAACTAGAATTTCCGATACTGGATTACAAATTGGAACCTATAGATCTGAGGGGGAAACAGCCTATGTTGAGTACCAAATGGCCTCCCTTGAAAGTTGACCAGCTTCCACAAGTAAGCCTTTTACAGAGACAAAATACATTATAGTTAAGTGCAACGTATCTATTTTGTACTTACTCTAATGTTACTATGTATTTGGGGCAGAGCATTGGGAATTTCTCCCTGAACTGGCCTTGATGATAACTTGCTTGTTCTTAGAATTTAAGTAAATATGTGAATTATTTTAGATATTGCAGTTTTATATGTGCTTTCCTTACAGTGAAGCCCAGAGGAAGAGAGGTCAATGAAGGTTAACACTTTAACCTTAACTTTTAGAAGGTCACTTCTTCAGTGTGTAATTTGGGAATATTCTTTACTATATAAATGGATTTTTGTAACCAATTATTAAAATACCTAAATTTATGAATTGTTCACATTTTCATATCACTCCTGGATAATAAAATAGATTTAATGAGATCATGATCATTGAGAGATTATATTTATATTATATATATTTATATTATCTTATATTTATTCAAGGAAACTGTTTCCTTTTATGAATACTTCCAGAAATAGGTTAAGAATATCATAGTTTGAAAGAAATTGATCATTATTTTATATAAATGAACAAATGACTTCATTGCTTTATTTTCTCCAGAGTTTTTTGTTTTGTTTTGTTTTGACAGGCAGAGTTAGACAGTGAGAGAGAGAGAGAGAGAGAGAGAGAAAGGTCTTCCTTCCGTTGGTTCACCCCCAAATGGCCACTATGGCTGGCGTGCTGTGCCAATCCGAAGCCAGGAGCCAGGTGCTTCCTCCTGATCTCCCATGGGCCCCAGCCCTTGGGCCATCCTCCATTGCCTTCCTGGGCCACAGCAGAGAGCTGGACTGGAAGAGGAGCAACCAGGACAGAATCCAATGCCCCAACCTGGACTAGAACCCGGGGTACCGACACCGCAGGCAGAGGATTAGCCAAGTGAGCCACGGTGCCGGCCTCTCCAGAGTTTTAAAAATTTTCCTGTCACAAAATTATTGAAAAAATAACTAATGATAAGTAGTCTAATCAAACTACATCATATTTAAAATTCCTACACTATAAGGCATGAAAAACTTCTAAAGTGTTCCTTAACAGTTTAATAACCAAAAGAAGATCCCCAAAATGTTCAGAAAGTTGAACGTGACAATTAATACCACTCCATAGTACATTTTATACTTTTCTGTATCAAGATTTGCCTCCCCTATTTCCTGATTTTCCGGGTTTCTAGATGGGTAAGTAATGACATAACTGACTTATTTCTTAAATTGTGACTGCTTGCCAAGGTCCCCGAGTTCACAGGTGTTTTTTACTTCTTTCATTTAAGATTATGATAGATAAGATAGTTTGGATGATCTGTGTATGATTTATCACTTAACCCCTGGATTATAAAGGAGGTGTTACTTTCAGGTCTGTGCAGCTGGAGTCAATTCCTGGTACCTGTAAGGATTTTCTGGTTGATGTGACTCCCCTGCCCCCTAAGTGTTTTTATGTTTATTTTTGTTTTTAAAAACTTACCAGAAACCTGTTGAGTTACTGTCAGTACTGTGAAACACTCTTCTCTACTGGGAACTGTTTCTTTGGATACCTGTGTCCATATTGAGATATCTAATTAAACTAGGTCCGACAAATTACTGAAATGCTCTAAAATACACAGGAATAGCGGCATCATTAGTATAGCCCAAGAACCAACATTTGCAACATTGTACCCAGTTGTTCTTTCATTTGCTTCCTCTCTATCAGATTATAAACTAAAAAATAGCTTATTAGGCAGTTTTTAAAGTATTTTTTCAGTCTGTTTTGTTATGGTACTAACAGCAGTTGGAAGCAATTCTAAAGCATATGTGGGGACTGGCATCTGGTGCAGTAGGTAGGATGCTGCTTGGGATGCTGGTATCTAGTGTCGGAATTCCTGGGCTGAAGTCTCAGCTCCGCTTCCAAGCTCCCTAATAATGTGCAGTCTGGGAGGCAACAACGATGGCTCAAGTCCTTGGGTCCCTGCCGACTATGTGGGAGGCCTGGATGGAGTTCCAGGCTCCTGGCTTCGGCTAGGCCCAGCCCTGAGTGTTATGGGCATTTGGGGAGTGAACCAGTGTGTGGGAGATCACTCTTTCTTTCTGTTTCTATGTGTGTGTGTGTGTGGCTTTCAAATAAAATTACATAAATAAATGAATAAATAGTATATGACTATTCTAAGAATTTTAGCAATTATTACAAAATGTTAGTTTAAATGTAGTTTGAAAAATGTACAAATGTTTAGCGAAAATTGGCATTTTTAGATAGAGTAGGATCTTCCATTTGAACTATTTTGAAAATTATGCCTCATTGGCTACTAATTAGACATTTTCAGAGGAATTAATTTCTCATAATTATTTTACTTAATAATAAATGCTTTGCAATACCAGTTGTTTCTGTTCACGTGGATTTATCGTATTTCTTGCAGTTAGATAATAATGAAAGCAATCCCACTAAAACTGGAAACAGCAGATGTTCTTTTCCAGAGTGGCTTACCATTCTTACCTTCATGAATGTGCACAACTACGAAAAACAAATAAAATTAGCTCACCTACCACTTTTCTGAATAATTGTTTGTCTGAGACATAGCACATTAGTTCCATTAATCCTGATTGTTCAACAGGAAGTTCTCTGTATGACTGCTCGCAGTAATTTAGGGTTTTCCTTAGTTGGAGGCTTCCTGAAAGGAAGTGTGATTATAAAATGGTCTTTTTAAAAATAAATGAATGGCTGTGTCGAGCAGTTGATGAATACTGATATAGTAGCCTGAAACACAGAACAGAATCCAAACTCTAAGTATCAAAGAGCTGGTTGCTTCAGGCAGTGAATGTCCACTCAGAGCGGACAGCAACACACACTGCCAAAGACATTACTCAGCAGCTCAGCTCTGGACTCACAGATTGCGCTGTTCCTCTTCTCCAGTTTGCTTATCTTGGGCACATTTGGAAGTCCCAAATGAAAAGCTTGATTTCGTAAAACCTAGTACCAAAGTGGTAAGGGATTTGAGTGCATTTCCCGGCAATAGTGGGCTTCAGTATGTAAGCACTGTTGCTTGGCATGGCATTGTATGCTTTAGTTATCTAGATCTCATCATTCTAGATTCTTTAGTTCAAGCCATGTTTTTCTCTGATTAGGGAATAGGGGCCTAGAAAGCCTACTTTTATTACTCATGGTCACATAGGAAATAATAGTGGGAACGTGTGTGTCTTCTGAAACAGCACATTAGCCACATTTGTAATGAATTTTTGAGATTCTATAAGGAAAAAAACCCTTAAGTTTCCTAACAGTGTTGAAATTGCCACCGATACAAGGGAATAGTGGCAACACTTTTTTCCCTAAAGAAAAGAATCCCATTTGTACATAAACTTTCTGGAAAGATAGTCAACATCATCAGCTCAAACAAGACTTCATGATCTATAGCTTTAGGAGAAAATGCCAGGATGCATATGTTTTTGAGAGGTCATCCCTCTTTATATTAATTGTCTGAGATTCTGACTTAATATTTGTTCTTCTGAGAACTCTTCATAAATGTGAAACACTTTTAATAAATCTGTGATAATATTCCCATACCTTACTATGAAAATTCAACTTTGATATGACCTGCCTGGCTGCTATTTCTACTGCCCTATGTCTTCCTAGACAAAAAGATTCTGCTGAAAAATGTTGTGTCCTACTCTGGATGTGTGAAACTATTGTAATTCTTTTCCTTCAGGCAAAAATGCAGTAAATGCATATCTCAAAGCATTGGCAAACAGCAAAAGCGAACTGTTTTTACCCTAAGTAACTGTTCAAATTTGAGTTAGTCTAAGAAGTCTGTGAAGTCCTTGTCTAGAACTATTCCCATCTCTGCTTCCTCCCTTCCCTGAACTTGGTCAGTATGGGTAGGGGTGGTGTCTCCCAGGACCCAACAGGGATTGAGGACCCGCAACTGCTATACCTGGACCAGAGGAGTCCCCTGATCTAAAGAAGAGGGTAGTACCCACACCTGTGGCGTCGTCAATGGCAGTGATGATCTAGATGGCCATGTGGTGAGGTGGGTGGGGCTTTAACCAAGTTTTACCAATATGAGATGTGCTTGTGGTTGGAGGAAACATATTCTTGGTTGATGGAATCACTGAACATTTAAGTGAAGACCTGATAGGGCCTAAGCTGTTATACAGTTCTGGCTTAATCTGAAGATGTACATATGAGAACAGAAAGGGAAAAGCTGAACTTTGAATGTGCTTTCTCATGTATCCACAAACATAAGGAAAGAAAGACAACTTAATAATCGCAAATAGTCACATGAATGGTGTTTAACATCATTAATCATTAGGGAAATGCAAGTTACAATTAAAATCAGATATCAGTACACACCCATTAAAATGGGTAGAATCTGAAAAATAGTAATAGTCATATGGAAAAACTTAAACCCTCGTACATTGCTGTTGTGAATGAATAATATTAAAGATACCTTAGAAAACAGTTTAGTACTTCCTCAAAAAGCAAAATATATGCTACCAAATGATCTTGTTGTTCTGTTAGGTACTTAAGGGAAGTGACAACAAAGGAAGGCCCACATAAAGACATACTTGAGCGATCATCACAGCATCAGTCATAAGAGCTTCAAACCGGAAGAAAATCCAAATGTACATCAGCTATTGAAGGGATAAGTAAAATGTGGTAGAGCCACACAGCTGAGTGCTATTTGACAATAAAAAGGACTGAGCTTCTGATGGATGCTGTGTCACAGATGAACTTCAGATTATGCTAACATGAAAGAAATCACATCCAAGAGGTTGCCTATTAGGTGATCCCATTTTATATATAATATCACAAAAGGGAAATTCAGAGATACAAAAAGTGCTCAGTATTTATTAAGGCTTGGTGTAGGAATGATAATTAATTGCAAATAAACCTTAGAAACCTTTTTTTCTAGATGTCAGAAATGTCCTGAAACCGATGGTGGTAATGGTTGTACAGCCGTGAATTGGTGAAAATCCTGGTCTTGTGCATTTAATGTGGTATATGAATAATAGTGAAACTGTTTCTACAAAAACAGTATTTCATCATCTTTAGTTATTTCAATGCACCAAAACAAGTGTAGTAGTTTGAACTGTTAAGGAAACTTCTTAGATGTCAGATCAAGACAGTCCAAGTTCTGAAGTATGGCTTCCTTTCAAGAGGAAATTAATCCAGAAAGAAGAGAGCTGAAACTCAAGCTTATTCCTTTTTCTTAAAGTGACCTTGCTCTGACCTGCATATAATTATTTTAATACATCACTGGAGCTGTTGGAGAGTGAAGAAGACCTCCTCCTCACAACAGGGCCACAGATGGCAGCAACCATCTGTAATCTGTATAACTTAGCAAGCTTCGATTTTGCTGAACGCCACGCTGAGTACCTTTCCTCTCAGGCACTCTTTTGGGTGCCCGCCTTCTCTGTCCCTTCCCTCTCATTTGTCCATTGAAATCCCCAAGAAAATGGCCTATGGGTGTCTTAATTGAGAATAGAGCACCTAGTGAGACAGCTCTTGTCCTGATCCAAGTACAGCACAGCTAGCCAGCCTGCTACGTGGCTGCATTTGTGCTGTCTTGCTCTAATATTTGTGATTCTTTCAAGTATTATGACTTGATATCAGGTTATGTCTTGCATAAGATGCATCAATGGTAATACATATAAGCCCAAAGGTTATAGTCGATTATTTAACTTAAACAAATTTGGTGTTTTTCCTACAGACCTTCTCAAAGACTTCAATATGCTCTTATACATAATAATGGGTAGTATATACTGTATAGCATTTCTCAAACTCACAAGACCATAGAAACCTGTTTAAATGGATATTAGTGTTCCATACAGCCCATGTGAAGAATCCTACTTTAGATCGTTTAGACTTGTGTATGAATGGGATGATAATATGGGAAATGTCTAGGGAAGAGAAATATGTTCCCAGGACAGTGTTTATAAAAGGGTGCTTCAAATAGTTGGTGGGAAATGGGAGTAAAAGTTATTTTTGTGCAAACAGTTTGAAATCTATACATAGTTTTTTCATAATATGCATTTTCCATCAACTTGTTGGAGACCCCCTACTCATATATCTGTTAAATTTGACAGGTTATATGTTCATGTCATCAAGGCTATATTATCAAAGTGCAGCATGAACTCATGAGAACAATATTAAATCTCAGAGCATAAAGAGTCTTGGAAGAATTTAGAGGATGATTTTAAATTGTTTTTTACCATTGTTTTGGTAGGAGATCTAATCTGAGAATTGACTTATTTAGTTGATATAATTAATCTTAATAGAAAGCTGATATACTACAAATGTACTATTTAGTTTGACCTGATGTGTCTCAAACTGAGTTTTGTAGCATGTGCTACATCAGCTTTTTGTTGATGAATAACATACTCTTATGTATGGAAAAGTTTGCTTACAACAAGGACAGAACTCAGTGACTGCCACAAAATGGAACTGCCCCTGCATTTACCACCAAGGTGAAGAGCACCTCAAACGCTCCCCCAGGCCCACTTCACAGATACCACCCACCCTGCTATGCAAAGATAACCAGTATCTCAGTTTCTAATAAGGGGTATTAATCAGGCCTGGTCTTGTACTTTTTTGTAGATGGAATCACAGTGTGCATACTATTTTATATCTGGCCTTATAAAATTAATCTGTTCTGAAAATTTTCATTAATGTGTCTACTTTTAAGTGGTAAAGGGTAATATTTCAGCATGTTTATGCAGCATAAAACAATCATACCAGACAGTTCGCCTCTCCATTTCCCTTATCTTTTCTTTGGAGACTACCAACTCCTCTGTTCTAGTTCTTTATACAGAATATAATACTTTATTGTGAGCTATACTCAGCTGACTGTGCTGCAAAACACAGAACCCATTATATATACCCAGTTGCATTTGCATTTGATGCCCACCGTCCAACCACCCCCACTCCCCAGGCCCTATTCTACAGCCTCTCGTAAACAGTATTTTAAATTCAGGTCATTACATGTATACATTACATATTAATAGTATGTAGGTGTATGTAGTATACATATATGTATTAAATATATATGTATTTTTTAACTAGCACAAATACATACAGTATTTGTCTCTTACTAATTTTTTAAAAGATTTATTTATTTTTTTGAAAGAGTTACAGGTTGAGAGGTAGAGACAGAGAGAGAGATCTTCAATCGCTGTTTCACTCCTTAAATGCTGACAACAGCTGGGACTGGGCCAGGGCAAAGCCAGGAACCAGGAGCTTCTTCCAGGTCTCCCCCATGGGCAGCAGGGGCTCAAGCACTTGAGCTGTCGTCCACTGCTTTCCCAGGTGGATTACAGGGAGCTGGACTGGAAGTGAACCAGCTAGGTCTTAAATGGGACGCCAGCAGTACAGGTGGCGGCTCTCCCCTTACGCCATAAACCCGGCCTCTTCCGATCTCACTGATTTCTCTCAACTTAGAGATCTTCAGTTTGCTCCATTTTGTTGTAAAACTGGGGTTCCATTTTTGTAAAATGCCTCTTCATCCCTTTTTGAGGCCAACTAGTATTCCATTATGTATGTGCATAACATTTTCTTATGCTTTCATCCATCAGTGGACACCTAGGTTTATTCTTTACCTTGGTTATTGTGAATAGTGTTGCAGTAAACATGGGACTGCAGGCATCTCTTTCATAGATTGATTTCATTTCCTATGAGTAGATGTATAGCTTGGTCATATGGTTGATCTATTTTTAGTATTGTGAGAGACCTCCACACTGTTCTTCATGACAATAGTGATTCATGCTCAACACCAAAATTGTAGAAGCCTCATACATTTCCTTTTTTCCACATCCTGGCCACCATTTGATTTTTTTTTTTTTTTTTGTCTTTTTGATATTAACCATTCTAATTATAGTGAGATGATACTTCACTGTGTTTCTTTATTTCTGTATTGGTTTTTATTGATTTTAATTTTACTTAAACAGGAGAAAGACACAGGAAGATGAAGGGGATGGGGGAGGGAGAGAAAGAAAGAGAAAAAATGTCTTCAGCTCACTCAGTCACTTTCCAAATGTCTGCAAACTGGGCCAGGCCAAGGCTAGAAGCCTGGAACTCAATCCGTGTCTGCCACGAGGGTGTCCAGAATGCAGTGCCTGAACCCTCATCTGCTACCTCCCCGAGTGCTCGTTAAGAGAAAGCTGGAATCAGAAGTGGAGCCCGGATTTAGGCACAGGCACACTCTGATACGAGATGACGTTTTCCCTAGCAGTATCTCCGTCACTACACTAAATGCTTCCCTCCTCATTACTGGCATTTTCCTTGGCACGTGATATTGAACATTTTTGCGTGTGTGTTGATTAGCCATTTGTATTTCTTTCAGAAATGTTTGGTCAAATCTTTTGCCCAATTCTTTACTCTACTGGTAGTTATTTTGTTGGTGAGCATTGTGACTTTATTATATATTCAGGATATTAATCCTTTTTCAGATGAATTATGAATTCAAATGAGTTATCTATGCAATTGTAAATATTTTATGTCTCCTTCAATTTCTTTCTTTGCAGTTTTATAATTTTCACTTTAGGCATCTTTCAAATTCTTAAAGTCATCCCAACATATTTTATTATTTTTATATCTATTGTGAATTGATTGCTTTTAAAATTTTTTTCCCAATAGGTTTGTTATACATTTAGACAAATATTACCATTTTGTGTATTGACTTTGAGTCCTATAACTCTACTGAATTTATTTATCAGTTATAATGGTCTCTTGGCGGAATCAACAGGTTTCTCTGTATATACAATAATGTCATCTGTAAACAGGGATAATTTGACATTCCTATTTGTATCCCTTTTGTTTCACTTGATAATGGCTCTCGGTGAAACTTCTAGAACTATATCGAATAAGAGCAGAAAGAGTGGACATCCTCAGGTGATTCCAGATCTTTAAGGAAATGCTTTCGGCTTTTCCCCGTCACAGGTGATGTTGGCTGTGTGTTATTTGTACATACCCTTTACTATATTGAGATATGCTACTTTTATCCTTAATTCATTGAAAGTGTATGCCATGATGAGTGTTGACTTTTGTCAGATGCTCCTTGTGTTCCCATAGAGATGATCCAATGGTTTCTGTCCTCCATTCTGTTGATGTGATATATTATGTTTATGCATTTGTTGATCCATCACTAGGCTGACCCACCCTTGGTCAGAGCAGATGATCTTGGTGAGTTGCTCCATTTGATGTGTCAGTGTTTTGTGTCTATGTTCATCAGGGATATTTGTCTACAGTTTTCTTTTTCTGCTGTGTCCTAGCCTTCTCTGGGGATGAAGGTCAATGCTGGCCTCATAAAAACAGTGTAGAAAGATCCCTTCCTTTCCATTTTTTACAAATAGTTTGAGAATACTTGGTGTTGATTCTTCCTTTGAAGTCTGGTAGATTTTGACATTGAAGAACTAAGCTTTTCTTTTTGGAAAAGATTTGATTACTGATTCAGTCTCATTCCTCATTATTGATCTGCTCAGGTTAAATGTGTCTCATGGCTCATTTTGGTAATGAACGTGTATCTAGAAATTCATCCATTTGTTCTAGATGATAATTTGTTGACATGTAATTGTGTTTTGTTTTGTTTTGTTTTGTTTTAGCAAGGCAGGGCTGTCCTGGGCCAGTGCAGACCGGGATTTAATATGGGACATGTGGGACTCGCAGTCACACTCCCCCTACCCCCGAGGCACAGCCTGGTTAGCTCCTGAATCCAAGATGCCCTCGATGTAGCCGATGAGGCCACTCTTCGCCTTCTGCTCCAGCTTGTCCTCCAGGGGAAGGAAGGCCACGTGGCTGAGGGCCAGGTCAAAGAACAAAGGCTTACAGGGGGTGGGCTGGAAGGCCGGCGGGAAGTGCACGAGGCTGGCTTGCTTGGTGACAAGGGAAGGGTCCAGGCAGAATGTCTCAAACCGTTCAACCAGAAGCTTATTGTCTTTCACGTATGAAGCTGTCTCTGCGTGGTGGTTGTCATTTGCAGCCAAGATGGCTGCGGCCTGCAGGGAGCACGTCTCCGAGCGCACTTGCGTGATGAGCTCTTGCACGTCGGGCAGGTGCTTCAGGCTGTCCTTGAAGGCTCCTGCATCAGCGTGGACCTCGTCTGCGTATTTCAAGACTGGATCGTACAGGACCAGGGCTTCACTCCACTTCTTCACCAGCACATAGGACTGAGCGATGAAAAGCACCTGTAAGCCTTGAACACAGGGTTTTGAGGCCTATCTCTTTCTGGAAAGCTCTGCCCTCTTCTTCTTTTTTTTTTTTTTTTTTTTTTTTTTTGACAGGCAGAGTGGACAGTGAGAGAGAGAGACAGAGAGAAAGGTCTTCCTTTTGCCATTGGTTCACCTTCCAACAGCCGCCGCGGCCGGTGCACACTGCGCTGATCCGATGGCAGGAGCCAGGTGCTTCTCCTGGTCTCCCATGGGGTGCAGGGCCCAAGCACTTGGGCCATCCTCCACTGCACTCCCTGGCCACAGCAGAGAGCTGGCCTGGAAGAGGGGCAACCGGGACAGAATCCGGTGCCCCGACCGGGACTAGAACCCGGTGTGCCGGCGCCGCAAGGCGGAGGATTAGCCTAGTGAGCCGCGGCACCGGCTCTCTGTCCTCTTCTAAGCCAGGAAACTGGAGCAATTCCTCCAAGTTCTGGAGAATGATGTCATAGAGCCGGATCAGGTCCTGGGGCCACGGGGAGCGCTTGCTTTCGTCTTCGGGCTGCTGCTGCAGCAGGGCCCTCTGCAAACCTTTGGCCATGTTCTCATTCCGCCGGATGGCCATTGACAGCTTGATGTAGGTCAGGTAACTGTGCAGGTACTGAAGATTAGAAACCTTTCCTGACTAATAGGCCCTAATGATACCTTGTATTTCTGCAGGATCAATTGTGATATGTCATTTTTCATCTCTGATTTTATTTATCCTAGTCTTCCATGTTTTCTTCTTAGTCTGGCTAATGCTTTATCAATTTTGTTTATTTTTTCAAAGAAGCAAATTCATTTCATTGATATATTTTATTGCTATGTTAGTTTCTTTGTCATTTATTTGTGTTCTTATTTCTTTTTTTTTTTTTAAGATTTTATTTGTTTATTTGAGAGGTAGAGTTACAGACAGTGAGAGGGAGAGACAGAGAGAAAGGTCTTCCATCCATTGATTCAGTGCCCAAATGGCTGCAACGACCAGAGCCACACTGATCGGAAGCCAGGAGCCGGAAGCTTCTTCCGGGTCTCTCACATGGGTGCAGAGGCCCAGGGATTTGGGCCATCTTCTACTGCTTTGTCAGGCCACAGCAGAGAGCTGGATTGGAAGAGGAGCAGCCAGGACTTGAACTGGCACCCATATGTGATGCTGGCACCACAGGCAGAGTATTAACCTACTGTGCCATGGCGCTAGCCCCTATGTTCTTATTTTTTAAAGAAAAGATTTATTTGTTACTTGAAAGACAGACAGAGAGAGAGAGAGAAGTTGATTCTGTTTACTGGCTCACTCCCTAAGTGGCCACAACAGCCAGGAGTGTTCCAGGCAGAAGCCAGGAGCTAAGAACAACACCCAGATCTTCCACAGGGGTAAAAGGGGCCCAAGTACTTGATCCACCTTCTACTGGTTTCCAAGGCACAATAGCAGGGAGCTGGGTTGGAAGTGGAGCAGCTAACACTGCTGGCATCACAGGCAGCAGTTTAACTTTCTGCATCAGAGCACCAGTTCCAACATACTTACCTTTTTTTCATACTTATCTTAATACTCTATAAAGTTTCATTTTGCACTGCTTCTGGAATAGATTTTATTATTTATTTTTTGTTTGTATTTATTTATGTTGTTATTATTTACATTAAAGAAGTCAAATTGTGCTACCAAGTCAGTATGATGCTCATACTGTAACATGATCTTAGGTCATGAGCTCCAAGGGCCCAGGATGACCTTGAAGTGCGGGTGTTATTGAATGTTTATGCCTAAGAAATGCAAAAGGTCATGTACTCTTTTTTGATTCACTGTACTAAAACTAACTTAAGAATGGGTGAATGTTGTATCAGTCTGTCCTAGGAAAGCCAAGTTTTCTCTTTTCTCTGTGTTTGCAGCAGAGATTTCCACCACAAATAGCACATCTGGTCCCTTGAGCCAATTCATCAACATCACCTGTAAGCCTTGTTTAAGATCAAAAGGACGGACAGGGTTACCACTGATGAGGTTCTGGAACTGGGCCAGCCCACCAGCAGTGATGTGATATTCATGCAGCCTAACTCCGAGGGCCTGGGGATGTGTGAAGGATGGGTATCAGCAGGCTCGCTAGCCAGATTCGGAGTGCATGATGTGCAAAAGAGAACACTGGCAAGTAACATGGCCAGAGGACATGCTCAACATGAGGCCCTGCATGCCAAATGCAGCCTTGTGCTAAAACTCAGGAATGCAGAGGAATTGTAAACTCAGTAACAGGATGTTATGAGGAAAGAAATACGAAATATGCATCGGAGGGGGGGCAACAAAAAGAAAGAACTTAAGGTAATACTTATCACAGGCTTCCCAAGTTCTGGTAACTACCACATTATTTTTTAGTTTAAATGAATAACCAGAATCAAATAAAAAGTGCCCCATTGATCCTTACAGTAAATTAAGCTGCATATTTTCTTTGTCCTTTTGTGCCATCGGTATTTTAATAGTATGAATACATTTAGGCAGGCATCGGCTCCCCAGTTTTGTGTAATCCTCAGCTCTCCCTGTTATCTCGGGCCTGGACCACCTCATTCATTGATAGCCCTTACATAACTTCTGAAAGGTTATGCCTATGTGACCCCTGGGACAAGATGTTGCTACTGATGACAGTGGCTGTTACTACTAGCAGTGTTATTGTCCAGTAGCTGTGGGAGTTTGGTTCCAGCAGTCCCTGGGGATACCAGAGTTCATATATGCTCAAGTTCCTGAAATGATATTGCATAGTATTGGAGCATAAACTCTGCATCCCACATGCAATCAGCCCTCCGTGTTGCCAGTTCCACATCTGCAGACTTAACCAACCCCAGGCTGAAGATACTTGGAAACAGTGCTGCGTCTATACTAAGCATGTGTAGTCATTAGTCTTTTTTTCTGATCATTATTCCCTAAATGATAGAGTGTATCAACTAGCTACATAGCATTTATTTTTACTAGGTGTTGTAAGTAATGTAGAGATGAGTTTTAAAAATACAGTAGAATGTGCATATGCAAATACCATACCACCTTACACTGGAGGCTTAAACAGGCTTGGATTTTGGTAAATGCAAACCACTGTTCCAGGGATACCAAGGGATGACTGTGCTTTACATTATCTCTGGATTACTTAATCCCTAATATGAGGTATCTTCACAAAGTTTACAGAAAATGTATACTGTGAAAGTCTGCATGGGTTTCAATTTTTGGCAGCAAAAGAAACTTTTTTTGTTAAGGTTTTTATTTAATGAATACAAATTTCATATGTACAGCTTTTAGGGATGTAGTGTTTCTTCCTCCCATTCCCGCCCTCCCACCCCCTCTCTCATCCCACCTCCTACTCCCTCTATTATTCCATTTGCCATTAAGATTCATTTTAATTGACTTTATATACAGAAGACCAACTCTATACTAAGTAGAGATTTCAACAGTTTGCACCGACACAGACACACAAAGTATAAAGTACTGTTTGAGGACAAGCTTTACCATTAATCCTCATAGTACACCTCATTATGGACAGAGGTACAACATGGGGAGTGAGTGCACAGTGACTCCTGTTGTTGATTTAACAACTGACACTCTTATTTATGACGTCAGTGATCACCCGAGGCTCTTGTCATGAGCTGCCAAGGCTAGCCTTTTGAGTCCACAAACTCCGTCAGTATTTAGACAGGGCCATATGCAAAGTGGAAGTTCTCTCCTCCTATCAGAGAAAAGTACATCCTTCTTTGATGGCTCCTTCTTTCCACTGGGGTCTCATTCACGGAGATCTTTCATGCAGAACTGTTTTTGCCACTATGTCTTGTCTTTCTATGCCTGAAATGATCTCATGGTAGCAAAATAAACTTTTTTTTTTTTGACAGGCAGAGTTAGACAGTGAGAGAGAGAGAGAGAGAGACAGAGAGAAAAGTCTTGCTTTTTCCGTTGGTTCACCCCCCAAGTGACTGCTATGGCTAGTGCGCTGCGCCAATCTGAAGCTAAGAGCCAGGTGCTTCCTCCTGGTCTCCCATGTGGGTGCAGGGCCCAAGGACCTGGGCCATCCTCCACTGCACTCCCGGGCCACAGCAGAGAGCTGGACTGGAAAAGGAGCAACCGGGACAGAACCGGTGCCCCAACTGGGACTAGAACCTGGGGTGCCAGCGCCACAGGCAGAGGATTAGCCAAGCGAGCCATAACACTGGCTGCAAAATAAACTTTTAATTCCATTTTCCATAAACTTTTTACAGCACCCTCCTATTTTATAGCTGCTGTAAGTAGTTGCTATTCTCTATTGGTTGGGGAATAGTGACAATAAAAAGGTGTCTGCATATATTCAGTACTGAACAATGTTTTCATCAATATATTAGAACTGAAGCTGGTTAAATCCAAGGATGTGGAATCCCGGATACCAAAGGCAGGTGGTCTTCTAATTCTCCGTCCCTTGCTGTTCCCACTTCTCCACTGCCGCTTCTGTTCTATGTGTTGCTGTTCTGTTCTGGCTCCACCAGCACTGTTATCCATGGCTTCATCACCACCGCCACAACCACTACATTTATTTGATGGCTTTTATTTAGGCATTCTCTCATTATATCATTGACACCTGACAGTCCTGTGAGGTGTGCAGTGTCATCACCCCAGCAGCGAGGAAACTCAGCACAGAACCGCGGCACAAGTTGTAGGTGAGAGGCCGTGACTTGGGTGGTCTGACCACAGAGCTCCTTGCTGACCTTCTTATGGTAATGTCCTTTGTGAGCACTGATACAGGAAACCCTGGTTTGTTGACTCCTAGACACCTGTGAATACTGTGTTGTATTTTAAAATCAATTATGTTTGACGTCTTCATTTTCATAGGATTTGGGGCCTCTCATAGAGGAAAAGTGGAATAGGTCTCCTTTTCTTCTTATGAAATGGAATGAACAAATATCCAAGGGAAGAAAGTTATAATTTGGTGACACAGGTGCAGTGCTGAGAGGAGCAGGAACATTTGTCTCTCTGTCGGAGGCTCTGTTATGGTTTGATGCCAGTGAGGCAGGAGGATGGTGATGCATACTCGGTCCCTGATTAAGGGCCTACGTAGAAGAGACGATACATAAATGCGAAGGTGACTTCAGAAAGTTCAAGGAATCTTTGTGCTACCTTTTCATGCTATTTTCCATGATTTTTTTTATGTCTTCTCATGGTAAATAATACTGTTTAATTAATAGTAATTAATTTGTCATCAATTTGTATTAAATTAACTTGCACATTCATTTTTTTGAATACCTCATTTTGAATACATGTTTTCATGGATAGGTCTTTCCAGTGAACTGTTTTTTTCATAATGACAAAATATCTCTGGTAATGCTTCATTTCTTACAATCCTCTTTGAAAGTTATATGATTATATCAACTTTGTTTTCCATTTTTCCATTCTTTTCCTTTAAACATAACTGAAAGTGACTCCTGGAAAAAGTTCTGTTTTCCATATCACTGGTAGATCTTTCATGCTTGGAAAAATTGTTGATTATCAACTAATTTACAGGAAAGGGCAAACAGATATCTATATTTTTAAATTTTCCTCTTTATTTTATTTTATTTTTTTGACAGGCAGAGTTAGACAGTGAGAGAGAGAGAGAGAGAGAGAAAGGTCTTCCTTTTTCCATTGGTTCACCCCCCAAGTGGCTGCTATGGCTAGCATGCTGCGGCCGGCGCGCTGCACAGATCCGAAGGCAGGAGCCAGGTGCTTCTCCTGGTCTCCCATGTGTGTGCAGGACCCAAGGACCTGGGCCATCCTCCACTGCACTCCTGGGCCACAGCAGAGAGCTGGCCTGGAAGAGGGGCAACCGGGACAGAATTCAGCTCCCCGACCGGGGCTAGAAACCCAGGGTGGCGGCACCGCAGGTGGAGGATTATCCTAGTGAGCCGCAGCGCCGGCCAAATTTTCCTTTCTTAACATGTTCTTTATTTAATTCTAGTTCTATAATGAATGAAATAATACATAACACTTTTTATATTGAGGTATATGTACTTGTTCATAATACGGAATTCAGATTAACTGTGATTTCAAGTTGTGTTTACTCCCAGTGATCCTGCTCTTAGATATGGCATCTGGATCATGAATGATTGCAGCAAAAATTCTATGTCTCCATGCTTCCTACATCTCCACCTGCAGCCCCACTTACATCAGGGTGTTAATGAGGGACAATTGTATGTTTAATCCAAGTCCACTCTTTTGGTAGGGAATGAATGTTCTCGAGAGTTACTCAGTTTCATACTACTCTGTTGCTAAAATATTTGAGCCCATGATGAGGATTTTAAAAGTTGGCCAGTAATTCATCCAAATATTCACCTGTTCATTCAAACATTTATCCACAATGGGTAATAAGGTTTCTGAACACTATTTTGAAATATTGTTTTGTTGTGCTTTTAATTTTTAACATGTAAACTACTTTTCTTCATTGAAACAAAACCAAAAATGTCCCATCGTGTTCCAAATAGAAGTGAAGCATACTGGATGCTAAACTTGCTTGATGTGTTCTGGCTACATTTTATTCCATAAAGCCTTTTGTGATATACTATAAACATTCCCTTCTATCTTAAACGGTCTCCTTTTTCATTAAAATTTAGTTAGCAGCGATGTCCCTTACTATCTTTATACTATCCGTGATATAAAATCTCTGTGGAAGCCATTCTTCCTATGGGCAAACATGCCTGAGTCGCATTCAGAGCGTACCAGAGTGTGTTTCCTGTTTCAGCTTCTGACTCCAGCTTCCTACAAATGCGGAAATTAGGAAGCAGTGGTAACAGCTCGAGTAACTGAAAGTGTGCCTGCTGCCCAGATGGAGACCGGGATTTGTTACACTCCTGGCTTTGGCCCTGGGTCCCGCTCTATTGCAGGCCTTTGGGGAGTAGTAAACCAGTGGATGGGTTTCTTCTTCCTTTCGTCTGTCTCTGTGTGAAAGTGTGTATGTCTGTCTCTTGAATAATGTATTAAAAAACAAGCTTTAAAAAAGAACCTATGTGTGTCAATAATGGGTCGATATTGGCGATATCGTGTATTTCCACCTAATGTTTGGTTTCTGTGGTGCATAGAAGCAGGAAGAAGTTCCATTTGGAAATTTGTTGAGTGAGAATTAACATCATAACTAAACCCCACCAAATAAGCAGAAACAGCTCCAGAATACTACACTGTAATTCTCCCTCCACTTTTCTTGATGGAAAACTCCGTTGCCCATCACTGGAGGTGGGTTTGATGGTATTGGGAGGGGGACATAGGAATGGTGGTGTGATACCAATGGGAACTTTAAAATATTCACCGTGTGAGCCAGACTTGAGTTATGAAGCATTGACACATGCTATGATCCTCTCAGACATACTGATGGCAGATACTGTGATGACTACAAGATGCAATAAGTCAGAGTACACAAGCCAGCCTGAACTCATCCATATGTCATCATGGCAACCCCACTGTTGCTAAAATTGCTGGGGCTCTTAGAGTAACAGTGGTGATAGGGTAGTAGGCATGGCTCCCAGTATTAGCTCAGAAGGTCAGTAGTACTTTCTGGAGAGTACACTGTTGGGCCTGCTTTGAATGTATTTCTGGTGGTTTTAATTTGGGGCAAAAAGATGAAAACTGAATAGAAATAGGAAGATAAATTTGAACATGAAATCTATCTTTTGAGAAATCTTATTTTTATTGAAATAGTATTCTAAGTAAAGAACTATTTAAATGTTTTTTTCTCAAGATTAGTTATATAACCAAATAAATTTTGAAAACACTGAGTTAATAAAAATTAAACAGGTTTTTTAACTTCTGAATGGTTTAGTTTTTAATGTGGTAATTAATATGCAGTGTCAGTCTCATTAAATAGAATACAGCATGCACCATTTTCCACAGTTCAATATTTGCATTATTAAAAAGTTAATTTATTTTCAACAGATCATGAGATTACTGAAAATTAAATAAAGTGTGTGACAATATTTGACATGCTCTGCTTTTTAATTTGTCTTATGGTAGAATTAATTTTATTGATATTAAATTAGGTCTTTAATAAATAAAGCCTGCTGGAATAAAGGCCTCCTTCATTGCTTCCTGCACTCTTCTTTCGTCCTGTTCAAGCTCTTCTTTTCACTGATCATTCTGCTTCCTAGTGGTATTTATAGCCTGTTTGACTTGGAAGTGTGTAATCATGAAGTCAGATAATATTATGTCTTTAAAAATTTTAATAGTATCAATTTTTGAGAGATTTAAAAACCAGTATTTTTACTTTTCATGATAAACTTTTGCCAGTGCCTTATTGAAAGATTAATTCAGAAAGCAAATTAATGTGGCATTCCTTTAGAAAAACCCAAGGATTTCTTCTTAGGATTTTTCAACCTTACTTACACAGGGGCCTCTACTGTGTTCTTACACAGCAACCACCATTGGGAGTGATGAATAATCATGATGCTGTGTGTACACAGTATTATATACTTGTTGTAATCTGCCTTACGAAGATGATCAGGATTAATGAATCCTTTATTTTTAAAATTTCAGTTTTTGAAGTAACAGCCTTGCTTTTTACCTCTTTTAAACCGAAAGGTAAATAAGACAAAAAGGATCGTTTGTAGCTGTGCGCAGTGCGTCCCGCGGATGTGCTGGCACTCAGGCAGCCTCTGCGTGAAAGCCAAGTTCTTCAGCTTACGTTACAACCAGTGTGATGGCAGCTAGGTCCCTCGATAACTCAGGACGAGAAGCACAGTGCTGTACGCACACAGAATGAAGGCGCCTCTGCCTTGTTAGCATCATTCTATAGCTTCACTTCATATTTGTTTATAGAACAAAAATTAAAAACAAGTTATGAACTTAACTAATCAGCATTCTCTCTTAGAGGGAAAGTATGACAGATCTTCAACCACCAACTGTTTGTAATTCTAAAATGGAAAAATCTTGTTAATAATTTCAGGGCTTTTTTTTGCATAGAATTTTTATGTTTTGTCCTACCTTCATGTTTAAATATCACATACATTTTAACAGCTCATATATTTTAGGTTACCACATTTTAATTCTACTTATTTTAGTACCAACCACATGAAAATGAAATGATGTCCATAAGGAGAGACAGCATAGCTACTTCAGTGGAAAAAGCTGCGACTGTGAGCCGAGAGCTCGTGTCTAATCTTTCCTGTCTTATTGTGAATGATGATATCTGTCTCACTGCAAGGGCGGGGAGCCTGGAATCCGTGTACCTGTGAGAGTATTTGCACACTGGAGCACTCAGAACACTATTACTATTATAGTGTTATTCTTTTACATAAGAATTTATGGATTCCAGAGAACTCTTAGATATAGTTTCCTTTGTTTCCCAAGTGTGTGTGTGTGTGTGTGTGTGTGTGTGTGTGTAGAGAGAGAGAGGGAGTTCTGAAAGGTAGTTGAGTTGGTCTGGTGTTATGCCTGCATCCCACAGTCCAGTGTCCTGTGCACAGTAGGATTTTTAACGTTTGTTTATTAAGTGGTGAATGAATTCTTTGCAGTATAATTGAATATATGTGAGGCAAACACAATAAATGAACTTTAAATTGGATTATTCTTTTTAAATCGTTTTACCTGCCATATTGTTTAAACAGCGTTAGTACAATGTTGACAAATCTGGACTCTTATCGTTATTATCTGGCATAACATCAGGACTACCTAAGTGCTTATTTTAGCACCGTCACATTGCTAAACAAAGCCCCACAGTTATGACTTATTTGGCACAATTTCCTACGTATTTCAGAAGGATAAAGTATGGTTTATACTAGATATTTTTCTCCATAATACTTATTTAAACATTGTATTATATCCAAATTAGCCTAAAAGACTGCATTCATTCTCTGGTCCTTGGCTGGTGTGCCGCTTACTCACAGATTCATTGACTATGATGGATTATAAACTGCCTGTGAGACCCACTTCCATGGACTGGTCATTTGTTAAAGTGCAAGTGAGTCACCATTCCCTGTGCTTTTGGACTTCACAACACATGTAATAAGTCGTTTTTAATGACTTTCCCCACAAAATATCTGCCTTTCATCTGCGGATCAGCCTGGTTTAAATCTACTTTGTCCAATACTACCCCCAAAGAAAACTTTTCTCCCTCATTATACTTTTCTTTTTATGAAACCATATCCTTGCAGATTTTAAAACCAGAGTGCAAAGTAATTGTGCCTCCATAAAATAGCTTCATAAAAGGAAACAATATTCCGCATCAGCCTTTGCACCTAATTCACCTTTTAAAAACAATTTTCTGCATTCTTGATAAATTTTATGCTGTACAACAAAGCCACCATTTGTCAACTGTGCACCTGACTCATTGTAAGCTCCTTAAAAATAGATAAAATCATGGTTCACCCATCTTTGCTTCCCAGCATCAGCGCAGTGCTTTATATTTAATGAGTAGGCAACATTTTTTATTAAATTTGGTTGTCCTAATGCTTTCATAAAAATCTGTAAAAAATTCTTAGCAGACGATTATGTACAACCAAAAAAGTCATTTCCTGAAGCCAAGCATGCAGAGGCAGGCCTGAGCTGTCACACACCTCTCAGGTGTTGGGGTAGAGACTGGGCATCTGTGTGCTGGCATTTCCGTGTGCAATGACTTGGTCAGTTTGTTGTGATTACCTAAACTCTGGGAGTTTTGTCTGAATCTGTCTTGATAACCTCTTATTCTCCTTTCAAAATAGCACTTAAAGTAGGATGGCTAGGATCATTGCAATCACATCTTGTTCAAGAGTAAGGTCAGTGAGTCCTGTAAGTTTCTGGTCAAAAAGAGCAGTGGGAAAGTGAACTAACATCGATTTTATGCTGTTCTTTGTGGGATGGTGTGCAGCTAATTGCTTTACATAATTCATCTCATTTCATCTTGACCACAATCGATATCAGACCGCATAGCTCTCGTTTCAAGGAAGATTAAGTCATTTGTCCAAGGTTACCCCGCCAGTGAAAGGAACAGCCAAAATTTGAAATCATCTATGACTGACAACAAAGCCTGTGTCATTTAATTACCTCTCTATTATTTACTCTTTTCCCTTTGATTACTAGCTACATTTAGTTGTTAAACAAAATCTCGGCAATTTTAAGTGGGTAAACTGACAAGATTTAAAGTAAGGACTATTGAAGCCAAAAAAGCCAAATTGTCATTTATGGTGGTGGAAAATAAGCAATTGTTGAGCCATCGCTTGAAAGTCAACCATATGCACAGAAGGGATCCATGTGTAAAGAACCATTCATAACTTAGTTTGATGTCACTATAAATCCTACAGATTCCTCCAACCTCAACTCAGACAACCAGGTGTTCTGTGTCAGTCTGTACTGTAGACAAGAGGAAGTAGCCACATTTTCCTGATGCTCTGTGGAAGGGAATCAAGAGAGACAATAGGGACTTCTTTCTCTTCTGCTCTGAGAGGTTGCTGTTGGCAGTCCCTGCATCACCTTTGAAGAGCCCACTTAGTTAACTGTAACTTGATCCCAGGCTTACTCCTTACCTCTGCAGAAACAGAACCCATTCTCCAGCAAGAGACCAACCTCTCCTGGATTTGTGTATTATCCAGAAACCCGGACGTACCTCCTACAACTTTCATGTATAGGAAGCAATTCTAGCATCAACAGTAACTACTGAATAGTTTGTAGGACGATTATGTACGACCAACCCTAAGGAGACTTGAGTCTGGATGGAGTTCTCCCACTACTTTTGCTTTCTGACCTGGGCATCTTTTGCCAACCTCTTGGCTTCTCATTTTGCTCATCTGTTAAACTTAAGGAGTAAATAAAACCATCTCCAAAATTCGTCAGCTGTCGTTTACAGTTTTCCCGTGCACATAGGCCCGCCTCTTGCTCCATGACCAGGAAAATCTGCAGTGTGCTCACCGTGAACAGGGTGATACTGTTTGACAGGCTTCCTCCCACCTGTTGTCATCCCTGTAATTCTGGCAGGAGTTGCAAGGACTCATGGCTCACTGCTGAAGGCACAGCTTTATTTTCTTCCACCTGACTTTCAGGCAGCACTAAGGGAATTCTCTCCATCAGGGAGGATAATCCTGAAATGGGGAAACTTAGAATGGTTTTGAAGGCCACCAGCCTGGTCTGCAACATTTCTCCTGTTCTACCTGGGGAAGCTGCAGTTCAGTTTACCTGTGTGCTCAGGGGTGGGGAACTCCATCGTCTGCAGCTTTTAGAGTCAGATGTCACTTCATATATGGGACTTGCTTTTCTTTTTTACGTCTTAGGCTTCAATTTTCTCAATTACAAAATGGAGACTATAGGTTTAAAACAGTTTACAGTTAAGCATCCTTAAATACATATGTGCTCATACATCTTACAACTAATAAGTCCATTATTATACATTATGAAATACAGAAAATATAGTATCTGTGTCTTATGCAATAAATATTAGTTGCTCATGGCATGAGTATTAATACTACTGCTGTCAGTGGTGTTGATAGTAAAGAGCACTGTTAAGTGCAGTAAGATATTGGTGTTCACCTAAATTTTCAGAAATCTGTCTGAAGAAAGTATGGAGACAGTAATTCATTCTAGCAATATAAACATTTCAACAATACGCCTGGAAATATTAGCAGGACTTGGGTAATGAATTCTCTCATGAAGAGACACGGTGGCAATCCTCAGAAAATGAGATGTTACCCTTTAAACAAGTTGTTTTGAATTTTGGGGAAGGATCTGCCATCTCAAAACATGTACGTTATTTGGAAAAATGATGCACCTGCAACCCTGGGTATTTAGCTCTAATACTTGTTTTAGTGCTTGTCTGGGTCAGGAGATGTGGCTATAAAATGCTCATTTCTGTCCAAAGTCTCTAACTTGAAACCTGATTTTAAACAAAACACATATTAAACAAGGAGGTAGGAAAAGCATAATGAGCCCTCTTCCGTAATAACACACACTGTTTTCATCCGCGTGTGTGTGTGAGCAAATGAGAGAGGCCCGTGTAATGTCAGAGCTGCTGTCGCAGTTGAACTCTTGGTCCTTCTGAGCGACGAATGAGACAAGCCTGGACCTCTCCTTTCAGCTGCAGCATCTGCAGGTTCATCTGTAGCAGCTGACAATTATTTCAACTCCTGTCTCAGACAAGGTAAAGGTTTCTAAGGTACAAAACTTGAATCATAAAGAACAGATTAGTGCTCACTTTTCCTTTAAGAAGTGGTTAAGTTGCTAGGAGACCACAGAAGGGTGTTAATGATTAAAATTTCAGACAGCTCCTAAGTAGGCTGGTGTCCCTTTAGAAAAGATATTTAATGCCTGCTCACACTAGACTATGTCATTAATAATTAAATGCCTAATTATTCTGTTCTTACAGACTCTTAAGTTTGGTGGGGAGAAGAGAAATAATTAGGGGAGGAGAGAAGAAAATAATTTATTAGCATAAAATCAATGTTACTTCAACATTAGTTAAATGACTATTATGTGTGGGCCTGATATATGGCTCCAGGGATTCCTCCTTAAATAAGACACTGTTCTGTCTTTTAGGAGTTCACCCTCACGAAGAGAGAAACATCTAAACAACTAATTTCAGTGCAAAGTAACACCTGTAAATATAGGGCTACCATAGGTGGTTCGAAGAATGTATTCTATGAATGAATTATTAACGTGTGAGTGTTTAAAGTGCTGTGTAGACATGTGCTATGTGGGGTGACCTGCAGTTTACAGAGGAGTGGATGTTGGAACTTTACGTTGGAGAGAGAGTAGGAGCCCTAAAGGGTGAGCAGATTGAAGACAGCACCAGAGTATCCCAGGGAGACAGTGCAACGTATGTGAAGGCAGGAAAGTGTTTAAAAAAAAGTAAAAGAACAAGACATACCCAAGGGCAGGAGAGCTGTGTGTGGATGGCGCAGAGTGCGTAGCAGAGTGGGGAGGAATGAACTCCGCGAGTCTGAGGGCTTTACAGTTAGGACGGGCGTTTTAGACAGAGAACTCTGATTAGACTGAAGAGGAATGACCAGAGAGGGAGAACTCAAAAGGCAGAGATGAATAAAATAGGTACTGAGTTAGAACAAGAGAGGCGTTATGACCTGAACTAAAACAGGGTCCTCAGAGCTGGGGGGGGGGGGTGCAGAGCAATGTTTGGAGATGGAATTTGTGGCCCTTGAAGAGGCACTTGAATTCTGTCGCAGATGGGTGGGTACCTGTTACGATTATTCATCAGCACCGATGGATTAAAGTGTGTGTACACTAACTTTGTGATTTGGGGACCTCAAATTTAGAGAGAAAAACAATCTTTGCAGAAAACAACTAAGACTGTATACCTGGAGCCGGGAAAGCACACAGTGGCTGTGCCCCGTGGTACCTGACAGCTGAAGCTGCAAAGTAGGGAGGGTCGCCACAGACAGCCAGGGCCACGGAATTTGGAAAGTTCTGGAACATTTCCTCTGCAGGCTCTGCCTGAAAGCATAACAATATTTTTGAGAAGTTTCAAAGGTAACCCAAATTAAGTAATGCAGGTGCGGGTAAATCAGTGATTGTGTTTAATTGACATCTAGGGAATGTCTCACAGGACCTTCCAAGAATGACTCATTCACCCTGCTGAAAACTCAGTAAGATAAAGTCAATGAGAATTTAAAAATTCGAGTTGTAAACTTTTTAAGTTGACATATTTAATAAATGTATCTGAAATTTTGTCGAATCTTACTTTCATTTTATTTGAAAGGGAGAGAGAGATACTTTGTCATCTGTTGATTCACTTTCCAGATGCCCAGAACACGCAGTTGCAGCTGGGTCAGGCCACAGCCAGGGGCCTGGAACTTCCTCCAGGTCTCCCACACGGGTGGCAGAGGCCAAGCGTTTGAGCCATCACCTTCTGCCTTGTAGGGTGTGTATTAGCAGGAAGCTGGATGGAAGGAGGAGAGCTAAGACTCAAACCAGGGACACGGATATGGGATTCGAGCCTCAAGGAAGCAGTGTCTAAGTGCTGTACCAAACGCCCACACCTTTATATTTTAAAATCCAGCAAGCACAATAAAATTATTCACAACCAGTTTTTTTGTATACATAATGATCATAAGATACAGGTGAATTGTTTCTGTTAGAATAAGGCTTCATTGTTCTCAGTTTAAAGAACCTTTTTTTTTCTGCTTTAAGAGAAAAGTCCATGTCTTTCAAGAATTACTTATATTCAGATTGGAAAGTTTTAAACTTTATCCTGAGACCTACAGTAAGAATATATTAAACCTTCCAATCGAGTAAGTGGACACAAACATGAAACACAACCTACCCTTGTTTATGTTCTCTGACCTTCTTATCTGTATTTATTTATTTATTTGAGAGACAAACAAATAATACTCCCATTCATCGGGTCCTTTCCTAAATGCCCGTGTGAGCTGGGAACTCAATCTGCGTCTCCATGTGTGTGGCAGGAATCCGACTACTTGAGCCATCACCAGTGTCTCTCAGGAGTCCACATTGGCAGGCAGCAGGAGTTAGGAACTGGAGCCAGGCAGGGATCCTAGGTATGGTTTTTTATGGCATGTGGGCATCTTAAATGCTGTACCAAACACCCACCTAAAAAATTACTTTAATGGATGTGATGCCATCAAGTTAGTTTCACAGTGATGAAGATAATGAATGAAAGCTCCGGGGAAAATGTGATCGGGAGTGTCTTTGTGAAGGCTGCAGTAACTAAACACCACAGAGGGGCAGCTTCGAAAGCCATGTGTGTCCCGAGAGCTCGCCTCCTCTTGCACATGGCCGCCTGCTCTGTGCACGCATGCCCCTCTTAGCAGGACACCAGTCGTTTTAGATTAGGGTCCACCCACCTCACCTCATTTAACCTTAATGACCTCTTTAAAGGCCCTGTTTACAAATGCAGTGATGTTCAGGTATACTAGGGATCTGGGACTTCCTCGCAGTCATTGTAGGAAACACAATCCAGTCCATAACAAGGAATTTCGGATGAACAACAAAAGGTGGCCTACTGCATACAGTTATAGCCCCCTTCCTCCCCTAAAAAAGTTTGTGGATAGATTTGGTGAGCCAGAGAGCTAGGAAAGCTAACCAGAGCCAGAGTATTGGTCCTGAACCCTGATGGGAGCGGGATAAAGGAGCAGGAGACTGTACAACTGGAAACCCCTTCTGATGCTGTGGAGAACGGAAGGCCAGCACGGGGAAGAGTGCTAGGTCTGCTGACCTGACCTGCCTCCCAATTTGCAGGCAGAAAGTGGATGTCCAAGACTCTTCAAAGTGGGCCTGCTTGTTGTGTGCCTGCTGCTCACCAGGTCTGTCAATAAGGAGCAGGGGATGTGGCAGATGGAGGCAGGCTCTTAGAGCACATCATTTTAAATACTGTGTAGAGTTGAAACATCTCTGGAAGTGAAATGTGTAGCTGAAGTTACTATTTTTCTGACATTCCAAGGACTGCACTGTTATCCAGTGGTGTGTGTAATAGAAAAAGAAATATAATTGTATGTGCTTGAAGTAATGATTAATCCTTCCTCATTAGGTTTGAATTTTCCTATTTTCCATGTTTAGCAATTTTTTATTATCTTGTAGACATAATGATTTTTCTGTTGTCGGGTTTAGGGAATTTGTTTTCTTCCTTTAGAGCATATTGAGTTTTGTTCTGGCAGGTAGTTCATTTGCTGGCAAAGCAGTGTGATCCTTTTTAAAATGCTCTCATGGTTACTTTGGGTGGGTCTAGACCTTTCACGGGTGCCACATGAGACTGTGTTTTTAAGTGAAGTGTTTCATTTTGCTGGCAGGCAGTTTCGTCTACCACTGTGGGTGACATTTGGGTTCTGACCACTGCGTGGTTTATTGGTAAACTGCTGGCTGCCAGGCCTTACAGAGTTTGGCTCTGTGTCTGTGCCACTTAGTGTCCAGCTGGTGACTTGCAGGTGAATCTTTCAGGGGCTCACTTTTTGTGCCATTACCTCTTTTTCACTTTTCCCATAGCCACAAAATCTTAAGTCTTGAAGCCACCGTACTCCACACCTACCCCCTCTGCTGAGGTCCAGAGTGTGCCCCTCTTTGGAAACACAGAGTGACCTGGGGCTCACTTCTTTCCAGAAACAATCCTGTACAAGCTGCTGTGGGTCCATGTGGAAAGCCAGTAATTCCTTCTTGCGATATCAAAAACAACTTTAACATGAGTTTTATGTAAAATTAAATTCTACTTCTTAGTGTATATTTCATACTAATGTTACTACCATTTTTCAGAAGTTGAACATGCATATATTATTACCAACATATCAAAGATAAATCACACCAGCTTGAAACTTTAGTATAAACTACTTTATCAAAAACCCCATCCTGAGAAAGGCAGCATGTTAAAATCACTTGGGTTGAGACAAGTGTTCTGAGAATGGTTCTATTAAAGAGAGCTTGTTTTTTTTAGCTTTTGATGTCCTCGGGTAACAAAATCAACATTCTTCTGTATTTAATGAAAATAAGTTTGGGAAAAGAAACAGGTGTTTTGGTAATAAAAACTATTCAGGGCTTAAATCATTAGGTTGTCCTGTTTTCTTTATTATAATTACTGAAACAAGAGAATTTGAAATTAATCTGTTGCTTTATAGACGTGGAGGAGGGGGTCTAGGAAGTAGGTTAGTGACCTAAATGATCTTTAGACTATCAAGTTGAGCTTAATTACCTGAAGTTAGTAGATTTTGGCATAATTTATTGTCTGTTACAAACAGACTAGAAATAGATACCTCCCAGACACCTAGGATAGAAACAACGTATTACTAAAGGTAAAATAAGTGAGATAGTGGATAAAAATTATTTTTGCTGAGATGTATAAGATTTTCTGTTCAAATTCATAGAGGTTAAAATATGAGTTCATTTAAATGAACTAAAAATGTCCAGGTGGCATGTCTACTTTAAAGGAGTATTTGTTTACCTAAAATAGCTGTTTGAAATCCATTTGTACATACTTCTTTTGATCAGAGAAGAAATAAAAATGAATTATAGAAGAGATGGAATAAAAGGGTGATCTGTTTGCGTCTCCCCTACGCTTTCCTCCTGTCCTTTCCGCTATCTCCCGTTCAGTCTCCTTCCTCTTTTCCTTCACAGCAATCACATGGAGAAACGGAATATTGTCTGCTGAACTCCTGATTCTCCAAAGACCACTGTTTCTTCCACCCTCAGTTTCTGTAGATAAACATCAAGTTATTTTTCAAAGATTCTTGCAGTCATTTGTTTCTTTACCTTTAGTCTTTCTTCCCATTAAGTTAGGCATCAAAGGTCTCATTCCTAGCGAGAGCATTTGTGACTTTTATTTTTCCAATTGATGCACAGATATCGATGGGCACATCTAGATGAATCTGTTTATTTATCCAAACAGTAACACAGACACAGACCTCTCCCTTCTGTTCTTCCCCAGCTGTGTTATGATAACCTCCCCTGAGTGACTGCATTCCTTGGCTAAGGTATCTGGTGACCACTGTTGACAAATACTATGCTCCTTTGTACACGAGTAGAATATTCTCCACAGAGACATTTTAATGCCAATTCAAGTTTAATGTATTAGCCTATGAATTCAGTGTTGGCCTTCCAGTGAAAATCCCTGACCTTTTTATTAGATGTTTATGGATAAATAAATTAGGCACACTTTTATTTTGTTGCTTTTGTTGAAGTCTGTGTTTAATTAACAAAGATTTGCTGTGATTATTTTCCTTGTTGCTATTTTCATTCACAGTAATATTTGGGCCCCTGTATGTACCAGGCAACAGGATGAACCAATCTTCTCAATGTCACTTTACTATGAAAAAATTATACCTCTCAAAACCATGGGCATGCACGAAGCGTATACTCTACCGGAAAGGTGTTGCTTCTGTTGGTCGTATTTACTCATGGATTTCTCCCATTTGGTGTAAAACAGCAATGCTGAAGAACTACTAGGCCGTCAGAGTCCAGATACCTGTTTTAGTCTATGGCTAAACATTAAGGTAACTGCCTTTTGGGTAAAAGCTTCTTTTATGAATTTTTCAGAGATAGATAGATGATTCTGTGAGCTCTGCCGTGGTATGATATTCCACTGCCAATTTCAGGATCAAAATACTTTATGATTAGTACAGTGACACCATATAAATATTAATCTTTAGCTGTATTCACTAGGGCAGGATAAATTTTACAAAGAAAAAAAGAAAATTATTATTATTTTTTAGAGACCGTTTATTTACTGAGTACACATTTCATAAGTACAGCTTTAGCAATATAGAGATTGTTCACACCATTCCCACCCTCCCACGCCCACTCCCACCCCAGTTCCTCATCCCTCGCCCATTCCCATTCTCCTCTGAGATTCATTTGTAGGTTTTTTGTTTGTTTTTTTGTTTTGTTTTGTTTTTTGTTTTTACAGGCAGAGTGGACAGTGAGCGAGAGAGACACAGAGAGAAAGGTCTTCCTTTTGCCATTGGCTCACTCTCCAATGGCCGTCGTGGCCAGTGTGCTGCGGCCGGCGCATCGCGCTGATCCGAAGGCAGGAGCCAGGTGCTTCTCCTGGTCTCCCATGGGGTGCAGGGCCTAAGGACTTGGGCCATCCTCCACTGCACTCCCTGGCCACACAGCAGAGAGCTGGCCTGGAAGAGGGGCAACCGGGACAGAATGACCAGGACTAGAACCCAGCGTGCCAGCGCCGCTAGGTGGAAGATTAACCTAGTGAGCCCTGGCACCGGCCCATTTGTAGTTATTTTTATACACAGAAGACCAACTCTATACTAAGTAAAGATTTCATCAATTTGTGTGTGTACACACACAAAATATAAAAAACTGAGTGTGGGGAGCAATTCGGACTAGACTAAGTTACTGGAATTAAGACTTATTCTATGCATCTGCTCTCCCACAATATGGCGCTGGGAGAGAAGAAAACAGCTTCTGCACAGCTGCCTCCAGTTCAGCCAATAAACTGTGGGACTTGCTCCTGATTGGAGGAGAGCGGCGTGCTCGGCGTGTGGGCAGCCGAGTTGGGATTGGCAGAGGAGGACTATAAAGGAGGAGAGAGACGGCATGCACCAGGAACATCTAAGGGGAACATCTAAGGGGAACACCTGTGCAGCCCCCGAGAGAGCCGGCCGGCGGTGTGCCGCTCCCCTGCGGAAGTGGGGAATGTGGCCAGGGGGAACTGCCCTTCCACGGAGGTGGAAGGGACAGTAGCCAACCCGGGAAGAACCAGCAGCAAACCCGGGGAGGGCGGAGCAGACGAAAGAACAGCGCAGGGTTTAGTGTCGTTCCTCCACGAAGAGGGGGAGCGACATAATGGTGCCGTGACTCGGATATGAAGCCTAGGCAGGGTTTAGTGTCGTTCCTCCACGAAGAGGGGGAGCGACATAATGGTGCCGTGACTCGGATAGGAAACTTAGGACGGATAGGAAACTTAGGAGGGAAGAAACGGGAAGAAGTGGAAAATACCGGAAAGAGAGACTAGCAAACAGCCTAGGGAAAAGCCGGACGAAAAAGGTGCCGGAAGGAGCTATTGAAAGCCTAGGCATAGACTCAGATACGGACTACGGGGGGAAGCTGGGAGAAATCTCTAAGGTCAAAAGCGAAAGTGAAAGCTAAAACAAACAGACTCGGATGCGGACTGTGGGGAGAGGCCAGGAGAAATGAGGGAGGAGTATTGTTGGAGGAAAGCTTGGGGAAACATACCGGGTAGAGAAAAATGTTAGGGAAATTGAAGCCGCGGGGGGCAGGCCAAGGTGGAGACGAAAGCCACTTTGGGATTCTCAAGTTAGCCTGGGAATAGGGGGCGAAAAGTTAAAACCAGAAGCGGAAACGTAAGCCCGGTTGGGATCCGTCTGATTAGCCCGGGGAGCAAAGGACGGGAAGCCAAATCGTGGGGCGGAGACGTGAGCTGGGTTGAATTCGCCAGGTTAGCCCGGGGAACTTAGATTGAATGCTAGTGGCGGAGACGTAAGCTACGCTGTGTGACTCGCGGAGGCTGCCGCGCGCAGACAGAGCGTGCGGGGCTCAAGTAGATAGGGAACGCTGGGCTAGTGCGAAGCCGCGCAGATGAGAGAGGCGCGGGCTGAAGCGGCTCAGAGCCGGAAAGCCGCCGAGAAGCAGCCTCGGGGCGGGCGCTGGGAAGCCACGGGGATAAGAGAAACAGAAGTTTAGAAGTAAAATGAGAGAAATAAGAATGCTGGAAGATAGAAGTAAAATGAGAGAAATAGGAATGCTGGAAGATAGAAGTAAAATGGGAGAAATAGGAATGCCCGGAGATAGAGAAATAGAGAAATAGAAAGGCCTCCCCACAATACTGCAATGAGAAGGCTTGGATTCGGTCTGCCTGATTAGTGAGGCGATGAGCACCTGCAGGCGGCTAGCAGCTTATGCGCCGCAGGTCACCGAAGACAGGCACGTTATTAACATCAATAGTCTCCCCACAAAACCGCAATGAGAGAGCTTGGATTCGGTCTGCCTGATTAGTAAGGCGGTAAGCACCAGCAGGCAGCTCGACCAGAGTATGAGCTGCAGGTCACTGAAGATAGGCACGAATCAACACCAATAGGCCTCCCCACAATATGGCAATGAGAAGGCTTGGATTCGGTCTGCCTGATTAGTAAGGCGGTAAGCACCAGCAGGTGGCTCGACCAGAGTATGAGCCGCAGGTCACCGAAGACAGGCACGCATCAGCGCCTAAAAACCTCCTCACAACATGGCGAAGAGAGGACCCGGATTCGGTTTGCCTGATTGATAGGACTTGTAAGAACCTGTGGCAACTCTAGCAAGTAGAGCAGAGTGTGTGCCGCGGGACACCGAAGACAGGCGCGTATCAACGCCAAAAAATAAAAAGAAAGGGGGATCTGTGGGGAGCAACTCGGACTATACTGTTACTGGAATTAAGACTTATTCTATGCATCTGCTCTCCCACAGTATGGCGCTGGGAGAGAAGAAAACAGCTTCTGCACAGCTGCCTCCAGTTCAGCCAATAAACTGTAGGACTTGCTCCTGATTGGAGGAGAGCAGCGTACTCGGCATGTGGGCAGCCGAGTTGGGATTGGCAGAGGAGGACTATAAAGGAGGGGAGAGATGGCATGTACCAGGAACATCTAAGAGGGAACATCTAAGGGGAACACCCGTGCAGCCCCCAAGAGAGCCGGCCGGCGGTGTGCCGCTCCCCTGCGGAAGTGGGGAATGTGGCCGGGGGAACCGCCCTTCCACGGAGGTGGAAGGGACAGTAGCCAACCCGGGAAGAACCAGCAGCAAACCCGGGGAGGGCGGAGCAGACGAAAGAACAGCGCAGGGTTTAGTGTCGTTCCTCCACGAAGATGGGGAGCGACATAATGGTGCCGTGACTCGGATATGAAGCCTAGGCAGGGTTTAGTGTCGTTCCTCCACGAAGAGGGGGAGCGACACTGAGAAAAAGTTTTACAGTTAATTCTTATAGTGTGACTCATTGAGGACAGAGGTCCTGCCTTAGGAGTAAGTGCACAGTAAATCCTGTTGTTAATTTAAAAAATTAACATTCTTATGTATGATGTCAGTGATCAACCAAGGCTCTTGACATGAGCTGCCAAGGCTATGGAAACCTTTTGAGTCCACAGTCTCCGTCAATATTTAGACAAGGCCATAAGCAAAGTGGAAGTTTCCTTCTCAAAGTGTCTCCTCCCTTCAGAGAGAAGTACATCCTTCTTTGATGGCCCCTTCTTTCCCCTGGGGTCTCATTCACAGAGATCCTTCATACAGGACTTTTTTTTTTTTTTTGGCCACAGTGTCTTGGCTTTGCATGCCTGAAATGCTCTAATGGGATTTCAGCCAGACCAGAATGCCTCGATGGCTGATTCTGAGGTCAGCAATTGTCATTCTGTGAGTCTGCTGTGTGAACTGCTTTCCATGTTGGAACATTCTCCCCTTTTTAATTGTATCTATTGTTATTATCAGACACTTGATCTCACTTATATGATCCCTTTAATACTTAATGCTACCTATATGATCAATTTAGCACTTAAAATGATCACTTTAACGTTTATGATGGCATTATTACCACCCAGCTTAATGGAATTTGGAGTCCCATGGCAAGTTTTTAGCTGTACCCTTAGAAGTAAGACAGTAGTATTTTATGCAGATCTATACAGCTTTACAATTAGAAACTTCCTCCTCCCTCTCTTATTCCCACTCTTAATGTTTCATTGGGATCTATTTTCAAAGGACTTTATACACATGTGATTAATTCTGTTAGGTAAAGAGTTGAACCAATAGTATTAAGAAGGAAAACAGACAAATTTCCTCAACAGTCAAGACAATGGTTGTTCAAGTCATTGCTTCTCGAAGTGTCAGTTTCATTCTACATGTGCCTTTTAGGTACTCTGTTATCACAGATCAGGGAGAACGTATGGTGTTTGTCCCTTTGGGATGGTCTTATTTCACTGAGTATGATGTTTTCCAGCTTCATCCATTTTGTTGCAAATGACTGGATTTCGTGTTTTTTTTTTTTTTTTTTTTTTTTTTTTTTTTTTTTCCCCACTGTGTAGAGTACATACCCCATAATTTCTTTATCCACTATTCAGTTGACAGGCATTTAGGTCAATTCCATGTCTTAGCTAGTGTGAATAGCTAATGCAGTACACATGGAGGTGCAGGTAACTCTTTTACCTGCTGTTATCATTTCCCTTGGGTAAATTCCCAGAAGTAGGATGGCTGGGTCATATGGGAGGACTCTATTCAGATTTGCCTCTGTCTTTACTCCATAAAAGATTCAGTTCCAGTTTATCCACCACACGCTTTTTTCCATTTTTATTGGTCAGTTTATTTTTCTGTCTACCCTCCACACTGCAGGAGTAGCAATAGTAGAGGGTAGTCTGACACACAGAGGAATGGCACCTAACAAGGCCTAGGGAATAAGGAAGCCTTCCTGACAGAACTGGTAACTTCATTGACATCATGGTGGGTGAAAGTCGAACAATAGGTGGTAGAACATTGTTTCTGACTGAAGATTACATGGGCAAAGTCCAGCGGCAGAGGGAGAGAATACGCTGTCAGACACGTTGAGAATGACTGGGCAGGCATTGGGCTCAGTGGTTAAATTGCCATGGCGACACCCATACTCCATGTTAGGGTGCCAGACTCAAGTCCCAGCTGTTCTGCGTCTGATCCAGCTTCCTGCTAATGCCTGCTCCTGGAGACGCAGATGATGTCTCAAGTACGTGGGTTCCTGCCTCCCATGTGGGAGACCCAGATTGAGTTCTAGCCTCCTGACTTTGACCTGGCCTCGCCCTAGCTGTTATAGACATTGAACAAGTGAACTTGTCTCTCTCCTTGTCTCCCTGTTTTACAAATAAAATGAAAGTGAATGAATTAAAGAAAACTAACAATGAGTTTGGAAGAAGCCTGATTCATAAAAACAAGGAATTTTAAGAATACTTCAGAGTTTTTTATCCTTTTTTTCATGGCAATAGAAAGGAGTTGACATTATCAGATTTGCATTTCTAGAAAAAATTCTCCTAGATGTCTAATAGAGAATTAATTGTAACTGCTTTGGCCATATAGAAACTATAACAATAAAATAGATAAGAGTTTATAGGAGAACTGAGAATTCAGTAAAGTATTAGGCAGATTAAGAAATTTTTTAGGTGATGGAAATGCAATTTGCTAGATGAAGTTTTGAGTCATCAAGATTGATTTCTACTTTAGAATTTGGCAGGTTGTACGCACAGTTATATCACAAAGGTTTTGTCTAAACACATTACTAAGGCGGTGTACTCAAAATGAGAAGTTACACATTGCTAAAATGATAGATCATGGTTTTTCAACATTGCTAAACAATCTTCTTAAATATAATATGTCATGTAAAAGAAAATATACATTGGTAATAAACCATGATAAATTTCCCAGATGTTAGTCTTCTTGCCAAATTGGCTTAGAGTAACTTTCCTTTTTATTTGTGTGATTTTGAATGTCAATGACAACAGGATATGCAGATTACCCAATTTAGAAATAAAAATTTCATTTCTGTTGAAAAATCTGAAAATTCATAGATAATATGAAATATAATATGAAGAATAATATATTTATGCTTGGAAAATAAACTTCTCAAGAAATACTTTTGAATTTGTGTGAGACTTTAGACCCAGTTCTAACTTAGGGCCAGGCCAGCATGTAGACTCTACTTACAATGCTGGAATCCTGTGTCAGAGTGCCAGTTCAAGTTCTGGCTACTCCGATTCTGATCCAGCTTCCTGCCAGTGTGTCTGGGAACACAACAGAAGATGGGCCAAATACGTGTGCCACTGCTTCCCATGTAGGAGAGCAGGCTGGAATTCCTGTTTGCTCCTGTCAGCCTGGACCAGATCTGGCTGTTGTGGTCACTGGGGAAGTGAACCAGTGATGAAAGATATCCCCCTCTGTCTCTCCCTGCCTCTCTCTCCTCTGCCTTTTTAAATAAATAAGTAAATCTGTTATTAACAAGTGCTTCAAAATTATCTGAAAGTGCATTTAGTTTATTTTGCCAAGTCTGGTCAATATAAGATAGATAATCCTTTTTTTCAAAGCATAATAAGGTGGATTATAGGATCAGGACATTTGTTTATACCACGAGTAGCTTCTCCACACCTACCAGTATGGATTAAGAGAAATACATCATTCACAGGATTGTTTTGTGATGTTCCCACAGTCACTGAGGTGATGATTAATGGCCTAGTGCTTGGAATCCTTCGAAATATTTTGTTAAGTCAATAGAACATCATTGTAATTACTTGACCATTTGGTAGAGAATTTTTCTTAATCATTCTTAGTGAAACTATTGTTTTAATCGTGTGTTTTGAGAGCTAGTTGGAACCTACCTAGCATGGCAGGTCTGGAAGTCTCCTTTTCTGAAAAAATAACTCTGATTTTCAGGATACACTTCTGAAACTTAGCCCACTTGTTGCCTCACTACAAACTAGCCAGATTATATCGCAAAGGCATTATCCGTATTGTAAAGATGTTTAAAGAAGGTCAAAATATAGTGTTTTCCTTTCAGTGTTTTAAAACAATGAGTGTGTCTTAGCAACACTCCTAAAGTACAGTGGAAACCCTGTTGTGAAAACTCCATCACGCCCTTCCTCCACCTGTGCTAACAATCAAAGAGACAGTTACTCCCTCACATCACTGATTCTGACTCATCCAGTTTACCAGATAATCATGGCACTTCATTTTTGCTATTTTTGTTGATTATGATTTTGACTTACTAGTAAAGATAGTTTTTTTTTTTTTTTTTTTGACAGGCAGAGTGGACAGTGAGACAGAGAGAAAGATCTTCCTTTTGCCGTTGGTTCACACTCCAATGGCCACCGTGGCCGGCACACTGTGGCCAGTGCATCGTGCTGATCCGAAGGCAGGAGCCAGGTGCTTCTCCTGGTCTCCCATACGGGTGCAGGGCCCAAGCACTTGGGCCGTCCTCCACTGCACTCCCTGGCCACAGCAGAGAGCTGGCCTGGAAGAGGGGCAACCGGGACAGAATCTGGCCCCCTACCGGGAAGATAGTGGTCTTAACCTAGTTCTAGCCAGTTAACATAGAGTCACTAGACATAATATGCTGGTAATACATCACTTGATAAAAAACAAAAGAGCCTGAAAGATTCCTCTATACTATTTGTTTTTTTAAACAGACTTTAAGCTTTATTCTGTTTTTGTGCAATTTTTCATTTATATTCGTTCAATAAAATCCTCTCTAGCCTTTGTGAAATATCCAGATTTTATTAAAAGCTGACTAAAATCAAGAACAATGAAAATTTCAGAAGTCCTTAGAAATCTTTATGCAGAAAACACTAATAAATGCTTTAGGTTGACAGAAGTCCGCATCTGACTCCTGTATAACAATGAAAGCTTTGTGTTGACTCTGCACATTTCATGACCTAAGCAGCTGTTAAAGACTGAGAAATCATATTTTTGTTGTTTGAAAACTTATTAACTATTGCAAGCACTTTCCAAGGTTTGTTATTTTTAACTCTGAAATGGCATAAATTGAAAGCTTAATGTTGCTCTTTCACAGACTACCTTTTTCCCATTAATGTGTTTTTTCCATTGAAATGCTAACAGGAGTGGCGGCAGCAGGCATTGATAATCAATAGTGTAATAATTCACATAGATGGAAAGTGAAGGAGGTATTTGTTATTATTAATCTCAATCATATGTGAGAATCTATAGCAACCAATTGCTGACTGTTTGTTGAGATATCAGTTTGTGTCCGTCTTGAACTAGCAGTGACTAGGACAAGCTCCGTGGCTGGCTTCCTGAGGCTTGTAAATAGAAGGTAAATTATCCCAAGTGGGATGAAGTCAAAGGATGTTGGGGGACCATCTGCAGCGGTGATTGTACACGCTCCATTCAGATTTTCCATTTCAGCTCCCTGTAAAACATCCTTGAAACTTAATTGTAGAGCCACATTTTTCCTTAAGTCAGTTTTCTCAGAGCGAGCTAGCCTCTTAATGTTTGCTTTGGGATCTGATACTAATGATTATGCTTTCAAATAAGTATCCATACAAGAAGGAAAACAACATAAGAAATCAGTTTAGAATACGTATTTGACAATGGAAAAGAATAAATGAATCTTTGCAGAAAAATTAGGAGAAAAAAAGTAGAAGGTTGGGAAGCTGTGCCTTCCTTAAAACTTTTAAATTAGATAATTTATGATTGCTCACACAGCCTCTGCCTTTCTGATAAGCTGTGTGGTCCACTGAATTACAAACGTTTTGAATGTGTGCTGTAGTGTTACTCAATAAACAGCTGCAAATGAGTGAAGGAATGGATGAATCCCTTGGGTTTGAACAACTAAGTTACTTTGGTGGCAGAATTTTTTAACTATTTAAAAACTTAACCTTGAATTGTTTTGAAGGTGTAGTGCCATGCTTAATATCGTCAACCTGCTTTATATAAAAAAAAAATGCTATGGATACCCCTGGAGTTTGTGGTTTATCTTCAGTGGCCCACCCTGCCTGTGACAATGAGAGTGCTGGGTTTGCAAAGATGACCTCTCGGGTTACCCCACAGTCCGTGGGTGTTTGTCCTGTAGTCTGACTTAGAGCTGTGCTACTCGGAGAGAAGCCCGACCTCTGAGAACCAGCAGTACATGGGAGCACACACACTTGGAGTGTTTAGGGCTATGCTAATTATCAGCTTATTTGGTGATTGCTGATTAAAGGGTTAGACCATTGACCTCTCCTGTAAGATGGTTATCAGTTATTCAGAAAACAAGGTAGCAATGGGTTCCAGATTTTGAGAAGGGCTATTTGAAGAATGGTGAGGGAAAATAATGTTTGCTTATTTGGTCAGATTAGAAATTTACTACCTCCAGATATGTCCTGGGAGATAACTGCTTATTGAAGTGCAGTGGGACCAACCTTATCTCAGCTCCTTTTCTTGATTATCTTTCAGGTGTCAGGAAGAGACACTGCAGAGGCAGGAAGGAGGCTGAGGCACTGGGTGTTTGTTTTTTCTAGGGAAAGAGTATGATTGTGAAGATTTAGATTTAGTGTGATATTTGAAAGTTTGAATTTTGTCTTTTTTCCTATCTTTTTTCTATCTTTTGAAATTTAAAAAAAAAATGACATTGATTGTAAACACTTAGTAAGCACATGAAATGAGTAAATGAGTACAGCGGCCAGAAACAGGCAGCAGCCCGGGTCCTCCATATTCATAACACATGGCAGTTCTTTGACAAATGAGTTATTTTGAACTTGGAAAACTAATTAATCTTCCTGTGGTATTTGTTTGTTTTTGCTGTTTCTGTCTGTGGGAAGATCTATAAGACAGACTAAAAGTTACTCAGTTCGGTCTCTTGGAAGAACATGCACATTTTATTAGTAACACTTTAGAGATGATAGCAAATGTTTGTAAATTGATTTATAATCACTTTATATCTTGATTTATTTTATCTCATAGTCGAAAAATCATAGCAAGGATATGTTTTCTCAACTGAGGAAATGAGAGATTGTGCAGTACACCCAAAGGAAATGGCAAAACTGGAAACCCAGACCCAAATCTCACTCTCCTCTCCCCTGCCTTTCACCTGAAAGTCCATAAGAAACTTGGATTAAAAGAATTAAGTACACATCTGATATTCTGAGTCCAGTCGTCATATTTCTCTTATGTGAAACTATTTGGTGATATGTTTGGAGGTTAATAAATTGTGGGCTCTAATTGCAGGATCTTCATAATCTAATTGGAGAAACAAAAGATAAACACAAAGAGAGAGTTGCATTACAATGTGAGGTTCAGACTGTGAAGGCAGTACATAGATGTACCAGCCAAGGAATGGAGGACGTTCAAAACAGGGACGATGAGGAACACAGAGGAAGGCGTAGGAGCCTGGAGCCCAGAGAATACCTTGCATGCTGCAGTAGAAGGTTGGTGGGAGGTGTGACCACAAAGGAGATGAAGGTCATATTGTAGAGGGATTGGAATGTGGGGCAAGAACACGAGGGCAGTGGAAATCCACCGTTGGCTTTGAGGAGCGAGGGCGTGGGACTTGCACGTGGCACATCCTTTTTGTTCAGGGCCACGGCACCTGATGATCAGAGCCTCCTTCATGCTGTAATTCGGTTTAAGAGCTGCATCGCTGTTGCCATAAATGAAATACTTTGAGACACTGAAATGTGTGAGTGTGTGGAGGTCCGGGAACTGGAGATGGGTGTGTGTGTATGACCAGCACAGGGGAGGAGTGGGTCTTCATCCACTAGTGTAGACTCTGTGTCTCAAGCTCGACGTCACGTGAAGAGAAAAAAGTCAATAAATAGGAGATAACAGTGAGGCCCTGATAAAACAAATTATAAACCTGAAGATTTATTTTTAAAATTATGGAGATTTAAGGGATTATTGGTCAGAGCCTGAAGTTTCCCAGGCCGTTTCCCTCATGGGATTTCTCCAAATTGCTGGCAGTTCAGCCAACCGAGTCATTTGGTTTTGACACTGAGAATAGCCAGGGAAGCCAACACTCCCTTTCTCATGTCTGAACTGCTGCTGCCAAGATCCTGCAGTTCTCTGTCAGACGAGAAGAAGTGTGGCTTTCTGTGGAGCCACCTTTCACAATAACAGGGCTTGTGTGGAGAGGCCCCATTTTCTAGACGCAGTGAACCTAATGAGAACTTGACACTCATCCCACAGCTGTGCCAATCAGTATTTAGCTGCAATAAGTTAATTGGCAATAGTTCCTTTTTCTTTTGTTTTCTTTAGAAAAAAAAATCATTAGAAATAGTGAAAGACACATTGTCATGACAAAAAAAAAAAAAGACGCTAATATTAAAGGTGGAAAATTCTGGATGTAGAATCTCAGGGAGGAAAAAACCCCGCAGTCAATATCAAAGTCCTACTCTTCTGCCTGGACCCTAAAGCTTGCAGATGTACTTAGCATCCGTCTCTGTCTGCTTCCCAGTGCTTGTCTGCCTGCTGCCCGTGCTGCCCCAGGCTCAGTTCCTGTATCCTTATCGTGAACACGCTGCGGCCAGGCCACCGCCTCCCTCAGAACCCTTGGCACCTGTCTCCAATGAGTCTGTGTAGTTTAGTAAATGCAGTGTGATGGTTGTTTTTTTGTTGTTGTTGTTTTTTTTTTTTTTTTTTTTTTTTTGCTTTCATATAGGATGCATCACTTGGAAGTGAAAACCTTAATCATTTCCACATAAAGCTACGCGAGGTTATGAGTAGTGCAGACAGTTTGGAAGTCCCTGTGTTTGACTTGCTACGGATGCACTTCAAATCCCTCCTGCGGAACAGCAGTCTGCTGTTGTTCAGGGGATTCACGGTCAGAATAGAAATGTTTGTCCAGACGAAGAGCAAAGGGAAGGAGAGCACGGTGCCCTCGCAGGTGGAAGGTGGAGTCGGGATGGGCTAAATTTGAGAAATGCTGGGGATGAGTGATTTTGTGCTTAGATCCCGGGTGTCGGAGGGCTGCCCCTTCCTCCTGATTTCCAGCACTGCAGGTGGGAGAGGGAGGTTGGGATGTAGGAGTTTGCCATTCGTTAAAGGCTAGATACATATCAAACCTCATTTTACAAGAATGTTTAAAGCAACAGAATCTGTTTGGATATGATTTGCTACTACACATGCCTGAAAAGCTGAGCGGAACACCATTTCTGGTGGTGCAAACACAAACCAAAAAAGATGCATTCTTTCGAAGCGGTAACTAAGCGTGCACACCTAGCTCTTCCTCCTCATCCCGGCTTGATGGAGAGACTGGCCTGCAACTCAAGAGAAGTGACTCATGCTGTGTGAACTGGCTGGAAACGCCTGGTCAGAGCCCACCTCAGCTTCTCTGTGGTGCGTGTGATAGCCACTGAGAAAGTGTGAGAAGATTAGGTACTTTTTCTGAAGTCTACTTCAAGGCAATCATAATAATAAATTATCTGATTAAGTCCTGCCACACACAATTGTTAATTAAGTATTTGGTATAAATAAACAGAATTCATGAACCTGTCGCATAAGCTTGAGAGGTCACCATCTCCTTTAAAAGGCTCTCTTTGGATGGTGTTGACGAGTCCTGAGGTGGGAATGATGATTCTTCCTGGCACCAAACCACAGTTGTCTGGAGTTACAGCTGGACAAGGAGCCACTTAAAGATGTAGTGCGTGTACCCACATCCTAGTCAGCTGACTCGTTGCATCATGCCACCTCTCAAAGGGAAGAGATGTGAATTACTGCATGCCTTTGACTCCAAGAGTTTCATCCAAATTAAAAATCTGATATGGAGAGAAATGTTTTCATAGCTTCTTTAGCTGTAACCACAGCTTCAGCAGAGAATCTGGTGAAAAGTATAGAGTTCTTCATTTGGCAAGACAAATTTTTATTACTTTGAAAAAATGTTCTTAATTGTACTAGATATAAGAATTGTACATATTAATAGGCTACTATGTGATGTTTCATTATAAGAATATATTTTGTAATATTCACTCACAATAAATATGTCTCCAATTAATTTATTTATAGTGAAAATATATTCAGAATCCTTTCTTATTTTTAATAGAGAAAAAATGCATTAACATCATCTATAGTCATCCTACTGTGCAACAGAACCCAGAATTCCCTACTCTATGTAGCTATCACCCAGAGCCCGTCAATCAAACTTCTCCCTTTCCATCCTTACCGCTTTCCTCCCCAGCCTCTGGTAGCCACCATTTTAAATTCTGTGAGATCACTTATGCTGTAGACCCCATGTCTGAAGGGGATCATGTGATACTTGTGTTTCTGTGCTTGGCTTATTTCACTTAACACAGCAATCTCACTTCTATCTGTGTTGCAAATGACAGGATTCCATCCTTTTTTATAGCTGAAAGGTATTCATCATGTATGTTTATATTTATGTATAAATATATGTGGCCACTGTGTGCTTATATTTACATATAAGCATATCTATTATGTGTATATATAAATATATGATGGTTGTGTGTTTATATATGAGCATATTTATTATATCATTATATGTGTGTTACCAGTGAATGCTGGGGTTCTTGTCTTCATGCAAGAAAGAATTCAGGCGTGAGACAGAGAGTAGTGGGAGGTAAAATAGCAAGGTTTATTAGGGCAGGGACATCCGTAAGGACGGATGGGCACCTCTCCATCAGAACCTGAGAGAGTGCCCAGTCACTCGGACTGGGGGGAAGAGCGAGGTTACATGGTTGAGTGGAATACACCTGGCCAGGCCAGGAGGGCAGCTCAGCATGGAGGCAGAGGACTGAGCGTGCAGTCTGGTTGAGGCCAGGATTTTTAGAGATGGGCCTTGCCTTCCCGCCTCCACTCCTACTAAAAACTCCTATCTGAGTTTTCCCCCTGAAGTTATCAGATGGGGGGGGGGCCTGACTGGCGTCGCCCCAGTTAAAGGAAGGATGGGCTAGACCCCCTGGAGGATCAGGATGGAAGCAGGATATTTGAAATGCAGATACTGGGCTGCATCTGGAAGATTGTCAGGCAGAAGGGCAGGGACCCCCACCTGGCAGGTTATCGGGTAGAAGGAGCAGGGCAGGATGCAGACGCTGGGCTGCCCCTGAAACTTATCGGGATGACTTTGAGATGCATATGCTGGACCTAAATGTCTCCTCAGGCCTTTGTCACACGCACACACGCTCATATCTGACTTCCTACCTAACACACATATATAGCCAGACTTCTTTATCCCCACATCACAGGATGCACTCGTAGATTGTTCCCCTTCTTAGCTACGGTGAACTGTGCTGTAGTAAACAGAGGAATGCCGATGTCTCTTTGACAACTGCATTTCATTTCCCTTGATTATATGCCTGGTAGTGGGATTGCTGCATCATTTGGCCGCTCTACTTGTAGGGCTTTGAGGAATCTCCTTACAGTTTCCACAGTGACTTTACTAACGACGTTTCTCCCAGCCAGTGTGCCAGGGCTCCCTTTTGTGCACATCCTTGCCAACACTTACTATCGTTCGTCTTTTTGATAATAACAGATCTAACTGGAGTCGCATAATGTCTCATCGTGGTTTGATTTGCATTTCCTTGATGATTCTGATGTTGAGCATGTCATGTACCTGTTGGCTATTTGTATGTTTCTGTTAGAAATGTCTGTGGCGCAGCAGGTTAACGCCCTGGCCTGAAGCACCGGCATCCCATATGGGCGCCGGTTCTAGTCCCGGCCACTCCTCTTCTGATCCTGCTCACTGCTGTGTCCTGAGAGAGCAGTAGAAGATGGCCCAAGTCCTTGGGCCCCTGCACCCACATGGGAGACCTAGAAGGAATCTCTTGGCTCCTGGCTTTGGCTCAGCACAGCTCCGGCCATTGCGTCCATCTGGGGAGTGAACCAGTGGATGGAAGACCTCTCCCTCTGTCTCTACCTCTCTCTGTAACTCTGTCTTTCAAATAAATAAAATAAGTCTTTAAAAAAAAGAGAAATATCTGTTTAAATCCACTATCCAGTTTCAATCTGGATTTTTTCCTCGTCGAGTTGTTTGTGTTCCGTATCTTATGGATGCGAGCGCTCTGTCAGGTGCACAGCCTGCAGGTATTCTCTCCTTGGAAGGTGGCTCCTTTACTCTGGTGGTTGCCCCTTTGCTGTGTAGAAGCTCTTCAGTTGGATAAAAATCCCCTTTGTCTGTTCTTGCTTTTGTTCTCTGTGTTTCTGAGGTCTGGTCCAGAAACCCTTGGCCTGGTCCAATACGCTGTAGTGATTTCCTTCCTTTTCTTCTAGCAGCTTCTGTTTCAGGTGTGCCTTTGGGTCTGTCAACCGTTCTGAGTTTCCTTTTAGTCATGGTGAGAGATGAGAGGAGGCTTCATTCTTCTGCACCTGGAGACCCCGTGTTCCCAGCACCAGTCAGGGAGAAGACTGTCCTTTCTCCAATGCTTGTCCTTAGCGCCTTCGTCAAAGATCAGTGGGTTTGTGGATGTGTGCGTTTACGTCTAAGGTCTCTGTCATTTTCTACTAGGGATTTCTATTTATAAGACCATGTCATCTGCAAACTAACGGCTTGATTTTTTCCTTTTGATTTTGATGCCCTTTCTTTCTTTCTCTTACCTAATTGTTCTGGCTAGGACTTCCTTTACTGTGTTGAATAAAAGTGTAAAAGTGGCAATATTAGTCTTGTTCTGGATCTTAGAAAACGTTCAGCTTTTGCCTGTTCAGTGTGAAGCTGGCTGGATCTATTTTTATGTCAGTACCATCCTAATTTACTTACTGAAGCTTTGTAATGCATTTTAAAGTCAAGTACTGTGATACCTCCTGCTTTATTCTTTTTGATTCTGATCAGTTTGGCCATTTGAGGTCTTCTGTGGTTCCATACAAATTTTAGTAGGATTTTTTTTTCTAGTTCTGTGAAAAATATCACTGGGGTTTTTATAAACATTGGGTTGAAGCTGCAAATTTCTTTGGCTAGTATGCATTTGCTGACTCTGCATCTTCCAATCCATGACTCTGCATTTCTTTGGGTCCTCTTCAGTTTGTTTCAGCAGGGAGGTTTTAGGGTTTTCATGGTTTCATATTCACAAACAAATTAAAGGCATATTTTGTTGAGTCACAGTCCTATTTTATTTTTGCTACTTTAGGTAAGGATGATTCCATTATTTCCAGTCCTGATGTCACTGATATTGCACCAAGTAGAAAGCGGAGGCAGCGAATGCAGAAAAATCTTGGGACAGAACCTAAGATGGCCCCTCAGGAGCAGCATCTTCAAGAAAAGGAAAAGTAAGTCATTTGCTTTGCCAAGTACAGTGCCGTGAACATTAAAAAAACCTATAATGTTCAAGATTCTATTTTTATTTGAGTTATTTTTAAGATTAAAAATTATTAATTTGGAAATTTTAAAATGTTCAAATCAAAATATTTTCTCAGTCATTTGGTTACTTCCCATTAAGATTTAAAGCAGAAATGCCAGAAATATAAGCAAATTTTATGGTTGTTTATAAATTAATTAGAAATGGCATGTGGGATACTGAAAATATTAGGAACCAGCTTGTGTTCAGTAAAGTGTTTCAATCTAATTTACTGCTTAAAGGAGACCCATTGAGCATTCAAATGAGCCACGTCATTTGGTTATGCTTGGTATTTTTTTTCATGTAAAAATGTCCCTTTCAAATCATGTTTATTTCTATTAAATTTTTGCATTGAATATTTTAGTATTTTTCACTCTTTAGACTACCCTCTATCTATATCCCAGTGTAGTTTGAATGAGTTGAGGAACTGAAATAATTAGCATTTCATTATGGCAAACAATAAGCATTTATAAAGAATATTAATAACTGGATGCAAAATGAATATTCAAATCATTTTTGTGTTGGGTTATATCTGCAAATGTTCAGAGAACTATTTTTTTCTCTCATTTTCATTAATTGGCAAAGAGTCGCTGAACAATGATCACATGGCAGAGGCTACTTAGTCTGTGGTTTTCAAAATGTGGAATGAGGGTCCCCATGGGTTCCTGAGATCCTTTTTGGGGATCCATAAGGCCCTCCCTCCTCCAGTCCCATACCTGCGTGAGGCTGCGTTTACTTCATATTCTTCAAATAAAATAACATATTACAGCTGATTGAATGCAGAATCTATGGAAAATCCACCTGTTTTTAATCAAGCTAACCATCAAACAGATTTGCAAAGATAAAATAATGCCTTCCCAAGACTTTTTGTTTGGAATTTTTAAGGATGCTTTTTAATGGGTGTTATTCGTGTTAGCACATGCTGCATTTGTGTTGCTTTGAATGAGTTAATGAATGTTCTACAAGTTTTTCGGTGTTAACTTTGATTATGGCAATACAACCCACATAAACAAAAATGTGGCCTTAAAATTCTTGGTGCCCTCAAGAATGTTTAAAAGTGCACGGGGGTCGTGAGAGCGAAAAGTTTTGAATTCTGTCGTAGGCAGTGGGGATGCAAGGGCTGAGGTCTGAGCTGTGCCTTCAGGAGCCTGGCAGCCCAACTGGAGGGAGTGTGTAAGATAAAGATGAGAATAGCGTAGTTCGCGGTGGGGTTATTTTGGCTGTTGATCCTGGGGTTTTTACACTCTTCACTGTTGACGGTTCTGCTTAGCCTTGCCATCTGCATACAGAGCTGAATCTCATGTCTTCAGGCAATGTGTGCACACTCCAGACTGCGCTAAACTCTTGCTGCTTTGTATCTATTTATCCATCAGCTATAACCCCTTGATAGAGTCCCCAGAGTTGAAAGCACAGTAGGATCTCTTTTACATGATGAACTGAGAATATTTCCCATTTACAAACATCTGAAGAGTCATATTCCTACAGACTAATCTGAGAAAGAACAAAATTACAGCTGTTAGAAAAATACAGAAAACTCTGTATTTCATTCAGCCAAATCAGTAAATGAGTACTTAGCATGGAGTCTGTGTGAGACGCGATATTGGATTCTGTGGGGTTTGCAGGAGTAGAAAGTAGACACAACCTCAGCCTTCCGGGAACTTTCTGTCCAGTTGTTTTGTCTAACAGATGTCAGGGTGAGGGGAGAAGGCAATAGATGGGTTTTACACTGGAGAGCCGTATCTGGGGCCTTTTCAGTTTAGGTGTGGACTAAATGGAAGGCTTTGACGTTGCTAATGTCTTCAGAGTACACTGCATTGCTTCAACAGGTTTCTGATACCCATGGTACAGGGATAAAGGGGGGTTGGCTAGGAGCCAAAACTAAATATTTTTATTTGGAGTTTTAATAAAGACAATGTGTGTGTTTCTAGAAACGTGTGTGCAGTTAATACCATGTTCCTTTTCTGTTCCACGCGTAGATGATCAGGTCTGTGTTTATTTTGTATACTTTCACCATTTAGAAAGTTGAAACCACCAACCATATCACTTATCTTGAATTGTCTGCTAATTATATCATTGTAGGGTGTTTGGGCAGGACTGCCCTTAAGTAGAAATGACAGATATGTGTTAGATATCAGGAAGAATTTTCAAGATTAAAGGAAATTTGGTTTAGCATATATCAATCAAATGTTGTATTGTTGATACCCTGACTTTTAATTATTTTTTGTGACCAAATAAAAGTTAAATTATGTATTATGTTCTTATTTTGATTTTTTTCCATTTTGAATAGAGACTAAAATTTTATGGCTCTTACAAAGTTAGTAGTTCTAATTTCCAAATTCTTTCTCAAAAACATTAGAAGATTCTACAACACGCACACAAGGGTGCAAACTGTTGAAATTTTTACTTAATATATACTAAATTGATCTTCTGTCTATAAAGATAATTGAAAATGAATCTTGATGTGAATGGAATGGGAGAGGGAGCAGTAGTTGGGAGGGTTGTGGGCGGGAGGGAAGTTATTGGGGGGGGAGCCATTGTAATCCATAAGCTGTACTTTGGAAATTTATATTTGCTAAATAAAAGTTAAAACACACACAAACACACACACACCCACAAGCCATTAGTTCCAGCAAACCTTAGAATAAGAGATTCCCAAATACTAGTGATTAACCCTTTTATTTGTAAACTAAAGCTACTACTTTTTTCCTTTTTCCTTAAGCACATTTTTCTCTGATAACTTAACAGCCTAAGCATCTTTATGGTTAATATAGCCTCCTGCAGCCCCCCAGGCAGATGCAGATGGCATTGCTTTGCTACTTACCAGTGAAAAGATAAGGCCCCCACCTCTGAACCTCACAGGCCCCTCTGCCCCTTGGTAATGAATTCTGAGGGCTCTAGTCCCTGAACACATGCCCACCAGGCGTCTTGCCTGTGTTTTCTAGCTTGGCTTGTTAAGGATAAGCTGCGGAAAGCAGTAATCATAGATACTGTGTTTAATTTCTTTTTTCTTTTGTGCAGTTATTTTACCCATCCAGGATTGAGTTGATTTGTCTGTAAATGAAAGAATTAAACTCACGATCTGTTAAATCTCTCCCAATACTGTTGTACCTTTATCTGTCCACCACTTTCAAGAGGTGAATATGATCTAGCAATAAATCACTTATGCATTTATTATCTACTATTGATTAAAACTCATGAAGCAGTTAAAATATAAAATATCTGTGAAAAAATAATTGTGGCCATTTGGGGAGTGAACCAGTGGATGGAAGACCTTTCTCTCTGTCTCTCCTTCTCACTGTCTGTAACTCTGCCTCTCAAATAAATAAATAAGATCTTTTTAAAAAGTTACAAGTTTATAAATATGGTATAATATAAAATTTTAAATACAAGTTGTTTTATATTCTTAAACTGTGAAGCAAAATTAAAAAATTTGAAGTTAATTGGACATTTATTGTGATTCTGTGTCCTTGTTCTAGTGTCAAATTACAGAGAGCAAACAGAGATACAGGACATGGAGCAGTTATGATTAGTGCTGTGTATGTTGTCTGTCATCTAAATCTCACGCAGACTCTGCAGGGTTGGTATTAGTTTCTCCTTCTTAGTGGTTAAGCGACCAAGACTCAGCGAGATACAGCCATTTGCCTTGAGCAGCACCGCCAGTGTTTCATCTCAGTCTGTTCTTGGTCCACTCCCTCAACAAGATACGTGATCTTTACAAGATACGTGATCTTTACAGAGCCAGGGACATACGCAGATAATTCTGTGATTTCAAGGACAGTGAGGGATGTATACTAGCAGTAGGGTTCTGAGTTGGAATTACTGGAATTAGGTTTCAGATTTTAGAGTATGTTCTCATTAGTGGTCATTGATGAGGGCATTTAACATGAATCTGAGAGAACCGCTTGTGATCTTTGCCAGTGAGGTATACAGGGAACTCATTGTTAGGATTACAAATCCTTCTTCAGTAGCCTGTCAGTATCAGAAATTCACAATGTGTTACTTGTATATCACATTTAATTTGTGTTTATGGTTAAGCAGTATAATAAAATTTTCTTTCCAAAAGGAAACCAGTTAACCTAATTCCTCCTGAGTTAATGAAGTGGATTGAAAAGCAGCAGTGGTAATTATTAGCATTTGATAAAACAACTGTTATTTTTCAACTGAGACCAGTAATCAATTTGGTAGTCAACTTTCAAACTATCAAAGTGAACTATGTGTATCAAATATAAAAGAAAATGTGTGGTAAAGCTGTTGTACCAATACAAATTCTATATAATAAAACATACATAATATATGAGAAAATAAGAATCAAAAATACTGTGGAAATATTTAACCCTATTCTATAAAATGCTGGTAAAGTATACTTAGATCAAGGGTGAAGAAGGAAAGTCAAACTCTACATTAGCATATTTCTTTTTGATAAATATGCCTAAATTTCTGGAATTGCATTTAAACAAGAATGAAATGACATAATGATGATGATCCAGGACTGTCCAATTTCTTCAGTCTGACACTTTTTTAGCTCTTCCATACATGCTTCTATGTTAGAAAGACAACAGATTTGCCCTCAAAACAGATGTTACATCTCAGGCAAAGCAAAGGTGACCTCCCCAAGTGCCCAGGCTATAAAGCCTTAGCATAGAGAGTAGACAGTAACATGATTAGTGAGCAGCTGAACATCATTCACACAGGAAAATCTAGCACATTCTTCAAGTTCTGTAAACGAAAGTAAAAACTTTAATGTGGATGATTTCTCAGATTGTCATACGTATGTCCTGTAGCAACCTGCTTATAAAGTAAAATCTCAAATAATAAAATGGGAAAATAGTAACAGAAATTAGTAAGGTAACTTGCATTTGTACTAAATAACATTTTAATTGATTATTGTAATATGCTTTGGACAGTCTGAATTAATATGCCTCTTCTAATGTCTTAAAAATATGTTATAACCCAAGGTAGATGTAATTTTCTCAATTTTCAAGTTTAGTCTAAAAAATAGTGATGCAGTGTTAAGTTGAAACAGTTTAGTACTGAAATACTAAGCCTATTCTGTTAAATAATATCCAAAACTGTACTGTGCACAGTTTAAGCTGCTTATCTAAGGTCACTCCACTAGTGAGTGATTGTAATTACGCAGTAGATTAATTAATGACATACTCCTTACTGTTCATAAAAGAGGATATGAAAGAGACTGCCTTTACATGGAGGAATTATTTGGACTCATGAAATTTAGCCATAGACCAGCTTAGTCATTACTGAGTTATTGTTACCCTTTCTCAATGTAACTGTTGATTCAGCATTACCTAGTCAAAAAGTTATGAAACTTTTTGACCCCATGGTGTTCTTCTTCAGTTTACTATAGACGAGAAAGTATCACCTGCCTATAAAACACACTAAAAATACATAAAATATTTGATAGCTCCTTACGTACATATTCTAAGGATATCCAATACAAGTAAACCTTAAATGACCATGATCAAAATTCTACATACTTCAAGGTTATGCATGAACAAAGATATTTTACCAGATTCTTAGTCATGTTAAACTAAAAAAGTTGACAGATAATGAGTTTATTATGCAGTTTTTATCTCTTTCTCTTAGTAATGAAGAAATGATTGCACAAATAGTTTCAATTTTGTGGATGACATTACCACAACATATTAACCATTATATTGTTAAATTCATCTGGGAAGCCTAACTTCATTGGTTGTTTTCAATTCTAAGTCTATGCAAAATTCAAACATTTCCGTCTGTTCCTTACAATGTAATTTCTCCTCCCAGCACAGTTTTATCCAGTGTAGGAGTACCGTATGATTTCACAGGACTAAGGAAACACCAAAAACGCTGTTTGTTGAAACAAGAGTTCTGACTATTGCTGAGTAAATGAGATATGGTTCCTGATCTCATATTGCTTAGTGTGTGAGAGAGAAGACACGTGTTAATCATCATTGCCTAGATACGTAACTATACACTTCTGAAGGATTCAGGAGTTAGGGGAGACAGCAAAAAAGGATGTGGCTTGGCTTGAGAATCATCCTGTGAGCTGTGATGGTGAAGTGAGATAGTGGACGGGGCAGAGCAGAGTGCTCAGGTGAGGACACAACGGGTGAGCGCCTGCTCGAGTAGAACACGTGTGGGATGAAGTGAGGGAGCAGGGAAGAGGGTGTGAGGTGGGCTGCAGGAGGCCAGAGCAGGCAGGTGCAGACCCCTGGTAGGCAGTCAGCCTTTCCTAGGGTCTCGTGCAACAAGACTTTTCTCCCGTTCGCCCTGTCTTCAACACTGCCTTTCAGTTCTTGTTAAGAGTTACCATGTTCTCACACTGACCAGAAAACTCAAACAAAATGGGGCAACAGTGCATCTTCTTAGATCTAGTGACCTAAATTTATCTAAAAATATCATACTTTCCTTTTAGAAAAGTTCTTTTTCAAACGGATTAAAGTTGTACAATTTTGAATTTCTAGTAATAAAGCTTTCATTCTTTTGAAACACAGGAAGCAAGAAATGGGCATGTGTTGGCAGTCCTGAGGTGCGCTTGAACTGCCATTTTGCCCATTTTTGGTAAATATAAATCTTAGGTTAAGGAAACATTTTAGATTGTTAATGATTTCCTGCTTTTAGTAAGACTGAACTTGTTGGATCTGGTACATATTGATAAATGCTGGGAAAGTCATGTGACTGATACACAGAGTATGACGACAGTCCCGTTCTGTCAGCGCTGAGAGTTGACACCCACATGACCGTGTGCTGTGCTTCCCTTGCTCCTGTGTTGTGCTGGCTGAAACTGGGGTTTATAGAGTCCTTTGGCATGTCTTTTTACTTCTGTATGTTAAACAAAATGAGCCAGCTGACAAAGACTACAGAAGTTGTGAAATTCCTTGTGTATTTATAGACTTTAGTTATATTTCCAGGTGAAATCCTGAATGTGAACAAGAATATGGTTGAATTTTCTTTCTATAAACCTGTAAGGACATAATGTGTATCTGAACAAAATGGCCCTCTCTTTGGGCTTTATTAGACATCGAGCTCACAATAGTAATGAAGGCATGTTGTATCATGCAACATAATAGCCAATTAAAGAGTTTTTCATTTAAATCTTCTTTAAGAGCTCTCATTATTTCTCTCAATGTTCTACAAAAACCTAATACAAATATCTCCAGCTCTATTCGTATCAGTGAATTAAAGCTTGTTAGTTGCATTCTGTTGGTATGATCTGAGGTCAGTTGAGGCCCCATAAACTAGTCTGATTATTCTAACAAATTGATTACTTTATATAAATGTAGTCAATTTCCCAGTCTTATTGAAATTAGCAGCCAGGTGATAAAATCAACCAAATAACAAAGTGATTATATTAAATGGTTTGATTAATGTTTGATAGTTGGCATCTCTTTAACTGTTTCACTATATTTCTACCTGGATTCCTTGTTTTCTTCTTCTAGGTGATCTGTTTCTTATTTCCATATGCTCGCTCTATCTATCAGAAGAAAACCAATTTCAAGATATCCTGAGTTTAGCTATGAAACAGGGCTTAGCTAACGCCTCATAGAGACATAACAATGAGAACCCCTTGTCCCAATCAGAGCTGCAGATCCCACATGACCAAAGGAAACCAAACCAAAGTCACAACACAGCCAGCATTACTCACATGCCTAACAAGGGAAATTAGACTCAGAGATACACCATACACACTCCATTCCCGAACAGGAGCATAACATCTCCTGTGGCTGAGAGAAGAGCTAAACAGACTGATAGGAACAAGTACTCCTAGCTTTCAGATTTGGGTTAAGTGGAGGAAAGAAATGCCACAGTAAGTAATTCCTTTGACACCATTTAATGTTTCAAATGTTCATAAGTTTAGCACCCTTATACAGTCGGACTTGGGAACTAGAGTAGGGTATCATTTTAGAATATGGAACCTCAAAATTCTTGGATATCAAAGGTTTTTAAAATAAAACATTTCAACCATAATTGTAGGATTTTAGGCATTAAAAAGAAGTACAAGAGAAAAAAAAAACTTGTTTTGTAAACAGGATGGCGTAAGAAAAATTTTTTTGATGTGTCTAAGCACCTGCCTCTTCCTCTCCCCGTCCTGTGCTCAGGAAACCTGCTTATCCCTGATGGCCCTGCCAGGGGAATGGGGTCCTTTCCTAAGAGATTCGGGTGATTGGAGTATGTTAGGACACCTCTAAGAGGAGGTCCACATCAACCATTAAAGTAGTTTGGGCCAAAAGTACAAAGAAATACTTGTATGGTGTTCGATGTTTTTATGTACTCTTCGGCTTCTGCAGTCTAACAAGCAAAAATATATAGGTTCGCAGACATGATTTAGTCCACAGACATGATTTAGTCTTGCACGTGATGGATGTCTTCTGAAAAACACGAAGTTCGAGTACATTGTTAAAACGACCTGAAAAATATTATGAAATCATAACGTTTCACAGATGTTGCTCCTTGAACTGCAGTAAAGGAGTTTTAGCTGTGTGCTCTAAATCAGCCTTTCAGTGGTCCCATTAAGAAACTGTGTAGCTGCAGTATCTCAGAGGGGTAGTGAACTGGCCAAACACTTCTCATGCACACCGTGGGGTGAGTGTGTGATTTAATTTGCCAAGGTTACACAATCTTGTCAGAGAACTGACGGCTACGGGGAGCGGGAAAGGGTGCGGTATAGGTCAGCCTATAGCCCAGCTGACACTGATAAGCCTTTGCCTGTGGTATGGTCTTCCTGGAGCCAGAGAAACTCAGTTCTTGCCTTTTTATACTAGTCGCTCACAGCATCATCCTTGAAGAAACTGCACGAACCCTGCACTTTGTTTAGAGGAGTAATTACAAACATCAGGCTCCTCTGGCCGCCTAACCACAGCTACTACTCCGTCTTTCAAAGCTGTGCAGGGTTCCAAAGAGCTTACGTCCCCCCACTAACCCGGCTGCAATTCAATAGAATTGGAGCATCACGTGTCTTTGTACATAAATTTGCACATACAAGTAATTGATTTTTCTCCTTAGAATCAATTCCCAAAAATCGAATTACTAGGTTAGAGGACATGTATCCTCGTCAGTACTTTGTTGTTTTGCAAGAATTCATCCAGAAAGGATTTAACAATTTGTACTCCCTCATTCAGTGTTTGCCTTTTGTTCTTTTGTTTTCCAATTCATTTTGGTCATTGACAGATCCTTTCAATCAATGAATAGTAGCCCATTTAAATTTTTGTAATTAATCATTAGAGAATCCATATTGTTCAGCTATTTATTGATATTGGGACTTCATCTTTTATTATATATTCAAAACTTTAACTGATTTTCATTGGCTATCTTTGTCTCCTATTACTTTATAGAAGCACCTTATATCTTAAATATTAGTTTATGTTTCTCTGCTGGTCACTTGTGTTTTCGCTTTGTAAATGACATTTGGTATTCACCTAAGTTATGCGTAAAATCTATTCCCTAGTAATAATGATCATATTTAATGTTCATTGCGTATTGATTATGCCCTAAACATTGTGCTAAGCCCTTTACATGCACTATCTCAATTAACTGCACCCATCACTTTGATTAGAAAGCTGATTCCTTGAGGGGTTAGATAACTTGCTCAGAGATAGGCACTACATCTGTGGTCTTCAGTCTAGGAGGACCATACTTTATAGCCACTCAATTATATAACTAGAATTTATTTGATTACTGTGTGCCAGGTTCTGAGGTAAGCACTTCTATCTCATCACATTAATTCATTTAGTCTCAGCACAATTCTTATGAATTCTTCTATTTGTATCTGTACCTGTAAATAGCTGACTAAACTTGAGTTTCAGCAAGGTTAACTGCTTGCTCAAAATTGCTGCAACACAGCCTTTGAGACGGAACCATAAGCTCTGTGACTGCAGGCTTATGATGGGCTTAATACCTTGTCCCGCCTTCCTTTCAAGATGGACGTGAGAGTAGGCCTAGATCCTGTGTGCAAGCTCTAGCTAAGGAGGGTGCTCTAGGAAGATGAGACTCTGTGGTTTGTAAAGCACTGTGTTAACCCCAGGCTTTTAGCTAAATATTGGAAAAAGTTTCCTGGGAATGAAATGCTTTTAGAAAATTTGAACGTGAAAAGCTTTCTTTTCTTGCAGTTTTTATGGAAAAGAAGGTTGTTCATACCCTTTTTTGTGCTAACTCAGCAAATGGTTTTCTTGCATTTAGCAATCAATAGTCTGATGTTGGATGAAAATAGTATATTTGGAGGGATGATGTTGGAGGTCTGATGTTGGAGGACTTTATTTTAAAACAATTGATTTGCAAAGTATGCATTAGGCATATATATGAGCAGAGAGAGAGAGATTTCAAAAGTGCTAATTGGCCATCCTATTTTTTTTTTTTCGAAAAGAACCTCTTTTCATGTTTATACCTTGATTCTTAAAAATTTGCTAACAATTCATTGCTTTCTTCTGGTTTAAATTTCAAAAATATTTGGAAAGCAGCTGCATGTATGTTTAATGGAGAATATAACCATGAGATTCAGGTATCTGATTCTTGTTGAATTTTTGATACCTGAACTTTAAACTTCTTTAATGTCAAATTATGGACTTAAAATGAATGTTCAATTGGTATATATTTACTTTAGTCATCATGAGCAAACCTCATTTTCTACACAACTTTAATTTTATGATAATGTTTATGTTAGTTGCAAAAGTAAACACAGGGGTGGTTTTACAACGAGATAGGTTTTTATTAGCTTCCCTCCGTGTTTGCCTAACTGCTCAAGCTGCAGCTCTCACTCCTTGCCGCGGGTTTTGATTAATGGGCCCTTGGACTCCTTCCAGAGTACACTGATTACGGTCAGGGCACTTCCAAGATGATTTATTAATTGTGTTTGCAACTCAAAATAATTAAGGAAAGATTGATCATATTATTATTACAGGTTTGCCAATAAAACCAGAAGTAGCATTCTAAGATAAAGTTTTTCTAAGCAGGTATTTTTTAAATGTACAAAATGGACAATATATTAATATTTTTAAATATTAATTTTTAACCATAGTTTATGGCCTTTTAAAACATGAGTATTAAATGTATCAGAGGCTTAGCCTTGAAAGTGCACCTATTTTAAGCTGATTTTAACATAGTTTCAGGATAATATGTTTCAGTAGAACTTACATAGGTATTTGAAAAGTACTTCCATGTTTATAATTCACCCTGAAACAACCATTGCTACAATTCCCCCAGGCTATGATGTATATTTAAATTTCAAATTACTGACAGACTCAAATTTCTTTTTTTTTTTAATTTAATAGGAGTCTGTTGTAATCTTTCTGAGTTTTATGTGAAGGAAATTTATCATGTATCATATATACTATGCCCCTAGCATTTGAAAGATTTTGATACATAAAATTTCTCCAAATTTAACTTGATAATAATTATTTTATCAGACATTTTTAGGGTTTATTTTAAGCATTCTATGCACAGAGAATAATGTGTAAATGCTTATTATACCTGATGAGCTGGGTTATGAATCGAAAGAAATGACTCCCTGCTCATAATTCATATCATTCAATAGTGAAGGAAAAACGAGCACTTTTCTATTATTTGCCTTACGGTATTCAAAATTTACATTGTAATGGCAAACGTCAGTATCATCTACCATGGTATATATCTCAATGTAAAATAGGTGTTTGATTTGTGTTAAAACATGCTGAAATAAAGTGTCTGTCAGAGCAGAACTGAAGGGCTTTTTCACGATGTCTGAAATAGAAGCTAGTTATGTCCCTTGTAAGGACGCATGATCCTCCAGAGTGAATGAGATGTGAACAAACAGAATAAAGACATTAGGCATAAGAATAAAAAACAGTAAACCTAAGAAATTGAAAATACACATCAATCAGTTAGTATTGTTCAAGAATTGTGTGGTCATTGGTAAATCATTACTAAAGAACAAGGAGTACCAATACTTGTGTAAGCATCATTATTTATTTTCAGTAAATTTTAACATATATATTTTCTTTAAATATAAAGCTTTTACAGTGATCTTATTTTTAAACAATTGCTAAAAATTATAATTTCTCTAAGCCAGAATTTTATGTGTTGCTTCAAAATATACTATATGTAAAATAAACATTGAACAAAGTAATTCTGTCATTACCAGTCACTGCTTACTACTGCAAATACCATTTCTAGAAATACACCAGTAAGAGATAGTCCCAGGCTGTGTCTTCAGCAATCATTGTTTATAAAATAAACCAATAAAGGGAGTTTAATCCATAATACACATGCATATCTTTTGTTTTGTGGCCACATGGTATTTTCTGACAAACTGTGTGTAATAAGTCTACAACTTGGCTGTAGCAATGTCTGCAGTGTGCCAAGTCCCACAATAGCATAAGAACTATGTAGTTTTAGAGGAGACAAAGTTGATTTTGCATATGCAAGACCATCAAATAAGGAGCTGTTATAACATACGACTGGCCAGGAAGAGGAGTTAGTTAAGTCTGGCTTTGCAGGGGAATGGTTTTTCCAGAAGTGTGAAGGGAAGACAGATAATACAAGGACTAATCGTTGAGGGTAGTCTACAGAACCCGCTTCATCCCAGCCTGCCTCTGCAGGTTTTACCAGTGCCGGTGGCCACTAGCCCAGAGGCTTCGTGAGACATGACTGTCTGTTGTCTTTGGGATGCAAAGGAGACTTCCATGTGTAATTTGGGCATCTTACCAATAAAATGCAGAGGCACACATCCCCGTGACTTGTTCTCCCCTCTCAGCCCATCTCCCAGCTAGTATAAGGGAATTCGTCCCGGGAGAAGGGGCAGCAGCAGACAGGAGGAATCGTGGGTCCTGGATGGTTGACGTGGAGGGAGGCAGCATATTCTCCATAGACTAGAGAAGAAAGTGACTTGGCACTTGCTGCATCTTTTTCTTAAAGAACCTTGAGATATCCACTAACTAAAAAGAAGAATTGTCCTCTTAGGGGAACAGACTACACAGGAAGGAGGAATCTGGAGGGTCCAGGGCCAGTCCTCCATCACGCAGTGCCTCATTGTAACGACTTCTGTGACTATTTTAAAATTCACTTTATATAAATGAGGTTGAACATCTTTTCCTTTCTTTAATCAATTTTGTGTATTATTTACTGATTTTTACTCATATGCTAACTCCAGTCGATCCAAAAATAACATCTATTAAAAGCAGTTTATGAAGACTATGACTTTATTCTGTGAGCTTTGGAAAATAAGACCCAGAATCTTTCCTATGTCATAGCCAAAACGGAGAAAGGCAAAAATGTTCACTTCTTTAAAATCACTTAAATATCTGCTTTCCAGAAACCGTCTGAGTGCCAGTCCACATCGTGGGCTTTGAACTGCTGACCAGTGTGCTCTCACTTACGATGACAAGATACTGCTCTCACACTCCCCAGGTAGCTGGATTGCTGCTTGGATCTTTGGAGCTCTTCAGCTCTGTTTCGTGCAAATCCTTCAAGGATGTCTAAGGATGTCTAAATAAACAAACAAGCAAAACTAACAGAAGAAATCACATCGAAAAAAATGCAAGCCTTTAAAAAAAAAAAAGTGCAAGCCTTTAAAATCTCTATTTTAAAATGTACATACAGTATTCATATACGGTAAGTTTAGAGAAAAATCAATAGCAAACACTGTAAAAAATACTGTTCTTAAGCATTTGTTGACATCCTGGTTGATTTAAAAAATGCTGAAGCTCCAACAAGTCAGTGCTGGTGAGAATGTGATCTGACACAAGATTTCAGAAGGACAGATTTGATAACACGAATCAAATGTGAAAATGGCATACCTTTGACCCAGAAATGCTGTTTCTGATCATTTATTTTAGGAAAGTAACACTCTAAGTGAATAAAAATAAATGAGAAAAAAATACAATAAAAGGTCTTAGAAACAGTATCAATTATAATCAAGAAAATCTGTTAACAAAGGAAGCATTCAATAACGTGACATAGTGAAACTGCATCAAATTAGATAAAATATTACTAAAGCCTCTAATTTAAAATTTCAGTATAAAACCAGGATATAAATTATATATATACAGAATAGTCTTATTTATGAAATAGTGTGTATAGGAAGAAAGAGTTTTTATCTTAATAGCAGGATAGGAATAGTGTTTCTTTTGATTACTGTGTATAGCCTGTGCCTGTTTTCCTGCTGGGCTATGGTCTTCTTTTTAGATTTTCTTTGTTGAGCTCTTTATGTAGTGGTGCAAATGCCGTTGATCATAATGTAAATTAAAAATATGTTATCTCAAAAATAATACGTAAGGTATTTTTAAAAGAATAAGATTGGTAAGGTAGGCAGATTTAGATCATGAAGACGCTTGCTTACTGAGCTTATTTATTTAGACTTCTTTTATGAATGCGGCAAGGTCAGTCCAATGAACTTTAGGAGAACTTCCCTGGAAACTGCATATTGGATGGAGGGAAAGTTGACGAACAACCATGAGGGCTGAGGGCGCAGGATGTTAAAGTCATCTAGGAAGAGGTATCTGGAAAGGATAGTGATTGTTAAGTGTGAGGGTGATTGGAGAGGAAGGGTGTGGGTTAGGAAACCCTGAAGGTCGCTCCCTCTCAGTACCGAGGGCTGGGAAGCCTCAGCAGTTGTTGAAAGTCATTTGGTAAACATGGCCTTTACCAAAGTCGGTCATCTGTCTTCCTTTAGGAATCAGCCTACCACAAAAGCTGGGTAAACAAAACTTGGTGGTCACGAGCTTTGATTTCCCAGAAGACGTGACAAGCCCTCTCTCCCTTGCTGGTATAGTTATATGCAGAAATGTATGTGTTATGAGGCATGAAAAGTCTTTTATTCATTTTTATTATTTCATTTTTTAGTTTAATTTACTGTATAGGTTAGTAAATCAGCAAGCTATCTTCAAGCATGCTTTAAAGTTTGTCACTCTGGAAGGTGTACTGTGGCCTCTAAAAACCTTTGCTGTGGGGGTTCTTGTTAGCTCCAGTCACAGGAAATATTCCTCCTGGACTTGTATTTTCACTGTAATCTGAAGTCATAAGGTTTCTCTTGCCTGGGGATATATGATATTTTGCTTATGGACTGCAGAGAAAATTGAATTTCTCAATGCCGGAATCTGTTATGGATATAGTGCTGATTTTTAAAAAAAGTGTTTTCCCTGGGGCCAGGATATGGGACTTTCTAGAAGTTTCCAAATTATAGAGGTTAAGATATGAATTGCATTTACAACTGAACCTGGCAAACCAAGGAAGTAATAATATTATTTCTATAAAATCAAATAGATCTGTCTGTCTGTATTTCAAGGAAACTTTAAAAATCATTTTCTGTTTACTAAGATTTATTACTGATTAAGCAATAAATGACATCATATAAAACATAGAAACTGTTGAAGAGGACACTTCATTTGCTCTCACCTAAGTGAGAAATGCAAATGAAAACCTTGGCCTTCTCACCGAACAAAACAATCTTGCAAGTCTAACACAGACTTTTGGAGTCCACATAAACTGTTAGGAACATATAACAGTAACTTTCCTTTTAAGAAAGATTGATTTATGTATTTCAAAATCAGAGTTAGAAAGAGAGAGAAAGAGATCTTGCATCTGTTGGTTCCCTCCCCAAATGGCCACAACATCCATGTCTTGGCCAGGCCAAAGCCAAGAGACAGGAACTCCATCCAGGTCTTCCAAGTGGGTGGCAGGAGCCAAGTACTTAAGGCATTTTCCATTGCTTTCCCAGGCCCATTAGCAGGGAGCTGGATCAGAAGTAGAGCAGCTGGGACTCAAACTAGCGGCTGTATGGGATGCCAGAGTCACAGGTGATAGCTTAACCTGCTATGCCACAAAGCATGTCCCAAACGATAGCTTTCAAAGAATGCAAACAAACTCAGAATATAAAAGAAAACTTAGCTTTACAAATGCCAACTAGACAATGCTTGTAGACCTCTGCCTTTAATCTCCACCTTACTACAGTAATGAAATGGGTAGTATGTGCCAAGCACTGCGTGTGGTGCTGGGGCGACAGCACAGATAGACCGGGTGCAGATTTCTCTCAAGGAGGAGATGGTGTTGCAGAAACAATCAGTAAGCAATAGCAACAGAACATGATAGTGATGCCATGTGGCATCATAGTTCGAGGTGCGTTTGGAATGCCTAATTAGATTGAATACTAGAGGAAAGCACAAATATCAAAGAAAAAAATACCTTTTATTCATAAGCCATGGATGGACACACAAATAAGGACTGCAAATGAGGAAATTTGTTTGACAGAGTTCGAAAATTAACCTTCAAAATTGGGAATTCAGTGCAAGTTGACAGAAAAAAAAAGTAGATATTGTACACTAGCTTAATATCTGCACATTGCAGATACTTAAAAATCATCAAGTAGATGAAGTGGGAAAAGGATATTTTCCATGAAGAAAATAAAATAGTTTGTATTCTGGAGCCAGTGCTGTGGCATATCAGGTAAAGCTGCCACCTGCAGCACCAGCTTCCCAAATGGGTACAGATTCGAGTCCTGGCTGCTCCACTTCTGATCCAGCTCTCTGCTAATGCATCTGGGAGAGCAGCAGAAGATGGCCCAAGTGCTTGGGCCCCTGCACCCATGTGGGAGACCAGGAGGAAGCTCCTGGATTCTGTATTCATATTGGCCCAGATCCAGCTGTTACAACCATTTGGGGAGTGAACAAGCAGATGGAAGATCTCTGTCTGTCTCTCCCTGTCTCTAACTCTGCCCTTCAAATGAATAAAATAAATCTAAACAAAACAAAAGAAAAAACGGTGGTTCTCACTTAGTGGACTCTTTCTCTTTTGAGTAAGTGGTACTACTGTCTATACGGTAATGAAAGCCGAAATCTGAAAGTTGTCTGCAACCTCTCCCATCCCTAGTCCTACATCCAGTTGATCTGCTGATCCTAGGCTTTCTGCTTCCAGAATGTCTCTTAGGTTTAACTAATCATTTGTTTTCCACTTCTACTGCCGTTACTTGGTCTAAGCCACTATCATCTCTTACCTGGAACACTGCTCCCTTTTTGTCTTTACACTTGCGCTTCTCTGACCTCAGATGCATTCCTCACATGTGAACCTCTGAAAACACATTTCACTGTATATCTGTACCTCTCCCCTCTCTTTTGACTTCCTAGTCCTTTCCTAGAATATTCCATTGCTGTCTCTTTGTACCTAAAATCTAAACATGTTCCATAGATTATGTTTTCTGGATGACCTTGCCCCTCTGCCATCTTGAATCTAATTGTGCTATTTATTAATGGGTTTGAAAAACATTTGTATTGATCACCGTCTTGGTGCCAAGAAGTGAAATAGGCGATACAGAAAGAGTGTTGAACCAGAGACAAGAGATCACTTACATATATGTGGTATGAGACATACAGTAATTAGGGAGAAAATAGTACAAATAATTCTGTGTGTCAAGCAAAGAAGTAAAGTCTTGGGATATGGGTATGCATTCTTAAGTGGCCACTTCAGAATTGGTCGTGAAAGGAGTATCTGATGATGTGTAGGCTGAATCGTGAAGGACAAGGAGATGGCCTTGGAAGTGTTGGGCTGAAGAGTGTTCTAGGCAGAGAACAGCCAGTACAACATTTCTAAACTGAAACCAACAGAGCAACAGAAAGCAAGCTACTGCTGCAGGAACATTGCCGGCCTGGGGAGAGTGGCTGGTACACAGTAGGTCAGAGATGTGGGCAGGGCTAGGTTTTGTCAGACCTTGTAGGTCATGGTGAGAAAGTTGGATATTTTTCTTAGTTGTAAGCTATTAAAGGGTTTTTTGCCAAAGAGTAAGTAGCATAATTAATTAATTTTATGGAAGGATCCAGTGGTGACTATATGGAACAGGAATCGGGCAGTGCTGCCATGCAAGGATGCACATGTTTCTTTCTTCCCTCCCTACGCAGAGGGATGTAGCAGTAGTGATTAAGAGGGTCCTCTAGGAAAGAAGTGATGATGGCGATGGCTATTAGGGTGGCAAAGATGAAGCTGATGTTAGGCCTAGGAAACAGAGATTTGCTGATGGAATAGTCAGCGAAGGGGAAGAGGTAAAGAACGAGAGGTAGTGAGGTGGGTCAGAGGAGCCAGGAATGATTTCTGTGATTTTGGCTTAATAACTGGGTGACAGGAAGACTAAGACTTGGGCAGTGTCAAGGAACAGGAACAGGGCTAGGGCAGAAGATTAAGAGTTTGGTTTGATCCTGGGGCCGGATTGTGGTGCAACAGGTTAAGCTTCCACGTAGAACACCAGCAGCCCTTAGCAGAGTGCTGGTTCAATTCCCTGCTGCCCTGCTTGCAATCCAACTCCCTGCTAACGCAACTAGGAAGGCAGTAGAGAGTGGCCCAAATGTGTGGGCCCCTGGGATCCACTGGGAGACCAGAAAGGAGTTCTGGGCTCCTGGCTTCAGCCTGGCCTAGATATGGCTGTTGCAGCCATTTGGGCAATCAACCAGCTCTCTCATGTGAATGTGTGCTCTCTCTAATACTTGGCCTTTCAAAAAAATAAGGCTTTTTTAAAAGAAAGTTCTCTTTATTCCAAGTTGAAATTGAGAAGCCATTTAAGCACCCAAAATGATTTATGAGAATACATCAAAGTGTTTCTGGAAAATGGAATTAATATGCAAGTTTATTTTGGTGTAAAAAAATTTTGAAAACCATACATACAAAGAATCTTCAAAAAATTCATGAAAAATGCTTATTGTGAAAGAACTATGCGTGGATTTCAAAAATGTTTTGTTTCAAAATAAACTTACTGGAGCCGACGCTGTGGCGTAACAGGTAAAGCCACAGCCTGCAGTGCCAACATCCCATATGGGCTCCCATTCAAGTTCCAGCTACTCCACTTTCAGTCCAGCTCTCTGTATGGCCTGGGAAGGCAGTGGAAGATGGCCGAAGTCTCCTATGCACTCACATAGGAGACCCACAAAAAGCTCCTGGCTTTGGATCAGCACTGTTCTGGCTGTTGTGGCCAATTAGGGAGTGAACCAGCATTGGAAGACCTCTCGCGCACGCTCTCTCTCTCTCTCTCTCTCTCTCTCCTTCTCTCTTTCTCTGCCTCTCCTTCTCTCTGTGTTACTCTGACTTTCAAATAAATAAATCTTTAAAAAAAAAAGATAAACTTACCTAGATGCAGAGAAAGCATTTGATAAAATTCAACACCATTTCATGATGAAAACTTAGCAAATTGGATATAGAAGGAGCGTTCCTCAACACAATCAAAGAATTTATGACAGACCTATGGCCAGCATACTATTGAATGGGGAAAAGTTGAAAACATTTCCATGGAGATATGGAACCAGAAAGGGATGCCCATTCTCACTACTGTTATTCAATATAGTTCAGGAAATTTTAGCCAGAGCCATCAGGCAACAAAAAGAAATCAAAGGGATATAAATTGGGAAGTTAAACTATCCCTACTTGCCGATGATATGATTATATACAAGGAATCCAAAGGATTCCAGTAAAATACTATTGGAACTCATAGAAGAGTTTGGTAGAGTGGCAGGATATAAAATCAACACACAGAAATTAATAGCCTTTGTGTACACAGACAATGCCATGGCTGAAAAATAACTTCTAAGATTGTTCCCATTCACAATAGCTACCAAAAAAAAAATCAAATACCTTGGAATAAATTTAACCAAGGATGTCAAAAATCCTATGATAAGAATTATAAAACATTAAAGAAAGAAATAGGAGAAGACACATACACACACAGAAATAAATGAAAAATTGTCCATGTTCGTGGATTGGAAAAATCATTATCATCAAAATGTCCATACTACTGAAAGGAATTTACAGATTCAATGCAATACTAATCAAAATATGAAAGATGTTCTTCTCAGATCAAGAAAAAATGATGCAGAAATTCATATGGAAACACAGGAGATCTCGAATAGCTAACTCAATCTTATACAACAGAAACAAAGCCAGAGGCATCACAATACCAGATTGAAGACATATTAAATGACAGTTGTAATCAAAACAGCCTGGTACTGGTACAGAAACAGATGGATAGATCAGTGGAACAGAATAGAAACACCAGAAATCAACCCAAACATCTACAACCAACTTATATTTGACAAAGAAGCTAAAATCAGTCCCTGTAGCAAGGACAGTTTCATTAACAAATGGCTCTGAAAAAACTGGATTTCCACACGTGGAGTATGAAGCAAGACCTCTACCTTACACCTTACACAAAAATCCATTCAAAATGGATTAAAGATCTAAATTTACGATCCGATACCACCAAATTGTTAGTGAACATTGGGGAAACCCTTCAAGACCCTGGGATAGGCAAAAAGGTCTTTGAAATGACCCTAGAGGCACAGGCAATCAAAGCCAAAACTGACAAATGGAATTACATCAAATTGAGAAGCTTCTGTACTACAAACCAACACTCAGCAAAGCGAAGAGGCAACCAACAGAATGGGAGAAATTATTTGCTAACTATGCAACTAGTAAAGGATTAATAACCAATATATATAAAAGAGATCAAGAAACTCTGCAACACCAAAACAAGCAACCCAGTTAAGAAATGGGCAAAGGGCTTAAACAGGCATTTTTCAAAAGAGGAAACCCAAATGGCCAAAAGACACATGAGAAAATGCTGAGGATCCTTAACTGTAAAGGACATGCCAACCAAAACCACAGTGAGGTTTCAGCTCATCCCAGTTAGAATGGCTTTCATCCAGAAATCAACAAACAATAAATGTTGGTGAGGATGTGGGAAAAAAGGTAACCCTAGTCCACTGTTGGTGGAATGTAAACTGGTACAGCCATTATGGAAGACAGTATGGAGATACCTCAGAAATCTGAATATAGACCTACCATTTGACCCAGCCGTCCCACTCTGGGGAATTTACCCAAGGGAAATGATGTCAGCTTAAGAAAGAGTTATCTGTACCCCCATGTTTATTGCAGCTCAGTTCACAATAACTAAGATATGGAATCAACCCAAATGCCTGTCAACTGAAGACTGAGTAAAGAAATTATGGGATATGTACATCATGGATTTCTACACAGCAGTTAAAAAAAAAATGAAATCCTATCACTTGCAGCAAAATAGATGAAACTGGAAAACATCATACTTAGTGAAATAAGCCAGTCCCAAAGGACAAATACCATATGTTCTCTGATCTATGATAACTAATAGAGCACCTAAAAGGTAATATATGGAAGTGAAATTAACACTTCGAAATGCAATTACTTTGAATAGCCCTTGTATTGACTGTAGATGAACAGGTTTTTTTAGTACTATTTGTTGAACTCCTTACTTAGTATAGAGTTAATCATTTGTGTTATAAACTTAATTGAAAATATATCTTAATTAAAAAAATAAGAATGAGAATAGGAGTGGGAAGAAGAAGGGTGGTAGTATGGGTGGGAGGGCAGGCCGGGTGGGAAGATTCACTGTGTTCTTAAAGTTGTATTTATGAAATGCATGAAGTTTGTATTCCCTAAATAAAAGGTTTCTAGGGAAAAAAATAACTTTGTTATAGTACAAATAAAATAGAGACTAATCAAATACAAAAAAAAAAAAAAAACCTTAACGTTTAACTCCATTTTCCACGAACTTTTTGAAGACCTCTAAATATGCTTATATCTCAAAATTGTCTTGCATCCAAGTAAACTTACCTTTAAATTCCATTTTTTTTTTCATGAATTCTTTCAAGTTCCCTTATATGTCAGGAGGACAGATAACTGTTACATAGATACCCCTTGGTTTGGAGATGGAGTAAGACGGAAACTTAGGGACCATAGTTATGTGCAGTCAGTTTTAATTATTTGTAGTAGTCATGTTCCATAATGTAGCTGAATTAACGAATAGTGAGTCATTGTCCTGGGGAAGTAACTCACGCAGGGTCAAGTTCCTGGAGGCTCTGGTTGCCCTTACATCAAGTCATCAACACATAGCCTGGTTGTATATGTTATTTGTGCCTCAGGACACCGTATCTGGTGATATATTGTTGACTCATTAACATTGAACTCATGAACAACAGCAATATAGCACATGCCTCAATGAAGCTAAAGTAACAAATGCATTTTTGCTGTTGGACACATCACAGACGGCTCTTTTACATCCTAGACAACACTCAGAAATGCCCTTGAGAACCATTTTATTTTTTTAAGAAAGCTTTTATTTAATAAATGAAAGCAAATTTCATAGGTACAGCTTTAGGAATATAGTGGTTCTTGTCCCCCACTTTGTACCCACCCTCCTACCCCCACTCCCATCCCACCTCCTACTCCCATCCCATTCTTCATTAAGATTCGTTTGTTTTGTTTTGTTTTGTTTTGTTTTGACAGGCAGAGTGGACAGTGAGAGAGAGAGAGACAGAGAAAAAGGTCTTCCTTTTGCCGTTGGTTCACCCTCCAATGGCCGCCGCGGCTGGCGCGCTGCAGCCGGCGCACCACGCTGATCCAAAGGCAGGAGCCAGGTGCTTCTCTTGGTCTCCATGGGGTGCAGGACCCAAGCACTTGGACCATCCTCCACTGCACTCCCTGGCCACAGCAGAGAGCTGGCCTGGAAGGGGGGCAACTGGGACAGAATCCGGCGCCCCGACTGGGACTAGAACCCAGTGTGCCGGCGCCGCTAGGCGGAAGATTAGCCTATTGAGCCACGGCGCCGGCAAAGGATTCGTTTTTAATTAACTTTATATACAGAAGACCAGCTCTATGCTAAGTAAAAATTTCAGTGTGTGTGGGGGTGCCAATTGTTGAGGGCCATGTTAAACAGCAGTATCCCCAACAAAAAGCACAAACACACGAGAAACGTGGCACCCCATATATCACAAAAGGCTTGTTGGTTTGCAGTGTGAATCTGAGAACAGAGGCAAAGGCTTGTTCAACCCTGGCTGCGAATGTGAGCCTTGGGAACTGAAGGTTTTCACTGCTGTGAACATGCATGTCTTCAGTTGACAGGGAAAGTCTTGAGAATGGATTTGGGAGTTGCAAATAAAGTCTAGCAAGTAGGTAAATACAGACTCCATGAATACTGAAGATCATTGTAGCGGCAAATGATTACTCAGATTTTGAATAGAGGACGCTCAAAATTAAGCCCTATGACATTCCAAGATTTGGGGATCCAGTAGGACAGTTAGAGGCCAAGCTCTGAGAAAGAGAACGGAAGGCAGGAGGAAGCAAAGTGGCTGACTGAGTAGGAGCTAGCAGTGCACTGCCAGAGGAAGGCGTGGTCACCTCTCCTGTGCTACTGAGAACCTGGGTAGAAGAGGGCCGGGCAGCTGCAGGGAAACCTGACAGATGACCAGCTGCGGTACAACGAGGTGGGAGTTAGAACATGCAGAGTGTGGGGGCCTTTCAGGACAATGAGAAGACGAATGGAAACACAGCCAGAGAGGGCCCAGGCTTCAGGGAGACTTCCGTGTGCTTGTTGCATGCAGGAGGAGAGAAATGTCTTCTCCCGCTTCTGGCAATGAACAAGCCAAGTTAAAACTGTGGTCTTCACCACGTGCCTCAGAATTGCTTGGCCCTAGAGTTTCTCTCACATAAGATGGCAGGGACCTGACCAGATAAGATTACCTGATTGACTTTACAGGTAAGAAAACAGCCCACAACCCTGGTCCAGGCATGCATTCTATAATCTGGCTGCCCGTGGCTGTGTTTTTGCTTCACGGCTCACTGCCTGGCAGGTGTTAGGCCAGCCACTTAATGTTTTTATACTTAGGTTGCCTTAATCAACACAAAAGATAATGATATTACCTACAGAGATTTGTGGAAGTTATGAGAGAAGGCATATAAAACCCTTATCCCAGTGCCTAGCACACAATTAGCACTCAGTACATGTTCACTGTTACCATTATTGTCACCACTTCGTGTGTCGGATTGTTAGTTCTTCGTCCCATGTTTGTAAAACACAGGTTTTTCAGCTCTCTGCACATGCCCCACCAACGTGTAGGGTGGAGAAATGTCTTTAGTGAGAATTTCTTTTGTGAACCAGTAGAAAATCCCTTGTTTAAAGTAGGGTTCTCCAGAGGAGAAGGTTTTCCTCATATAAAATTTATTCAGCAACTATTTGAAGGCCTAATATTTGCCACACCCTGTTTATAACGGATACGATAGTGAACAAACAAGTCTCTGTTTTCACGGAGCTGAGATCTCGGTAGATTCACTGCTGCTTTCTTTGTGTTTGTACTTCCCTGGTGCCTATTTAATTCTTATACCGTCCAAATCTTTTGTCTGGATGTGTGTCTCACATGTAGCTTGCAGTTGGGTTTGCTGCATTCTGGGGGAAAAAAAAAAAAAGAGCTTTACCTTAATAAAGATTCACTTTTTTTTTTTTTATTTAATGAGCATAAATTTCCAAAGTACAGCTTATGGATTACAATAGCTTCCTCCCCCCCGTATCTTCCCTCCCACCCACAACGCTCCCCTCTCCCACTCCCTCTCCCCTTCCCTTCACATCAAGATTAATTTTCAATTATCTTTATATACAGAAGATCAATTTAGTGTATATTAAGTAAAGATTTCCACATTTTGCTCCCACACAGAAACACAAAGTGTAAAATACTATTTGAGTACTAGTTATGGCATTAATTAAACACCTAAGAGTAATTGTGTATTAATTACAGAGTTCAACCAATAGTTTTAAGTAGAATATAAAATGCAACTTTTGTATTGTTGAGATTCACTTTTATTTTAAAAAATTATAAATAGGAAATTTTTTAAAATCTTGAAGTCACAGATTTCACTTGTTTTCAAAGTCTTGAAACATATGTCTTTGACGGTTTAGAAAAGCATGTTTTTAAGAAAATAAACAAAAGATGAAAGAATTAGGATTTTTTTTTTGAAAGAGACAAATGGAAGAGGAAGGAGGGGAGGGAATAAGAAGGAAAGGGGGGAGGGAGTGGAGGGAGGGAGGGGGCTCGCAGTAGGAAAACACACAGAGGTGAAAAGTCCATTTTTCTTGCTGTCTGGGTTCCTGTGAAATCTGCCAAAGGCTCCTTGGAGGTAGCAATTTGTTCATTTTTTTTAACTTAGCTGTCATTCTTCACAGATCATCTTCTTTCTTGAATGTTAAGTTTTGGTAGTCCGTGATGTTTGATAACGTGCTACCAGAGCTGTTCCATGTAAAGGAACCTCAGGACGCAGGCCCAGGGTTAGCACAGACCAGCCCGCCTGCTGCTCATGCTTCCCAGGGAGCTGGAGGTAAGACCTGCAGGTCGAAAGGGAATTTCTGCACAACACACGAGCTTCTCAAACAGGCGTTCACAACCGAATAGAGGGGAGCGGAAGGGGTCCGGCCCAAAGAATACCCAAAGTATTCCTGCAGTATCTTTCAGTGACCCTGCTCTACTTTATCTTCAGTAACCCAACCAAAATTTTGTTTTGGTTAAAATCACCTGAAATTTTGAAAACTTTTGAAAAAAAAATTTTAGGGGCCGGCGCCGTGGCTCACTTGGCTAATCCTCCACCTGTGGCGCCGGCATCCCATATGGGCACTGGGTTCTAGTCCTGGCTGCTCCTCTTCCAGTCTAGCTCTCTGCTGTGGCCCAGAAGTGCAGTGGAGGATGGCCCAAGTGCTTGGGCCCTGCACCTGCGTGGGAGACTGGGAGGAAGCACCTGGCTCCTGGCTTTGGATCGGTGCAGCGCCAGCCATAGCAGCCATTTAGGGGGTGAACCAATGGAAAGAAGACCTTTCTCTCTGTCTCTCTCTCACTGTCTAACTCTGCCTGTCAAATAAGTAAAAAAAAAAAAAAAAAAAAAAAAAAAAATTAGAAGATTTGTTTATTTGAAAGGCAAAGTGACAGATAGGGGACAGAGGTCTTTCATCCACTGGTTCACTCCCCAAATGGCCACATTGGCCAGGGCTAGTCCAGGCCGAAACTAGGAGCACAGAATTCCATGCAGGTCTCTCATGTGGGTAGCAAGATCCCAGTTACTTGAGCTGTGTTTCACCTTCTTCCCAGGCACAGCAGGATGAAACTGTTTAGCAAAGTGGAGCCCTGGGGCTGGTGCTGCAGCATGAATGTTCAGTCTCTGCCTGCAATGCTCATGTCCCATAGGCACCAGATCCAGTTCTGGTTGTTCCTCTTCTCATCCAGCTCCCTGCCAAGGTGCCTGAGAAAGCAGCAGAAGACGGCCCCCAGCTGCTTGGGCACCTGCACCCACATGGGAGACCTGGAAGAAGCTCCTCGCTTTGATCTGGCCCACTCCTGGCTGTTGTAACATTTAGGGAAGTGAACCAGTAGACAGAAGACTGACTCTCTCTCTCTCTCTCTCTCTCTCCCCGCTTCTTTCTCTATATCTCTGCCTTTCAAATAATTAAATAAATGTAAAAAAAAAAAAAAAAAGTGGAGCAGCCAGGGCTTGAACCTACACTCACTACCCAATGGGATGCCAGTGACATCGTGAACAGCACCTTAACCCACTTTGCCACAACGCTGACCCTGAAAACGCCTGTTTCTTTTGACATATATTATTTTAACATGTTTTCTTTTTTTACTGTCTTGCATTTTCCTTTAAACTTTAAAATGATTGTGATCATATTTTACATTTCAAATTATTTACAATGATAGGGCATCCAACTCAGTAACTCACTCATTCTGAATTTTAGAGATATCATAGATCAGTGTAAACTCTGAATCTTATATTTATTACTTATTGTGCTGCCATTTGGACTGTTAGCAATAAAGGGAACAATAATATCAATCTAAAATAGCATACCATAGTTATCACTTGTACTATTTTCTTTTTCTCTTGAATCAGATAATTATGGTCATAGTATTGGAGTGGAATTCCTCTATTAACTAATCCCAAATAAATGTTAAATGTTCCTGTAACTTTTTCATGAATATGTGTGGGACAAAGTCTGCTGTATATGAAAGCCTATTTGATGCAGTAATGTCCACTCTTCGGCCTCAGTTCAGCTTTCCGTATCTGACCAGATGCACAGTCTACAGCAGGGTCATGCATGTGGAGTACAGTCATGTTGTAAGTAACAGCGACTTAGGAATAGTCATGAACTCTGCACCAGCCTCTCCTGCCGTAAAAAGGTGGAAGGAGAAGACAAGGAGCAGTTTGGCGCTCGATGTTCTGCTCAGACACGCACCCTGGATTCAGTCTAAAGGGAAAACGTATCTCCATTCCCCCATCTCTCAGAGTGCCAAGCATCCTTCCATGATCAGAGCAGCACAGGTGACAGTAACTCTTTCCATTCATTGTGGCCCCTACATATCAGGTACCCGTGTGTGGTTTCCCGCTGTTGATGGGAAACGGGTCTCCCTGTCCCTGAAATGCGCCAAAAACCCACTGATCCAGTTGAGCTGATGCGGTTGAAGTTTCTGGGTCTTCCCAGAGAGTGTATTTTCCTGAACAATCTGATTTTCACATTAATTCCTACACTTAATTGGAAGCCAACCACTAAACAAACTATAGCTCCATATAATTTGAAAAGCATTTTATCTTCTAAGTGTTTGTTCGGCAAGCTTAATGAGCCCAAGTGTATCAAGGTTCTTTGAATTGAATATGGATTTCACATGTCAGTCTGTTGATGGGAGTTACTGGCCGTTGAACGCCCATAATTTAATATAGTCTCAGATACAGTGCAGTCTCCAGGGAGATCCGTGGGATCCCACACTTCTGTGGGTTGGGGGGTGTCCTCTTGCCATTACACCTAATTTTTGTTGTGGTCGCTGCAGGTGCTCCTTAGGACACCCCACTGTACCACCTTCTAAGGGTGTGTGGCAAGCAAGGTTTACACCCTGATTCTGACAGCCAGTTGTGTGAAGTGGGCCAACCTACTTAATCACGGCAAGCCTCAGTATTCTAGTTTCTAAAGTGGAAATAGCAATACTCACCTCATTTAAACAAGGAGCTGATAAATCTAGCCTGGCAGGTTGCCACTGTAGAGCTCACTCCTCTTCCCTTTATCATCCCCTTGCAGGGTCCAGCTATCTAGATTGGAGTGCAAATTGTCCTTCAAGTCAGGCGAAGGACTTGCAGTGAGAGAGTACTACACAAGCATTCACTTTTTAATTTTACTGTTTAAGAATTCCTGGTCTAATAATCTTTATCATCTGAAATTCCACAGTAATTGTAAAGTGCCCGTAGGTAAATACAGAAGGGTTCCATTCTGAGATCTGCCATGTACCTGGGATGCATTCAGTCGTAAATATCTTTGCACAAAGTGTTTGTGGAGTCTGCAGTATGAGCCAGGCCCTGACCTAGGCACCGAGGTGATGGTGGTGAGAAAAACAGGAAACATCCTGCAAAGACTGGAAGACAAGTGAAGCAAGGGTCCTGGAATGAGCAGAGCTGGCGTACACAAGGGGCAGAGAATGGCCCTGCAGTGGGAAAGCGGAGTGGGACGTGGTGCAAGTAGGTGGTGGCCACGGCTGGTCCTGACAGCTCGTTCAAGGGCCCTGAGGACCAGCAGTCCTTAGATCTTAGGCGAAGCAGAGTGGATTTTAAGAAGAGGAGTGACAGGGTGTGGTTTTGTTTTCAGAAGACTGCAGGGATCATTATGTGGAAAATGGATTTAGGAGTGGGAAATAGAGATCAGCCAGCTCCTCAGGCTAGACCAGGTGGAAGTCCGTGGAACCCTCGGCTCTTTGAGGGCAAACCGTGAGGAGTCCCCAGATCCCTCGGGCTGGGCTGCTGCTTCGACGTAGGCGAGTAAGGGGGAGACAGCAATCAGGATTACTGTGCTTCAGCACGAGAGGTTGGGTGAACCGTGCAGTTCTCAGAGATGGGGAGGGCCGAGCAGACGCAGTCTCGTCAGGCAGGAAAGTGAAGCACGCTGTTTCGGCTGCTTCAGCTTAAAACACTTCCCCGACATCAAAGCAGAATCGCCAGGACAGATGAAACTGGAGTTGCTGGAGAAGTGCAATCTGGAGACCAAGCTTGCAGCATCGTGGGCACGTGAGACGCGTGACCAGGACCTCAGAGTGAGAGCAGGTGCCGGGCTGGGGCGTTTCTCTCCAGCAGCGAGCGGAGCCGTACTCGTCAGGTGTCATGGCAGGATCCAGGCTTCATTCTGTAATAGATTACAACAGAAATCCAGCCAAATTTTAAATATCTGTTTTGTGGATTCTACCTCTACTTAATGTGGTTCCTTTCAGAACTGTGATTTTTAAACTCATGCATAGTTTTTCATAATATATTTTTCCTGGAGTTTTTGAAGAATTCTCATATGTATACGTTTCAAAAAAAATAACTACACCAAAATAAACTCACATTTTCATTAAATTTTGCATAGATTTTTATCGTATTATCCCAGAACTGGATTTAAATACAGTATTGGGGAGAAGAGAAGGTTCTTAATGGACATAATTGCTTTATTGAAATCACACTTTAACTTGAACTGTGCACACTTTAACTTGTATAATCAGTGAATCAAAAGAATGTGTAGGGGCCTTTTTAAATCCTAGCTTCAAGGCCTAGTCAGGTAGAGAAAACAAAGATATTTGAAACCCTAATAGAGCAATTATTTGAGTAACTGGGACAGTCATTAGTTCTGTTCACCAAATCTTTCCAGCTCCCTGCCTTCTGGGCACATGGTACATTTGGACTGCACAGCCACAGTTGAAAGAGACCAGGCAGCCAGCACTTGCCAGCAGGTTTTGATTCAAAGTGACATGTGCAGCTTCTGAGCCAGAGAGCTTTCCTTCCTTCTGCCATAGCAACTGGCAGTGCTGGTGGCTATCTGTCCTCCTAGGATGAGGACAGCGTGGAGCAGACCCTCCAGGCCACCTGTGATGGAAATAGAACACAAATGAGAACGCAGAGCTTTATGGTCTCAAGCCACTGAGATGCTGGGTGTTCGTCACTGCGTATAACCTAACCTCTTCCAACTAATAGGACGCCAAGTCTTGGCTAGCTGTGCTGTATTCTTTCCACGGTCATATACTTAAGTGTATTTATTTAATTTTTTATTTATTTGAGAGAGAGAGAGAGAGAGAGAGCTCCCATCCACTAATTGACTCCCCAAATGCCGGCAACAACTGGGGCTTGGTTGGGGCAGGAGCCAGGAGCTGGGCTTGCAATCCAGGTTTCCCACGTGGGTGGCAGGAGCCCAGGTACTTGTGCCATCACTGTGTCTCCCAAGGTCTGCTTTGGCAGGACACTGAGTCAGGAGCCAGAGCCAAGAGTGGAACCTGGGTTCTCTGATGTGCGATGTGGGCATCTAACCACCGGGCCAAACCGCTTCTTTAAGAAAAAAAAGGGACTTTAAAACAACATTTGGTTGAAAGATTAGTACCACTGCCATGAACTGAATACTGATGCCTTTATAGAACAGACTCAGAATAATCAATATAGGACAACTATAAATTATTTGATGAGTTTTCAAAACAATTTAAAAATGTCTTGCTTAATAACAAATACAGAAGTTTTCAGCTTTCAGTCAATAGGCAGGAGGAGTAGATTTTATTATGCACAGAGCTGTTTCACAAATGCTCTTTTATATGCTTGTCACTGTCAGACAAATGCAGTCACACTCCTATCCAGAAGGTTAAAAGAGAAAACACCCAGAGATTGGACATCATTTCGCCCCACCTGATGACTCCACTTTCCATTCAGCTTGCGTGCTGTCTGGCTCAGTTATTTATTGAACTAAAAAAAAATTACACTCCACCAAACTGAAGCTGTGGTCTTCATTCCCAGGCAGTACTCAGAGATGAACCACAATGCAGATGGTACAGAAACTTATCAGCTGAATAATCTGTAGCCATGGAATTGCTGAGGTGGGAATAGAATGAGGTAGTACTTTCTGTTTCTTTAGGAAATGTTGAATGATCTCTGTCTTACTCCATTCGCGCTGCTCTACTGAAATACCACAGACTGAGTCATTTTGAAACAGCAGAACCTTACTTCGGAAGGTTCTGGAGAACATAAAGTTCGAGATGACAGCAGTGGCATTTGGCACGCGGTGGGGGCCTTCCTGCTGCACCCTCCAAGGCATAACCCTGTTCCTCCCACTCTTCCACTAGCCGCGAGCCCATTCATAAGGCGGAGCCCTCATGACCTCACTTGCCAACAAAGCCCCACCCTTTTAATACCACCCCAACGGGGAATGAGTCTCAGCATGGATTTTGAAGGACAGCCTCAGTTAAGCCATGACAATACTTTCTCCAATATCTGATTGTAAACTGGCATAGAAACTTTGAAGCCTAGTATGAGGGTCATTATCACGGTTAATGTGTGCACCCACTGTCTACCTTCTCATGATTTTTCTCTATATATCTTCCTTTCCTGGAGTTTATTTTAGTGCAGTAATTACCCACACTACTCTAACAGTATCTATGAAAAAAAAAAAAAAAAAAGTCTTTCAAGCTAAGGTTTGCAAACATCTCCCCTGCAGCTATGAACTGCAAGGGGAGTAGCGTTCTACTCACACAGGCATCGTCTTAGGCACTGACAGAGACGGAAGAATGCTAAGCAAGGGTGTGGGAGACCCACCCGCGTCCACATTTCTCCTGCGTCATTTCCTATACTGCGTGCCGTGTTTAATCGATTGCAAATCTGTGTCCCTCATCCCATGCAGCCACCACTACCTTAGATGAAGCCTGTCCTGCTTAGCTGCCCTCCACGTTGGCTCCCACACAGTGGCCAGGGAGGTACTCTAAGGTGTTAATTGGCTTCACTTCTTAGGACTCCTGGGACGTTTCAAGGTGACGTCCAAACCCCCTGGATTAGTACGCAGAGCCCTTCCTGAGCCGAGCTTGTAAGCTGCAGGCCATCCGCAGAATGCGTCTTCTCAGAACTTCGGCACCCACATTACTTACAAAGTCGACCGATGTCCAGCTCCTCTTGGACTTAGAGGACTGTTCTCTCCATGCTGTGTCCTGCCTGCTCTCTTCAGAGAGGGCATTCTCCCTGTAATCTGCTGCCATCCTCAGCTTTGTGTAACGTGGGAGCATTTGCGGCTGCACCCCCTCTGGCCTCACCTCCAGGCTCCGTGTCCTCTACCAAGTCCCTCCAGAGCGCCCTGATTGCCTCCTTCCCACTGGCTCATTTACCTGCCACTCAGCACGCACGTCTCACTTAACAAGGGAGCCGCTGGACCTCATGTCCTCACCTGTAAAATAACGAGCGTAACGGAGGTGGTCTCCAAGGTCGCTTCCTATTTCTCAGTGTGTACTGTGCATTCTTTTTCTTGTGGAGTCTAGAGTCAGGGACTGCTTTGAGCAGACTTCAACCGCAGTTCAGATACGCAGTAACAAGACTCAGCGTGGAGCTTGTCACGGGATCACTGATAAGCCACGTGGCATCCTCAGTGCCAAGTAACAAAAGTGTTCTCCCCCAAGGATGATCCGCTTTGGGTTATCCATCCCCCTATAAAAGCTGGCTACTTCCCAGATCATTGTCCAAGGGCAACAAAAGGCTCACCCTCAGGCATCCAGTGGCATTGAACAGAAAGGAGGGCATTTCTTTACCCTTAATAGCAGCATGGTGAGACGAGAAAGGTGAGATAAGGACACGTGCCAGGAGGAAATGAAATCAAATGCTGTGATTCTGATTCGCTCTCTTTGAAAAGCAGAATATTAAACAGATACCTCCAGAGGTTTGGGAAGAGGTGATTGTCAGGCATGGCTGGATGGGAGTGAGTGCCTTGAAGCCATTTAACGTGGAAAGCCTGCCTGCAGTTCATCCTCAGGAAGTAACCGTGAGTGCACCCACGATCTGGATGTTACTCATAATAGCAAAAGAAGAAAGAAAACGTTGAAACGTCCAAATGAGAGAATCGCTTAGGTCATCATTTTAGACAGTCCTTTTTTGGCAGCCATCTCAGAAGGAGCCAGCCCTTCATTGTCTCTTGAACCAGAGCGGTTTTACTTTTGTATGCTGATGTGTTGAGGTCCATGGGAGAGTTTGTGTGCAGACTTCGATAAATTTCAGTTATCTATACAACAGTATCAATGGAGGCATGTCAGCAGCTCGTGCTATCTTTGGGTAGTGACATTTATTACTTGGATTTGTCTGTATTTTTCACATTGTCTATGGAGAACCCGTAATGACTTCTGTAACCAAACCAAAAAAGAGAGAGAGAGAGACGTAAACAAAAAGGATATCTGAATAAAAAGCAGTTGACAACCAGAGATAGCTCTTGAGCCACTGAAAACCTCTTAGCGTACCGTGTTGGCATTCAGATTGTGTTTTAAACCTGCTGCGGTTGAGAAAGTTCTCCCACTATGTGTCATAGGTTGTAGAGAGCGTTAAAGATGCAGCCCCGGGCCGGCGCCGTGGCTCAACAGGCTAATCCTCCACCTTGCGGCGCCGGCACACCGGGTTCTAGTCCCGGTTGGGGAGCCGGATTCTGTCCCGGTTGCCCCTCTTCCAGGCCAGCTCTCTGCTATGGCCAGGGAGTGCAGTGGAGGATGGCCCAGGTGCTTGGGCCCTGCACCCCATGGGAGACCAGGAAAAAGCACCTGGATCCTGGCTCCTGCCATTGGATCAGCGCGGTGCGCCGGCTGCAGCGGCGGCCATTGGAGGGTGAACCAACGGCAAAAGGAAGACCTTTCTCTCTCTCTCTCTCTCTCTCACTGTCCACTCTGCCTGTAAAAAAAAAAAAAAAAAAAAAAAAAAAGATGCAGCCCCACCCCCTCGCTTCATGGTTGAAGTAACTGACCCGGAGTCCGTCAGCTTGTTCAAGCCGGACCAGGGCCCTGTCGCGTTCTCATTGCATATCTTTTTCTGGGGACCATCCAATGTATGCAATGGATATTCCTAATTCTCATTTCTCCCACTGGTGTCTCCTAGTTGGAGCAGCCATCTCTGTGTTATTTCTTACTTTTTCCTACGAGTGAAAACTAAACTTTTGGAAGTGCAGCTGGTGAAATTGTCTCTATTTAGAAAAACTGGCGCAAACAAGGAGCTTAAAACAGATCCTAAAACTGTCACATGACTCATTGTTCTGATTTATACAATTAGCATGTTATAATCTGTTCCACTAGTTCATTAAATCTGTATACCCACTCACATTTATAGTTTGGGATTGAATTACGTTGACTCCAACTGTTCTGTTTGCTTTCCCTTTTGGCATCTGAATGGAAGACATGAGAGGCTTGTTCCATGTGCACAGCCTTCCTCCTCAGACGCGAGTGCACTTGGGAAGCACTGTCCTGTGTTTCAGGCCCTTCACTCATCTCAGTCCTCCTGCCACGAGCAGGCGGGCCCCCGCCCCACATGTGTGATACCTTTCACATATGCCTGTATGTCAGGATCTTCCCATGGTTCTTTTTTCTTTCTGATGTGTAAAAGTGACAGTTGAATACTCAGTCCAACTTGCAGAGTTGGAAGAAATAGTTTGTGGTAATATGTTTCACTTAAGGGAAAATGGGAGTATTCAGAAATATCACTCACTTCTCCAAAACTCTTTACCAACCCTCAACAACAACAACAAAAAAAAAGAAGAAGAAGAAGAAGAAAGCTAATAATTCATAGTGAAAGACTATCAAGGGCCAGCGCCGTGGCTCACTAGGCTAATCCTCCGCTTGCAGCGCCGGCACACCGGGTTCTAGTCCCGGTCAGGGCGCCGGATTCTGTCCCGGTTGCTCCTCTTCCAGGCCAGCTCTCTGCTGTGGCCAGGGAGTGCAGTGGAGGATGGCCCAAGTGCTTGGGCCCTGCACCCCATGGGAGACCAGGAGAAGTACCTGGCTCGTGGCTTCGGATCGGCCACTTGGGGAGTGAATCAACGGAAGGAAGACCTTTCTCTTTCTCTCTCTCTCTCACTGTCTAACTCTGCCTGTCCAAAAAAAAAAAAAAAAAAAAAAAAAAAAAAAAAGAAAAGAAAAGAAAGACGATCATAACAAATGTAGAGATTTTTGCTTAAGGTAGAGACGATGTGGCCTGTTAGGGATGATCATGTTCATCGTAAGAAAGCTAGAGAAGGGATTTTTCTGAGAGTTCTGTGCACTGGGTGTTAAGTCATTATGGGAAACAGAGAAATCACTATGTCCAGTGACATACTAGACCTGTAACCAGCTTTACTGCATTGCATCTTAATTCGGAGATTAAGGAATTTTGTAAGCCATTTTCTCTATGAATTCTGTGGTTTGGATTTACTCAGAATGCAAGCTTGTGTCATTTAAAGACAATTTTTCATAACAGAATTACAGTTTAAACTGAAATGATTTATACAGTTGTTTTTACTAAACTAGTTCCTTTTAGTACCACATGTAAAGGATTTCTGTTAAATTTTAAAAATATTTTACAATGTCATTGTTTTGCAACCTCTTCTGATTTAGCCTTTCGGTTGTCTGGGTGCATGAGAACTGTGGTTCAGTTACTCTGGGAACCGAGCACAGAAACTACAGATGGAAAGTGAAATCTGCTTCGTAAATCCTGTAGTAACTTGAGCTCACTTGCAAGTGTATTTTCTCCTGATTTAACATTGTTTTATTTTACCTGACACACAGTAATTGTGCCTGTCTATGGGACACGCTGTGACATTTCCAGGATTACCCCTTTGGTACAATATATCCAAGCGTTTTCCATGGAACATTCACATCGAAGTATGATTATGCCACTAGCTAGCAATCCCAGTGTTGGAAATTTCAGTATTTCAACCTATACATTTGAACTTAAATACTCTTAGAACAGTAGCACGACCCAATTATGTGCCAGGATTCTGCGAACAGTAGTTTGCGTGTATGTAAGTTTACAACTTTAAAGCACGCACACATTGCTCCATCTATGTTTTACACACACTCTGTAAGAGAGGCAAAAAGGAAGGTGATGAGGTTTGTGACGTAGTGACATGGCTGTTGTTTGAGAGGTTACCCCAAAATATACTGCTTGTTCAGGGTTATTTATACTAACCATTTAAACCTCTTTAATGAATATGCTTACCCAGAAATTCCTTACAGCTCCATAAAATCAAATCGCATAATTGTGCATGCATAGTAATAGCAATTAATAAAAGCAAAGTACCAGATTTCCTATTGGTACATCAATAAAGGTGTGGAAAGGGTACTAGAAACTATTAACAGTGGTTCTCTCTTGTGCTGATGAGGACCGGAACTGATGGGAAAGCAATTTCGGCCTTATCTGAAGTAGTCTAAAAACATTCATGTACTGGGTAGGCATCGTGGCACAGGGGGTTAAGCTGCCACTGGTGATGCCCGCATCCCATCTAAGTGCTATTTTAAGGTCTGGCTCCTCTCTTTCTGACTCCACTTCCTGCCTATATGACTGGGAGACAGCATATAATGACCCAAGTACTTGGGTACCTGCAGCCACGTTGGAGACCCAAGTGGACATCCTAGGTCTTGGATTCAGCTGGCCCCCCTGTTCTTTCCCTGACTCTCCTCTCAGTGTCACTCTGCCTTTCAAATAAACAAATCTTCACACACACACACACTCATGTGTGGCTTGTGGAGTTAAAGATGATCTTTAAAAACTTTAAGGAAGGGTCAGCTCCGTGGCTCACTAGCCTAATCCTTCACCTGTGGCACCAGCATCCCATGTCGGCACCAGGTTCTAGTCCTGGTTGCTCCTCTTCCAGTCTGCTGTGGCCCAGGAGGGCAGTGGAGGATGGCCCAAGTGCTTGGGCCCTGCACCCACATGGGAGACCAGGAGAAGCACCTGGCTCTTGGCTTCAGATCGGCGCAGTGCACCAGCCATAGCAGCCATTTGGGGGGTGAACCAACGGAAGGAAGACCTTTCTCTCTGTCTCTCTGTCTCACTGTCTAACTCTGCCTGTCAAAAAAAAAAAAAAAAAAAAAAAAAAAAAACTTTAAGGAATGTACGGGTGGATTCAGGGAGTTACTAAACCATCCTAAGGAGAAAGAATGAATGGAGAGGTAACTGGGGGAGTCACTGCCCTTTTATGAATAATTTTAAAAGAGGCCATGGCAATGTCTTTGGAGTCTCTGTGTAATATTTTTCATTGATCGTTTTGGCCTACTGGTTGTAGAAAACAAAGGAATCGAAAGTGAGCATCTTTTCAGAATCATTCTAATTTGTTCATAGTTTTGGGAAATACTCAGTAAAAGAGAAACTGGCCTTGCTGCTGTATTGTGCAACAAATTAATATCAATCGGGGGATGGGGGTGGGGAGGCTGTTTGTTTCATTACAATAGCCCTAGTAAATTAAAAGCAATAAATTCAGTTGAAAACCACGCATATGATCTGGTCACTCTGAGCTGGGTCCCAGTGGTAATGCCTTTGGGCTTTATTCAGAGGGGCGGAGGTACCGTCTGTGATTCCCCGACTGTCACTCCACCCTCCTGGAATGCAGCAGCTGACTTTCCGAAGCTGAAAACACGCTCATTCCTTGATTCCAAGTCGGTTTGAATCAGAAGGCGGTTAGTCTTGGATACCCCTGCCCTGGGCACGTGTGCCAGACGATTCAGCCCCTCATTCCTGGTTGGTAAGATAATGGCCGTGGCAGGGTGAGGTTCTAGAGATGGAATACTTTGTCACAGCACATCTCTGACTGAAATGTACATGTGGCTCTAGGGACCAGGGCCCCGTTCATCGGTCTGCCTGTGCGAATCTCAACGAGTCCGCCTCGCGTCTGAAATGTCGGCAAGTGGCCTGTTGCAGGGCTGCTCTGACCTTTCTGGTTCACACGTTGCTCTTCTGTCTGGCAGCCTGTCACCCTTTCTCTGTGCCCAAAGCAACCAACCGTGGCCCTCGCCCTTCCCTTGGGACTCTGAAGTGATTTTCCAAAACGTCTGTGTGTACAACATGTAGCCATCTGGGTTTGTAATAACGACACGGATGACAGCAAAGCAGAGCAGCCACCATGGCTGTAGTGTCTACTGTGTTTGCACCAGGACCCTGTTTAGATTCCCTCTCGTCTTTACAGCGGTCTCCAAGGTAGGCCTTGTTATCCCCAGTCCATCCATAAAGAAACCGAGACGCAGGAAAGTAAGCAGTTTGCCCAAGGATAGCAAAGAAAGGATTTAGACCCATGTCTAAATAATACACTCTAGGACAAGCATACGTAACAGGAGATCACACTGGGTACTGGAAACACAAACACTAGGGTTCCAGTGAGCACATGTTGCTAGAAAAATCAGTTCTGCATGGCCTCAGGATTTCTCAATTTTGACATTTCCTTAAATGAAGGGGTATGAGTTAAGTTACTGAAAGCTAGTTGCCATTGTTTCCTAACATTTTGCTTGCTTCCAAAGACTGTATTAAAAATACTGTGTTTTCAGATACTTGTACCGGTCTGATTAACTGCTGGTTGTTCAACTCTTCTGTCTTGGAAGCGAGTCTGAAAAATGATGTACCATTGGCATCTTTTCTTTTTTTTTTAATATTTATTTATTTACTTGAAAGTCAGAGTTTTCAGAGAGGCAAAGGCAGAGAGAGAGAGAACCATCCACTGGTTCACTCCCCAAATGGCTGCAATGGCCGGAGCTGGGCCGATCCGGATCCAGGATCCAGGACCTTCTTCCAGGTCTCCCATGCCTGTGCAGAGGCCCAAGGACTTGGGCCATCTTCTGCTGCTTTCCCAGGCCATAGCAAGAGCTGGATCAGAAGTGGAGCAGCCCGGGCATGAACTGGGATGGCAGCACTGCAGGCGGCAGCTTTACCCGCTCCACCACGGCACTGGTCCCATGGCTCTTTTCTTTAGTTACTAAAACAGTGTTGCCACCGCGTCACTGGTTTGGAAAAGTGAAATGGGTTATATTCAGTCAAAATTATTTCTTGAGTGAATGCTAGTGAAGAATACAGGGTTTATGGTGGACTGTGGCCTAGAGGTGGAGATGCCGGATAAGGTGCCCGCATCCTACTGGGTCTGATAACTGACGTCAGCTCCTGGTCCCAGCTTCCTGCTGCAGACCCTGAGTGGCAGCAGTGATGGCTCGAGTGGCTGGCTTCCTGCCGTCCACCCCAGAGACCTGGATGGAGTTCCTGGCTCACAGCCTTGGCCACGGCCCAGCCCCACCTATTACAGACGCTTGGAGAATGACCCAGCTGAGGGGAGTGCTCTCTCTCCCTCTGCCTCTCAAATCATTTTTTGAAAGATAAGTTTATTTCAAAAGAAATTATATAGGCTTTGAAATCAGAGGCTCTCCTACCTACCAGCCATTTTGCCCTGCAACAGATTACTTCCTTTCGCTAAACTTCATTTTCCTCCTCTGTTAAAGGATGTGATGAAACCTCTTAGCTACTACATTTTTGTTTTGTTTTGCTTTAGCATTGAGATCATATATGTAAAACACATAGCATAGTGTTTACCCTATGGTAATAAATGTTTTATTGTTACTTTTATTTGAAAATAAGCATTTACATTTGTAATTATATAGCGCAGTGAGTTAACACACGACACTCCGTAAAAATGTACTTATGTATATCATAAAGCATTGTAAGGTATTGATGAAAGTTTGTTTTTCATCCTTCCCTAAGTTATAGATGCATACTAATGTGTAGTGTTTATATTGACATCCTGAAATAGTTCCTTAAAAATGTCTTAATTGGTAGTGGAAGTGGAATAAAAAACAGAATTTATAGTTTGGGACTTCCAACATGTGAAATGCGTTTCCCCATTGCTGCTTACATCAGACAAGGACAAGGATAATTGAGTATTGTTGCTCCAGGAGCATCAACCTTGGTACCTGAGTGAGGAAAAAGAACAAATGGAGCGATGTCTCAGCCAAGGCTGTCCTGACAGGCAGAACCCTTAAGACACGAAAGTCCTTCAAAGAGTTCATGGAAAAATGCATATGATGATAAAACTATGCATGGATTTTTCTAAAAAATTGCACCAAAATAAGCATCTTTTAATTCCATTTTTCCGCAGACTTTTTGAGGTGCCGCCCTGTGTGTGCTGTGTGAGTGTACACACCTTCAGATCTATGAAGTGTTTTATTTTAGAGAATTTGATTCACACGGTTTTGCGACTGGCAATTCTGAAATAGTCTGGCAACCAGGGTGGTTAGAAACTCCGAGAAGTCCATGCTACAGGCCTGTGGCAGGCCCTCCGCTCTGGGACCTGAGCGTTTGCTCTGAAGGCCTTTCAGCTGATCGGCCTGGTTTTCTAGCATCATTTCCTTACTGCAATCAATTGGTTGCAGATGTTAACCACACCTAGAGAATACCTGCTGAGCAGCTCCTATGTTAGCGTTGAATGAAATAACTGCGTCCGCTCACCTAGACAGCTGACAAGTGAAGCCGTTTCAAGCTGGGCATGAACAGACGTGAGCAGGCTGAGACAAGGAAGGATGCTGAGAAGAGTGGACGGTAGAGGGTCATTTCAGTAGTACGTGTCCCTGAAGATGTGCAGACCCACATGCTAGAGTGGCTGGAGACTGGATGGAACCTGTGAGACTGTGTCTGGTCACCAGTTGGACACAGTGTGATCTGCAGTAAAAGGCCACCACCAGTAATCAATCTGTGACCATCAGTGTTCTGGACTGACTGTGCAGGGTTCACACTAGGGCGTGTTCTTACTCTGAATGTGCTAAGCATATTGTCAAGCAGTCAGAGGCAGATGCCCCATTCCCCTGCCCGCTCGTGTCTCAGGGCATCCCTATAGAAAACATTTGTCTTGGTATTAGGTCAATTCAGAAGGTTTCAGGGACAGTGTGAGGGGAGGGAGGAAAAAGGAGAGAAGCCGTTCAGCGCAAGAGCATTGGTCGAAGCTTCTCCACCTGCATTCCCATCTGCAGCCCACGTCCTGGGACCACAGAGGAGGATGATACAGCTCTTTGAGCCTCATTTCACAAATGTTAATCATAGGGGGAAATAGAGTTAAGTTGAATTTTATTAATGTAAACACTTGACTGTTCTAACCTGATACTGTAACACTATCATTTTATAATCCAGCATAGTCTTCTTTGTTCATGTTCTAAATTATTCAGAATGGAGGAGCAGATGGGTATCTAGAAATCTAATTATGAAATCCATATGATACATTCTCACCCATTGAATATTCAGAAGACAGGATTATTGTCCATGTTTTGAGAGCCTATACTAGGTTAAGTCTGTCTATAAAATATTCTCTTGTTTGAACGTATTTGAAGTGAATGAATAAAAATGTACCTTACCCAGGATTTATAGATTACAAGGTGCTTTCTACATACATTGTCTTTTTTTTTTTTTTTTGTCTTTTAAAAACTAGTTCTTGGTAGCCGATGCTGTGACGTAGCAGGTAAAGCCACAGCTTACAGTGCCAGCATCCCATATGGGTGCTGGTTTGAGTCCCAGCTGCTCCTCTTCCAATCCAGCTCTCTGCTATGGCCTGGGAAAGCAGTAGAAGATGGCCCAAGTCCTTGGGCCCCAGCATCCGCGTGGGAAACCTGGAGGAATCTCCTGGCTCCTGGCTTCAGAGGGGCATAGCTTCAGCCGTCGCGGCCAATTGGGGAGTGAACCAGTGGATGGAAGGTGTCTCTCTCTCTCTCTCTCTCCCTCTCCCTCTCTCTCTACCTCTCCCTCTCCCTCTCTCTCTCTCTCTCTCTCTCTGCCTCTCCCTTTCTCTGTGTAACTCTGCCTTTCAAATAAATAAATAAATCTTTAAAAAAAGAGAGAAATCTGCTAAAGAACTTCTAAAAAAAGTAGTTCTTGGATTTGTTGATTTTCTCTGTAGTTCTGCTTTCTCTTTAGTTGATTTCTTCCCTAATATTTATTGTTCCTTTGCTTCTGTTTGCTGTAGGCTCGAACTCTGTTTTGCTGATTTCCTAGAATGAAACTTAGGTGTTGGAATTTAGGTCTTCTTCTCCAATATACACGGATGCCTCTAAAAAGTCATGGAAGAGGTGGTTTTTGGCACAGCCACTCAGGATGCCCACATCAGCGTGCCTGGTTTGAGTCCTGGTTCCTCCACTTCTGATCCCATGTCCTGCTGATATGCACCCTTAGAGATGGCAGGAATAGCTCAAATACTTGGGTCCCTGCCGTGCATTTAGGAGATCTGAATTGACTTGGCTCTTGGCTTCAGCCTGGCCCAATCCTGACTATTAACAGTGTTTGGAGGAGTGAACCAGAGATTAGGAGATTCTCTCTCTCTCTCTCTCACACACACACACACATAAACACACACACACCCCTCTACATTTCAAATACAATGAAAGAAATACAATTTTAAATTCATGGAAAATGGAATTACCAGATGTTTATTTTGGTGCAAAAAATTTGAAACACCTGCATAGTTTTTTCATAATATACATTTTCCTCAAACTTCTTGAAGAACTCTCATAGTCATCCAAGGCTATATATTTCTTGTGTTTTTTTTGTTTTTGTTTTTGTTTTTTTTTTTTTGACAGGCAGAGTGGACAGAGAGAGAGAGACAGGAGAGACAGAGAGAAAGGTCTTCCTTTTGCCGTTGGTTCACCCTCCAATGGCCGCCGCGGCTGGCGCGCTGCTGCCGGCGCACCACGCTGATCCGAAGCCAGGAGCCAGGTGCTTATCCTGGTCTCCTATGGGGTGCAGGGCCCAAGCACCTGGGCCATCCTCCACTGCACTCCCTGGCCACAGCAGAGAGCTGGCCTGGAAGAGGGGCAACCGGGACAGAATCTGGCGCCCCGACCGGGACTAGAACCCGGTGTGCCAGCACTGCTAGGCGGAGGATTAGCCTATTGAGCCGTGGTGCCAGCGCTATATATTTCTTTAAAAAAAAAAAAAAGATTTATTCATTTATTTTAGAGACAGAGTTATAGACAGAGAGGGAGAAACAAAGAGAAAGGTCTTCCATCCGCTGGTTCACTCCCCAGATGACCTCAATGGCCAGAGCTGGGCCAACCCAAAGCCAGAAGCCAGGAGCATCCTGCCTGTGGGGTCTCCCATGTGGGTGCAGGGGTCTCAGTGCTTGGGCCATCTTCCCCTGCTCTCCCAGGCCACAGCAGAGAGCTGGATCTGAAGAGGAGCAGCCAGAGTATGAACCAGCACCAACATGAGATGCTGGCACCACAGGCAGATGCTTAGCCCACTACACCACAGCATCAGCCCCAAGGCTATCTACATTTCTAAGTACTGATTCCACAGCAGCCCACAGATCTTTATATATTGTATCTGCATTCTCAGTTACTTCAAAAGTGTGCTGAAAATTGATCTTTGTAAAAATTAAGAGTGGGAAGGCAAGGGGCAGGAAGGGTGGGAGTATGGGTGGGAGAGGGGGCAGTATCACTCTGTTCCTAAATCTGTATAAATGAAATATATTAAATTTGTATAACTTAAAAATTTTTTTGGTTCCTCCTATACTCATATTTTTAGAAGTGTATTTTTCTGCTGTCTTCTTATTTCTAGTGTGTTTCCATTGTGTTTTAAGAACATACTTTGTGTGATTTCTCTTCTTTTAACTGTGTTGTGGTTGGTTTCGTGGCCCAGAACATACTCTGTCTTTGTGAACGTCTATGTGAGCTTCAGAAGAATGTGTATCGTGCTGTTAGACTGGCCATTTTATGAGTGTCAGTTAAATCGAGTTGATTGATGGTGCTATTGGGGTCTATTTAGGTCAACCACCCCCTCACGGCTCTTTCGTCTGCTTGATCTGTCAATTACTCTAAGAGGAGTATTGAAATCTTCAACTCGTAATAATGCCTTTGTCTCTTTTGCCTTTTAATTCTGTCAGTTTTTACCCTCATGTTAGGTGCACACATGCTTAGGATTATGTCCTTGTGTCTATTATGTCTTTTCTCTTTGCCTGGGAAACTCTATTTCTCTCTCACTTTTGAAGAATAATTTAACTGAACATAGAATTCTAGGTTGGTGGGTTTCTTTATTTCAACACTGTACGTATTTCACTATACTCCTGTCTTACTTATACAGTGTCAGATGAGTCCTATTTAATTCTTTCCTTGTTATTATATATGTGAGGCATTTTTCCCTTCTTATTTCGTTCAATATTTTCTATTTGAATTGGGTTTTATGCATTTTTTTTTTTGACAGGCAGAGTGGACAGTGAGAGAGAGAGACAGAGAGAAAGGTCTTCCTTTGCCGTTGGTTCACCCTCCAATGGCCGCTGCGGCCGGCGCACTGCGGCCAGCCCACCGCGCTGATCCGATGGCAGGAGCCAGGTGCTTCTCCTGGTCTCCCATGGGGTGCAGGGCCCAAGCACCTGGGCCATCCTCCACTGCACAGAATCCGGTGCCCCGACCGGGACTAGAACCCAGTGTGCCGGCACCGCAAGGCGGAGGATTAGCCTAGTGAGCCACGGCGCTGGCCAGTGAGTTTTATGCATTTTTAATATGACATACCTCAGGGGATGTTGTTTGTTTCTTTGCGATATTTCTCTTTCTTCGTGTTCTTTGATATTTCTGAATACGTGTTTTGGTAACTGTCACTAATTTTAGAAAATTCTTGGGCATTATCACTCATTTCTACTTTTTCTTTTCCTTATTCTGGTACTCCAATTGCATGTATTTATGTGGTCTGGAATTGTTCGGAAGTTCTTGGATGGTGTTTAATTTTTTCTTCATTTTATCTCTTTGTGTTTCAGCTTCTGTAGTTTCTGTTGATCTGTTGTAAGCTCATTATTGTAAGATCTATCACTGGCTGTGTCCGGTCCACGGATGAGTCCTTCAGAGGTATTCTTCATTTCTGTTACAGGGTTTTTCGTGTAGAGTATGCCTCTTTGATTCTTTCTTAGATTTCCTATTTCTCTGCTTATATTACAGATCTGTTCTTATTTTCTACTTTTTCTGATAGCAATTCTAACATATTAATCATGTTTTTAATTCTCTGTCTAAAAACCAAGCATCTGTGTCATATCTGAGTTTGGTTATGATTACTATTAAGATTGTATGGTTTTTGCTTATTTGTGTATTTCTTGTTTTCTGGCGTGTCTTGTTGAAATAATAACAGAGTTTTTGGGATGCCTTGCAACTGGTAGCCCTCCCCTGAGTTTCATAGTGTACACTAGCATGTCAACTTTGTTGAGCCAACATTTCCCAAATATGTTTGAATTTTGAATCCCTTTTATTGGAGTGTTTCAGGGGGAGTTGGAAAATACTGGCCCCAGAGAGCTTCTGATTATAGTGATCACCATGACTACTAAGTGTCCCCCAGAGTAGTTGGGATGGCTAAATGTTTTTATGCTGAAGACATTAGAGTGTTTCCTTGTATTCTTTTCCCACAACTTTAAGCTCAAAATCTAATTAAAAGCAAATTTTTGAGTATGTATTCGACTTTCCCGCTGTCTGCCTTATAAGTAAAGAAATGGCAATGTTTCATTTCATATAAATGACAACTGGAATGGTACTGTATTCCCAAAATTAATAGAATGATTTAATTTTCTTTTGTAGATAGAATTAATTTATATTTCTGCAAAGTTAAACTAAGCAGTATTCTTTCATTATTTCCTCTTACAAGCTTGTTAGTATCCCAGAGAACTGAATATATAGGACACCCTTTTTGTGCAATAGCCTATTAACTAAATTATTTTTTTCATAAATTATCAATTGAATTAAATATATCTATTGTTATTTTGTAGACTAGATGACAAAAATATGTTTTCAATTTCTGTTAACTAACAAGAAAAGAGAGGAAGTTAACTCATTATCTTATTGTAGATGTAATGACATGATAAAGTGATCTTTTATTCTCAATAAATAGTGATCTTTGTAGAGTTAGTCATAGTTGTCATAAACAATAGGATTAACAGTGAGATTTATTATCAGCCTGTTTCTTTCTCAATACAATTTTATTTGAGGATTATAATTGAAAATGTAAATGGTGTGCAACTCAACATTCGTCAGCTCACTTGCTAAGCTCATCTCTCGATGGTTTCATTCCCAGGCCTCTACTGCAGAGACCCTGTCTGGTCATGGACCCAGTAGAAGACATTCTCGTCTTCTTCACTCTATCTCATTTGCCACCTTTCAGAGTACTCCTGTGGATCTCCTTAATTTTATCCTTCCCTTACTAAGGAAATCGTGTATTCTTCCCATGACCAAATCTCAGTAATTTTACTGCTAATATGGTCCTGTGCTTTGCCTGCAAGAATTGCTCTGCCTCTTCCTCCCACCCCCCCCCAAAGGCCCATAGGCTAATGAGAGCAACAAAAAGACAAACTTGGTATTGTTGGATTTATAGATTTCAAAATTGTGGGTGTTTTTAACAAAAAACGTAATGTTACGAAATAGTTCAAAAATGGAAGTAATGAAAAGCTTTACCAGAGGAAACTGATCTTCCTTATCTGATGCTATAAAAAGTCATATACCCCAACTCCTTAGGACTGTCAGTGAGACTTCAGGTGAAGTAAGTCAGCAACAGGGTTAGGAACCGTGGGCAACTAAATGTTCCATCAGTTAACGGAATGTGATTGCCAGGAGCAGGTAATTCTACTTGAACAGGCATTTAGGAATGACTTGGGAGACTTTCTAGCTGCCTTCTGGTTTACAAGTAAAGAATAATTGTGGTCTGCCGTACGTGAGGGACCTGGATTGGGTTCCTAGTCCCTGACTTCAGCCTGGCTCAGCCTCGCCTATTGTGAGCATTTGGGAAGCAAACCAGCTTATGAGTGTGTGTGTGTGTGTGTGTGTGTGTGTGTGTCTTTCAAATAAATAAGCATGTTTTTAAAGTTATATGTAAAAGGATGCCACCATAAAAGACACATATGTTATTGTTATCATAGAGCCTACATATCAGGGGAGAGACTTTATGAATAAACTGACAAATATAAAAATTAATTGCACGCTGGGATATATGCTGAGCCAGAAACCAGGAGTAGAAATAGAGATAACAGGGGGAATCTGCCTTTGGTCTGGTGGTCAGGAAGGGTCCCAGCAGGGAGTATTCAAGGCACGTGGACACAGAAAGAGGGAGCTTTTTAGAAGTGAGATGCTTCACGAACAAAGGAGGTATGCAAAGGGTGAAAAGTGGAAAGAAACTAGGCAGGTTTCTATGGGAACATACACAGGAAATACACACACATGAGAGTTTATCTAGCATGGAGAGGCAGGCAGGACTCAGGTCATGCAGAACTTGGGGACCAAACAAGTTTGGAATTTATTCCCTGTGCTCTGCAAAGCTTTTTCTTTTGTTTTTGCTGTTTGATTTACATCGTGAGAAGATCACGTTTTCTGCTCTGTTGTGGACTGATTAAAACTGGAAAGGGGTGGAATTCTAGAAGATGAGTTAGGGGGCTTTTTCAGCCCAGGTGAGAGATGAAGATGATGTGCCGCCAGGGTCAGGATGGAGCTTGGTGCTTTCCAGTGGGAGAGGAGGGGAAACAGCATCCTCTGCCATCCTCTGCAAGCAGTACAACCAGTGATATTTAGCACTGCGTTCTACCAACACAGAGTGCATGAATTACAAATCCCCTCTGAGGTATACTCATTTGATGGGATTACATAGACTTCCAAAGGGATTGACCCAGGCGATGTGCAGAATCCTTGGAGTCACGTTTTCTCTTTTGCCTCTTGTTTTTCCCCCTCTTATCGTGATGCTTGAATACCTACCCTGTTGCTTTGAAAGAAGCCCCTTTGCTTACACCTCATTCAGGACATGCCAATGGAAATCAAGTCAAAATAAGAACTTCTTGTCTTACTGCTGTTTTTAGGACTGTCGTTTGTACTAGGCACATGTTATGTCCTCTAAATTTAAATCATGTTTGAGACCACTAAGAACTCCAAGTCAATGTTAAAAAATTAAAAGCAAGGCTAAGTTATGGAGAAACCACTGCCATATAGAATGCTTGTCTCTAAAAGAAGTACTTTACAGATGTATTATTTGTTTATTCATTCAAATTGTAACTGTGCACAGTTGCATGGTAGACAGATGCTATGTAATGAACATTATGAAGAAGGTAAGTAGAGACTCTCCCTTAGTATTTGTCTCATGTGCATTTACAGACAATTTCTTCAACACTTTGTGGGGAGCAACTCGGACTATACTGTTACTGGAATTAAGACTTATTCTATGCATCTGCTCTCCCACAATATGGCGCTGGGAGAGAAGAAAACAGCTTCTACACAGCTGCCTCCAGTTCAGCCAATAAACTGTAGGACCTGCTCCTGATTGGAGGAGAGCAGCGTACTCGGCGTGTGGGCAGCTGAGTTGGATTGGCAGAGGAGGACTATAAAGGAGGAGAGAGACGGCATGCACCAGGAACATCTAAGGGGAACATCTATCTGAAGGAACACCTGTGCAGCCCCCGAGAGAGCCAGCCGGCGGTGTGCCGCTCCCCTGCGGAAGTGGGGAATGTGGCCAGGGGGAACTGCCCTTCCACGGAGGTGGAAGGGATAGTAGCCAACCCGGGAAGAACCAGCAGCAAACCCGGGGAGGGCCGAGCAGACGAAAGAACAGCGCAGGGTCCTGTGTCGTTCCTCCATGAAGAGGGGGAGCGACATAATGGTGCCGTGACTCGGATATGAAGCCTAGGCAGGGTTCAGTGTTGCTCCTCCACGAAGAGGGGGAGCGACATAATGGTGCCGTGACTCGGATAGGAAACTTAGGAGGGAAGAAACGGGAAGAACTGGGAAAATATCGGAGAGAGAGACTAGCAAACAGCCTAGGGAAAAGCCGGACGAAAAAGGTGCTGGAAGAAGCTATTGAAAGCCTAGGCATAGACTCAGATACGGACTACAGGGGGAAGCTGGGAGAAATCTCTAAGGTCGAAAGCGAAAGTGAAAGCTAGAACAAACAGACTCGGATGCGGACTGTGGGGAGAGGCCAGGAGAAATGAGGGAGGAGTATTGTTGGAAGAAGGCTTGGGGAAACATACCAGGTAGAGAAAAATGTTAGGGAAATTGAAGCTGCGGGGGGCAGACCGAGGCGGATACGAAAGCCACTTTGGGATTCTCAAGTTAGCCCGGGAATAGGGGGCGAAAAGTTGAAACCAGAAGCGGAAACGTAAGCCAGATTGGGATCTGTCTGTTTAGCCCGGGGAGCAAAGGACGGGAAGCCAAATCGTGGGGCGGAGACGTGAGCTGGGTTGAATTCGCCAGGCTAGCCCGGGGAACTTAGATTGAATGCTAGTGGCGGAGACGTGAGCTACGCTGTGTGACTCGTGGAGGCTGCCGCGCGCAGAGAGAGCGTGCGGGGCACAAGTAGATAGGGAACGCTGGGCTAAGTGCGAGACCGCGGAGTGTGCGCGCAAAGCCGAGCCGCGCAGATGGGAGAGGCGCGGGCTGAGGCGGCTCAGCCGGGAAGCTGCCGAGAAGCAGCCTCGGGGCGGGCGCCGGGAAGCCGCAGGGATAAGAGAAACAGAAGTTTAGAAGTAAAATGGGAGAAATAGGAATGCTGGTAGATAGAAGTAAAATGGGAGAAATAGGAATGCCCGGAGATAGAGAAATAGAGAAATAGAAAGGCCTCCCCACAACATGGCAATGAGAGAGCTTGGATTCGGTCTGCCTGATTAGTGAGGCGATGAGCACCTGCGGGCGGCTAGCAGCTTATGCGCCGCAGGTCACCGAAGACAGGCACGTTATCAACACCAATAAGTCACCCCACAACATGGCAATGAGAGAGCTTGGATTCGGTCTGCCTGATTAGTAAGGCGGTAAGCACCAGCAGGCGGCTCGACCAGAGCATGCGCTGCGGGGCACCGAACACAGGCACGCATCAGCGCCTAAAAACCTCCTCACAACATGGCGAAGAGAGGACCCGGATTCGGTTTGCCTGATTGATAGGACTTGTAAGAACCTGTGGCAACTCTAGCAAGTAGAGCAGAGTGTGCCGCGGGACACCGAAGACAGGCGCGTATCAACGCCAAAAAATAAAAAGAAAGGGGGATCTGTGGGGAGCAACTCGGACTATACTGTTACTGGAATTAAGACTTATTCTATGCATCTGCTCTCCCACAATATGGCGCTGGGAGAGAAGTAAACAGCTTCTACACAGCTGCCTCCAGTTCAGCCAATAAACTGTAGGACCTGCTCCTGATTGGAGGAGAGCAGCGTACTCGGCGTGTGGGCAGCTGAGTTGGGATTGGTGGAAGAGGACTATAAAGGAGGAGAGAGACGGCATGCACCAGGAACATCTAAGGGGAACATCTATCTGAAGGAACACCTGTGCAGCCCCCGAGAGAGCCGGCCGGCGGTGTGCTGCTCCCCTGCGGAAGTGGGGAATGTGGCCAGGGGGAACTGCCCTTCCACGGAGGTGGAAGGGATAGTAGCCAACCCGGGAAGAACCAGCAGCAAACCCGGGGAGGGCCGAGCAGACGAAAGAACAGCGCAGGGTCCTGTGTCGTTCCTCCATGAAGAGGGGGAGCGACACACTTGATGCTTAGGAACGTCTGGAGTTTTCTAGGATTTCTGAGTGACTACACAAATGCGTAACTAGCTTAAGTAGCTGTTACTATCACTAACACAAATACCCAGTATGTTTGCTTTTGAGGACTGGTGGTTGTGTAAGTCAGCTTTTCATTACAACAACAGAATCCTATGGAGTTCATAGTTCCTGAAGTCCGAGTCCAGGATCAGGTGGCCCCTCTGGTGAGGATGACAGTGCTGACCTCTGATCTCTGATGAGGATGACCATGCAGGCAGGTGGAGCGTGGCACAGGAAGGGTCACAGGGTTCCCCAAGAAGCAGAGTCGGGATGGGCCCTTGAGACCGGCTCTGAGAGCACACCACCAGTGACCTCCCAAGCACCGAAACTAGATCCCTTCTGTCTGATGATGTGGGCATGGAAGTCCTGCAGTGAGTTCTGGAGCCAAATCATGGTGTAAGAAGAAGTACCTAATGTAACGATGATTTAACTTAAGCAGTATTAAAAAGTGAGATTGTAGAATACTTTAGAAGTAGACTTAAATATATATATATATATATATATGTATATATTTCACCAAAAGACCCTCAAAAGCTGTGTCTTTTTCTTTTAGGTTACAAATATATTTGCATTAACATTTGTCCCCTAAGTTCTCTATTTCTAAGGAATGAAAACATTACACGCATTAGAATCCTTAGGTTTTTTTTTTTTTTAAAAGATTTATTTATTTATTTGAAATTTGGAGTTAAACAGAGAAAGAGGAGAGGCAGAGAGAGAGAGAGAGAGAGGTCTTCCATCCACTGGTTCACTCCCCAGATGGCTGCAATGGCCAGAACTGCGCCCATCCACAGCCAGGAGCCAGGAGCCAGGAGCTTCCTCTGGGTCTCCCATGTGGTGCAGGGGCCCAAGCACTTGGGCCAACTTCCACAGCTTTCCCAGGCCATAGCGGAGAGCTGGATCGGGAGTGGAGCAGCCAGGTCTCGAACTGGGATGCCGGCGCTTCAGGCCAGGGCATTAACCCACTGTGCCACAGCGCCAGCCCCAGAATCCTTAGTTTACTTACCAAAGAATTTTAGGATAATAGCAGTGCATTTTAGTATCCATGTGGTAAGTTGCTGTTAGTTCTCCATGGGCCTGGAATTATGTGTTAAGTAGGAGGATGAATATCTGTGGAGACAGGTGCTGTCCGACTTGTCGTGCCATCACTACTTCTCATTTATGATCGTTTCCTCCTGATGCACCTGCCTGCTCTCAGCTTTTCAGTTCCGTGAGTCAGTTTCCACTTTGCTTCCAAAATTGTCTTTCCAAAATATGCGTATCAAGCCACTTCTTATTTAAATTTATGTAATGTAAAATCTAAACTGTTTCTTGAGGTATACAGGAGCCTTTGCTGCATCACCTCTTTGCGTCTGGGCCTTGCACAGCGGTCATCGACGTTTCTCAGTGTAGAGAGTGCAGCTCGGAGGGGTTAGAGTATCAGCGAGATCACAAACCGATTAAGTGACAGAGCTTTATGACCTGCAGAGTTTGAAGTTGGCTAAAATCGTCATGTGGCACCATTATTGTTCTACCTGTGCTGAAGAAGATACACCTGTTGGGTAAAGTGTTCTGTTTATGTTCCATGGGACAAATTTGTAAGTGTTGATATTAAGATCTTCTATATACAACCCATTTTCCTCTGTTTATTCTATGGAAAGGTGTGTTAAAATCTCCCACTGTGAAGCTATATTTCTGTATTACAGCTGAGACATTGGGACTATACCATGTGATAAAATAGTTGTATCTTCCTTAAGGATAGAATATTTTATTAATATGAAATTACCAATTTTGAATAATACTTCTGTCTCAAAGTTTGTTTTGTCTGATATTAATATACTCAGAGTTTATCTGATGTCTTTTCAATCTTGTTCCTTTTAAACTTTATGTATGCCTACGTTTCAGAAACCTCTGTGGTATACTGGCATTTGGCATTTAGATAGACTTTTTCTGAATTCCACATGTTAGTTCTTATCTTTGATTGTTTGGGAGGGAATAAACTATTTCTCTTCTTTTAGTGGCTACTCTAAACTTAAAATATGCTTATTCAATTTCCCAAGAGTAAAATTAATCAAGTACCTGTTTGCTTCTGTCAGACAATGTGATGATAAAATTTCTTCAAATTTTAATTCTTCTAAGTTCATCTAATTCTGAGTGCCTTGTCTATTGTATGCTAATTTTGTGTATTTGAGGATGGATTATTCTTTTTCTACAGAGTAAGACATTTTATTGTCGCTTTATATAGACAATGCTCATCTAAATTTATCATAGTTTTTCCTCCTGACATTGTCTCTCTACTCTCTGAGATTAGTTTCCATTTACATGAAGTGCATTCTTTAGACTGTCTCTCAGTGAAGTTCTGCTAGAGGCAAACTTTCCCAACTTTAATGGGTTGAAAATATTCTTGGAAAACTTTTGCTGGGGCTTGAATTCTGGATTAGCCATTATTTCCATCAACATGCAAAAGAATTGACTTCACGGGAAGTTGAGAAGTTGGCTGTTCATCTTACAACCACTGCTTAAATTTTCTGTGCTTTCTCTGGTTGCTTTCAGAGTATCCCCTCTGTCTTTGGTATTTGGAAGTTTCGTTGTGATATATTGAAGTGTGGGCTTCTTTTTGTTACTTTTGCTCATGATTTTTGAGGATGAGGATGGGTGCCTTTCATCAGTTCTGAAATTTTTTGGCCATTTTATCACATATCTCTCCTGTCACATTTTTCTCAGTTCCCTTCCTCTTAGACCTCCACGTAGACTTACATTAGACTTTCTCATTCTTATCCTCTATTAACTTATTCTAGACTCTCTTACTCTTTTTGTTTTATGTCTCTCAACTTCTCTTTATATTCCCCTTCATTTACTTTTTTTTAAAAACATGTTTTATTGATTCTCATTTTTATTTTGAAAGCAGAGAGACAGAGAGAAACAGGTGGATAAGTCTTCCATCCACTGGTTCACTTCCCAAATGCCCACAATAGTGAGGGCTGGGCCAAATCAAAGCCGGGTACTTGGAACTCAATCTGAGTCTCCCACCTTGTTGACAGGGACCAAATTCTTGAGTGATCTCTGGCTGCCTCAGACGCTGGACCAGAAGCAGAGTAGCTGCCACTCAAACTAGGCATTCACATATGGGATACACATGTCCCAAGCAGCAGCTTGTGTAGTGAACCGAATGTCGGCCCCTCTTTGACTTTCTGTGTTGAGTTATTGATTATTCTTTCTGGCTTACCTTTGACTTTCTTCATTCTCTCTTCAGCTATATGCAACTAATTTGTATGAAGCCAGGCTATTGAATGTTTAATTTCTAGATAGTCTTTGTGTTGTTTCAAATCTGATGTTGTCATTGTTTATAGTTTCCTATAAGTTTTAAGTTTGTCTGTTGTTGCTTGAAATGCAGTAGGCAGGATGACTTTACTGCTTTGTCTGTAAGTTGTAATATCTGAAGTCTCCACAGTTCATTTCAGTTTTCTTGTTTCTCCCATTTTCAGCTGTGTGCCTTCAGTCCTAATGAGTGAAGACTTTATGTACCGTATGACACTAACTCTTCTTGGGGAGTTACTTGTGGGACTTGTTTGAGACCTCATATATAGATGCTTTCTCTGAAAAAGATTTGTTCTTGCTTATGATGCACGGGGACAGTAACAGTCGTGGACCAGTTTTATTGTTTATGGGTTTGTTGTTGGTTTTGGCTACCCAAATCATTATTATTTGGGCTGCATATATACCCAAGAGCAGGTTTGGGTTACGAAGTGAGTTTACGCTGTGCCACCCTCGTAGGCGAGGGTCTCCTGTCAGACACTACACTGTAGGCAGGCCCTAGGCTTTGCCTCTTCCCCGCCCTGCTGCACGATTCTGTGAAAACTGACACGCAGCTTTGCTGTGTTCTAATCAGTGTCCTTGGATTACCAAAAAGGCTTTAATGCCTTTTCTCTCTGGGGTTCTGTCTTGCCTTAGCCTAATAATATCTATAGTACCTTATGGCCTCTCCATATCCAGAAAAAAAAGTATGCATTTATGCACACACAAGCGTGAGTACACTCTAGCATTCATAATTATTTTAAGCCAGAGATACTGTCTGCACACCTAGCATTTCAAATTGTTATAAACAAGCATTCAAATGCATAGACTTTTCAATTTTAGCAAGAATTTTACTCAAGCGATAAAATGGAGTAGTTTTTTTGGGTAAAGTTAATCAGATGGCTAAAAAGCAGCTCTTTTTTTTATTTGACAGGTAGAGTTAAACAGTGAGAGAGAGACAGACAGAGAGAAAGGTCTTCCTTCCATTGGTTCACTCCCCAAATGGCTGCCACGGCCGGCACTGCGCCATTCCGAAGCCAGGTGCCTCCTCCTGGTCTCCCATGCGGGTGCAGGGGCCAAGCACTTGGGCCATCCTCCACTGCCTTCCCGGGCCACAGCAGAGAGCTGGATTGGAAGAGGAGCAACCGGGACTAGAACCTGGTACCCATATGGGATGCCGGCACCACAGGCAAAGGATTAACCAAGAGAGCCACGGTGCCGACCCCAAGCAGCTTGTCATAACACATAGATCTCATCTTTAGTAGAAAATAAATTATGGAAGACTTAAAGAGGATTAGCTCATAAATATTCTTAGAATGATAGAAAGAACAGCACTAACAAAAATAATAATAGCTAATGCTATTAATAACTCAATAGTGTAACAACTTTTCAAAGTGCTTTACATGCATTACCTCATATAATCCTTATAACAATTCTGAGGAATAGTTATATTTTTATTTGCATTTTATGTGTGAGGAAACTGAGGCACCAAAAATCAGCGATAATAAATAGAAGAAAAAGAAGACAAGCTTGAGTGGTAAGAATCTTTTTTTTTTTTTAAGATTTTTTTTTTTTATTTATTTGGGAGATAGAAATACAGAGAGAGGTAGGGTCAGAAAGAAAGGTCTTCCACCCACTGGTTCACTCCCCAAATGGTCGCAACAGCTGGAGAGCTTATCCAAAGCCAGGAGCCTGGAGCTTCCTGGAGGTCTCCCATCTGGGTGCAGGGGCCCAGGCACTTAGACCATCCTGTTCTGCTTTCCCAGGCCATAGCAGAGAACTGGATCAGAAGAGCAGCTGGACACGAATGAGTGCCCATGTGGGAGGCTTAGCCTGCTACAGCACAGCACCAGTCCCGGGAATCTTCTTAAGAACTATCAATGTGTGTGTGCGCGTGCGTGCTGCGCCCGCATTTGAAAGGCAGAATGACAGAGCAGCATGGAGAGACAGGGATCTTCGGCTCACTGATTCACTCCCCAGATTGCCACACCAGCCAGGGCTGCACCCAGCTGAAACTCTGAAACCATGAGCCTGGAGCTATACCCACGTCTCTGATGCGGGTTGCAGGGACCCGAGTATTTCTGTTGTCTTTGGCTGCTGTGCCAAGCTCATTAGGGGAGCCAGATCCAAAGTGGAGTGGCCAGTACATGGACCACGCTCAGCTACGAGATGGTTGCCAAGGCTCCAAGCAGCAGCCTGACACCCTGTGCCCCACGCTGGCCCCAGGGTGGAGGGCTCTGCTCTGTGCCATGTTGCTGCACAGCATCAAAAGGAATTGAAGGGGAGTTTGTTCACAGGGAAAGTTTCAAATAGCTCTCACTCGGGATTAAATCAAATGAAAGCATACATCTGTAAGTAGTTATTAGCAGAAGGCATCACGTATATGTTGGCTGGTGAATAAATGCTTTTATTATAAGAAAACTCATTATGATTGGGCAATATAATAGGAAGGCATTAGAAAATGAGTAACAGCAATGACTTACAATGCTTCCAAATTATAGAAGAGGACATTTAGTTTTATGGCAAGTCTTTAAAAAAGCAAATCCATTAATATATTCTTAATTTTATACTACTGTAATGTGAAAATTGATTCTAACCTAGCAAAAAAAAAAAAAAAAAACCTCTACAAATAATATAATAGAAAATTCCATTAGAGAGACCAAGCACCATAGCCTGCTTGGAATTGAGTTAAAGTTATGGAGAGTAACCTGAGAATGAAAGATTGAAATAAGTGAAATTTCTAGTTCAAGAAATGGTTACAAATATAATTAAGGAAAACTTTGATAATATTGTAGATGACAGATGGCAAATAAGGAAACAATTTGAAAGTATAGTAAAATAATTATTTGGGATTCAACTGTAGCCAACCCTTAGTTAACTGGCATAATTGGAATAAAGAATAGATAGAAAGGAAACCCTAGAGTACGCAAAGTTGTGGTTAAAACAGAACTACAAAGTAATAAAAATGTGACACAGAATAAATTATTAATCTAATATTTCAAAACACAGGCTACAGATCTTATCCAAAAATGTGAATGTAATATAAGTACTTTGATTTCAGATCATATTAATTGTCTTCCAAAAAATACTAGACTGTTAAACAACTTCTTGGTAAAGATCCGTGTATTCGTCAGTCTTAAATTCAGCTGACTTGAGCCCCTCCCCCTTTCCTGGCTCTCCTAGAGGAGTTCTACGCTAGTCCTCTGCTCTGTGCTATCAGGATGAGACAGGGCCTAGTCTGCTACAAATCTCCTGTCCTGTGTAGGTGTTCACTGATCCATAATCATTTTTCTTTGTTCACCAACATAGCCTCTATGATTCAGTTTTACTTCACCGTTCTCTGAGGTAATCAAGATTTTTGAAAAGCCCTTGATGAAATTTACCTTCACTTGGCTTCAAGAACGGTTTCCCATCAACTGGAACAGCACCAAGGCACCGCTTGCCTGTTTGAGTGCCAGTTTGGGTACTGACTGTTCATCAGATTGAGCTCCCTGCTAATGCCAGTGGAAAGGCAGCAAACGGCCCAAGTGCTTGGGCCACTGCCACTGTGCCGGAAACCAAGATGGAGTCCTGGGTCCTGGCTGCAGCCATTTGGGGGATGAAACCGCAGATGAACAATTCTCTGTCTCTCCCTCTCCCTCCCTCCCTCCCTCCCTCTCTCTCTCTCTCTCTCATCCTATGTTTTAAATAAATAAGTAAATAAATCTTTAGAAATTACTAATAAGTTACTGATTCTCTCACAAACTCATAGTTAGATAAGACTCTAAGAATAGGGTTTGATTTGTTTTAGAATACTAAAACCTAAGTTGCTTTTAGAGACAGATTGCCTGGAGTATCGTATCTACCTAAAATATCATGTCTACCTATAAAAAGCTGTTCAATTGAATTACTGAACTGCAACTGAATATCACTATTAAAAAAAAAAACCTTAGAAGTAAATAATTTCAACTCGTTCGTATCTTGGTTTCATTTTCTAGTGTTTGAAATAAAAAAGAAACTTTCTGTGCTTTAGATGTGTTGACCAGGGCTGAGTCTCTCAGCAGCCACCACTGGAACTGGGACAAGAAGTCAGTTTTCTTAACTCTCAGAGTTCTGGCTTATTGCATTTTTATCTCACCGAATAACTGTTTGTTAAATTATACACCTTATTCCTAGAGCAGAGTTAGATTTACAGAAAAATTAAGAGGATAGTACAGTTCCTTCCCATAGACCTCACTCAGTTTCCCTTATTCCTAACATCTTAACTTTCTATGATACACTTATTATAGTGAACTAATGTCATATAAAGTTCATAATTCATTCATATTTCTTTAGTTTTATGTACTTCAAATTAATTCTTCAGGTTGTTTAAGAAGAGGAGAAAAATAAGTTTCAGAAATTCTAACTTAAACAAAATTAGACCTATTTCTTACCTGAAAAGCTCAGCACCTTTAAAATATGTAATTTAAATATCAAAATGGGGTCTAGAATATATCGTATGTCCCAAAATGGTTAGGTGAATTTTTTTTTTTTTTATGTAGCACATTTCAAAGGACTTATGTCTTGGGGAATACTTGTTCAAATATCATCCCCTATGCCTTGGCCTAGGGTGTTAACTTAGACTGGGGTAGCATAGAGATCTAAAATCATTGAACTCAGTTTCATTAAACTAATCTCTTTAAGGATGGCGGAGACACTGATGACAGGGGTTGTTGGTGCCTGGAGGTAACAGAAGCTGAAGAGGGGTGGAGGAAGGTTTGTGACCGTGTGCTTCTGCACCTTTTGAAGTTCTATGCCAAGTCCATGTATCGCCTTCTCAAAAATTAACAAAGTGCTGGTTATGAACACACAGTTAGCATTGTGGCTTATTAGCATTGTGCGGTATTGTTGCTGACCAAAATCAAACACGTGTATCTCATTCTCACATTCATGTGGATCTGTTGTTCCATGTGTAAGTGTAACTATAAGACTATTTTAGAAGTAAGCAATATAAATTTTCTCACATAAGGTCATTCATCATAAGAAATCAGAAAATTATGCTCATTAGACATGCATTTTGTAACTTACTAGGATAGTGTGCTTATGGAATATAACTTTTAGCACAATGGAAATAATATGGAATACTCAGTTGTAAAAAAAAATATAAAATCCTGCCTTTTGCAACAAGATGGATGTAACTAGAAACTATTATACTTGGTGAAATAAGCCAGTCCCCAAAAGACAGATATCATATGTTTTCCCTAACCTGAGGTAACAAATAAAGAACCAAAAAATATAATGTACTGGAGTGAAATGGGCATTTTGAGATTCACTGATTGTTTATAGCCTTTGTCTCTTCCATTGAGGAACAGTATTCTTTCTTCATACTACTTGTTGAACTCTTTTATTTAGAGTAGGGTCAACTTTACAATCATGAAGTAAACTGAAAATAGATCTTTGAAAAATTTAGAGTGGGAGTGGGAAGGGAGGAGGAAGAAGGTTGGAGTGTGGGTGAGAGAGAGGGTAGGGTGGGAAGTGTCACTGTGTTCTTAAATCTGTACATATGAAATATACGAAACTTGGATAACAGATAAAAATTTTTAAAAAGATGAAAAGACAAGAAAAGAAATAACATGTTTTCTAAAGGTGGTAAATGTGGAGAAATCAACCCACATTTGCCAGAAAACCGCAAAGCAAGGATACATGAAACGAAGTGTCCTTGAACAAAAGAGCCATCAGAGTATGGCCCTGCCACAGAAAGCACCTGTCCCGGCCATTTCACGGGCCGATGTCTATCCAGATAAAATCATTGTAAAATGCTTTGCCAGTCGGCTCTGTACATTAGCATATTATTGATTTACAAACATAAAACAAGAACCTACTTTTATTTATTTTATTTTCACGTTCATATTTTTAGACTTGTCACTACCATCATTTCACACTTACAGTAATGCTGGGAAGTGTGTTGTAGGGATGTGTGGTTGGCACCACCCTCCAGGCAAGGTTCTAGCTTATGCTCGAAGAATCCACTCTCTCCATCCAGCTCTGTGGTGCCTCTTCTTAGTATTCTGCTCCCTGACTACTGAATTATACAAAGCCTCCATAATTAGACATTCAAGCAGAATTATTTAAAAGAGAGAAGGATGATACTGAATATTTTAAAAAAAATAATGCCCCAGGAAGGTCAGACCGGTCGCTTCAGAGTCGCGGCGCCGTGGGAGCTGGTTTTCAGGATGGCCACCTGAGCATGTTGGTGGATCCACAGTCTCTGTTTTTTGTCAGGAAGGTTTAAGGACACAGTTTGTAAAATTTCTCGGCAGTATAGTTTTCATTAGTGTCAGTTATCTAGGGGGAAAAAAAATCCATGAACCATATTGAGTTTATCCTTAAACATTCCGGTGCATTCTTTACAATTTCTTACAAATTCTTGAACCATGCAGTCCTCATCAAGTGCTGTTGTGATGTCTGTGCGGGCAGAGGTATAACCTGTGCTCATAGACACCCATGTATACATATTCACGAGGATCAAGTGGGAAAATGAGTGGTTATTAAACCTGCGGAATTTGTCATCACATTAAAAGTCATTCAAGACTCATCAGAGATTTGTATATGCATCTCTCTTGAAACATGAAAAGACAAACATTGCTGTACATGAAATCAGCGTCATGATTGACTCCCCGCGCTATTAGGTTTTCTGTCACATTTCCGAATGGGGCCAGACTACATAAAAACATCAGGCAATCAAGTAAATCTCCTACAATTATGTACTCTTAAGATTGACTTTCTAAGTATCCAATGATTGAGATTTTATGGTAACATAAAGGTTTTCATGATCCACAGGAAATGTTGGTGCCACAGAAAACAAGTCGTGCAGTCGTCAGCCATTACTGTCTGACACTTGGCACAGCCTAGAGTTTGCAGATTGCTGGAGCTGCTGTGTGCACAGCCCAGCAGCAGTGTCCCTCGCTGGCTCCCATGGAAGGACGGATTAGGCAACAGGTATCTGCAGCCGCTGGGCAGTGTCTGCCTTGGACTTGCTGGAGATCCTGACTCATCTCTTTGTGGCCAGCCCCCCCCCCCCCCCCCATGAGGCACAAAACAAAACGGAATAGAAAACAGAACGCGACCAGAGGACGGGGAGAAGGAAGGCAGGGAAATGGCCTAACGCTCTCAAGTATGTCAGTGTTGCCCTCTGGCAAGTCTGTGTTCCGGGGTAGGCAGAGCTGCTTGTCAGTGGGCCTCTAGGCCTTTGCCAGAGGAGAGCACACTTGCCTTCCTTCTGTCACCCTTGTCAGTAGTCTGGCCTCAGCCCGGCCAGCTACAGAAGAGAACAAGACGTTTTTCTAAGCCATCTCACTGATAGAAGAAATCCTGGGAGCGGCATTTAGCCTCGCGGTTAATCCTGACTTTAGTTTCCTGCTGACTTTAGTTTCCTGCTGACGCAGACCCTTGGAGGCAGCGGTAATGGCTTAGGTAACTGAGTTCCTGAAACCCACATGAGAGACTTGGATTAAGTTCCTGACTGCCAGCTTCAGCCCCAACCCAGCCTCAAACATGGCAGGCATCTGGGGAGTGAACCAACAAATAGGAGCTCACTGTCTGTCTCACTCTCCCCCTTCTCTCTCTTCCCTTCCCTTCCTGCCAAAATAAATGAATATGTAAAAGAATTCTAGAAATGCTCAAGGAATTCTGATGAGATGTTTAATTTCATTAATTCATGCTTTTATCACCCATTTATCGTAGACAGGAGCTGTACATTGCCCCTGCCGATTGCTTAGGTTTGGAGGTGGGGAAGGAATTGTAAATGGGCAGGATTTCTGCCTGTGACCTTCCAGGGGCAATTCTGACACATTCTACACTGTGTTCAACACTGAGGGACCACCAGCTTTCCCTAATTGAGCGATTTGAGTAAGTTATCATATAGCCATGGGATAAGCAAATGCACAAAATCTATACTTTCAAAGCGAGATAGAACACTGGCAGGTATCTTTAAAAAAAACTGTAAAGAGTGTATTTTTAAGTGTTTTAAGAAGCCCCTAAGCAGAGTGTCAGGGACTGGGGTGAGGGAGGGCAGACAGCTGAGACTTCTGGAAAGTAGAAGGGGCACACTCAGTTGGGACCAGCAGCAGGTAGGGGCAGGAGGCTCTGTGTCCAAGTAGGAGAAGCTGTGCACGCAGGAAGCAAGGCAGAATCTTGACAGAGAACAACAGATTGAGAAGCACAGAAATAGCAGAATAAAAATATGTTTAAGGAGCAGAGCGCGGTGCCTCTTTGTTGTAATGGAGGGAATAGTCAGAGGGCTGAGAGAGAAAACTGCAAAAGCAAGGAGAAGTCCAGGAAGCAGGGGCAAACACATGAGTTCACAGCACGTACACACTGTACAGAATTAGGTTGCTAGAACCAGAAGGGATTCCAGAAGGAGATTCCAGGTAAAATAATCAGATTGATGTTAACACCAAACAATTGACTTTTATGTTTCCTCTTTTTTGAGGAGTCTTTATGAAGCATGAAATATACCCTATGTCTTACCAGAATATATTCCTTTTTTTCTGCCTGTGTGTGCCATGAAACCTTGAAAACCCCTCAAATATATTTTGGAGGACCAAGGAAGGTGTTGATGATGACAGGTTCTCTTCTGGCCCCTCTCCCTCCTCCCCGGGACAGTTCTGCATTTCACTGTTTGAAGATGATAGGGTTCTACCAGTAAAGCAAAATCTGAGTCTAGTGAGAAATCCTTGTGGAATTGTATTACTAGAAATGTATTGATTTATTCTAAGCATTCCACTTATTTTCATATAATCTACACAAATATCAGGGACAGATGTGTGGACAGTAACATAAACACGTGGACAGATGAGTGGAAGTTTTAGCATGCGGTTGTGGGCTGCTTGAGTGGGAGGTGCTGTGAGAATGAGTTAACCACATTTCATAGTAACGAGCTGCTTTTAATTATATGCTAGAGAAAGTGGACATCTTGTGTAATGTACACATTCGGGCATTTACAAAGTAATTTCCTGATTTCTATAGAAAGATCAATGTCAAAAGGTCTGTATACTTCTGAACATGTTTTCTGGCCTTAACTCAAAGGTTTCTTTTTCAGATAATACTCTTTAAATCCTAAGAAAATGTAAACACTTGGCAATATTTGGTATGTTTGTACCTAATAGAAAAATATTCTATTAAATATTTATCTCCTTTATCTAAAATAATAGTAAATATAATCCTAAATATGATTTTCAATGAAATGTTTCAAACTAGCATATACTCTTGAAATAATCTGTTCATTAAAATAAATAATAAATCACCCACTAAAATGTAGATGGTGTAACCATTCAGTCTTTGTCCAGTTTAGCTTCAATTCATAATTATGTCTGGTAGCTAATGTTTTATCCCAATGCCCAAATCTTATTTTGAATTTTTCTAGTTCCATACGAGGGAATTTGTAGTATGAAAACAATTGTTTTCATTCGTTTCACAGCAAGGAGCAAATATTTAGAGGATATTATCCATAGAAATACTACTTACAGCTTTGAGAAAACTGTTCATAGCATCACCTTACAGCATGCCTTAGCAAAGCTGAAACTTCCAGTGGGCGCTGTTAACCCACGTTTATTAAAATAGTCACAAGAATGTGATTTCCATATGCTTTTGAATAGAAAGAATTATCACTGGGTCGTCTAGAGAAGAAATCAGGACTGTAGAGAGAAAGGGACTGGTCTGGGGTAGCAAGGAAGGCTTTGGGGGAAGGGGGAATTTCTGTTGGTCACTGCACTGATGCAGGAGGAGCGGGGCTGGAGGGGGAGCCAGGCAGGACCCCTCCACCTGCAGGGGCAAGAGGAGCCGGGGCGGGGTGGGGCTGGTCTGTCCAGCATGGTTCGACTGTGCAGGCCTGACTGCTGTGGCAGGAGTTAGAGCTCAAAGGGAGGCACGAGCCAGAAGTGGGGAAGGCGATGAAGTGCTAACTTTCACTGTTCTTGTATCGTGCTTCCACCTTCCTTCTTGGTATCTTTCTGTGGCAGGCATAGTAAAGCCTCGTTCCTTCTCTCAGAGAAATCACAGTGTCACCTTCATAATGCCTGGGCTCCGTATATGTGTCGCCTCCATGGGGGAAACGTGAAGGCAGAAGGCAGAGCATGGTAGACTGCATCACGGTCCTCAAAGGGGCCAGGTGCCATGCCCCAGAGCCTGTGGCTGCTCCCCTGTGTGGCACATGGATTCCACAGCTTGACTGAAGTAAGGGTCTTGAGATGGGGAGGTTACCTTGGGTCACCTGGATGAGTCTTCAGTGCACATCCAAGTGTCCTTTCAGAGAGGAGGCCTGTGATGGGAGCAGAGTCAGAGAGAAGGCACTGAGCCAGGGCACTGGGCATGCAGGAGGGTGCGGGGCCCAGGGACCGCAGTCACTGAAGCTCCAGGCACTGCGCACCTTCCCCAGGGCCTCTGAGGGGAGCAGGCCTGCAGCTGTGATGTTAGCCCCGTAGGACGCACTGAGCGCTCTGGTCCCCAGCACTGTAGACTATTGGTCTGTTGTGTTGTGGCAGTGTGGCCACAGGAAGTGAACACACACAAGCAATTAGGCGCTCCTAAGAGGGGTCTTCAGAAAAAATTTGTAGAAAATGTATACTATGAGAAAACTACACATGGATTTCAAATTTTTTTTGCACCGAAATTATCTTTTTATTTCCACTTTGTCCACACACTCCTTGAAGCGCCCTTGTAAAATCGTTGGAAAGCCTGGACTGGGTTCCGGTGTTCCCTGGGAGGGATCTCATGTGGCTGCTGTCAGCATCTAGTGAGCTCCTCCCACTGACAGCCTCCGAATTGGAGAGTGGGCCTGGACCAGGACCCCGGAGCGGCCCGACCCCGGCTGGGGGAGAGCAGACACAGGGATCTGCTGGAGAAAATCTTCTCGTTCTCTCTGAAGACTGCTGTGGGGGGACCAGAAGCATCAAAAGGACTCAAGACAGTGTCCTTTGCCTCACCTTCCTCTTCCAAACACTGCAGCCATTTTACAGAGAAAACTGGGAAACAGGGCCCTTAGCTTGCAGCTTCTATGGCAGTGATTAGACATCCTGGTGAGACGGCGGTGGAAGGTGAGTAGGTACAGGCACTGAAGTCACCACACAGGGTTTCCAGGCTGGATCCTGGCCTGGGTTGTCGTGGCGTTACCTTTCTAAGCAATATCAGGTAATACAGTTAAGGCAGGAAATGAATGCAGCAGCGTGGTGAAAACACCCCGTGGGTGAGGAGTGTCAGGTCAAGGTAGGAAAATACTTAAGACAGGCCTGCCCCCGTTTTTGAAGTTTTGTTACGGGAGGCGGGCTGCTCAGGGGTTCTTGTCTTAGCACAAGGAGTAATTTGGACGTGAGACACAGAGTAGTGGTAAGCAGGTAGAGGTAGCAAAGGTTAGTGGAGAGAAATAACAGAGAATGCACCTGACAGGCCGGGCAGGCATCGCAGGAGAGGCCCGCGAGCCCAGTCTGCATTGAGATGAGTTTTTCTGGACACGAGTTTCTGTCCTCATTCCTTCTCCCCTCCTTCCTCTGCTGGGAAGCTGTGAGTAGGGGATTTCTGGATGTAGAATTCTCAAAGGTCCCACCAGGATGTTATCGGCACAGTGTTATCTGACCTAATGGTCTGTTTGGTGCAGGGCAGGGGGAATTCCCCAGGGAGGGGGCTGAACCCAGCGTACGGATTAGCGAACTAGAGCAGTGACATCAAGTGGAATTGCTGTTCTACCTTTGGAACCTCTTTCTTTCGTTTTCTTTAAAAATTCTCATTTTCTTTGGCCCCTCTTGCACATATAGGCTAATATCTACCTAGCTACCATAACTGAGAGAGAGACAGACTGAGGTCTATCACCTGCTGATTCATTCATTTCCCAAATGCCCACAGTAGCTGAGCTGAGCCAGGCTGAAGCCTGGAGCCCGGAACCAATCTGGGTCTCCCGTAAGGGTGGCAGGGGCCAGAGTACTTGAGCCACTGCCTGCTGCCTCCCAGGCTGCACTGAGCAGGAAGCTGGAACAGGAGCAGAGCTGGGGCTCCAGTCCAGGCACAGTGACCGGGAATTTGGGTATCTTAATGTGGCATTCGAACTGCCAGGCCAGCTGCCTCTGCTCCCTCATCCCGGGCTCCCATGCCCACCCTGGCCCACCGCCTTTAAAGAGAGCACAGAGAACTGACTCCCACGTAGAATGTGTACAGTCTAAGTTTGATAAAAACAGTTGGAAGCGAACCCAGGAAGCCTTCACAGGGTAGGAGAGTTTAGAAAGAAGAGGCCTGATTCTTTGCGAAGAGGAGGGAGAGTGTTCCTGGGTGGGGGAGAGTATAACGGCTCTGACAGACAGGGGCAGGAGCAGTGGGTCCATGGGCGTGATCACAGGTGGTTCATACACAGGTCAGCAAGGAGATACTAGGAGAGACGGTGCAAAAATGGATGTGGTTTCAGCCGGCGCCGAGGCTCACTAGGCTAATCCTCTGCCTTGCGGCGCTGGCACACCGGGTTCTAGTCCCGGTCGGGGCGCCGGATTCTGTTCCGGTTGCCCCTCTTCCAGGCCAGCTCTCTGCTGTGGCCAGGGAGTGCAGTGGAGGATGGCCCAAGTGCTTGGGCCCTGCACCCCAGGGGAGACCAGGAGAAGCACCTGGCTCCTGCCTTCGGATCGGCGCTGTGCACCGGCCGCTGCGGCCATTGGAGGGTGAACCAACGGCAAAGCAAGACCTTTCTCTCTGTCTCTCTCTCTCTCAATGTCCACTCTGCCTGTCAAAAAAAATAATAATAAAATAAAAATAAAAAATAAAGATTTATGTGGTTGCTAAATAGCACAGAACTCGAATTGCGGAACTGATTTTTAGGGGAATTGTCAGACTTAGTGAAATCACCGGACCAAGCTCTGAGACAGGAAATTAAGAAACAGAGCACTTGCAAAACCGTTTCAGGATCTGAGATGGCATCCGAAGGGCAGAAGGCGGTATTCTTACATCAGAACTTGCTTCTGCTGAATAGACGCCGTGTGAAAATAGACAAGTGCCTCTTTTTCTTGTCTTTGCAAAGTAAAAGTAACAGGGCTGGGCATTCGACCTAGCACTTAAGGTACTGGTGTTGGGACCCATGTCCCGCATCAGACTAAGTGGACTCAAGACCGGACTAGGGCTCTTGACTCCAGCTTCCTGCTAATGCAGCCCCTGGGAGCAGTGGTGGTGGTTCAAGTAATTCAATTACCTCTGCCTATGCAGGAGACTTGAGTTGAGTTCTGGAAGTAAATAAATTTTTAATAATAAAGAAATAACGAGCCAGTGCTGTGGCATAGTGGGCTAAGCCTCTGCCTGCATCTTACATGCAGTGCCAGCATCTTACATGGGTGCTGCTGGTTCATGTCCCAGCTGCTCCTCTTCTGGTCCAGCTCTCTGCTATGGCCTGGGAAAGCAGTGGAACATGGCCAAGTGCTTGGGCCCTGCATCCACGAGGGAGACCCAGAAGGCTTCGGATCAGCCAGCTCCAGCCATTGCAACCGTTTGGGGGAGAGAACCAGCAGATAGAAGACCTTTCTCTGTGTCTCTCCCTCTCTCTGTAACTTTGCCTCTCAGAAAAAGAAATAAAATCTTTAATAAAAATAATGAAAAACAAACTGTAGGTGATTTGCAAAAGCCATGGTTGAGAAGAGTATAAAATAAATCATAGAAGCCTCTCGTACTCCATCCTCCCTCTCCATCTTCTGTCTGGAGGTTGCCACCATTAGCTTTCCTGTGGACCCTTTTGGAAAGCATTTCAGCCTAAAGACCACACATCAGTGTCCACAAGTGGAGCAATGGGGCATGCACAGTACTGGCTGTGTCCAAGCAACACATTGAGATCTAACTCATTCTTGATAATAATTCCAAAGTAGCACATGCTGTGGACTTCCTGTACTGGTAAGCTGTCCACTGCTCAGGATATTCATGGGAAGATAGTCCCCCGGCTTTTACCTGCCTGTTCCATTCATCCCAGGCTGCTCCACCTCACTGTCTCTGCTCTTGCTATTCCAATCTCCTGCATTTTCATCACTATTCTACTCGACCACGCCTAATCTACTTCCTTGTAGATTTTTCTCCATAAACCACATCATTCTCTAAAATGTTATATTCGAATCTATTTTATATATCTCTCTTCACTAAAATACAGGTTTCATAAGAATAGTGATTTTACGTCTTTTTTATTATTATTAATAGCCTTCTGAGTAAAGAATTTCTGGACATCTTGTTCCAAACCAAAAACATAGTAATAAAATCTTTTTCTCCTTTAATGCTATTTCCTAGTTATTTTTTAATCATATTCTTACTCCAGATACCTCCTTTGTGATTTTCAAATATCTTCTAACACTGAAGACTTTTGCTGTGATAAATATTACTTTAATATATAATTATTTAAAGAACATTGTCATGGCATGTGGCAGGTACTGGTTTTTGTATCAGTTAAACTAATAAGTAATATACCTTGCTCTAATAAATGAATAAAAGTAATATAGTCCTATACATTAATAATTGTCCTTTAACACTCCTTTTACGTAATATATGTATGACCTAATGAAATAAAATCATTTAATTGAAGAGGAAAGCCTTTTAGGTGAAAGTGAAGTTAGCTTGTAGAATAGTCTGGATTTCCTACATTAGAGTGGAGAGGAGTTGTCATGGGTGCTCATCAAATTTTAATGATGTGGATCGTAGCAGCTTTCAGTAGGCTGTATTGTTCCATTGTTCAACAAACTGTATTTTGAGCACTTTGGTTGCAATAAATTTATATCAGTTTCACTTCATTTTCTCTTAGTTGCAAAATTTACCACAAGAGATATTTTGGAACAACATGAACACATACATTAAAAAAAAATTCCCTCCATTCCTTTCTTCAACAAATGTTATCAGAGCTTTGTGAGTCCCAGCCCACATGGAAACATTGGTGTATTAATATAGAAAAACCTAGACTGAGTTATTTCCATAGTAGCCTTACATATATCTGTTTACCCACAGTGAATATTTCTTAATAAGGTTAGAGTGTTCACTTCTCAAGTTTTCCAAATTGAAGATATTGTTCTGTGGAGAACTAGAACGTGCCATTCCCATGACAGACCTGATTAGACTCAGATCTGCAGGTGGGGTAGACCTAGCTGCCTGTCATCACAGGTGTTGTGCAATGAGGGTAAAAGCAAAGTCTAAGTGCACAGCGTGGTCTTCCCTGATGGTGGCCTATATCAAGACATTTGACATCATGTTTGAGATCAAACCAGTTGTAATACAAGTGGTCATATCCCTCTTACCCAAGGCTAAGTCACAGCACGGCGGCACAAACACAGGAAAGCAGCCCGACACTCGCTGGAGGTGTTCACCTTCGTATTCGCATTCCCATCTCTGGAGAGCCACTGGATTTCCCTGAATCAGTGAAGACAATGCTGTCCAGTGTGTGTGATTTTAAAGAAAATCACCATTTTAAAGACAATAATTACAAACATTTGAATTGCGTTTTTACTTGGAAAAAATGAATTTGTACTGGCAAGCTATTTCTTACTATGTATTCTATGCCTCACAGTTAACATGTGCTTAATTATTTGTAAATGGTGCTGGTGGGAGAATGTGTTTCCTTATTTTCTATCTGTGTAATTCTTGAATATTGTTGGATTTTGAATAGGATCCAGAGTATTTTTAAATTTGTTATTGACCCTGCATGAAGATGAAACACATTAGCCTGTTGAAAGTCTTGCATTGATATTTCTCAATGTTAAACTCTACTGAATGCTGTGACCTCACAGTTTTGCAGGATTTTGTATGCAATTGAAAACCTAAGTGGAGTTAGGTATGTGTTTCTTGTCTCAACTACTTTATAGCCCATACTCTGCATTAGGGAATATGCTAAGGACCGAGGATACTGAGTAAGGAGTCTCCCTTGGTGGGTGTTGATGGCTGAGTAATGGCTGGCCAAAACGCCTCTGTCCTAACCCCCGCATGTGGGTGTTACCAGATACGGCAAAGACTTTGTAGATGTGACCACGTTAAGAACTTTGAGATAATTCTAGAATTATGCTGGATGATTGCGTTGGAACCAAACACCGTTACATGTGTCCTCATAGAAGAAGGCATAAGGAGATCAGGCAGAGACAGAGCAGATGATGTGACCCTGGAGATGGAGATTAGAGTGATTTGTCTGCAACCCAAGGAAAGCCACAACCACGAAATGCCAGCCACCACAAGAGGCCAGGAGGAGGGGTTTCCTCAGTGGCTCAGGAACAGCGCAGCCCTGCTGGCTCCTTCCTTGATCTTTGTCCCAGTGAAGCTGATTTCAGACTTCTGGACCGGATCCATGTCTGTGGGATGCCAGCACTACAGCCAGAGGCTAAGCCTTCTGCCCCACAGCACCAGCCACAATTTTTCATTAGATTTAAAAACTAAAATTAGCCATATTTATCAAAAACGATGACAGAACTATGAAATACTTGTGAAAAGGGTAAGACTGCATATACACCACAAATGAGATAAAGGGACATCTCGCCATCACCAAAGTAAGAACAGTTACTATTCCCTGCCCTTGCCAGTTGCTGAGGATTTTAGAAAATTTATTACATAGAAATGTTGATTAAACCATCTCAATATTGGCAGTTTCATTAGTTGGGGGGAAAGAGAGATCATTAATTCTACTTATAGAAATAATTACCAACATCTCACATCCTAATAAATATAAGGCAACAGTTCTAAAAAACTCTCTCTCTTTCTCTCTCTCTCTCTCTCTCTCTCTCTCAGTTACTAAGAATTTTTGCCTAGGAGTTCTTAGCCAGCTGAAAAGGGAGGTAACTTGCCTGTGTTCTGTTTTCAGGACTGAGCAGAAGTAGTGAGTGTGAATGAAGTGTCTGTCTCTCTTCCTCTCTCTCTTTCTCTCTGTGTGTGTGTGTGTGTGTGTGTGTGTGTGTGTGGGATCCCAGCAACTTGACAGGCGAGGCAGAATTTGAGTGGGTTTTAAACTCTGTTTTCAAGGTCGATTTAGGTACAAGAGAAAAGGAATGATAAAGAAAAGATGTTATAAACCAACTGGAGATTTACTATGATCTAAGTCAGGTATCAGTGTTTTGGCTGTGAAAACAAAGAGGGAAAGGCAAATAAATTATAATATACAGGACTATTAGATTATCCAGGGATGACAAGGAAAGTAAAAAGACAGCTGTTGATTTGAGTTCTAAGCCCAGAGCCAAAAACGGGATTAGCCGATCACTGGATCCTGGGAATTTCATCCCTACATCCTTTACAGCATTTGGTGTTATCCAGCTTTTCAATTTTGTGGGTAAAGGGGCCAAATACTTTCCTGGTATTTCCCAAGGCATTAGAGAATAAAAAATTGTAAATGATACTTTATACATATTTTCTACAGAAGCCCAGCAGTTGCTCCCCTAGCATCCCAGCTCTCAGACCTTCCTGGCTTCTGGCCCAAATACTTGGCAAATTGATCCATGTCTACATCACAGTTACACACATTTGTAAACTCTGTCCAGCGCAGAGGTCTGACTTCAGGTGTTTTGGCAGAGTTATCTGGAGTAACTGTCTCCAACACAGTGCTGTTGTGCAAATGATCACACCGGGAGGGAAATAAGAATTCACTGAGACAGATGACAGTACAGCTGACTCTCCCTATCCTCAGTTTCCAACCAGCTGCAGACCGAAAGTATTTGAAAAAAAAAAATTACATGCGTACTAAACACGTATGGGCTTTTTTCATCGCATTGTTTCTTAAATAATACAGCGTAACAGCTGTCCACATGGCTGCTGTGGTTTCCATGTGCTCTGACCTCCGCCCCCAAGGGTTCTTACGTTAGAAGCTCAGTCTCAGTGTGGCAGTCTTAGGAGGTGGTGGACCTTGGAAGAGGTAAGGCCCCAGTGGGAAGCCAGTAGGCCCTTAGGAGGGACTGTGGTGGTTCTCTAGGGACTGTGAGTTAGTTGTTACAGAAAGAGCCAGCCTCTCCCCTTCCCCATCCCTGGCTGCCTGTCTGGCAATGTCAGCTCTCCCTCTGGTATGGTCTCCTGCCAGGAAGTCCTCAGAAGAGACTTGCTGATGCCAGTGTCATGCCCTTGAACCTCCAGAACTGTGAGATAAGTAAACCTTATGATTACCCAACCTCAGGGATGTGGCTACCCTAACAGACAGTGGACTAATACAATAGCCTTTACAGCGTGTTAGGTGCTGTAGGTAATCTAGAGATGATTTAAAGTGTATGGGAGGACATAATGGATTTTTATCCATGGTAGGTCTGGAACCACTCCCCCACGAGCAGTGAAGGACAGCTCTACTCAGTTATGGTTGTTTGCTGTTTTTATCAGTAGTCTAAGAGAATTCTGCTGTTGATGAAACTTTATTTGCATGCACAGTAGTTATTCTTAATTGAATAACTAAGAGGATATATGAGGGTACTTCAAGAAGTTCATATAAAATGGCATTAAAGGTATCAGTTTAGGGTCAGGCCATTAGCTTAGCGGTTAAGATGTACACATCACACATCAGAGTGCCTGAGTCCAGTTCCTGGCTCTGGCTCCTGACTCCATTTGATGTAACAGGGTTCCTGCCACCCACAAGGAGGAGAAGGGCTGCATTCCCCACTCTTGGCTTCAGTCCTAGCCTAGATGCATTTCTTGTCTCTCTTGTTCTCTTTCTCTCTCTCTGTCTCTTTCTCTCTCTCTGTCTCTTTCTCTCAGTCTCTCCCTCTCTCTGTCCCCGCCTCCACCTCCCTCTTCCTGCCCTCGACCACCCCTTCTCCCTCTCAAAAAATTAAATAAAAAAAAGTATGGTTTTGTTTTAGTGCAAAAACAACTTTGAAATTTATACATAGATTTTTTTCATAACATACCTTTCCCACATACTTTAAATTTTTTTGCACCAAAATAAACTCTTATTCTAATTCCATTTATCCATGGACTTTTTGAAAGGGCCTTATAGGAGGAAATCATTGTTTTGAGCATAGCTTCTTTCCCCCCCATGAGAAACCTATAAAATATTCATAGTGTAGGATAATAGTGTAATCTTGTAGTAACCTGTAGGAGCATTATAGATGTTAATATTTACTTGTAGGAAGATTTATTTTGTGTATCTTATAATTAATTACTACTTTCATCCTGTGAAACAAGATTTTCCATGACTACCCTAAAATATATTTAACTATTTGTTTCATAATCATGTCAGTATTTTATATAATTAATGATATCCCTCATTTGTAGAGATACACACTTTTCATTGATTTTAAAGAATCTTCCAGAAGTTGTATATATTGGTAATAACCAAAAAAAAAAAAAAAATTATGCCACCACCATCTCACTGACTTCTGTCCACACCAGCCCAGGCCTAGAAGCTTCTGTAATTCCACAATTATTTTTGTCTGCTGGTCTGTAGCCAACAAATTACTTCTGTTTGTGACCATTTCACTGTACTGGGAAAACTAGTCAAAAAAAAAAAAAAAAAAGTGGTGACTAATTTAATCAGACATACAAGTGTGAATTTTACAAAATTCACAGTTGTGCCTGGGAAACTTAATTTATTTAGAATTTCAGCAGAACATGCCCTTGCTAACAGATGTAAGAGAAAAACCAGGCTGTGCGCATTATTTTTTAAGTATGTAAGATGGGCTTGGCTGTAGCCATTTCTGCAGCTTTTTTGTGTGGCCAGAGAAGAAGGAAAGTGGAGTTGTTGTTATCCTGGGAAGAGAGCGGTGCAGATGAACTCCGTGTGTGCCCACGTCAGTGAACATTGCTGTGCCACCCGGTTCCCCATTGCACTCAGGTGCTCATCAGTGAGACTGCTAAGGTTGCGCCCTGTGCGACATAGGCTGTCATCTCAGGAGAGTGAAGCTTTGGTGAGATGGTCTACCTGGTGTCACCACCTACAGTCAAAGCAAACCCACGCTAACAGCAGACTAAAACTAATTTGAAAATAGAGATTATAGAAAGCAAGAGAGGGATTAGAAGAAGAGGGAGGAGAAGGGGCGGGAGCGTGGGCAGCAGGGGGAGTGGGGTATCACTATGTTCCTAAATCTGCATACGTGAATAACATGAAATTTGTATACCTTAAATGAGTTTTTTAAAAAGATAAAATGAAATGATAAAAGAATTGGAAAGAATAGAGATTGGGAGCTCAGAAGACAGTTTTGGTGTTGGATGCCCACATGGTTAGGCTCCCTCACCTCCTCTTACTGCTTTCACAGATGACATGGGAGCCCCCCCCCCCCAAGGTGATGATGCTAACAAGGTGCCCTCCAGGGCAGTGTAGTGCAGTCTCCATTAGCATGAAGACAGATACCGGTCCACTCCCCATCCACAGCCTGGTAGTGTTTCCACCTCACCATCAAACCTGCCCCATACTCAAGTTTCTTATTTTTTTAGGAACTGTTGCCTTGCCTGCTCTCAGCCAGCTTCTCTTGTTACTAATAGACAGCTTTCCTCTGACTCCCATTTTATGTAGTTATTCTTTATAATTGAATCATTCTCTGATTGTTTAAGCATAACTGAAAGAAATTAAGTAATCCTTCTAACCAAGCTGAAGTCATTTTACATTTAATATTTAATCTTTATGGGAAAATCCTGTTCAGATGTCTGTTTCTACTAAAATCACATTCTCCATTCTTTGATTTTGAACTGCAATATGTTTTATTTATCTCTTGAAGTTTTGCTTTGACAAGTGTAATTTAGTTAACATGAGTTTTTCATACTTTATAGTTATATTTTTTTGCTCTTATGATAACCAATTCTTGCCAGAAACCAGCTTGTAATCTGTTTCTTAAAAGAAGGTAAAAAGAAGAAACCTAAAGAATGATATTCAGTGTCTCTGGACTTGTGTTAAACACCAGTCACTTTGCTAACACAAGCCCCCTTCTTAATTGCTTTCCTCTGTTCCTGGAGGGTTGCTATGGGCCTGGTACTGCTGCTCCACGGATGTGAGGCTCACAGTTAAAACTATGCTACTTCTATTCAGCGCTGGCCAGCGCATGGGGAACATGGAAATGAAGTAGAAACTCTTAGAAACAAACTAAAGTTTCAAATTCATAGTTCATATAAATGACTATATCGAAAATAGAAAACAATCTACAGATACTTAGAATAAATAAAAGTATATAGAAAGTGGCTTAATAGATGATAAATTATAAAAATCAGTTACATTTCTCTGTACCATCATAAAATAGAAAGTGTGACTCAGAACACACCATGTTTAAATTATTAAAAAGTGATGAAAGATGTGAGATTTGAAGAACAAGAAGACTTGTTTTCATAAAGGTTTTGATCCTCCCCAAATTATTTGTAGAGTCACTCCATTTGTTATGAAAATTCCAGCAGGATTTTAGCAGATTGTGAAATTTATGTAGAAGAGCAAGAGGGTAAGAGTAGCCAGAGCATACCTGTAGAATAGAATGGGGAACTTTCTCATCACATATCGTGGCTTTTGTAATATAATAATATTATATTAATTATAATAATTAGTAAAGATATAGTCTTGGCACTGGGGTAGACAGCAGGTAAGCTAAACAGAACAGTCAAGCAAAACACTCAAGCTTATATGCGAGTTTTGTATGTAGCAAAAGTGGCAGTACAGTTCAACAGAGAGAGAATCAGCTACACAATAAATGATGCCAGGGCAATCGGCTTTCTCTTTGAAAAATAATGAAATCTGGTCCCTTCCTCAGACTCACATTAAAATAAACTTTTAATGGATTAAAATGTGAATGCAGAAGTTAATAATTTAAAATTTTTGGAAGAAAACACAGGAGAATATTTTCAAGATCTTGATGAAGGGAAGGAATTCTTAAATAAGTCTGCAAGAATACAACTTGTAGAAGAAAAATGTATAAATTTGACCACATTAAAATAAAGAACTCTGTCTAAAACATCATAAAGAAAATAACAATCTACATAATGAGAGAAAATATTCACAACACATATAACTGACCAAGAATTGATATTCTTCTCTTAGTCAATAAGTAGAAGTCATGCGACCAAATAGAAAAATGGGACCAGGCCTTAGGTGGGCATTCCAGAGAGGAAACAGACAGATCTACCTTTAAACATCTGAAAAGATGATCAACACTGTTACCACTCCACAAAAACACGAACTGATTAAGGAGGGGGAAAGAGAAAGATGCAGGAGAATGGCACACTCTACCCTGTGGTCAAAGAATCACCAGCAGTAGTACAGATGAACACAAGGCCTTGTAGGTCACAGCCAGTGGTGTGGTGGTTCTGCTGGTGGCCAGGAAGAAACACCATGCAAGCTCCAGTTAAGGTATATTCTGTAACATAATTGCCAGTAGTCATCAAGCATACCTCAACCAGGACAAACACTGAAGTGTAACTGGAGATGCGTGATTTGGACATTTTGTTACCAAGGACACTCTTGCACCTGCTGAAAGTGGCCAGAGGCTGAGGATTAGATGTCAGCAATGTGTCTGTTAGTTCTCAGGTTTGAGAGCTGTACTGCAGTTGGGAGACTGTGCATAAGCATGTTTATGGTCACCAAATACTGGGGCGGGGACAGAGACATCATATCGGCACCTTATCTCAAAACTCTTCTTTCATCATAAAAAGGAAATGTTTTAAACCCTTTGAAAGCATGTTATCTAAAACTATTTTTGGTAAAAATTTGAACTTCTGATAGTATCAGGTGTTGGAGAGGAATTGATCAGCAGGAACTCTTATTAGTTCAAACACCTGAAAAACAATTTGGCATAATTTTGTTAAAAAAAATTCAACATTCATATCTAGTTTGATTCAAGAATTCCTATCTTACAAAGCGAGTGTTAAGACATATGCTTCTAAGAACTGATGTAAAATGTTTATAGCTGCACTGCTTGTTTTAGCAAAAATAGTAATGAATGAACACAATATTAGAAAACAGCTGGCCAGTGCTACAGCTCACTAGGCAAATCCTCCACCTTGCGGCACCGGCACACCGGGTTCTAGTCCCGGTCAGGGCACCGGATTCTGTCCCGATTGCCCCTCTTCCAGGCCAGCTTTCTGCTGTGGCCAGGGAGTGCAGTGGAGGATGGCCCAAGTGCTTGGGCCCTGCACCCCATGGGAGGCCAGGATAAGTACCTGGCTCCTGCCATCAGATCAGTGCGGTGCGCCGGCCACAGCGCGCCGGACCTGGCGGCCATTGGAGGGTGAACCAACGGCAAAGGAAGACCTTTCTCTCTGTCTCTCTCTCTCACTGTCCACTCTGCCTGTCAAAAAAAAAAAAAAAAAAAAAAAAAAAAAACAGTGAAAATGGTGAATCGTGGTTATTAATATTGAATAAAAGAAGTAAATTGCAGAAAAGTGGCCACAACATGATGCTCTAAAATACAGTAGCATTTATACAAGATACTGTTTAGCAATATGTCTACGTATAATAGGAATTTTCTTTATAAGGCAAATAAATGATTAACACAAACTATATATACCATAGGTTAAGACCTCTGAGGGAGGGATGTAACCATATTGGTAAGTTGAGGTCTTCAAGTTATATAGTATCATTGGAGAGGTTCAATTTACTATTATGCTTCATAACATATATGTTACATGTTGTATGTTTATTGTAGGTATCCAATGTTGTATAAAATACTTTTAGAACAATTGAAGTCTCAAAGGCATGATTTGGCATTACAGGTTTGGGTTTTCCCTTTTAAAATGGTTAAGACAACATTTTTCAGCTGGAGAGAGGGGGATACAGGGCAAGATCTACCAGTGGGGGCACCTTTGACTGATATAGTCAAACAGTAGACACAACAAACCCTAGGCCAAAGCATTCAAATATTGCTCAGCATTAGGGTCCAAGGGCCTCAGTTATTTGAAGACTATTGAATAATCAAATCACACCAGGAATACTTAGATCCAAGACTCCAGATGCCGGGTGCCTTCATGGTGTCGCTTCTAACCACTATGCTCCACGTAAGTAGACTTTGGAGTGCAGATTTTCCTTGTTTTAAGGAATCTCTTTGAAGCAGAAAATTTAAACTCCTCTTAAAAGGCATTGCTGTTGACTAAAGAGTTACATTCCTGATGGTCAGACAGTGCTTCGACACGTGAAGCAAACAAGCGAATCGATGATGTAGATGGTAGACAGCTTTATGAAACACAGACTGTTGACACTGGGAGAGGTCTAAGAGTCAGTGTTATAAAACAGAGGTACCTCCTGACAGTGTTGACATGTGCTGTGCGTATCAGCACTGAACCCATATATATATAGAGAGAGAGAGAGACTGCACATTTTAACTATATGCAAAAGTAAGCATTGCTAATAGTTCCACACAGAGCTTTCATTCTGAGATATCTGGATTTTTACATTAACAGCCATTAATTAGGTGGATTGGAGTTGTGCAGCCATTAAACCTTTTCCCTTCTGCTGAAATCATATCCTTTGGGGCTGGTACTATGGCATTGCGTACGGGCATCCCATGTGGCACCAGTTGAAGTCCCGGCTGCTCCACTTCCAATCCAGCTTCCTACCAATTTACCTGGGACAACAGCAGAGGATGGCCCCTCCACCCATATGGGAGACCCAGAAGAAGCTCCTGGCTCCTGACTTCAGTATGGCCCGGCCCCAGCTGTTGTGGCCATTTGGGGAGTGAACAAACGGATGAAAGATCTCTCTCCTTTTCCCTCTCCAACTCTCTCAGTAACTCTTCCTTTCAAATAAATAAATACATCTTTAAAAAGGAAGAAGAAAAAAAGAAATCACATCCTTTGAAGAGAAGACAATACAACATAAACTTTATCGGCACAACTTTCACTTTTAAGAGGCAGCAATAGACATCTTCCCCAAAGGCGTTTAAGAACACCATCATCACTTAGCTTGTCCCCACAGCAGCAGAGAAAAACAGCAAAAGAAGAATTTGTGTTTGAACACGTCCAAGTGCTCAGTCTTGTATTTTCCACGACTTCGGGATAGATAGCGCCATATGGCTTCCCTGTAAGTGGACCTGTTACTAATAAAGTAGGACTGATAGGTAATTACGTATTCAGTGATTCATCTGTGAAACACCCCGGGTTACTTTACATGGGAAGCATCTGGTCCACATGTGTACAGTGGTTACTCTGCGGTGACTGACATCTGTATTCCTCTGATAAAGTCCTACTTTCACAGATGCGAGCTGTTGCCTTCTTCTTAAACATACAGAACTTGCATTTGAGAAATGCTTACCTCAGTCCTTCCTGAATATGAACATTTCAGTCTTACACACACACACACACACACACACACACACACTTGTACTATAACTGGAACATAACATCAACATTTCAGGCAGTGTATTTCACCCATCGAACAGATGTATTTAGGCTCTTTTATCTCTTTTTATGTTTGCTTGTACCATGGCATCTGTTTTAGATTATAAACTCAAAGAAAGCAGTGACCATGTCAATTTAATCTTCTGCATTGTCCAGTAATGCATAATGCACTTTTGAGTGCTTGCTAAGTATTTGTCATTCAAGATGGTGGAGTTAAAGACCTTATGGAAAAGTGGAACTGGTGGTCTCACCTTAAACACCTTGTGCACTTGAAGAAGTATTTTGCTCTAAGTGGTCCTGCCTTTGATTGCATACATCCTAATTATCCGGATAACATAAAATTATGTTGTTTTGAGCAGAATTGATTTACTTTATGTTAGAATTACTCTGTAATGGCCAGCACCGCGGCTCAATAGGCTAATCCTCCACCTGTGGCGCCGGCACCCCAGGTTCTAATCCCGGTCAGGGCACCAGATTCTGTCCCAGTTGCTCCTCTTCCAGTCCAGCTCTCTGCTGTGGCCCCGGGGGTGCAGTGGAGGATGGCCCAAGTGCTTGGGCTGTGCACCTGCATGGGAGACCAGGAGGAAGTACCTAGCTCCCGGCTTCCAATCAGCGCAGTGCGCTGGCTACAGTGGCCATTGGAGGGTGAACCAACAGAAAAGGAAGACCTTTCTCTCTCTCACTGTCCACTCTGCCTGTTTAAAAAAAAAAAAGAATTACTCTGTAGTGATACATGATTTTTAAAAAGCAAAATTCAAGGCAAGTTTCATGAGGAATGTGGCATTTTTAGCTGGACCTTATACATTGACAGAATATGACTCGCGATAATGAATGTTTAGACATCTGAGGCAAAGCAGACAAAAGAGAAAGAAGCATTGGCAAAGAGATTGGAGGAGGCAGCCCTTCCTCGGGCAATTTCTAAGTTGTGAAACCTTACTGAGTCACTGCAGCGTCTCGGGTTTTGTTTTCTCATCTGGAAAATGGTTGCCATAAGCATATAGTTATTGTGACGATCACATAAATAGGGAACTTAAATAGTTACTATAAGGACATAGAGTTATTATGACAATTACGTGAAGAGGAACTTGGCACAAGAAGGGTGGTTAACAAATGTTGCAGTGACAGATTTTGTGTAGACTTTCAACAGGATTTTGAAATTAAACTCGAAAAGGAAAACAAAACATGGAGGGCAGCTCCAGGCCATGTGTAAAGATCTAAAACATCCAATTGGAGCTCTGGCTGGCACTAAGAAGCATCAAGATCCCTTTCTAAATGAGGTGTCTTTTTCCCGCTTTAATTATATTTTTCAATTCCGTATGTGATAGAGTGACATCAAGGTATAATCGTGTATACGTGAATTGAAATACCAGTATTGGGAGCAGCATTGTGTATCTTAACCCGGCCCTTGCCACTCTGGCAGTTCAGTCAGAGCACTTGTGTCCAGGCCCAGTGGCTCTGCTTACAACTGGAGGGGATTCCGGGCTCCTGACTTCAGCCTGGCCCCACCCAGGTCATTGGTCATTGTGGCCATTTGGGGAGTGATCCAGCAGGTGGAAGATATCTCCTCTCTCTCTCTCCCTCCCTCCCCTCCTCCCTCCCTCCATCCCTCTCTCTCTCCCTCTCCTCTCTCTCTCTCTCCCTCCTTCTTTCTCTCTCTCCCTCTCTCTCCCCTCCCCCTCCCCCTTCCCTCTCTCCTTCCCTCTCTCTCTCCCTCTCTCTCTGTCTCCCCCGTCCCTCCCTCTCTCTCTCCCTCTCTCTCTCTCCTTCCTCTCTCTCTCTCGCTCTCTCTCCCTCCCTCCCTCCCTCTCTCCCTCTTCATCCCTCTCTCCCTCTCTCTCCCTCCCTCCCTCTTTTCCTCCCTCCCTCCCTCTCTCTCTCTCTCCTTCCTTCTTTCTCTCTCTCCCTCTCTCTCCCCCTCTCCCTCCCCCTTCCCTCTCTCCCTCTTTCCTCTCTCCCTCTCTCCTCTCTCCCCTCTCCCTCTCTCCCTCCCTCCCTCTCTCCTCTCCCTCTCTCCCTCTTTCTCCCTCTCTCCTCTCTCCCCTCTCCCTCTCTCCCTCCCTCCCTCTCTCCTCTCCCTCTCTCCCTCTTCCTCCCCCTCTCCCTCTCTCCCTCCCTCCCTCTCTCTCTCTCTCTCTCCCTCTCATCTCTCTTTCCCCCCTTCTCCCAACCCTCCCTTTCTCTCCCTCTTTCCTCTCTCCCTCTCTCCTCTCTCCCCTCTCCCTCTCTCCTCTCTCTCTCCCTCTCTCTCTCTCCCTCCCTCCCTCCCTCTCTCTCTCCCTCTCCTCTCTCTCTCTCCCCTTCTCCCTCCCTCCCTCTCTCTCCCTCTCCTCTCCTCTCTCCCTCTCTCCCTCTCCTCTCTCTCCCTTTGTGTGTGTGTGTGTGTTTCACACACATTCTGCCTTTCAAACAAAATAAATATTTACAAAAGAAAAAATATCAGTATGATGATGAATAAGATAGTTTGCATGCATGAATTATTTTGTGTGTTACTCTTTTTTTCTTATTTCCCTTCTACCTACAAAGTTTGCAAGCATTGTGAGTTCTGACTTCATGAATCCCGTGAAAAGCACCTGTTCGCCTTATTTGCAAATTAATAATGGCCATCTATTTCACGTGTAAGAGAGTTTGCCTCACATACTTGTATAAGCAGACACAGAACATTCATCTGCAGTAAGTTAGATGACCTAATCTAAGTTCCCCAAGAAAAATGCACACAAGTAGTACTCGTTTGTATAATATGTATGAGGTCCACCTCTGATGGGTGATATCACAAGTTCTTATGACTTGAAGTAAGAGGAGCAGCGGTCTTCAAAGAGAAAACCGAAGAATTTCCAACCACTTCTGTCTGGGGAGTGCACTTGTATTGTCTTAGATACTCTCTTCATTCCCTGAAGAACCAATCTTTTTTTTCCCTTCCAGATCACAAGGACAGTTACTGTGGTCCTTATTTCCATTAACTTCTTTATGTCTGGGTGTACATCAAAATGCCCTCAGGAAAATGGAATTAAAATGTTTATTTTGGTGCAAAAAGACACTTTGAGGGGCAGGCATTATGGCATAGCAGGTTAAGCTGCCACCTGATACGTCCACGTCTTAACACAGTACCTGGGATCTAGTCCCACCTCTGCTTGCTTCCAATCCGGCTGCTGCCAGTGTGCATACCAGGAGGTATCAGGTGATTGCTCAAGTACCTGGGCTCCTGTTCCCCACACAGGAGACCCAGGTGGGCTTCCTGGTTCCTGGCTTCTGCCTGACGCAGGACTGGCTGTTGAGGCATTTGAGCAGTGAGCCAGCAGACAAAGTTTATCTATCTGTCTGTCTGTCTGTCTATGCTTTTCAAATAAATAAAAATAAATGAACTTAAATAAAAATTTTTCAGCCATGCATTTTTTCATGATATGCATTTTATAAACTTGTTGAAGACTCCTAAGATGTAGTTTTTTCATCTTCAGATTGTAAAACCATACTTTGTCAAAGTAGAACTTATACTGAAAATATTTCAATTTCTAGGTGATTGACAAGCATATTTGCTTCTTTCCTGAAAATTCAGTGGAGTTTCTCTCTGTAGCATTCCTAGGAGTAAGAACTTTCTTGAGCTTTAGTGTTACAGTCAACCATTTTCAACTAGAATAAAATACACCTGTTGTTTCAAAAACATTGCATAGGAGTATATTCAGGGATGTTCACTGAAATGTGATTTACACTGCACATTTGAATTGTTTGTCATTTATAGCCAGGAATCAGGAATCAGTTATATTTTAAGGTACCTCAATGTGTGGAATATTATGAAGCTGTTAAGATGATTATGTACAGTTGCAATTATTGAAAGATATTTTCCAACAAATTATTAAAGAGAAATGTACTTTTCATGGTATAATTACTTTATAAAGACTGTGTATTCTCATGTATATAAATATATATATATCATGTACAAGTATATATAAATAAAATGTTCAGATATGCACTACAATATCACAGGTGAAGCACATAAGATATACTTTATTTCGTTCTCTTTTTCTGAATTTCTCTGAAATCTTTCTAATGTGAATAAACTACTTTATGTACCTAAGTAAAAAAGTAAATAATTCTATGCTTACTAACATCCACTGGGATTTATAATAGGATTTAGAATTTCTGTATTGGTGTCTTTTTCTTCTCAAGAGCTAATAAGGAAAACTATTTGTTTTTAACAAAAATGTCAAAGTATTAACTATTTCAGTCTAAAGAATATTTATTTGATTGTAATTTAACACCCAGAATAAATTAAAGACAGGAGATAATAATGAAAGTTTAGATTCCTATCTTTGCATGAAACCAAAGAGCTATACCATCCTGTCCTGGGAATACAATAATAGAATCTGGGACCTAGAAGAAAATTTTAGATGTGGAAATAGACCACTAACCCACCCTATGTAAATTTTGGATATTTGGATATCTGGGTTAGAAGGGCATATCATCATTTTAATAAAATAACATTTATTTTGAACATAAGTAAATTTTCCTTTAAATATTCGATGTCTTAATATGACAACCACCTCCATTTTCTTTGTGAGGAAAGTTACTTTAAAAAGCAAGTGTACTATGAATAAGAACTTCTTTTAATCACTAACAACCAAGTTACTTCTTCAAAGTTTTTGGAAAATTACCAAGAAGTTCTTATTGAATGGCATTTTATGTGCAGCATGAGAATTTGTGTATATAGATATCTGCAATACAGATAGTAAGGAAAGATGTGTTCCTGGTGTTAGAGTTGGAACTTAAAATGGGTTTTTAATCCTACAAATCTATACTTTGTTCATACTTCGTCTATGCATGGTATACTTAATTAAGTTTATTTTTTCCCTCCAGTAGCCTGAGATTTTCCAGGACATGAGTTTTGTTTTATCTTTGTACTCAGAGCGCAGCACAATGCCTACCATTAAGAAAATATTGGGGGAAGTGAAACATGTGTGAAACAGGTTCTTAGAGTTGAGGTCGCCACTAGTTGGGTTTTTGTGATTACAATGTGATATTTCGTCATCGTAGACTAGGTAGGCTCTGTGAAGTGCTCTCATGCACTCTTTTATTTATAACATTTCTGCAAAATATGCCCCAAGTTTAAGTTCAAAAAGTTCTTTTTTATTTTTAATTTTTGTTGACAAAGTTTCTAAGAATATGTAAAATCAAAGCTCTTTCTTAATTCCTTATTCTATTCATTTGTGTTAGTCATGTAAATGTTTTCTAATGTTTTATTAACTTTCTCAAGAAACAAGTCAAACTGTAAAAACACTTGTTTACATCCAACACATATAAAAAAACTTTAAAAATCCATCTAAGTTTCAAAACTCTTATCTGTGTGGAAAACTAACAAGCACAGTCGCTTCTTCAGGAAGGTTCCTTCTTACAATTGATTCTCTTTAATCATTTCTTTCAGTTACTTCCAAATTTGGTTTTAGAAAAGTGTTCAGTGACGGAATAGGAAATATCAAATATCTTTTTTCTTTTACAATATGAAAAATGGGCCTATGTTTATAGAAAGCAATAAAAAATGTACTTTAGACAGCCATGTAAAAGAATTTTTTAAGACCTAAGATTTCTTTTTTTTCTGCTTACACATCTGTAGAAGCCCAGTAACATTTTGAGGGAGATTCGGAGTGTGTGTGTGTGTGTGTGTGTGTGTGTGTGTGTGTAAAGTGAAATTATGCACAGCCTTTAGAATCCAGTTAAATATTTTCCATGCATGTGTATGACCTATTCAGTTTTCATGGTTGTCTTTTGGGGCTGTGTAAGAATTTATGGATGACAGCTTTCCTAATTCCAAACAAGTGTTACAATCTCTTGGCATAATCTGAAGTTGCTCTTTTTGCTTTCTGATTTTTAAAATCTGATTTTCTTGATTGGTTATTGTCTGTGTGTGATTGACAGTGATGATTCCCTGATCACAGAAACCACTCTTCTTTCTAGAATAAAGGATGTATGGAGCTGAAGATTTTGTTTGAGATTTATTACAGAAAATCTGATTATTTGTTTTTGTCTTTCACTGGCCAGTAGAAGAAATTTAAATTGACTGACAATACATAAACCTTCTTTTTTAAATTTTATTTAATGAATATAAATTTCCAAAGTACAGTTTATGGATTGCAATGGCTTTTCCCCCCCATAACTTCCCTCCCACCCGCAACCCTCCCCTCTCCTGCTCCCTCTCCCCTTCCGTTCACATCAAGATTCATTTTCAATTCTCTTTATATACAGAAGATCAGTTTAGCATATATTGAGTAAAGCTTTCAACAGTTTGTACCCACACAGAAACACAAAGTGAAAAATACTGTTTGAGTACTAGTTATAGCATTAAATCACAAGGTACAGCACATTTAGGGCGGAGATCCTACATGAGGAGTAAGTGCACAGTGACTCATAAAGCGTTAATAATAATTTAATAGGCCGGTGCCACGGCTCACTAGGCTAATCCTCCGCCTTGCAGCGCCGGCATACCGGGTTCTAGTCCAAGTCGGGGCGCCGGATTCTGTCCCGGTTGCCCCTCTTCCAGGCCAGCTTTCTGCTGTGGCCCGGGAATGCAGTGGAGGATGGCCCAAGTGCTTGGGCCCCGCACCCCATGGGAGACCAGGAGAAGTACCTGGCTCCTGCCTTCGGATCAGCGTGATGCGCCGGCCACAGCACGCCATCCGCGGTGGCCATTGGAGGGTGAACCAACATCAAAGGAAGACCTTTCTCTCTGTCTCTCTCTCTCACTGTCCACTCTGCCTGTCAAAAAAATAATAATAATTTAATGAAACTGAAGCTAACGGAGAATCCTACTAATTATAGCCTTTCAGTAGCTGGGTTCTGAGTGGGTGCAAGTGCTGAGAAATTGGCCAGCGTTTGTCAGGGACACTTGCAGCCCCAGGGATCAAAACACTGCCTCCTCCTCCCGAACTTTCCAACAATGTGAGGTATAACTAAACCAAGCATATGAATTTATAAACATTCAGAACTACTTGGAAAAATAAGTCAAGTTACCTCATACTGGAAAATGAGGTAAGCACTGGCCAGCAGTAGTTGTCAGAAATTAAAGTTCCCCAGTTGCTGAGCCGTAGGTGAGGTTTAAACCTTTTTTCAGTGTGACGGCACATCTCAAAAGTCTCTATTATTGCCCTTTTGGTCTGAAATGGACTTTATTCTATGTAAAATTTTTATGAAACCAGCTGTAGCTTTTTCTGACCCTCAACTCTAAAGGATGGGAGGGGTGGAGAGGCACAAGAACACTCAGTTTACTCAACAGAGAACCAATTCTTTAGTCTAAGGAATTGTGCCAAATTCTGAAAGGAACAATGACTTGAAATCGTAGTCCTGGTCATAATGTAAGTCCCAGGGATGTGCAGAGTTAGTCTGTGGTTGCCACCGCCAGCACTGAGAGGTGTTTCTCTGTCCTTCTCCTCAACCGTGGGTGGGCTTTGGACTCCTTGCAAATAGCAGAGCGCAGGAGAAGGGATGCTGGTGAAATCCAGAGACCACATCAGGAAGGCCCATGCGCTTACAGCCTTAAGCTTTTATGGAGGAAGTCTGGCTCCTGGGGGCTCCCATGCTGCAGGAAACCAGGCGCTGTGGACTCTCAAGTAGCCAGTCCTAACCTTGGAGGACTTCAAACCCCAAACCAGATGTGGTGAGTGAGCCTCGGCATGGCTCTCAGCCTTGGTGTCACCCCTGGCTTTCCAGGGTTCCCAGCTAAGACACCCCCTCCCCGAGCTGTGCCTGCTGGGAAGAGAGGACCTGCACCTGTGGGAGCTGCGTGGAGAAGTGTGGAGGTTGGCAGAGAGGGTGTGTCCTCAGTGACGAGAAGTTTGGTGTGGAAGAGCATTGGAGAGCTGGGGCCAGAATGGTCGACATCAAGGTAGCAGCTGTACAATTGTTTTTCCCTGTACTCAGAGAATTTGCAGTGTGGACTTGTCAGAGTGGAGAGCAGTCATCAGATTTGTCTTACAGTGTGGAGGATGGGCTGAAGGGGAACAGGAACCCGAGAGGACTGGTGACACACAGCCAAGATGTTTAGCTTTCCTTATAGTGAAGGAGGACCAGGTAGATGACGACTGTCATTTGAATTGTTAAGTCAGTTGTTTGTTAGGCATAATAAAATATAGAGTCCTTTTGCACTTTGGCAAATTAAACCAGTGCCTTTACAGAACATTGATTTCAGTGATTGTCAGGTTGTTATTATTTATGAATGACATGATACAGCTTCTTCTATTATAAATTTTGGGGCATTATGTGTAAGTGGTCTCATTTTTGTATTTCTTAAGCCACTGAGGTGTAGCATGTTTAAGAAGGTGGCCACTCTCCTATATCAACTAATGTACCAGTGGAACCTCAGCCTATGGTTATTCTACTTCCCCAAAGTAAACACAAGTTCAGTATAAAGTCCTAAAAAAGTTAGTAAATTTTGCAAGCATAATAATCTCACAGTGAGAATATATATTAATGTGCTGGTTAATATGTTTATGTGAACAGAAGCTGTCACTGTGGCGTAGTAGGCTAAGCCTCCACCTGCAGCACTGGCAGCCCCTATGGCGCTGGTTCATGTCCTGGCTGCTCCTGTTCTGATCCATTTCTCTGCTGAAGGCCTGAGGAAGCAGTGGAAGATGACCCAAGTGCTTGGGCCCCTGCACCCACATGGGAGACCTGGAAGAAGCTCCTGGCTCCTGGCTTCCGATTGGCCCAGCTCCTGTCATTGCAGCCATTTGGGGAGCAAACTAGCATCTGGAAGACCTCTTTGTCTCTTTGTCTGTATCTCTCTCTGTAATTCTGCCTCTCAAATAAATAAATAAATCTTACATATATATATATATATACACACACACACACATATATATATATACACACACACACATATATATATAAGCTTTCTGTACGACTTTGACTTTTAAATAATATTTGAGATGACATCACTGCTCAGTGGTGACATACAGATTTTTGCTGGAATCACAGTATCCTCCTTGCACAGAATTCACCTTTGCAGTAGCTCTGAACACGCAGACTGCACCTCCGTGGCTTGCACTGTGTTATCCACAGAGCAGCTCATTTGCCACCTACTATGGGATACAGTGAATTGTTCTAGAAGCATTCTGCCTCTCTGTATGTTTTGGTTTTACGTTTTAGTTTGTTCATATTTTAAACAACTGAAAAGATTGCCACGTCTTCTTAATTCCGAATCTAAGCCACGGAAGTTTACAGATTATCTCCATGCCCCTTCTTGCAGAGCTTTTCCCCTCTCTGACCTGTTTTGTAAAAAAACGGCAGTTCCAAAGAGCGAGAGGAGGAGATTGGGAGAGAGCGTCCAGCTGCTGGTTCAGCGCCTTGCGGATCACCCATGTGGGTGTCGGGGCTCTACGTATTCGGGTAATCACCCACGCCTTGCGGATCACCCATGTGGGTGGCGGGGCTCTCAGTATTCGGGTAATCACCCACTGCTGTCTCAGGTGCATTATTAGCAGGGAGCCGGATTCAAAGTGGAGCAGCCAGGACTTGAACTGGTGCTCAGATGGGATGCCGGAGTCACAGGTGGCACCTTAAGTTGCCACACAATGCAGACCCCAAATGAGTACATGTTCTGAAGAAATGGTTTTATAGTATTCTTCATTTTAGATATCAGTGGTGTGATAATCATTTTTTATAACACCTGTTATAGGGTATTGGTGATGTTATGAAATTGTCATCTATTTTTAAAGATGTATTTATTAATTTATTTCAAAGGCGGGGGGGGGGGTCTTCCAAATGGCTGCAACAGCAAGAGCTGGGTCAGGTTGAAGTCAGAAACCAAGGACACCATCCCTGTCTCTGGCATGAGTGACAGGGACCCAAGTACTTGGGCCATCATCCACTGCCTTCCCAGGCATGTTAGTGAAATCTGGACCCAAACTAGCCCTCTGCTACGTGAGGCCAGTGTGGCAAGTGATGGCTTAACCCACTGCTCCACTAGGCAGCCCTAGTCATCTACCATGGAGTCAGGCTGCACAGTCATCCTTGTTCACCCTTTGCCTGGAGAAACCCTGAGCAGAGCATCAGAGCAGGTCTGCAAGCCCCTTCTCTTCCATGATGGTTCTCCGGAGGCCTTACTCTTTAGCACTGTGGTAGTGAAGCAGTGTTCCGCTACCACAAGTACGAGAGGCCTTCAGACAATTCATGGAAAAGCTGTATAATGAAAAAGGTATGCAAGGATTTCAAAAATGTTTTCCACAGAGTAAACATCTTTTAATTCCATTTTTCTCATGAAGTTTTTAATGCAGCTTAGCATTATTTCTGCCTTGGGTTGATTGTTTGCTTGATGCTTTTTGAATTTATTTGAAAAAGAAAGAGACAGGTTCACTCATACACACACACACACCCACTAGAAATCTACACTAGCAAGGTCTGGTCCAGGCCACCCAAAGCCAGGAGCTGGAAACTCAATTCAGGTCCGCATTAGTAGGAAGCTGGAGTCAGGACTCAGACCCAGCCACTGATGTGAGACAGGAACATCTTAACCACTCGCGCAGACTCCCACCTGTTGTCTTATTTTTCTCATCCTCCGTATGCATCTCAGGCTCTGACCCATGGTAGCCAGAGGGAAGGTGAGGGAAGCAGTCACCAGCCTGTCTCAGTGATCTTGGTTCCTTTAATGTCAGGATAAGAACCAAAGTGCATGTTTTCAGCTTCTGGTCATATCAACAGGCCTTGCAGACGCTCTATGGACCAGCACAGCGGTTTCTTTTAGGTATGGGCCTTGCATGCCCACCCTTAACCTGTTTCTCCACACAGCCTCCCTAAAACAAACTTCAACTGGTAGGCGGGAGTCACAAAGTTGAGGCTAGAGTGGTGGCGGAATGATGAGCCTCCCCACCACATACACAAAGATGCCCACAGCTTACTGCCTCGCCTGAGAATATGTTGGTGAAGATATCCTGGGTTGTGCAAGGAGACCCGATGCGATGGCAGTGGTCATGAAGTGGAAGGGAGAGGCAGAGAAAGAGCTGTGATGAAGAAGAGAGGTCAGAGTCAGATGATGTTAGGAGGAGTCCACCTGCCGATGCTGGCCGTAAACACCCAGGCAGGGAGTGGCCCCCAGGGGCTGGCAAAAGCCAAGGAACAGCTTCTCCCCAGTGCCGCCAGACAGAAGAGCGACTCTGCCAACATTTTGCTGGTGTCCGGTGAGATCTCTGTCGCACTTCCAACTTCTTGACCTGTAAGGTGATGAATGCGTGTTGTTCTAGGACACTACACAGTGGGCATTTGTCACAGCAGCCTAAGGAAGCCAGCACAGCTGGTTGCAAGTGTGCTAAGACTCTCGCTCCTGGCCCCAGCTGCCTCAGAGGCCTCTAAGCTCCATGGCTGCTGTTCCTGTCTGCTCATGTGTCTGCCACTTCTCTCGGTCAAGTTCTGGCTTTGTTTTCTGGTTTTGTTTTTCTTCATTAGACCGTGAAATCCGGGGGGGGGGGGGGGGGAGGGCTGGTAGTCGTGTTCTCAAGGAAGCAAGTAATACAGCCTGTTCCCGACAGCACGAGTTTCTTGAAATGTGAATGGCTGAGAGTCATGAGCAAAGAGGCATCCACTGTCAAATTCATTTGGAATGCATCGGTTAAATGGCTTCTTTCTTCTGAAAACACTTTCAAAAACATGATCTCTGGGTAGAATTAAGTTTAAAAGAATTTCCAGTGAAAGATATCCCTGCCTCTGAGTCCATTTCTTCTCCATGATGACTGGTCACTGATGTGTCCTTCCAGAATGTTCTATATGCACGCACACATATAAACACCACCTATAGTTGTACATGCACCCACAGTTGTACGTGCACATACACTCTCCCTAATTTTCCACACACACTCTTCTGAACCACGCCTTCATTTCACCTACTAACTCACTGGGTTTACTGTGGAAGAACGTTTCACAGCACATGGAACATTTAGAGGACTTAGTGGAGGAAAATAAATGTTTTCTAAATACTTTGTCCCACAGATCTCATTTTTGTGGAGAGTGTCTCACAGAACTACTTTTGAGACATTCTGTACACATCCAAGCTACCATTCCGGAAAGAAACAACTCCTCTGAAATACAAATAAGAGTTGGGGACCCCTAAGCACTAGGCTATGGACTTGTAATGAGGGAACCCGCGGCTGGCATCCTGGCTCTGTCGCCAGCATGCTCACTGTCATGCCTGCTACCTGGTGGTTTCGTGTTAGCCCTGTCTCCCTCCTTTGTTCTATCATCTGTTGATTGATTAACACATGCATTCAGGGGAAATTTGTGTGTTAGATTCTGTGCCGGCTCCAATAATGCTGAATATCCCTGCTCTAGAAACTTCCAGTCAGTGAGGAAGGCTTTGTTTGCAGCACACCAAACAATAGTTAGTTCATCTGTCTTAAAATTAGACATAGGGTGTGATTTTCTACCAAGGTGATAGATGGTTGTAAATATGTGGATTGATTTCTGGAGTTTCTGTTCTGTTCCCTTGGCCTACATGTCTGTTCGTGCCACTACCAGGATGTTTTGATTATAATTGCCCTGTAGTATGTCTTGCAGTCTGGTTTTGTGATGCCTCCAGCATTGTTTTTGTTTTATACAATTGCTTTTTATCTATTCATGGTCTCTTGTGCTCCCATATGAGTTTTAGAATCATTTTTTTCTAGATCTGCAAAGAATGTCATTGGTATTCTAATATCGATCACATTGAATCTGTAAGTTTCTTTTGATAGTATGGACATTTTGATGATGTTGATTCTTCCAATCAATGAGTATGGAAGATTTTTCCATTTTTTAATGGCTTCTATTTCTTTCTTTAGTGTTTTGTAATTTTCATCATAGAAATCTTTGACATCCTTGGTTAAATTTATTCCAAAATATTTAATTCTTTTTGGAGCTATTGTGAATGGGACTGACTTTGAAAGCCTATTTTTAGCCATGGCATTGTCTGTGTATACAAAGGCTATGGATTTTTCTCTGTTGATTTTATATCCTGCCACTTTACCAAACTCTTAGAGAGTTCCAGTAGTCTCTCAGTGGAGCCTTTTGGACCCACTCTATACAGAATCATATAATCTGCAAATAGGGTAGTTTGATTTCCTCCTCTCTAATTTGTACCCCTTTGATTTCTTTTTCTTGCCTAATGGCTTTGGCTAAAACTTCCAGGACTATATTAAATAGTGATGGTGAGAGTGGGCATCCTTGTCTGGTTCCAAATCATAGAGGAAATGCTTCCAGCTTTCCTCCATTCAGTAAAATGCTGGCTGTGGCTTTGTCATAAATTACCTTGATTGTGTTGAGAAATGTTTCTTCTATACCCAATTTGCTTAAAGTTTTCATCATGAGACATTGTTATATTTTATCAAATGTTTTTTCTGCATCTATTGAGCTAACAATATGGTTTTTGTTCTTCAGTTTGTTAATGTGATGTATCACAGGGATTGATTTGTGAATATTGAACCATCCCTGCATATCAGGGAGAAATCCCACTTGGTCCAGGTGAATGATCTTTCTGATGTGTTGTTGGGTTCGATTAGCTAATATCTTATTAAGGATTTTTACATCTATGTTCATCAGAGATATTGGTCTATAGTTCTCTTTCTCTGTTGTATCTTTTTCTGGTTTAATAATTAAGGTGATGCAGGCTTCATAGAAGGAGTTTGGGAGGATTCTCTCCCTTTCAATTGTTTTGAATAGCTTGAAAAGAATTGGAATTAGTTCTTCTTTAAATGTCTGGAAGAATTCATCAGTGAAGTTGTCCAGTCCTGGACTTTTCTTTATTGTGAGGGTCTATGTTACTGATTCAGTTTCTGTCTTGGTTATTGGTCTGTTCAGGTTTTCTGTTTTCATGACTCAATTTTGATAGATTGTATATGTCCAGGAATCTAGCCATTTCTTCTAGGTTTCCCAATTTGTTGCCATATTGCTCTTTGTAATAATTCCTGCTGATTCTTTTTATGTTTGTGGTATCTGTTGTTACATTTCCTTTTTCATCTCTGATTTGTTTTTATTGATTAGGATCGTCTCCCTCTGTTTTATTTTTCTTGGTTAGTTGACCAGTGGTATATCAATTTTGTTTATTTTTTTTCAAAAATACCAGCTCTTTATTTCAATGATCTTTTGTAATTTTTTGTTTCAATTTGTTATTTCTTCTCTAATTTTAATTATTTCTTTCCTCCTACTAATTTGGGGTTTGGTTTGTTGTTTTTCTAGGTCTTTGAGATGCATTCATAACTCATTTATTTGTTAATCTTCCCAATTTCTTCATATAGGCATCGATTGCTATAAACTTCCCTCTTAACACTGCTTTTGCTGTATCTCATAAGTTTTTTTTTTTTGACAGGCAGAGTGGACAGTGAGAGAGAGAGACAGAGAGAAAGGTCTTCCTTTGCCGTTGGTTCACCCTCCAATGGCCGCCGCGGCCAGCGCGCTGCGGCCGGCACACCGCGCTGATCCAATGGCAGGAGCCAGGAGCCAGGAGCCAGGTGCTTCTCCTGGTCTCCCATGGGGTGCAGGGCCCAAGCACCTGGGCCATCCTCCACTGCACTCCCTGGCCACAGCAGAGAGCTGGCCTGGAAGAGGAGCAACTGGGACAGAATCCGGCGCCCTGACTGGAACTAGAACCCGGTGTGCCGGTGCCGCTAGGCGGAGGATTAGCCTAGTGAGCCAGGGCGCCGGCCTGTATCTCATAAGTTTTATTATGAAGTATTGTCATCTTCATTCATTTACAGAAATTTTTTTATTTCCGTTGGTTTCTTCTATAACCCACTGTTCATTCAGGACCATGTTGTTCAGTCTCTTTATATTTGCATATGACCTAGAGATTCTTGAGTTGTTGATTTCCAGCTTCATTCTGTTGTGGTCAGAGAAGAAGCGTGCTATGATTTTGATTTTTTTTTTTTTTAATTTGCTGAGACTTGCTTTATGGCCTAGCATATGGTCTATCTTAGAGAAAGTTCTCTGTACTGATGAAAAGAATGTGTATTCTGCAACTGTAGGATGAAAATTTCTGTAGATATCAATTAGGTCCATTTACTCCATAGTGTCAATTAGCTCTGTTGTTTCTTTGTTCAGTTTCTTTGTTCAGTTTATCTGTCCAATGATGAAAGTAGGAAGTTGAAGTCCCCTGTTACTATTGTATTAGAGTCTATATCTCCCTTTAGATACATTAACATTTCTTTTAAATAGCCAGACTCCCTGTAAACGGGTGTGTATATGTTTATTATAGTCACATCTTTTTGTTGAATTGATACCTTAATCATTGCATAGTGCCCTCCTTTGTCTCTTTTAATAGTTTTTGTGTTAAAGTCTATTTTGTCTGATATTAGGATGGCTACATGAGCTCTTTTTTGGTTTCTGTTAGCATGGAATATCTTTATCCATCCTTTCACTTTCAGTCTGCATTTATCTTTCTGGTGAGATGTGTTTGTTGTAGACAGCAAATAGATGGATCTTGTTTTTTAATCCATCCAGTGAGTCTGTATCTTTTAACTGGAGAGTTGAAGCTGTTTACACTCAAGGTGACTATTGATGAGTAATGACTTGAGAGGACCATATTATCAACTGAATCCACTAAGAGTGGCAAAATCTTTCAGTTTATTATGAAATTCTGGATAAGTGGTTTGTATCCTTATAGATTATGGATATAATTATCTTAGTGGTTTACTTATTTATTCACTCATTTATGTCATTCGGAAGGTTGAAAGACAGAATGGGGCCAGGATGGAGTAGAGACACCCAAATGCCCACAATGACCATGAATAGGCCTGGCTGAAACCATGAGGCAGGAACTCAATCTGGGTCTCCCATGTGGATGGCAGGTACTCAACTCTTGAGCCATGGTTGCTACCTCCCAAGGTGCACATTAACAGGAAGTTGGAATCGGGAGCAGATCCAGGACTCAAACTCAGGACTGTGATGTGGGATGCCATTCCCAAGCAGTATCCTAAATGTTGTGCCAAAAGCATGCCCCAGAGGTTTACTTTTTAAATTGAGTATACATAATAGATGATCCTGATTTAAAATCCACATTTGTATTTTACAGAAAATCTAAGAATTATTGTCCTTCCCAATACATGTAAATCATGCAGATGCATTTTAGCGTCGTGTATTCACTTTCTTTTTTTTTAAAGACTTAGTTATTTATTTGAAAGTCAGAGTTACACAGAAATAGGAGAGGCAGAGAGAGAGAGAGCTCTTCCATCTGCTGGTTCACTCCCAGATGACCACAACAGTCAGAGTTGAGCTGATCCGAAGCCAAGAGCCAGGAGCTTCTTCTGGGTCTCCCACGTGAGTGCAGGGCCCAAGGACTTGGGCCATCTGCTACTGCTTCCCCAGGCCATAGCAGAGAGCTGGATTGGAAGTGGAGCAGCCAGGTCTCGAACCAGCGCCCATATGGGATGCCGGCCCCTTCAGGGCAGGTGTTAACCCACTGCACCACAGTGCCGGCCGCGTGTATTCACTTTCTTTTTTTATCCTTTCTTTGTCTCAGAATCACTTATTTGGAAAGCCTGATTCCATTTTCTTCTTGCTCTTGATGAATTTAAACAGCAAAGTCATATTCAGTAGAAAAAGATATCTTTAGGGATTTAATTTAAAATAACTAATGGAATTTCACATTTTGCCATTTTCGTTGCCAGGAAGCAAGTGTCAGCTCCTCTTTCGTTTTCTCAGGCCCATGAAATGACGTCTAAGCCTTGTGAATTCCAGACAGTGTTCAACACTGGTTTTGCTAGTCCTTATGACTTCAGTCTGTGACCTTACTCAGGAGATGCTTTTGGTTTTTATAAGGTCACCTAGAAATTGGGAGGCTATTTTGCCCATTTATTCTAAGATCAAGTATTTTTAAAAATGCTAGCATTTAGTTTGAAAATACAGTGGTATTTTGAAAATAAAGTGGTAACTTTGGTGATGTCAAATCTCAAACCCATTATTTAAAGCTTTTCCATGTAAAGGATGTCTCCGTAACCGAGTTCACTCCGTAATGGGAACTCTGTTAAGGTCAATGTGACATTTGTCTAATTTTATAAAAGTATCAAGGACATGGTATTTTGATTTGACTATTTTTTGAGGTGATTTTGGTGGAGGTTGGTTTGATACATCCTACAGAGACAAACCATTATTATTGCCAAATAATGTGGGTCCCAGACATTACTCAGGTCCGATTTTCACCTAGTCCATTGCTCTTGCCTTGCCTCTCACCTTCGTCCCTCTCTCCACGTTGTCTGAACTTCATATGAATCCCACCAGAACTTCAGTTGAAGTGGGCAGATGCCATGGAAGTTTTGGTAAAGCAGAGGTGTGCCATATATGCCATTTAATTTTACCATGAGAGACACAGCTGCCTCAAATGCCCCACTTTGGTGACTGGGGCTGACCACTGGCTGCATATTTGCTGTGCCTGCTGCTGTCCAAGATTTTGAGAGTTCATTCTTTACAAAATCAAAATGTTGCCCTGGGGCCCGCGCTGTGGCGTGGTGGGTAAAGCCACCGCCTGCAATTCCAGCTTCCCAGATGGACGTCGGTCTGAGTACCGGCTGCTCCACTTTGTTGTTTTTTTTTTTAAGATTTACTTTATTTTACTTTAAAGTCACAGTTGCACAGAGAGAGGAGAGGCAGAGAGAGAGAGAGAGAGAGAGAGAGAGAGAGAGAGAGAGAGAGAGAGAGAGGTGTGGAGGTGGAGGCGGAGGCAGAGGCAGAGAGATCTTCTATCAGCTGGTTCACTCCCCAGATGGCTGCAATGGCCAGAGCTGCGCCAATCTGCAGCCATGCAGCCAGGTGTCAGGAGCATCCTCCAGGGCTCCCATGCGGATGCAGGGGCCCAAGCACTCGGGCCATCTTCTGCTTTCCCAGGCCATAGCAGAGAGCTGGATAAGAAGTGGAGCAGCCGGGTCCCGAACCGGTGCCCCCATGTGGGATGCTGGCACCGCAGGCGGCAGCTTTACCTGCTATGCCACAGTGCTGGCCCCGCTGCTCCACTTCCGATCCAGCTCTCTGCTATGGCCTGGGAAATTAGAAGATGGCCCGAGTGCTTGGGCCCCTGCATCCACATGGGAGACCCAGAAGATGCTCCTGGCTTCAGATCAGTGCAGCTCCAGCTGTTGTGGCCATCTGGGCAGTGAACCAGGGGATGGAAGACAGTGCTCTCTCTCTCTGCCTCTCTTTAATTCTGCCTTTGAAATAAATAAATAAATCTTTAAAAGAATAATGTTGTCTATTGCTGTCTGTTATAAATGACGAGCACAGCAGTGTTTTTCTGGGCTATTCTCAAGTCCAGGTAACTCACAGTGAGTGAGATGATTTATCTCAAGTGTGCTTACAGCTTCAGTAGTGAAAGCTATGTATTTGGGTGGAAGTAGAAAGGCCCAGGCTATGCACACCCAAAATAAACTTGGCTCTGAATCTGCGCCAGCACTCCTCCGTGGTTCGCCTCATCTCTCTGGAATCCCTCATTCTCAGTCTCCCTCTGGAGCTGTTTGCCCCAGCAGAATTAGCCATCTCCATGTGCCATACAGTGCTGTTTTCTCAGATAGACTCCTCTCTGACTGATCTCTTCAGCCCCTTCGTCTTTGGAGTCCACGTGTGTGGCAGCGACTGCTGTGTCTACATATCTACTTCAGACATCTCTACAGCTGTGTAAGCATTTGCCTACTCAGCCTCTCTTCCCATGTAGGTATCCTGCGGGTGTGTCAGATCTCCCTCCTGTCCCCACCCACTGTGTCTAGAGCTGGACTCTATGTCTCTACTACTAAACCTACTGCTCTGCACCACCGTTTTCACAACAGCGAAAGCTACAAGATACAGACAGCTGAGAACTCTGTCATTGGAGAGAGGGTAAGATGCAGAACCGTCTTCTGCCGGGAGAATCCTAAGACCCACAGCCATTATGCATATGTGTACACAGAAGCATTGACACACACACATACATGCACACACACTGTCATTCAAAGAGTAATATTGCACAGTTTCTTGTGTTTTTGAACTTGAAATAAATAGAATCATACTATGTAGATTCCTTTGTGCCTTCCTCTTTAGATCAACATTGTGTTAGAGACTGATGCATACACGCAGCTGTGTAGTATTCCAGTATGTGAAAGTTGGAGGGTTCATTTGCCCATGTTCCTGAGGAGAGACAATTGGGTAGTTTCTAGTCTTCCACTATTGAAACAAAGAACTTATGAGGTAGGCAGTTACTGCAGCATTCGGGATGCCTGCATCCCATACTCGAGTGCCTGATTCAAGTTCCAGCTACTCCACTTGCAGTGCAGCTTCCTGCTGATGCATTCCCTGTGGAGCAGTAGATGGTGGCTCAAATGCTTGGGTCCCTGCCACCCTATGGGAGAGCCATATGGAGTTCCTGGCTCCTGGTTTTGGCCTAGCCTAATCTTGGCTGTTGCTGGCATTTAGGGAATGAACCAGCAGAAGAAAGATTCTCATATTCATTCATTCTCTCTCTCTTTCTCTCTCTCTCTCTCTCTCTCTCTCTCTCTCTCCCTCCCTCCCTCCCTCCTCCCCCCCCCCATATCTCTGCCTTTCAAATCAATAAATGAAATAAAATAAAATTTTACATGCACTCATGGTTGTATGTATGCCTCATGCCACAGGCATGCAAATACTTCTCTAGGGTATGGATCTAGCAGTAGAATTCCTGGCCTACAGGTGTGTACATTGGCAGTTACTACCAAGTTGGTTTCAAATGTTTACACTCCCATCAGCAATAATATATCCAGTTATTTCTCATCCTCTGAAATCCTTGATTTATTGTACATTTTAGCTTTTGCTAAACTGGGCTCATATATTTACATTTCTTGGTCACTGAGTTGGCTGGATTCTTTATCATATGCTTTCACCCCATGTGGGGAACAACTCGGACTATACTGTTACTGGAATTAAGACTTATTCTGTGCATCTGCTCTCCCACAATATGGCGCTGGGAGAGAAGAAAACAGCTTCTACGCAGCTGCCTCCAGTTCAACCAATAAACTGTAGGACTTGCTCCTGATTGGAGGAGAGCAGCGTACTCGGCGTGTGGGCAGCCGAGTTGGGATTGGCAGAGGAGGACTATAAAGGAGGAGAGAGACGGCATGCACCAGGAACATCTAAGAGGAACATCTAAGGGGAACACCTGTGCAGCCCCCGAGAGAGCCGGCCAGCGGTGTGCCGCTCCCCCGCGGAAGTGGGGAATGTGGCAGGGGGAACCGCCCTTCCACGGAGGTGGAAGGGACAGTAGCCAACCCGGGAAGAACCAGCAGCAAACCCGGGGAGGGCCGAGCAGACAAAAGAACAGCGCAGGGTCCTGTGTCGTTCCTCCACGAAGAGGGGGAGCGACATAATGGTGCTGTGACTCGGATATGAAGCCTAGGCAGGGTCTTGTGTCGTTCCTCCACGAAGAGGGGGAGCGACATAATGGTGCCGTGACTCGGATATGAAGCCTAGGCAGGGTTCTGTGTCGTTCCTCCATGAAGAGGGGGAGCGACAACCCCACTTCCTTTAGCACGTTTCTAGTAGTTCTTTGGGTGTTAACCTTTGTTAATAGCGTGTGATACAGTATCTCCCTCCAGTTATAGCTTGTCTTTTCAGTGTCTTAAAAGTACCTATTGGTAGGCTGGCGCCGCGGCTCACTAGGCTAATCCTCCGCCTTGCAGCACCGGCACACCGGGTTCTAGTCCCGGTCGGGGCGCCGGATTCTGTCCCGGTTGCCTCTCTTCCAGGCCAGCTCTCTCTGTGGCCCGGGAGTGCAGTGGAGGATGGCCCAAGTGCTTGGGCCCTGCACCCCATGGGAGACCAGGAGGAAGCATCTGGCTCCTGGCTTCTGATCAGCTCAGTACACTGGCCACAGTGGCCATTGGAGGGTGAACCAACGGAAAAGGAAGACCTTTCTCTCTCTCTCTCTCACTGTCCACTCTGCCTGTCAAAAAAAAAAAAAAAAAAAGTACCTATTGGTAAATGGAATTACTTCTAATGTAATTGAATTTATCAATCTGTATTCTTTATAGTTTTCAACTTCTACCGTAAATAAAATCTCTTATCTCAAGATACTAACGACAGCAGTGGGCATTTGGCACAGTGGTTAAGCTACCACTTGTGAAGCCTACAATCCCATATCAGAGTCTGGAGTTCAAGTCCAGCCTCTGCTCCTGATTCCAACTTCCTGACAGTGCACAGACTGGGAGGCACTGAAAAGTAGTTGGCCATGCCAGCATGTGAGAAACCGGGGTTGAGTTCCTGGCTCCTGGCTTTGGCCTGGCCAAGCTCTGGCTATTGTGAGCATTTGAGAAGTTAATTGGGGCTCAGATAAACTTGTCTGTCTCTCTGCCTTTCAAATAGGTTTTTAAAAAAATAAATATATCAATGTATCAAATATGTATCAATGTATAAATGTCTCAATGTATAAATGTATCAAATACATTCTCTTTTATGTTCCTCTAAAATCTTTAAAGTTTTGTTTTTCTCATGTAAATGTTTAATTCACTTGGCATTAATTTTTTATGTCACATACAGGTAGTTACAGTTGAGTCGCATAAAAATTTACTTTTATTTCCAGATCAGTGTTTTTGGCACAAGTCAGATGAGCATGAGTCTGTGTCACGGTGCCAGCAGTCATAACACATTTTCCTGACACACTCTCGAACTCTAGTAGGCACCTTGACATGTTTCAGAAATACATTCTCAGAATACATGCAGTTCACTCCAGAGGGTACTAATGTCTCTCATTTGAATAAGAAAAGATTGTTATTCTGGTCATGCTGATACCATTTTAAACTTGGCTGAGAAAATGTCTTTACAAAATAAGCTAATGCCCAGAAATACCATTGTCAAAGCTGTTGGTAGGTCAGCTTCCAGAAAGTTAAAAGAGAAGTTGGTCATTTATTGTAAGATTTCATAGAAGCTTCCTGGATGGGAGATTTCCTTTAACAAATGCAGCTTTTGATCTCCATTATTGGTTGTTAATTAGATGAGGTAGTGGGACTTTGAGTCAGGTTGTAGAGTATGTGTGTTCTGTGCAGTGTGAAACCAACTGATTGAACCCAAGACTCTTTAGTTCTTTTACTGTGGACAGCGCTGTCATCATCAGGAGAGATTGCATTTTGTTCCCTTTATTCGGAAAAAAGCCTGAAGCCTAAGCCTCAACTCCACAGTTTCACATATTGTCATTAATTCATGTGATTCACTTAGTCCACAAATACTTTTTGAGAAGTCCTCAGATTGAACTATGTTGCTGTGGAAAAATATATGAAAATCTACTTGCACCCTACATATTTGTATAATATGTACAGATATTCCAAAAAAAAAAAAAAAAACAAACTCTATGAGGTAGTCTTTACCTTCAAGGTATTTATAAAACTTTTAGGATGAGAGACACATTTGGAAACAATAAAGGTAAAAGTTGAATAAAAGCGTTCTGAGGACAGGAATCAGGTGTGACCTGGATTGCATTGGTTACATTTTCATAACACAGTAAGCTATTCACAGTGTGTATGCAACAAGCATGAATACAACAGTAGACCTGTAGTGAAATACAGGGTGAAGATGGTAGCACTCTAAATAATCAGAAGGAAGAAAAATCAGCCTGAATATGGACAATCTACAACAGCAAAAAGCCCTGGAAGGCTTAGAATTTAAATTGAGCCATTAACTAGTGGCAGTAATTTAGTCAGCAACTCTGAAGTTTTAAATTGCTTCTTTATTCACTTTCTTTTAAGGCTTTAGATTCAGGTTCTCCAACTTCTTTGCTTTCAAATTCCACCTTTGGCATGATTTCTCGAACAGCAATATTCATAAAAATGTGATATGGTCATTGTGCTAAGATATTCCTGTGTATAAGCTTATGAGTTACTCTGCTAGTTACAGGGACATTTAAAAATGGAACCAGCCCAAATCTCCATCCGTAGACTAATGGTCATTACATCCAAATTGTAGTTAATGGGGGTGCCTGGCACTGTGGCAAAGTGAGTTATAGCCCCAGCCTGTAACACCAGCACCCCAAATGGGTGCTGGTTTGAATCCTGGCTACTCCACTTCTGATCCAGCTCTCTGCTGTGGCCTGAGAATGCAGTCAAAGATGGCCCAAGTCCTTGGGTCCCTGCACCCATGTGGGAGACCTGGAGAAAGCTCCTGGCTCCTGGCTTTGGATCAGCCCAGCTCTAGCCATTGCAGCCATTTGGAGAGTAAACCAGTGGATGGAAGATTCTCTCCCTCTCTCCTTATCTCCCTCCCTCCCTCCCTCTCTCTTTCTCTCTCTCACTCTTTGACAGGCAGAATTAGACAGTGAGAGAGAGACAGAGACAGAGAGAAAGGTCTTCCTTCCATTGGTTCACCCCCCAAATGGTCGCTACAGCCGCCATGCTTCACTGATCTGAAGCCAGGAGCCAGGTGCTTCCTCCTGGGTCTCCCATGCAGGTGCAGGGCCCAAGGATCTGTGCCATCCTCCACTGCCCTCCCGGGCCACAGCAGAGAGCTGGACTGGAAGAGGAGCAACCGGGGCAGAATCCAGTGCCCCAACCAGGACTAGAACCCAGGGTACTGGCAGAACAGGCAGAGGATTAGCCTAGTGAGCCGCGGTGCCGGCTTGCTCGCTCGCGCGCGCTCTCTCTCTCTCTGCATTTTCCTCTCTGAAACTTGGCCTTTCAAATGAATAAATAAATCTTTAAAAAAATTTTAGTTAATGATGACTGTGTATCTAAATTTTTCAGATGCTAAGACATCTTTAATATGGTGTAAAGTTATTAAGGTACACATATATCTATATATGTTTATGTATAATGATCCCATTTATCTAAAAGAAAATGAAAACTTAAATAATGCAACATAGCATAATGTGCATTTTTTGTTTCTTTTTATTCTTTCCAGAATTGACACAAGAGTTAAGTAAGCATTCATTCTAAAAAATGATTACAGCCTTTTCTCCGTTGCGGGGAGAGTCCTGCGCTGACCCTGCGTGTGGAGGCTGTGGAACAGTGGCCCACACTGGACAGTTCTTGCTGAGCCATTTTATGACGGTGCAGGCAGTTCCTTTAGCTCCTTGTGACTGTAGGATATGAGAATCCTAAGTGGAGCGCCAGGAGTCTGTTTCCCTCAGAAATACCATTGCACCCTGATCTTTTTGTCCATATGCTGATTTTTTAAGACAAAATTGATAAATTTTTATGTCCTGGTTTCACATCGTCTAGACAATGAACAAAATTTCAGAGCTCTTTCCATGTCTGACTTTAAATTGAAAGAATTCAGCTCTCTTCCCTAGAAGAGTAAAATGAGCTCTAAGACATTTAAGGTCAGAAAAAAATGTTTAACATGTTATGAGTTGACTTGGGAAAGTTATACATGTAGTAGTTATACTTTTATTTCATACTGCATCCTTTTTCTCCTATGCAATATATTTTTAGATATTGAGAGTTGCATGTTGCAGTAACTATGTCTGCATTTATTGGTAATTTTAGCACTGCAATTCCCAGAGGGTAATGCTTGTCATCTTTATAAGGCGTTAGGGCTTCACACCTTGACATTCCCGTTAGGGTAATGTTGTCTGAACTTGGCCTGCTCAGGACAAGACAGAACACGTCTCAGGTCTCCTTAACAGCCAACCATGGTTAGCTGTGTGCAGTCAGGCAGCCAGGGACAGAGAGACCTGCAGCCAAGTTTTTGTGACAGCTTTTAAAATACTCATCATCTAAATATACTTGATATTTGTAAATTGTGGTTCATTTTTCTTTTATTCTGCCCTTATACAGTTTATGAAAAACTAGGAGGTTCTGTTTTGTGGAACTTCACAAGCACTTTCATGTACATCCCCTCCTTTAATCTTCAGACCACTTCAGAGGCAGATACTATCTCAGCAGAGACAACGGGAGTCTGTTAGGTTGAATGACTCGCCTAACATCACTTAGCTAGGAAGACGTAGACTTGGATTTGGGGCAAGTGTTGTGGTGTTGAGTTAAGCTGCCACTTCTGGTGTGTACATCAGGGTGCCTGGGTTTCTGTCCCACCTCTGCCTCTTCTACAGTTTCCTGCTAATGTGCACCCTGGGAGGCAGCAGACGATGGCTCCAGTGCTTGGGTCCTTCCTACCCGTCTGGGAGACCCAGATGGAGTTCCTGGTTCCTGGCTTCACCCCGTCCACCCCCCAGTATTTCAGGCATTTTGGGAGTGAGACAGTATATAGAAGATTCTCTCTCTCTCTCTCTCTCTCTCTCTTTCTTTCTCTTCCCCCCCTTCCTCCCTCCTCCCAGTTCAAACAAATAAATAGACATTTAAAATAAATAAAATGAAATCAATGAAAAAATGTATTTGGAAAAAAGAAATAGACCTGCATTCAGAACTGTGCACATCAGCTTCAAGTCGATGACCCTGCAGGTGTTCCGAGCCACTGTGACTCCCCCTCTGCCTTTGAAGTTGGACTCAGCCTAATCATACTTCCTTCTGCAGCCACCTCCAATCACTATCATCAAGCACATTTCGTGAAGGTTCCCTGGAAAACCAGGGGCAAAGCGTAGCACAAGGATGTAAACATGTATCCCGAAGTTTTCCTTGTGACTGAGCCGTTGCACCCCAGCTCCGTCTGCCCTGTACCAGTCAACAGCGATCATGGCCATGAACAAACCCGTTATCCCAGCACTGAGAACACTCCCATAAATATAGAAATCAGTCCACTGAAGTACTCAACTGTGGTACCGAACTGGATAAAATTTCAATTGCTAAACAAGATGTGCATATTCAGTGAACGAATGTGGACCTACAGCATTTCGTCAGCAGTCACCATCAAGGTGAACAATCACTGTTAGTCATCCACACGCGACCCACTGACCGCTAAAGGAAAGTCCAGTGATCAGAACTTTGTGCTGCGCAGGGACAGAAATGCATGTTCACGGGCAGCATCTAAGGAAGCCGGAGGAAAATGAATGTTGTGATGGAATTGTTAAAGGGAGGGCTTGGGGAACCTGTATCTTGGTATAACAGTGAATATAGAACAGAGGATGAGATATTTCCTTTCTTGACCTTGATCATGACTGTTGCAGGCCCTTGATTTTTTTATTTTAGCTGAGAATAGAGACAGATGCATTCTAAAGCAAAGAAATTGAATTCCTTTCATCCTTCTTTGCTTGTAGCTAACAACATACCAGTTCTGAAACAGGCTGTAACATGATCCACTTAGGTACATCCGCATTTTCTTTTGTGCTACAGTGGAATTATTTTTTTTCAAATAAAACTCTCCTGGCTTTCTTTTCACTCTAGGCTCGATCCTTCACTCCCTGAGACACTGCAGAAGGAGCGCGTCTCCGCTGAGCACTTGTCTTTAGAGACGCTGAGAAACAGCAGTCCGGAAGACCTCTTTGACGAGATTTAACAGTCTTGAGGAAGTACTTGGATGGCCACTAGATTGCGTTTTCTATTCATTTCTTTAAAATGAAACAGCGGAATTGCAGCCGAGCAGTAGCCATTACTGCAACCTTACGATTTAATTACATACACACGGGGTTGAAGCCGTTGTACAAAATGGATTACACGTGTATATGAAGATGTGATTTGATGACAGTGTTACGTTCTTCTAAACTATTCGTGCAGCATGCCTTTAATTACATAAAATCTTAAACTTTGTTTCAGAGGACACATTTATTGTTTTCATTCATACATATTGTGTGTGGTACATGTCTCACACCCTGTCCAGGGGGATTTTCAAAAAGTAACAAAGAAATCTTTTAAATGTTTGTAGTTCTTTTTGAAAAGTTATATTCTGAACAGTTAATTATATTTGAGCATTTTCATTTGTTGGATGATATATAAAATATATTTTTAGTTTGTATGTAAACAATCTGAAAATCTAATAATAAAATTTTTGGTGCTTTGAAAGTTCTGTGTTCTTGATAAAATGTATTATTTAGCAAAAATTTTTCTTCCAAATGTGTTTATTTTTTATTTTTATTTAATAAATATAAATTTCCAAAGTACAACTTTTGGATTATGGTGGCTTTTCCTCCCATAACCTCCCTCCCCCACCCCCTGCAACCATCCCATCTCCCACTCCCTCTCCCATCCCAGAATGTGTTTAATAATGTGCTTTTTTGTTAGAAACATTTTTCCAGGATTGTTGATAAATGTTTACCTTATATGCATAGAGAGACTCTCCCTGAAGACAAGGCCTTTTCGTATTTACTTATCCATCCCAAATAACACTGGCACTGTTTCTGTGTGCATCCATGATTGTACTCGCCACCTCTCCTGCTGTCTCCACTCCCTCCACACTATGGAAGGCTACAGCACTGAAGTTGACAGTGGCTGGCAGGTTGCTGAATCCAGAGGTTGGCTCATTACCACCCTCATCCTCCTGAGAGCCTCGGTGGGTCACTTCTTCCCAGTGGGCCTGCTCTTCCTTCCTCGAACACCGGGTATTCTCCGTAGGCCTCTTTTCAGTCTCTCATCTCTTGGACTTCTTAGCTGATTCTGTCCCCCTTGCCCAACAGCTAAAGCTTGAGGCCTGGGCTCAGTCTTGAGTTCTCTTCTCCTCATTGCCCACGCTGTCACTCTCAGCCACCCTGGGTTGCCTGTGGTCTCAAATAATATCCATATGCACATATCTACAAAATTAGTCTCGTCCTCTCTGTATACTCAAATTATATGTGTGTATATAATTTACCATTAATTATCATGAAAGGAGTTTAAGCTTGGCTTGAGCTGAATTATTTATTTGTATCAAATCTTGATACATCTTTTGCGGAACGTAGACCAGTACATTTATCTGCCGAGAATGTCCCTTGGATGTTTCAGCACATCCAAACAGACATTTGATTACATCCCAGTCCAACAATCCTTTCTTCCCTGGTCTTCTGCATCTGGGAAATATTTCTTATGCAGTTGCTTTAATTTTTTTTTATTGAAAAAGAGACAGAGAGAAAGGTCTTCCTTCCGTTGGTTCACCCCCAAATGGCCACTACAGCCAGCGTTGCGCCAATCCAAAGCCAAGAGCCAGGTGCTTTTCCTGGTCTCCCATGGGGTGCAGGGCCCAAGCACTTGGGCCATCCTCCACTGCACTCCCTGGTCACAGCAGAGAGCTGGCCTGGAAGAGGGGCAACCGGGACAGAACCGGCCCCCCAACCAGGACTAGAACTCGGGGTGCTGGTGCCGCAGGCGGAGGATTAGCCTAGTAAGCCTCGGCGCCGGCCAATGCAGTTGCTTTAAGCTCAAGACCCAGAAAATTCTTCTCAGCGCTTCTGATTGCCTCTGCCTGCACATCCTTTTATCTTTGCCTTGCGACTTGCCCCCTTCCCATATAGAAACATGCACATGTGTTTAGGTATGTTACAGTGGCTGCCCGACTGTCTCCTTTCTTGGTCTCCTACTCCCCTCAAATACAGCCAAGCTGAGTTTTAAAGTCTTAGATCCAATCATCCCCTGCTTGTGTCAGAACTGTTGCCTTTTGATCAAAGTGCACAGCTTCGTCACTGCCTCCCAAGTCAGACACCACCCGCCCAGCCCTTACCCCGCTCCCTGTACTCCCTGGGCCCCCTCGTCCCTCAGGGGGACCCGAGCTCAGATCCTCTGTGCTACTGACCCCTCTGCCTGGCTCCTCTTCCATGGTTGCTGTCTCCCATGCTTCAGGTCTGGAGCCAGATGCATCTCGGGTGCCTGGTCTGAAACGCTCTTTTCTGCAGGTCTCCCATTAGAATGTCCTGCATGGTGCATGTCGCTGTTGGAAATCGTTTTTGCATGTCTCTGCCTCCCAGTAGAAAGTCAGCCCGGTCACAGCAGACACATGACCGACCTGGTTTACCTTTCTACCCAGTACCTGCGATGGGGCTTGGGGCATAAAAACTCAGTGTTGGTCGGATCAGCAAACTCGTTTCTATCACAAGGAAAGGAACTCAGTTATTTCTTCAAGTTACTAAAGCACGTTAAAAGGAAGCTCCTTGAAAGATTGAAATGTTTTGGTTGATTGTACATAAATAATTATTCAGAAAGCTCAAGTGTTCTGTGATTGATTATGAATAATGGATACATGTATGCATGTCATAGGTTTGACTCTGAAGAGCGAACAAGAAAGAACCTGTATGAATAGGATTTCGCTAAATCAATGAGATGACAAAATATTTCAAATAGAAATTTTCTGTATTTTAATTTCTTTGATGCCTTACATTTCAGAGGAAAAATTAAAAAAATAAACATGTAACATTTATATATTTATAAATCTAAAAATTCTACTAAGTCTCATGGGACTCTCTGCTATACTGCTGATCATGGTGTAATCCAAGATTTCCTTCTAATCTCTCCAAGAGGACTTTGTACATGGAATACCAAAATCTCAAAACAGTATTGCTTCTCCTGAACAGACCGCAAATAAATAACCAATACTAGTATCCAACTCGGTGAGGGTGGTGGGGGAGAGAAAAATAAAGTTTTGGCTATTCCCTCACTAGTGCTAAGAGAGCCGTGTAGAGAAAGTATCTCCTGATAATCCTAACCAGAGGATCTGTAGGGTCTAGAAAGCTCCTGATAATTTGAGAATTTTGGTCTGTGTTTCCAGGCAGTGGATCACTTCAGTCATCCTATGTGTCGCATTGATTCTTCTGTTGGCTGGAGCAGCATAGTGTGGAGAAACGGAAAACTTGGTTTTCTATTTCTTGCCCTGCTAAGGTAGAGACCTATAGATCTAGTGTTAAGATATTCATATCTGTTCATTCCATGACATGTTTTAGCCTTGTATTCTCCATTGTTCCTGCTTAGAAATATGTTCTTGAAAAAATACAACATTGAAATGGAAGGTAAAAGTTGAATTATAGGCCGGCACCGTGGCTCACTAGGCTAATCCTCCGCCTTGCGGCACTAGCACACCGGGTTCTAGTCCCAGTCAGGGTGCCGGATTCTGTCCCAGTTGCCCCTCTTCCAGGCCAGCTCTCTGCTGTGGCCAGGGAGTGCAGTGGAGGATGGCCCAAGTGCTTGGGCCCTGCACCCCATGGGAGACCAGGATAAGTACCTGGCTCCTGCTATCGGATCAGCGCGGTGTGCTGGCCACAGCACACCGGCTGTGGCGGCCATTGGAGGGTGAACCAATGGCAAAAGGAAGACCTTTCTCTCTGTCTCTCTCTCTCACTGTCCACTCTGCCTGTCAAAAAATTTTTTTAAAAAATCCAAAAAAGTTGAATTATAGTGCAGCGTAGCCTTTTTTTAGCCATAGTATCCTCACTGTAATAAAGGAGATTACATTTCTAAAGTTTTTTTTTCAACTTAAACTTTGTAATTCTTGGTGCTGGCATCTGATGATGTGCTCAGGCCTCATTAGAGAAGTTCGTGAAGGAAAAAGTCCCTCTCTCAGGAAGAGATGTCTTTATTATGTGGTTGTAAAAGGTCAAGAAGCTACTTTAGAGAAGTTTTTCTTAGTGGCCTATAACTCAGATTTATAAAATGCAGGACCCTGTGTGTCTGAGCCAAGCTGCTCTTTACTGAGTAATTTTGATTCAACAAATGTTTATCAAGGAGCAGTTACACTCAAAATACAGAACTGGGCCAAGTGGAGATTTAAAGAATGAATCCATTCATTCAACAAATGTTTGTTAAGTGTCTGTGCCAGTCTCTGTCCTGGGCACTGGATGTGGCAGGGAATAATACAGAGAAGGCCCCATTCCCGTTGGTTTGTGTTCTGGTAGCTGAAGCGTGGGGCCAGTTACCACAGGGAGGGATATGTGGGAGGGGGCTGCATTGAGATTGGAGCCTGAAACCAGTGCCTCGTGCAGTGGAGTGTCAAAGAACGGTAGGGTGAGTGGCATGAAAACCGGCATTTTAAAAACTAAAAACTCCAGGTAAGGATCCAGAGAAGACACAAGATCTAGGTGAGAGATTAAGACAGATTGCAAGACTTCCCAAAGTGAGCTGAGATGAGGCCGTGTGCGCAGGACCAATGTGCAGGAGTTACTGGAGGTGGGAGCGTGGAGTTATGCCTCACCTGTGAATCAGTGGAAAGAAGGAAAAAATTATGAGGCATCCTAGAAACAGTATCAGTCAGGGCCATTGAGAGTGCACGCGGGGAGCTGAGTCAGGTCATGAACACTACACGTGGGGAGCTGAGTCACCCATGCAGAGTGCACACAGGGAGCTGAGTCATGTCATGGACAGTGCATGCAGTGCATGCTGGGAGCTGAGTCATGTCACGGACAGTGCACGCGGGGAGCTGAGTCATGTCGTGGACAGTGCATGCAGTGCATGCTGGGAGCTGAGTCATGTCATGGACAGTGCACACAGGGAGCTGAGTCACGTCATGGACAGTTCATACAGGGAGCTGGGTCATGTCATGGACAGCCATGTAGGGAGCTGAGTCACCCATGGAGAGTGCACACAGGGAGCTGAGTCATGTCATGGACAGTGCATGCTGGGAGCTGAGTCATATGGACAGTGCACATAGGGAGCGGAGTCACGTCATGGACAGTGCACGCGGGGAGCTGAGTCATTTCATGGACAGTGCACGCTGGGAGCTGAGTCATGTCATGGAGAGTGCATGCTGGGAGCTGAGTCATGTCATGGACAGTGCATGCTGGGAGCTGAGTCATGTCATGGAGAGTGCATGCTGGGAGCTGAGTCACATCATGGACAGTTCATACAGGGAGCTGAGTCATGTCATGGGCAGTGCACACAGGGAGCTAAGTCATGTCATAGTGCACATGGGGAGCTGAGTCACATCATGGGCAGTTCATACGGAGAGCTGAGTCATGTCATGGGCAGTGCACGCGGGGAGCTGAGTCACATCATGGACAGTGCATGCGGGGAGCCGAGTCATGTAATGAAGACTTGACAAGAACTGAGCTTGGGCCCTTCTTGGCATCTGTAAGTGAGAGAGTTTGGCAGCCAAGAGACCCCTGATAGACCTTGCCCGGTAGAAAACCAACCCTTATTCTTTCATGTCACCCTTTTCTTGTACTCAGTATTATTTATAGAATCCGTTTTTAATCAAATGAAATTAAATAGCTGACATGTGAGTTTGTGAAGGGCCTCATGAGTTTATCTATAATCAGGAAACCAAAAAAATTAGGTTGTTAGGTTTTCTACTCATTCCACTAATTGTGTATGGGAGAATGATACAATCACCAAGGAACTATTCATCCGTCCATTTGTAGTTATTGTCTGAATTTAAAATTTTCACTGCTGATCTAACAACTTTTAATGCATGCTTTTAAGAAGAGCACGTACAGTTTGTAAGTGTTCCATCAGCTAACCTGAGACGATTTTCTCTGTATCTTACTGACCAATGATGCCTTGGAAAATACAAGAGAACCAAGCGTTTTCCATAGGCCCAGTTCCTGACTTCAAGTCTCTTTCTTATCCACTCAACCTAACACACCCTCCAGCCTTCCTTCCTTTGATACAGCCGCATACACATTCAATCACCCCCCATTGTCCTCTGTGGTGTCTTCTCTATTTGAATAAAACCCAGCATTAACTTTAGTGTTCACGTGTTGGTTGTTCTCCCCGCCTTGAGAAGCCTTTTGCCCTAAACTGTCATCTCAGAGCAAGCTACACTATCGGAGGAGGAACTCTGCCGCTGGAGTGCTCTAGTCCTTATGTATTTCAGAATCAGTTCCAGTACAGAGAGGAGACATCAGTGTGTTTGTGGAAAAGTGGAATTCAGAGACAAGTTTGTTTTGGTGCAAAAACATTTTTAGAAATCCATGCCTAGTATTTTCCATATTGCATGCTCCCCGTGAACTATCTGAACATTTGCCATGCATGTCATTCTCTTCTACATGCCTCCTTGCTAAGGATTTGTTGGCTGAATGATTAAGAAACAGGAAAATATTTAACAGAGAAGTGTGATACATTCTCCAGAGAGAATGTGAATTCAATTTCATTGTCTTCTGTTAACAAATTTGTTACTAGTTAACACTACCATTAAAAAAATATTTCAGGAGAGTCTGAGCCTAGATTGGTAAATAATTATGATAGGAAAATAAAACCTATTTTAATATATATCATTTACAGTATAAATTTTAAATTCATAAAAATTTCTTAATTGCAACTACAGTCTTAGCTACGTTAGATGTGTCTTCAAATAATTGACAGATTTTTAGTGATCATGTGACGTGTCTATGATATTTCTAACAGGATAATAACTGTAAATTTTATTATTTAAACAAAATTTGCATATGGGACTTCAATAAATCAACCACCATGGGCAGAATATTTTGTATACCCATGCTTAAAAGGATACTAAGTGTAATTTGTGTTTGGTTTTTTCCAGTCATTAAAAACTTACTTACAGTTCCCTGTGTCACTTTCTCATATATGATTAGATTCAAAAATTAATGGGAGTTTTATGCATGCTGTAGGGGCAAGAGTGTGTCAGTGATGATATTTTGGGTATTCGGGGTCTCTTTTGCTGGCAAATGAACTTTAGGATTGGTTTGTCTAGTTCTGTAAAGAATGTCTTTGGTATTTTGATGGGGATTGCATTGAATCTGTAAATTGTGTTGGTAATATGAAATTTTAACAATGTTAATTCTTCCAGTCCATAAACATGGGAGGTTTTTCCATTTTTGTGTGTGACATTCAGTATCTTTCATTAGTGTCTTGCAATTTTCATTGTAGAAATTTTTCATATGCTTGGCTAAATTTTTTCCAAGGTATTTTTTGTAACTGTTGCTCTTATGATTTTTTTTCTCAGTGAATTTGTTGTCAATGTATAAAAAAGTTATACTGATTTTTGTGTGTTGAGTTTGTATCCTACAAGTTTATTGGTTCTAAATCCTATTGGATCTATTGGTTCTAACAGTCTCATGGTAGAATCTTTAGGTGATTCTATTTCCTACTTATTTTATGTCCCTTATTTCCTTTTGTTGACCAGTTGCTCTGACTACAAGCCCCAGTAGTACACTGAATAAAATAACAATGAGAGCAAACCTCCTTCTGTTGTCCCAGATCTTAGGGGAAATGCTTTCAGCTTTCTCCCATTCAGTATGACATCAGCTGTGGTTTCGGCATTTATGACATTTAATGTATGGAATTATATTCCTTCTATATTAAATTTGTTCAAGGTTTTTATCATGAATGAATGCTGAGTTTACCAAATGTTTTTTCTGTGTCTCTTGAGATAATCACATGATATTTGCCCTTCTTCTGTTGATTTGATGTATTTATTGCATTTATTAATCTCTGTATGGTGGACCATCCTAACATCCCTGGGATAAATCACAGTGAATCATGGTGAATAATCTCTCATGCTGTTGGATTCAATTTGCTCATATTGTGTTGAAAATTTTTGCACATATGTTCAGTAGGGATACTCATCTATAATTTTCGTTTTTTGCTGTCTGGATTTGGAATCAATGTAATTCTAGCCATGTTGAACAAACTTGGAAGGGGTCCCTCAGTTTCAATTTTCTGGAATAGTGTGAGAAGAATTTATGTTAGTTCTTCCTTGGAAGTCAGGTGGATTTCAGTTGCAAAGCCATCTGATCTTGGGCTTTCTTTGGGGGGCTTTTTGTTACTGAGTCAATCTCATTACTTATTATTGCTCAGTTCAGGTTTTCTATCATAATAGTTCAATTTTGGTGACTTATATGTATCTAGAACTTTATCCCTTACCTGTAGATTTACTACTTTATTGACATATATTTGTTTATAACAGCCCCTAGAGATCTTTTCTCCTTCTGTGGTATGTTTTGCAGTACCTCCTTTTTCATCTCTCATTTTATGTAAGTGTTCTTTCTTTTTACTTAGTATACCTAAAGGTTTGTTGATGTGTTAATTTTTCTTTAGCCCTCTGTTTAATTAATCTTCAGTAAATGTTTAAGTTTACATCTTATTTCTGCTCTGATTTATTATTTGTTTCCTCCTCCTAATTTTGGATTTGGCTTGTTGTTTTCCTGAATTTTGTTAGACTGTTTATTTAATAGCCTTCTTCTCTTTGGAAATAAGTGCTATTTGATAGCACTTATTGCTATAAACTTCCTTCCTCGCGGGGCTTTCGCTGTATTCCATGAGTGTTGCTACGTTGTGTTTCCATTTTCATTAGAATCAAGGGATTTTTAAATTTCCCTTTAGGTTTCTTAGTGACCCATTGTTCACTCATGAGCGTGTTCTACAGTCTCTGTATGCTATGTAGAGATTCTTTTGTGATCAATTTCTGGTTTTCTTCCATTGTGATAAAAAACATACATGATATGATTTCAATCATTTTTTAAATCTGTTGACACTTGTTTTGTGACCTATTATATGGTCTTTCCTAGAGAATGTCCCTGTCTTCCTACAGAATGTGTATTCTGTAGCTGTTGGATGGAATTCTCTGTAAAAATCTATTAGGTTGATTTGTTCTGCAGTACAGTCTAATTCTGGTTTTTCTTTGTTGAATTTTTGTCTGGATGTTGTATTCATTGAGGGAAGAAAGTATTGAAGTCCCCCACTATTATTATATCAGAACTTACCTCTCCCTTTAGATCTGAATTGCTTGTTTTAGAAAAGTGAGTGCACTGGCATGTGGTGCATATACATTTACAATCATATTTTTTACTTTATTCAAGGTATACAAGTTTCATATATTTCATATATACAGATTTAGAAACATAGTGGGACTTCTCTCCCTCTCCTCCCTCCACCCACCTCCCTCCAACACTTCCTCCCCCTCCCTCTCAGTCGAATGCTTAATTTTTACAGTGATCCATTTTCAGTATACTTAATGATTGTATAGTTAACCCTACTTTAATGAATTGATATCGTGGTCATTATGCAGTGACCTCTTTGTCTTTCTTAACAGTTTTTGTTGTAAAGTCTATTTTGTCCAAGTGTAGCTACTCCTGCTTGCTTTTCATTTTCTTTTGTGCAGAATATCTTTTTTCATCCTTAGACTTTTAGTCTCTGTGTGTCTTTACTGAGAAGTGAGTTTCTTGTAGCAGCATATCCTTGAATCTTATTTTTAATTTGTTCAGCTACTCTGTATCTTTTAATTGTGGAATTTTTTTCTACTTATTCAAAGTTATTTTTGTTAAGTAATGACTTAGTCCTGTCTTTAAAAAAAAAATTCTGTTTCCATTGAATGTCTCTGTTCTTTTTCTAGTGAAGTATGTGGTTTCTTTGAAGTTATCTTTCCTTCTGTGTGTAGGATTCTCTTATGTATCTGTGGTAAGGACGCTGTACTGGTGAGGAATCCCCTCGGCGTTGGCGTATCTTGGATAATTTTTCTCCTTCACTCAGGAAAGACAACAATGCTGCATAATGTATTTTTGGTTAGCAGTTATTTGCAGTCAGAACCTGAAATACACCACTCCATTCCTCCTAGCCTAGAAGGTTTCTGTTGAAAAATCTGTTGTTACCCAATTTTAGGGTTTCTCTAAAATTGACCTGCAAGTTTTCTCTTAGGAATTTTAGATTTCTTCTCTCCTTGTGTTGGACTTTGGAAGCTTGGCTATGTCTCATGGAGAGGATTTTTGCGTCATGACTGTTTGAAGTTCTAGGAGCCTCTTGTACTTGAATGTCCATATCTTTCTCCAGAGTGGGGAAATTTTCAGTTATTATACCATTTAAGAGATTTGCTTTTTAAAAAAATATTTGGGGGGGCCAGCATTTTGGCAAACCAGTAAAGCCACCACCTGCAATGCTGGCATCCCAAAACTGGTTCAAGTCCCAGCTGCTCCACTTGTGGTCTAGCTCCCTGCTAAAGGTCTGGGAAAAGCAATGGATAATGACTGAAGTGCTTGGGCTCCTGCCACCCATGTGGGAAACCCAAAAGAAACTCCTGGCTCCTGGCTTTAGCCTGGCCCAGTCCCTGTTGTGGCCATCTGCAGAGTACCAGTGGATGGAAGTCTCTCTCTCTCTCTCCCTCTCTCTCTCTCTGCCCCCTCTCTTTCTGTAGTTCTGACTTTCAAGTAAATAAATAAATCTTTAAAATAAGAAGAGATTTGTTTATTTGAAAGGCTGAATGACAGAGAGAGAGAGAGAGATCTTCCATTTGTTGGTTCACTCCTCAAATGGCCGTGATGGTCAGAGCTGTGCCACACTCAAGACAGGATCCAAGAATTCCTGTGGGTCTCCCTGTGGGTTGCAAAGGTCTAAGTACTTGGGCTGTCATCCACTGCTTTCCCAGATGCACTAACAGGAATCTGCATCAGAAACAGATCATCCAGGATTGGAACTGGTGCTGATATGGGATGCTGGCTTTGTAGGCAGTGACTTAACCTACTGCACACAACACTGGCCCCAAATAGGTTTTCAAGCCTTTACTCCTCTTTCTCCTTCAGAAAAACCCACAGTTCAATTTTTTTATTAAGATCTTGGAAACTCTCTTCCTTCGTTTTCTTTCTCCCCTTCAATCTGATCTAGTCTGTTGCTGAGGCTTGCAAGTGTACTTTTTATTTGACTCATTGAAGTCTTCGTTGGTAAGATTCTGTCTTGTTCTTTTTCTTTTTTTTTTTATTTTTTTAACAGGCAGAGTTAGTGAGAGAGAGAGACAGAGAGACAGAGAGAAAGGTCTTCCTTCTGTTGGTTCACCCCCCAAGTGGCCGCCACAGCCGGTGCACTGCATCGATCTGAAGCCAGGAGCCAGGTGCTTCCTCCTGGTCTCCCATGTGGGTGCAGAGCCCAAGCACTTGGGCCATCCTCCACTGCCTTCCCGGGCCACAGCAGAGAGCTGGACTGGAAGAAGAGCAACCAGGACAGAATCCGGCACCCTAACCTGGACTAGAACCCGGGGTGCCAGCACCGGAGGCAGAGGATTAGCCTAGTGAGCCACGGCGCCGGCCCGTCTTGTTCTTTTTCAAGATTTCTATCTTATTGTTGACTTTCTCATTCATATCACACATTATTTTCCTGATTTCTTCCACATGTCTGTCTGCATTCTCTTGTATCTCTTTGAATTCTTTGTCAGGCATTCCATCAGCCTCCTTCCCTTTGAAGAACCTGTTCCTAAAGAATTATTGATTTCCTTTGGGGGCATTATGTTGCCTGGCTTTTTCATACTTCCTGTGTCTCTGCATTGCTATTTTGCATCTGACATTTTAGCTGTTTCTATTCCATTTAATGAGTGGCTTTCCTGCTAAGCGTGCCACAGAGGTCAGCTTGCAGCCAGAAGCCACTGCAACCAACCAGAGGTGATATTGGCCAGCATGTAAGTCCAGTTGACTAGTGCCATGAGTTTGTACTTGTTATCTGGACAGGTCCAGGGGATATCTGCAGCAATGACCTAAAGACAGCAACCTTAACGTCTGCTGAGAGATAGCTTTATCTGATAAGCAGCTCAGTCTGGTGCCCAGTGTCTGCAGTCCCACAGTTGAGGGAGCAAGTGAAGGCAGTCCCTTGGCTGTCTAGGATGACACTGGGCTGGGTTGCACCTGAGTCACGGGTACAGGGCCTTGCGCTGTACCGCAGATGCACACCAGGCTCTCAAGGGGTTGGAGGTGGTGAGGTTGAAACTCCTGTCCATTCATTCTATCGATTGTAGTTCTGTACCTGCTGCTGAAGCTCTGAGGATGGGGCCTCTGCTCTCTTCCTGGTCCTGGGTCTCCCTGCAGTGGCACTGACATGAGCTTTGAGCAAAGCCCAGAGCTCACCTTCCTGCCCTTCTACTCTGATGTTGGTTGAGATGTGGTGCAGACAGCCCCTTCCCTGCCCAGACACCCAGCTGGGTTACACCTGTGCAGTCTCAGTGTGAGGCTGGTGGTGACACAGGGTGACATGGGTCTGTCAGCACAGTGCAGGGCTGTGCCTGATCGGGGACACATCAAGAGGCTGCATCTGTCGGTTCCAGCCTGGGGAGAGAGGCCTTGGGTTTTCTCTGGTGCTGGGTCTCACTGCTGCAGACCCGGCTCTGAGCTTCAAGGCAAAGCTGCAAGCCAGCATCCCACTCTGTTCCCCAGTGAGTGACCTGTTGCTTGGCTGTTCTGCTAGAGGTTCAGGGAGGGGTGGCGGAGATGGTCCCTTGACCAAAGACTCAATCCAGAGGCCCCCAGCAAGGGCAGGAGCCAAGGGTCCCTGTCTGACTCCAGGTGTTGCTGTAGCAGGCCTGGTACTTGTTTCCAAGTCTCAGGTCTGGATTTTATTCCTTTTCCCTCCCAGAAACAGGAGGCATCTCTGTCCGTGCTGTGCTACGTGGAGGTGGGGAAGTAACACAGCAGTCTCTCACTTGCCTTCTGCACTACATCTTTTCTTTTTAGGATGTAAACCAGGCACTGCGGGCTCTCCCCTGGCTGGCCTGGCTCTTGTGTAGCTGACTTGGTTCATGAATAGCTGGGCAGCTGGTGTCTCAGAGGAGTGGACGGTCTAGCTCGGCCAGCCTCTCCCTCTGCTTGTCATCCATGTTTATCAGATCCACGCCAACACAGGAGTAGGACCTACCTCCTTTTCTTTGATTTCTGTGGCAAAAAAATGTTCAGTTTTCTGTGTGTCGCAGAATTTACTGAAGGTGTGGATCAAAGAAGGGCTGATCACCACAAGGTAGACAAGCAGTTTATATTTGATTTTACTGTAGTTCTCTTCTTTAAAGTATCCTGGCCTTCCTGCTACAAGCATTCTGCTGGCAACATGGTCTCCCAGGGCTCGTCCTCCCGCCAGGGTGCCCTGCTCCCCCCTGCTCCCTCCTGCTCGCAGCCTCTTCTCCCCTCTCCTCTCCACTTTTCCCCACCTCCTACTACTTTCTCTTGCAGACCAATTTCACAATCTCATTCTTTTGCTCATACCTTCCTTTTTATTTTATTGGACATATTAAAGATATTTTAAATGAGGTTATGAGGCATGCTGTTAGCAGCATTTAAAAAATTACTGATTATGAATTTGGGATTTTTTAAATTAACTTGAAAGTTAAGATTATGGTAAAATTACCAGAATTTTTCTCTGTTTTCATTACAATTGCTTAAACAACTGGGTACATAGAAACAGGTTTAGAGAGAACTGTAAAAATAATGTAGTTTCTTTGTTTTATGTTTGTATGTTAAACATAGAAACAAATTTTACTGTTGTTGACAGGGTGAATTAATGGTATTACTTAGATAGTATCCACATAGAAAATCAATGAATCACTTCTCTTTGTATTACCATTGTTTACAAATCAAATACATACAACATTTTTAACTTACCGTGTGCTCTCACAGTTGATTAAAATTGTTACTTGAACAAAAAAATAACCTCGCAGTGTGTTTTTATGTAACACAAGCTCCCTAGTGTTGAGTGTCCAGATAATACCTCATGTGCAATACTGCATCAAAGATGCCAAAGATGGCGGGGCTTCCAGGCAAACAACCCTGAAGGCAGCTATTGCCCTATCCGCAGAAGTGAGGTGCTGTCGGGGAGGCGAGTCAACCTACAGGAAGTACAGAATCCCCTAAGAAGGCAATGTCTGTCCACATGCTGTTTAGGCCACAGAAAACCGATCCTGGTTCTGTACATGTGCTCATATATTCAGTTGGTGATTTATTTGCTCATATTTCCCCAAAAAAGTAAGGTTGGAATTAGTCAGCGCTGGCCCTAGCTGGCTATCTTTCCTTAGGATTTGGAATCTCACAGTGTGAACACATCTGACTTACAGACAGCTTTCACACACAGTGTATCACCTGAAGGCTATGTGTATTTAACAAGAATTTCAAGTTCTGTAAGAAAGAGGCACATCATAAAATAAATGTGCAGGATCCTCAGAATGTCCGTGGAGAGGCAGATGTTTAGCCTAGGGGTTAAGATGCCCACATCCCGTACTAGAGAACCTGGATTCTAAACACGGCTCTGGCGCCTGACTCCAGCTCCCTGCCAGTGCAGACCCTGGGCCGCAGTGGTGACGGCTCCAGTAACTGAATTTCTAATACCCACACAGGAGACCTGGCTTGAGTTCTTGGCCCCTGACTTTGGTCCCAGGCCAGCCACAGTTTTTGTAGACATTTGGAGAGTGAACCAATGGATGGAAGCTCTCCCTCTTTCTTTCTGTATCCCTCCCTCTGTCTCTCACTTAAAAAAACAAAAAGTTTTTGGAAATTGCATATTTTGAAGACTATGCATGAATTTTAAAGTTTGCACCAAAATAAGTTTTCATTCCATTTTTCCATGAACTATTTGAGATCCCCTCATATTAGTGTCTTCTTGAGGGTTGTTTGTTAGATCCTTCCATTTCTGAAGAGTGTTTCTCTCTCATTTGATTTTCCCATTGTAACCCTAGCACATCCTACATGGTATCAGAACCCTTCATAGTTATCCACAATCAGCAAATGTCAAGTGAAGATTTTTAGGTAATAGTAGCTCTAATATATTCTTTCTCTTTCACTATCCTTCTCATCAGTAATCCTGCTCATTTCCATTTGGGTGACAAATTAATTTCAATTTGTGTTTGAAATGTGGATGACATTACAAGGACATGGGGCCTTCCACTTACACAAGTCTGTGTGTGTGTGTGTGTGCTGATTCCTTCATCAAATGTTTACTGAGTACCTTGTGCCAAGCACTCGTCCACATGCTGGCCTCCTTGCCTTTCAGGAGTTTGAAAGTCTTCTCAAAGGAAGAAGACTGGCGTGTGTACAGGTGATCAGGGCACGTGATGAGTGCTGTACAAAATAAAGTTGAGGATGCTCACCAGGCAAAGAGAAAGCCAGACCCTCTGATTTCACTGGGAGAGGACAGGGTGGAGAGGGCGTGGCCAAGAACGTACAACCGGAGATAGATCACGTTTGAGCTGAACTTGAAGGAGTAACTCAAGGTTTGCCTTGTGGCTGAGGCTCACCACCATGTGTGAGGCACAGGGGAGTGGGAGAGTGTGGTACAGGCATCGCCTTGTGGCAGGCATGAGCCACAAGGCTGAGAAGGTAGGATAGGCTACCCAGTCACAGTCTCCATTCGGGCTCTGAGAGTCTAGACGGAATGAAGAGCTGTAGATAGATCTTCAGAGAACTTAGAGGATGGTGAGATTAGCTCTGTGCTTTCCAACAGGAGCTTGAAGGTAAAGTGAGGGCACAGCCGCCGGCACTCGAGCCCTCCATTTCTCTGCAGGCTGCGTAGCCCCCGATGCCTTCCCAGCCCACCTAAGAAATCTCCAACCTGCACTGGCAAGCCTAGAAACACTCTCAGATTTGACTTTTCCAACAGTCTTTGCAGGCTGAGGGACTGCTGGCAGAGGAGCGCTTAATTCACCCACGAGAGAGCCTCTTTGCAGTGCTTGTCCCTTGGGCTCTGCTATAAGCAGAAGAGGTTCCCTCATTCCCTTCAGGAGTGACCTAAGGGGTTTTCAAGCCGCTTGTAGAATTAACTTCTTTTCTTGAACCTTCCCAGCCCTGCTTTGACGTCTTCATTTCCTGCAAAATGCTACACGTATATACCTTTGGGGAAATTGCTGTCGCTGTCAGCATTAATTCCCCTGCCCTTGCACCTGTTCCTGGAGGCTGTTGAAAGTGAAAGCCATATCCACGTTTCTCGCTTATGGCTTCAGCACGTTGTGCGAAGGTGCAGGTTCTGTACGCAGCCCTTGCGGGCACAGGGAGGGAGTGGTGTTTCATACCTGAGGACCAGCCAATGCCTGTGGGATCACATACCCCCACCTGAAAGAACAGCTTGTGTCCTGAATGGAGACATTTTATTACGCACAATTCTGACCCTGGAACAATTAGGAGGTCTAGAATATTATTTTCCCCCAAGGATAAAAGCAGAAATTACAGGTTTTTTAAAAAAATCAAATTTTTTGAAGTTTCAACAGAAAACTGGAGACATTATTTTTCTGATTGTCTCTCTAGCAGACACATGTCAGCCACCATTTTCCCCCAGATTTCAGTGCACAAATTCATTTTCTCTACCCCACTTACGATTTTTACAGTAATTGAACTTTAGGAAAAAAATGAAACATCTTTTATGGATCATTCTTCTAGTGCACTTGATGATAATTAGGTTTTCTATCACTGTCGTTCTTCTCCTTATCAGGGACAGATTTGCAGCCGGGCCTGCTGTGAGTGCGGCTAAGTCACATCAAGAGTCACTGAGACGTGTTGGGTCAGATGACTCCCCAGTCTCTGGGCCATCGGTCAGCCCTGCTCAGACTACAGCAGCCTCTCCCTATAGAGAAATGTGAGGTTGCATCCTTGTTGTATTCCACTTAATTAAGGAACGGCTGAAAATCCTGTCTTGCAGTTTCAACACATGGTTCCAATTAGTGGCACCGAGCTGGCCCCTGGCTTCGATAAAAGCGTTGGTGAAGACTTTCACTGCCTGTACAATGTGCTTTTTCCGTTTACAAGGTGGCCCAAGTGCAGTCTTAAGTATCTTTTTTAAATGTTAACAAAAGTCCAAGGGTATAAGCTTTGAAAAAGGTGAAAGGAGGCAAACCCAAGTTTGTGTTAAGCCAGAGACTTCCAGGACCCGGATGCAGGTGATGGCTGACATGAAGGAGTCTGTGCTGGGCTCAGAGGCCATCCAGTGGAAGTTCCATGGCCTTAGGAAATGCCACTTACTGTACTGATTGCATTGCTAGCGTGACCACCCTACTCAAATGGCAATGGAGGTATCCATTGGAATACATTGCTCCCAACGATGTTACCACTGATGGTACATCTGCCCTTGCATGGGGCTCTCTCTGGATATCTTCTGGAAGTCAAATGTTTTTAGGTTGACAGGTGGTAACACTGGAGTCCCAGAAGCTGGGAATTCTATGTGGAAATGTGTACCTTATGCCTCTTCATCCTGTCCCCCCAAAAACGAGGGAACACCAGGAGAAAAAAGTAAGATAAGTCAAGTGTGTTATGACACATGACTTGGTAGGTAAACAGTTTAACACGTTGTCATTGTTGTGTCTAAGGGTTATTCACATAAGATTTTAGACTTTTAGCTACCAGTGAGACTATTCTTTAAAAAAAAAAAAAAAGATTTATTTATCTGAAACACAGAATTATCAAGAGGCAGAGGCAGAGAGAGAGAGAGTATTCCATCCACTGGTTCACTCCCCAAATGGCCACAATGGCCTGAGCTGGGCCGATCCAGAGCCAGGAGCCAGGAACTTCCTCCAGGTCTCCCACATGGGTGCAGGAGCCCAAGGACCTGGGCCATCTTCAACTGCTTTCCCAGGCCATAGCAGAGAGCTGGATTGGAAGTGGAGCAGCCAGGTCTTGAACCAGCACTCATAAGGGATATGAGCACTTCAGGCGGGGGCCCCCAGCGGGATTATTCTTTAACCAATCTTGTACTGGCTCTGAAGTGTGCTGATGCTGTTATGGAGACAACATAGATAATGCCAGTGCTTCAAACTGTTTTTAAAACACAGCTGTGACTCTTATTCCAATGAGCTTGACATTGAACCTCGATGTGTAAAACAACACGAGAGGGGAGACGCTGTGGTTGGGGCAGGATCCCGCAGTTCTGTCTTCCTTTGGGAACAAAACACACAAACCACTGGTTTTGTGATTAAGAGAACAGACCCGAAGATGAAATCGTCGTGTTCAAACCCCAGTTCTAGATGACCTTTGGAAAATGCCTTTCTCTCCCTGAACTTTGATTTTGTCATCTCTAAAGTACAGCCAAAAATCCCAGATGGCTTTGAGGATTCGATGAGATAACACGAAACAGAGGCTAGCACAGCCCCCGGTGCCCGGGAGTAGTCAGGCGAAGACGGAGGGACCGTTCGTGGTCACCACTTGCATCTGAGCCCAGAACTGTCACCAAGGGGAGGAGGGTGCAGGATGCTGCCTGAGAAAACCAAACCTGGTGCTGGTGACTAACCGACCGCATCCCCCAGGGTAAGCAGAACAACCACTCTTTTGTAAACTGGGTTAAATCACTCCCTGGTGTGGCTTACAGTGACTAACACCACAGAAGGGAGTGGGCCACCCTGATGCCAGGCACTGTTGAGAAGTTACTATGCTCTGCTTGCAGAAATTCGGGCATTGATAAACTCGATTCTTGTAACTCCTACAACAATTTTTAACTTAGAAGAAGTTTATTCATCCACAGAAGTCTCTCTGTAAGCCATACTGAGTGTAACTTTCTACGAAGTCCTTTTAGACTTCCTAAAGTGAAATGTACTCCAGTAATGGCAGGTGTATTGATAGCATTAGAGAAGGCAGGTTGTTAGTGCACAAGGTGTAGGTGTGGAGGGAGACACAGGGTTCGGTAGATAATAGGTGATGGAGAGTGTGAACTTGAAAAATCATGTTGAACATAGCAATATGGTCCCCTTTGAACACAATGTTAGAATTCTTTCATTGTTGTCCCTCTAATAGCACAACAAGCCACAATACTTCATCAAGGAGTGTTCGGAACGTTATTGGCATTAAACAAACATGTAGCGATCTGAGTTCTGAGGGATTGGAATACAGTTCCTCATTTTTTATGTTCCTTTTTACAATGACCTTGCACAAAAGCAGGACCTCCACTGCAAATGAGCTGCGCCAGTAAAATGCAAAATAATACCCATGCTGGAGAAGCTGTGATGGAAAACCTAGTGGTTCTTTGCCCTTCTGTTCCATCCAGCTAAGCTGCGATTTGCTGGCACCAAATGGGAAATATATTGCCAAGCCTTTGCCAGGATCCCGAGAAGGGATATGAGCCTTTGACTTATCTGTCAGCTATTTCAGGGCTACTCTTGTTGCCCCTAAACTTTGCTTGACCCTCCGAATGATGGAGACCCCTGACAGCATACTACTGAGAACATGACCGTGAGGCATGTGGCTCCTGCCTCTATGTGTCTGATTCTTGGGTTCACTCTCCTGAGACCCCAATTCTCAGAGCTGATGCTTCTGTCGTGGAAAGTGTCCTCCTGCGTGGATGGTAGGCCTTGTCACTCCACTCTGCATGTTGTATGGGGTCTCTCAGGCATGCTGTCCTCCTGCGTGGACCCTAGGCCTTGTCACTCCACTCTCTGCATGTTGTATGGGGTCTCTCAGGCATGCTGTCCTCCTGCGTGGACCCTAAGCCTTGTCACTCCACTCTGCATGTTGTATGGGGTCTCTCAGACATGCTGTCCTCCTGTGTGGACCCTAAGCCTTGTCACTCCATTCTCTGCATGTTGTATGGGGTCTCTCAGGCATGCTGTCCTCCTGCGTGGACCCTAGGCCTTGTCACTCCTCTCTGCATGTTGTATGGGGTCTCTCAGACATGCTGTCCTCCTGCGTGGACCCTAGGCCTTGTCACTCCACTCTCTGCATGTTGTATGGGGTCTCTCAGGCATGCTGTCCTCCTGCGTGGACCCTAAGCCTTGTCACTCCACTCTGCATGTTGTATGGGGTCTCTCAGGCATGCTGTCCTCCTGCGTGGACCCTAGGCCTTGTCACTCCTCTCTGCATGTTGTATGGGGTCTCTCAGACATGCTGTCCTCCTGCGTGGACCCTAGGCCTTGTCACTCCACTCTCTGCATGTTGTATGGGGTCTCTCAGGCATGCTGTCCTCCTGCGTGGACCCTAAGCCTTGTCACTCCACTCTGCATGTTGTATGGGGTCTCTCAGACATGCTGTCCTCCTGTGTGGACCCTAAGCCTTGTCACTCCATTCTCTGCATGTTGTATGGGGTCTCTCAGGCATGCTGTCCTCCTGCGTGGACCCTAGGCCTTGTCACTCCAGTCTCTGCATGTTGTATGGGGTCTCTCAGGCATGCTGTCCTCCTGCGTGGACCCTAGGCCTTGTCACTCCAGTCTCTGCATGTTGTATGGGGTCTCTCAGGCATGCTGTCCTCCTGCGTGGACCCTAGGCCTTGTCACTCCACTCTCTGCATGTTGTATGGGGTCTCTCAGGCATGCTGTCCTCCTGCGTGGACCCTAGGCCTTGTCACTCCACTCTCTGCATGTTGTATGGGGTCTCTCAGGCATGCTGTCCTCCTGTGTGGACCCTAGGCCTTGTCACTCCAGTCTCTGCATGTTGTATGGGGTCTCTCAGGCATGCTGTCCTCCTGCGTGGACCCTAGGCCTTGTCACTCCAGTCTCTGCATGTTGTATGGGGTCTCTCAGGCATGCTGTCCTCCTGCGTGGACCCTAGGCCTTGTCACCCCACTCTGCATGTTGTATGGGGTCTCTCAGGCATGCTGTCCTCCTGCGTGGACCCTAGGCCTTGTCACCCCACTCTGCATGTTGTATGGGGTCTCTCAGGCATGCTGTCCTCCTGCGTGAACCCTAGGCCTTGTCATTCCACTCTGCATGTTGTATGGGGTCTCTCAGGCATGCTGTCCTCCTGCGTGGACCCTAGGCCTTGTCATTCCACTCTGCATGTTGTATGGGGTCTCTCAGGCATGCTGTCCTCCTGCGTGGACCCTAGGCCTTGTCACTCCTCTCTGCATGTTGTATGGGGTCTCTCAGGCATGCTGTCCTCCTGCGTGGACCCTAGGCCTTGTCACTCCTCTCTGCATGTTGTATGGGGTCTCTCAGACATGCTGTCCTCCTGCGTGGACCCTAAGCCTTGCCACTCCTCTCTGCATGTTGTATGGGGTCTCTCAGGCATGCTGTCCTCCTGCGTGGACCCTAGGCCTTGTCATTCCACTCTGCATGTTGTATGGGGTCTCTCAGACATGCTGTCCTCCTGCGTGGACCCTAGGCCTTGTCACCCCACTCTGCATGTTGTATGGGGTCTCTCAGGCATGCTGTCCTCCTGCGTGGACCCTAGGCCTTGTCATTCCACTCTGCATGTTGTATGGGGTCTCTCAGACATGCTGTCCTCCTGCGTGGACCCTAGGCCTTGTCACTCCACTCTCTGCATGTTGTATGGGGTCTCTCAGGCATGCTGTCCTCCTGCGTGGACCCTAGGCCTTGTCACTCCTCTCTGCATGTTGTATGGGGTCTCTCAGGCATGCTGTCCTCCTGCGTGGACCCTAGGCCTTGTCACTCCTCTCTGCATGTTGTATGGGGTCTCTCAGGCATGCTGTCCTCCTGCGTGGACCCTAGGCCTTGTCACTCCTCTCTGCATGTTGTATGGGGTCTCTCAGGCATGCTCCCTGATGAGGTTCTTGATTGCTTTGCTCACCTCTGAGAGACTCACAGGACAGCCAGTGCCTGCCAGTGTCCCACTGCCTGCCTGGGTCTGTCTCTGCCTTTGAGAAGCATCCGCAAGCTCCAGCTGAGCCATCTCCTTTGTACCTTTGGCTGCATCCTGTCCTCACTTTGGTGCTGTCCAGATTGGAGAATGGCACCACCATGTGCCTGGTTGCCCAAGTTGAAAAGTTCGTGGTAGTTGTTCTCATCGACTCCTCCATCTTGGCCAACAGGTGCTGTTTCTCTTCTGTTCCCATACATTGCCCCCAGCCTCCACATCCCGGCCCTTCTTCCTCTATCATAGCTGTTCCCACTACAGCACCCCCCTGTGCCACTGGAATCCAAGTCACAGCCTCCCATCAAGCTTTGCTTCCTCTCACTTTGCCCATTGCAGCCCTTCCTCCCACTCCAGCCTCTTCCACCTCCATATTCCTCAGGGGTTCCCAGTTTGAAGAACTCTAGTCCTCCTGTATCCTACACAAGGCTTGTCATGACACGGTGCCTCCACACGCCCATGGCTCTGCTCCTGTTTTCTGCTTTGTCACCCCGCCCCCAGCACACACACAAACCTAAAATCCTATGTGATTGGCCCCAGGCCAGTCCAGCTCTCTGGGCACTCTCTTTGCCTCGAAGCCCTCTCGCCTGCTCTTGCCTCGAGCACTGCATCTCGCTGCACGTCCTCCATTCTCTGGCTCAGCCCCATTCCCGCCTCAAGACTTGGAGTCAACGTCACTTTCCTGGGGAAATGTCCCTTGACCTTGTGACTCGTGATTAGGCATTGCAGTAGGTGCTGTCTTAGCATCACTCTTCCTCACCGTCACACTCAGCACAGGCCGTTGTACCTCCCTGCCTACGCTGCTGGTGGTCTCAGACTGTCAGCTCTCAAAGGCAAGAATCCAGTCTGTGTTTTTCACTGAACAGGCTTTGCTGTGAATGCACGGATGGATATAATGGAAATAAACAATACAGTACTGAAATAAGGGACGATCAGCCTGTCTGTTGCATCAGAGAGAGAGTGAGCTGAAAGAAAGCCAAGCAGCAAGCTGTGGACCAGGTCTGAGTGATTTGTGACCACGACAAGAGCACTTCCACTGGAACAAGGAGGAAAGAAGCCGGAGTGGAGCGGCTTGCAGCTGGCTAGGACGTGAGGACGCGTGCACAGGCCATATAGCTGGGCCGCCTGGAAAGCTGTGCCGTGGTAAGAGGAAGACACTGTTGGTACAGGAAGGAGCAGGGGTAACTGCAGAATAGGCCCATGACAGGCTAAAGACCCTGCTTGGCAGAAAGTCAGACCTGTCTTCGGGGTCCCCCAACAGGCAGATCCCAAAAGAAAAAAAGCAAAATAGGGCAAAAACCCACAAGCACTTTTTGAATCACAAGCTCTCATAATGTTCTAGAATGTTCCAGAAAGCACTCGAAAGCAAGCTTTCAGTGCCACTTAGCTGTGCTTTGTGCATCAAGTAATCACTGTATTGGTGGGCCTAGCTGCTCTATTGTGATAACAAGGAAAGGGGAACAGCTGGACCTGGGATGCAGGAGGTCCTTGCGTTTTGATTTATTGTTCACTATTTATGTCACAAAAGTCTGAAGAACCATGCAGCAAGCAACCGTCTGTTTGCCGCCCGGCTTAAGGAAGAAAACACTGGTAAAAGCAGCTGGAGACCTGGGAAGTCCGGAGGCTCACACGACTGTTCTCCCAGATGTGCAAGTCCCCACCCAGGGCGCAATTCATTTCTGACCATGAGAAGTGTTCCCACCGTGGAAAGTCATAACCGACTTGTTGAAGTTTATACAGAGTGTGTTTTCAGTAAACACAGCGGAGTGCAGAGTTTCAGGAAGCAAGTGTGAGGGCTGTGGTGGGTGAACGCGGCAGACCTGCCCCCGCCCTCCCCGCTGTCATCAATCAGCCTGTCCAGCCTTGTGATTCTCCACCAGAGGGACCAGGACCCCTGGAGGCGGCGGAATGCGCAGAGAGGGGTCTGCAGATCCACATGCAGTCAGTACAGGGAGACCAAACAAATAATATGTCACACACACAAGCACTCCGCTGTTTCCGCAGCGTCTGTAGATAAGGTGATGAGTAAAATAGGAACTCAGTGACCTGCTTCTCCAAGGTAGCAGCCTTTGATGTATCACGTGTGCTCCCAATGTGTAGACGCTCAAAGTATAATTTCTAGCATGAGACAGTCATACTGCTCAACACTAGTTGGGCCATTGCTACTCTTACTGGCTAGAAAACATGTATAAAGCCACTGGACGACATCGTAAGTGGGAAGCAAAATGTCCTATTTCATGTTTTAATAACTATCTCCACTATTAAAAGTCTGTTGTTTGACACAGATGTAATATGTTCCAAGAACAATCTTAATGTTTTTCACTCTGTTTCTTTTTTTCTAAGATTTATTTATTTATTTATTTATTTGAAAGTCAGAGTTACATAGAGAGAGGAGACGCATAGAGAAAGAGAGAAGTCTTCCATCCAATGGCCCACTCCCCAGTTGGCCACAATGGCTGAAGCTGCGCCGATCCAAAACCAACAGCCAGGAGTTTCCTCCGGGTCTCCCACGTGGATGCAGGGGCCTAAGGAATTGGGCCATCTTCCACTGCTCTCCCAGGCCACAGCAGAGAGCTGGATGGGAAGTGAAGCAGCTGGGTCTTGAACCGGCACCCAAATGGAATGCTGGTGCCTAAATGGAATGCCAGCACTTCAGGCCAGGGTGTTAACCCACTGTGCCACAGCGCCGGCCCCTCGATCTGTGTTTCTGCAAGGCACTCCTTAGTCCACGCTCAACACAACAGCACAGGCAGACGTTGGAGAATAAGAGAGGCCACCCAAGGGCAATTCCTCGGGATCTTCCATGGAGTCCCTGCCACTTTGAACACTGATAGGACGTCTCTGGAGGAGAAAACGGATCAGACGTTTCTCCTTCTTCTTGCCCTGCCTGGGCCCCTGAGCTTTACCCATCCACAGGTAACTGCTGTTTCTAATTTGCCTACTTGGGGTGTCGTTTGGTGCTGGAGTTGTGCAGAGGAGCCAGGCCTCCTTGTGTGCTCTCAGCTGCACAGGTACTCAGGGCGTGCCTCACACTCTCTGTGTCTGCTTCCAACCTCGCCAGAAACAGCACCAAGGACTGGAAACACAGGACTGCTCTTGCTCGCTGCACGGAACTGACGGGGGAGGAGCGACGCCCCACCCCGGTCTCAAGTTCTCTTCCTGGCTATGGTCCGACTGTGCAATAGAGACGCTGTTTTGAATCTCGCCCTTCTCCAAAAGTTCTTCACTGAAAGATTTCCCAGAGCGAGGCTGAGCCCAGACACTGGATTGTTACTCCGAATCCCTTAATGAAAACGCAATTTATCAATTTTTTTCACACAAACAAGAAAATCCTAATTTAGTGCTGGCATCTACTTAACATTCTTCAAGTGGTCCCTGCCCTTTCTCTGTTTTTGTTATTTTTTTTAATACAGAGAATGTGAGGGCCCTCCATTCAAAGCCTTTAGCACAAGAAAACTATAGTTACCCAAACTTTAAAGCATCGTTTTGTAATATAGATACATGAGAGAGAAAGAGAGACAGACGATGTGCTTATCTTATAGCTAATCTCTGTGTGGGGCAAGTACTACATTTTTGTCCATTTGCCATAGTCTTTTAAAATAATGCAAAAAGTGCTTCGATGGATAGAAAACTGTTATGTAGGTAGTTGAGGGTTTGGCCGCCCAGCAGAAGGTGTCTCAGGGATTCTAGAAGGAAGCTGGCCCTTCCCGGGACAAGGCGAGACGCAGGGGAGAGGCAGGGAACGAGACCCAGGTTCGCAGCGAGCTGCACCTGCCCAGCACGCCGGCTGGGAAGACCCCGGCCGGGTTCGCGGGGAGCCGCACCTGCGGGCCCCGGCCCCGGGCCGGCGCCTCTGGGTGTGAGGAGCAGCAATCCGAGGAGTTCACCCCCCACTGTGTTCTCAGCCCGGGAGGGGCCCCTGGCGCAGGAGAGGTTAAAGATGCGGTGCTGGCCGCTGGCCGCTGGCCACACAGTCCTCCAGCGCATTACTCAGCTCGGGCCACACGTCACCGGCTGTCGTCTGCAGCGCCGGTGGGTGTAAGACTTGCTGTTCCTTCCGACTCGCCTGTGAGATCATCCTGGCTCTGCTTGCGCTCCGGGACAGGCTGCCAGGGAGCTCGCGTCCCAAACCCACCCGGTCCACGCGGGCCTCTGACACAGGACACGCGGGGGTTTCTCCCTGCCAACTGGAAACTTTCCCCCCAGGCTGCAAATAGCAACAGGGCGGCCTCCGGGGACAGATGAGGCCAGTGACACTGTGCTGGTGGAGACAGAGCCCCGGAGGACCGAGCGCGAGGGCCCGGCTCTGACGTCCTCGCCCCGTCCAGCTCCCTGCTCTCATGCCAGACACTGAACCGAAGATCAAGATTTCCGAAGGCATCTCCCTGGAAAATGAAACCTGCTTGCAAGAGCTTCTTGTCTAAGCCACAGATAGGGCAGCTGGTGTGCAGAGGCGGTGGCCACAGCCACTCCACACTGCCAAACTTTCTTCCTCCAAGACTTCTTAAATCATTCGACTTCACCTACAACCGGCCAGCCTCAAAGGCTGCAGCCAGAGAGAGGCCCCCTGCCTGGTGCCGGCTGATCGAGCTGGATCTACGCAAGCTTCTAAAAAGAGAATCCCTCTCTTGGTCAATATCATTCAAATAGTTATTTTTTTTTCATTTTCTAGATTTTGCTTGTTTATTTCTTGCTTTGAGACTCTAAAGTTCCAGATATCTACTGAAAAATGGGGGGAAAAATGCCTCCTGACTTCCCAGAGCAAGATTTTGGAAAACATGGGAACTGGATCTTACTCACATGATCTTACTCACCGGGATGCAGAGTAGACATCCTCCTAGGTCCGCTTGGACCAGGAGGAGATGCAAGGGTTTCATTGTTGGAAGTTCTACTGGTATTTTATTTATGTGAAATAGGGAGAGGGATCTTCTAGACGCTGGCTCATTTCCCAAATGCCCACAAGAGCTGGGACTGGGTCGAGCCAGAGGCAGGAGCCAGGAACTCCACGTGAGTGGCAGGGGCCCAGGTTGTTGAACCATCACCAGTTGCCCTCCCGCCCCAGTGTGCACAGCAGCAGGAAACTGAAACAGGACGTGGAGCCAGGGCTGGAGCCTGGTTGTGGGCATCCCAAGAGGGCCTTAACCACTATGGCAAACACCTGCCCTCAAGAGAACTTGACCCTGGAGACACACAAAGATGACTGCTGGCTCCCTGGTACCTCGGTCAAGGCTGAAGAACTGGGTCACGTTCAAACAGGTGTTCACTGAGCAGTAAGGAGGGAGCCCTGGGAAAAGAACAGACTTCAGTGAAACAGAGAGAGAAAAATGGTCTCTTCGTGGACAGCTCTGCGTGCGTGCGCCAGAGAGGTAGCCGGGAGCAGCAGGTGCTCAGGTTTACCCCATACACTGCTGGTCTACACCGATTCCTGCTGTTCTTCCCTCCATGATACTGCAGCAGACTGAAAAAGCAAATTAACTCCCCAAAACGACCCTCTGTTTAAATAAAAGCTCAGCTGTCTCTCTCTCTCACTATCCACTCTGCCTGTCAAAAAAAAAAAAAAAAAAAAAAAAAAAGAAAGAAAAAAAATAAAAGCTCAGCAGACAGACTGTTTTAGTTATACCAACTGCTTTGATGTCCCTTATTTCTTAAGAGACTAACTGGATTAAATTTAAATGCCTTAGATATAAAGTAAAACAGAGCAGATTTTTCTACAGTTTGTGTCACTATAAAATGCGATAAATGGTTATTTTATAAAATAACTCATTGACCCTGTCTTGTTTAGGAGGAGCCACAGGGACAGGTGGCACTGAGCAAGATGGGTAAAATACCACGTGTGTGGATGATTGTGGTAAAATGAAAAAAAAAAGCCCTGGAGAAGTGTGTGTGTGTGTGTGCGCGCGCGCGCGTGTGCCTGAGTTGGCCCAATCTGTTGGCCTCGTTGGCATTTAATTCATCTCAATAGAAACAGTCTTCAAGGAAGACGTCCATGGGGGAAATCACACAGTGTGCTAACGTGTCTGATGAAGGTTTTCATTCCTTGAAGTTCCCAGAACTGCTTCTGGTGGTTGTGATAACTGAAGTCTGCGTGCACACTGGATTTCCTTTATTCCTCTCCCATCATGATTTGGGGCTGAGTGTCCACCAAGGGGAAGCAGTCCTGGTGCTAATCCTGACTTGGCGGAATTATTGGGTTCCACCCCAGTGGTCATCAAAACATTTGGGTTTAGTCAGAACACTGGTTCGTCACTTTGTAAAATCACGTCTCTTCTCCATCTCACCATAACCTGTGCCTGGACCCTAGGAGAGGGAAAGAGATGCAAGTGGACTCAGTGAACTTAGGGCCAGGCCTTCTCAGACATCAGGAAAAGACCGAGATACTTCCGGTTTCTCAGTCTCCTTGAATATTCTTAAAAAGGGGGGGGGGGGGTCTAAACAGAATATCGGAAATTGTAGCACTTTTTTTTCAAATGATTTATTTTATTCATTTGAAAGGCAGAGCTACAGAGAAAGAGAGGGAGAGACAGAGACAGAGAGATCTTCCATGCACTGGGTCTCTCCGTAAATGGCCTATCAGTGGCCAGGGTTGGGCCAGGCCGAAGCCAGGAGCCAGGAGCTTCATCCAGGTTACAGGTGCCCAAGCACTTGGGCCGGCCTCTGCTGCTTCCCAGGTGCATCAGCAGGGAGCCAGATCAGAAGAGGAACAGCTGGGATTTGAACCGGCTCCTATGTGGGATTCTGGCATTGCGGGAGGCAGCTTAACCCACTACACTGCAACGCCAGCCCCTGTAGCACATTTTTAAAGTCCTTAAGATCATACTTTAGGGGCTGGTATTGTGGCATAGCAGGTTAAGTCATCGCCTGCAATGCCAGCATCCTATACAGGGGTCGGTTCAAATCTTGTTGCTCCACTTAAGATCCATCTCCCTGCTAACGAGCCCAGGAAAGCACTGGAAGAGGGCCCAAGTGCTTGGACCTCTGCACCCATGTGGGAGACCCTCGTAAAGCTCCTGGTTCCTGGCTTCATCCTGGCCCAGCCCTGGCCATTGTAGCCATTTGGGGTTGAATCAGAGGATGGAGGATATCGCTTACTCTCTGTCTCTCCCTCTCTCTGCCTTGCAAATAAACAAATTAATAAATATATGTTTTTAAAAAACCCAGTGACCTTGAGAATCATACTTTAAGCACATAAAATATAACTTTTAGGGAAATCAAGATCAAATGGCCCTTTGTGAATATCAATTCCTGGTTAAATGGCTTCCGTGAAGGCCCCAGACATCTGCCAGCCATCACAAAACTTGCTCAGAGCAGGGTGGAAATTACTGGACTATTTAACCTCATCTTGCAGAAAAGGAAACTGAGGCCGGAGAAGGTTAATGATGTGCTTCAGAGCATAGACAGCTAGTTCATGGAAAGGCGTGTGCTCTCTGTGGGTGGGAGGAACATAGAAGGCACAGAGGAGGTCTTGGGTGGGCGCCATGACTACTCACCATTGATAAGTGATGAGTGTTGAGAGTATCGCTGCAGTGAAAATGAATATCAGGCGAAGCCATCAGAAAAAAGGCTGAGTCATGGCCAGCTGTGGCTGATCAAGACTCCAGGTTGATACTTCCCGATGCTATTAAGGGCTACAATTATGACCTGACTCCATAAGGAGACGGATGGACAGCAGCGCTCTTTGGGAAGGTCTTTATTTCTGGTATTATTCTGTTTTGAGTTCTGCAGTTGTGAGTCCATGTAAAATCCCAGTGGAGACAAAGGGCAACTTTTTCCAACAATTTATGAAGCTAGGGAGCAGGGATGTGGGGAGTTGGTTTTTGACTCAGCCTTTTGTGAGACATGCTCTTGTCTGAGTCACACATTCACAGCTTGGGTCTCGGCAGTGCTGGTCTTGATTTGGGGGAACTTGATTCTTTCAGGGAGCCAGAGTGGTTCCTCTCTTTCAGATACCAGAATCAGACACTGGGAAAGCTGCCTTTGGTAGCTTTCTGCTATTGTTGGGGCTCGGCGCCTTCGTGACTTGGCCAGCCATCTTGAATCAAAAATAAGGCAAACGTCCTTGGGTTTCTCTCCTCAGATCCCTCCTAGCTGTTAGGGCAACAAATACAAGGTCCTCTGAGCCAAGAAAGCTTGAATCTTTTTCTTTTGTCGACTCCCCTTATGAAGGTTGGATGCACCGTTTAAAAAGAAGTGTCAGCCTTATTGTGAGGACATCAGGATGTGGGCACCATCACACTGTTCGTGGAAGTGTAACCAACACAAACATTCTAGCGGGTAATTTGGCAGCACAGATAGAAGCCTCCAAGTACGTACATTTTCCAACATAAGATGGCACTCTGGATGCATTCTTTCAAAATTCTATTGAATTGAAAGTGTAGATGCATGGAATAGAAGGCCTTTCATGTCCACACCGCTGAGTTCAGTAAGGGAAATCAATTCTTGTTGTTTAATAGTAGAGAGAATTCAACACAAGGAGCAGTTTAGAAAGCTGTACTGCCTAAAAAGCCAGATAAGCCAACAACATCGACTAGTGCTACGACTGCTAGGTTAGACAGGCCAAGGGGGAAGGTGGCATTGCCAGAAGCCAGGACTACCATGGGGCAGGAGCTGGGGCCAGGGTAGAGGGGGTGTCTGCGGCCATCAGGTATGGGCCTGCAGGGTGAGCTGGCTGTGATGCAGCCACTCCTGGAGGGGCTGCCCGAGGGAGACAGAGAAGGGAGGAATATCTTGCCTTCTCCTTCCTTCCCTCCCTCCCTCTCCACTGTCTCGCTGGTGCTTCCCAGGGGCTGAACCTACACAGAAGCCAACTGGCAAAGGAATGTCCTTGGCAGGGGTCAGTTGCCTGGGACAGAGAGCAGAGCAGGGAAGCAGTGAGGGCTGGTTAAGAGCAAAAAGGCAAATGGCCGCACAGCTGTCAAGGCAGACAGGTGTAGGCATCTCCCAGGGGCGGGTACCTTCATCCTGAAAGATGAGATGTGGCGGGAGCCATTTGACAGACGGAGAGCTCTGCAGAGGAAGAGAGCAACCCCCCCACCGCCGCCCCGCAGAACCCTGCAGGGGTTCTGGGCACCCCAGATCTGCCTGGGGAACCCCAGAGGCACCCTGGGTGCAGAATCAGCAGACACAACAGAGGGAGCTCAAAACAGAACTTGCCAGAGTGCTTCCCGCCGGCGCTGCGTCTCCACCGTGTACACTTTGAGCAGGGCAGGAAATGGTTTAGGGAACAAAAAAGAACTTCACACTCATCCTCATTAAGATTTTCCAGAAGACTCCAGGAAAATGATATCTATACAACCGAAAGTGGAACAATGAGGGAACGTGAGAGAGGTCTTAGAGGGCTGAAATACAATAACCCTGAGTGGACGTTTAGTAGTAGAAACACTGGAAAGCAAAATCCAGGAGGTCCACCTAACAAACTGCAGAAGCGAAAACTGGAAAGTCCGAGGAACACAGCTGGAGGGGAGGAGGCAGACGTGTCGAAACTGTGCAAGCCAGAAGTGTAAGGAAAGGCAAGGGATCTCCCGTTGGAAATGCCCCCGCGAGTGTCCGTCCAGTGAATGAACGAAGACCTCCCCCGAGACAGACTGGAAACCGCCTCCTGCACCCACGCCTGTCCACCCCAGGAGCACCGAGCGCTCCCGCACAGGGCTCCATCCTTGGGAAGCTGCTTGGGTGTGGAGGGGACTTGTGCAGCGGGAAGTGTACACAGCTGTCCTGAGCCAGGAGAGCACTCGGGTTATGTCCCGAGTCGCAGCGGGCCTGTGAGGAGTGGGGCAGTAAACCCAGGAGGCGGGCTTCCAGGACAACGTGTGAGCTGCTGGGCGGCATAACAGCTCAGGGTATAAACAGCCCGAGAGAGCGAAGGACAACAGGGGTAGAGGTGGCAAGTGACTCAAGGCAAAGGGTGAGCCTGTCCTAGACGTGGCTGGTGTTGTGGCATCGCGGACTGAGCCGCCACGTGAGGCACCAGCTTCACATACGCGCGCTGGTTCCTGTGCCGGTTTCTCTGCTTCTGATTTTTGCAAGTGGCCTGAGAAAGCAGCAGAAGGTGGCCCAAGTGCTTGGGCCCCTGAACCCACATGGGCAACCCTGATGAAGCTCCTGGCTTCCACCTTGCTCAGTCCCACCTGTTGTGGCCACCTGGACAGAGAACCAGCACATGGAAGATACTCTCTCTCTCTCTCTCTCTCTCCCTCTCCCTCTCCCTCTCCCTCTCCCTCTCCCTCCCACAGTTTGAAATCCATGCCTAATTTTTCATAATATTCATTTTCTCTGACCTTGGGTGCCCCAGACTCCTGACCAGGGCCCACAGAGAAGGATCTGGAAGCCTGGTGTGTCTCAGCTCTGCTGTAATCAGTAATACTGCCAACTCAGCATGTTGGTTTTCTTCTTTAAGAGCCAACCTGAGGACATAATATGGAAGATTTATTTGTGATTATAAATGTTAACAGAAATGTTACCTCCTTAGATTATTCAGGTGTCAAAGCAAAACTAACAGAAGATGGAATACAAATTTTCCCAGAGGAAATGTGCAAGAGAAAACAGAATACTGGGGCTGGCACTGTGGCGTAGTGGGCTAAGCCTCCACCTGTGGTGCTGGAATCCCATATGCGTGCTGGCTCTTGTCCCGGCTGCTCTTCTTCTGATCCAGCTCTTTGCTATGGCCTGGAAAAGTAGTAGAGGATGGCCTCAGTGCTTGGGCCACTGTACCCACGTGGGAGACCTGGAAGAAACTCCTGGATCCTAGATCCTGGATCCTGGCTTTGGATCGGCTCAGCTCCAGCCATAGCAGCAATCTGGGCAATGAACCGGCAGATAGAAGACCTCTCTCTCTGCCTCTCCTTCTCTCTGTCTGTAACTCTCTCTCTCTCAAATAAATAAATAAAAATAACAATCTTTTTTTAAAATTTTTTTGACAGGCAGAGTTAGACAGTGAGAGAGAGAGACAGAGAGAAAGGTCTTCCTTTTTCTATTGGTTCACCCCCCAAATGGCCGCTCTGTGGCCAGCACGCTGTGCCAATACGAAGCCAGGAGCCAGGTGCTTCTCCTGGTCTCCCATGGGGTGCAGGGCCCAAGCACTTGGGCCATCCTCCACTGCACTCCTGAGCCACAGCAGAGAGCTGGACTGGAAGAGGGGCAACCGGGACAGAATCCGGTGCCCCAACCTGGACTAGAACCCGGTGTGCTGGCGCCACAGGCGGAGGATTAGCCTAGTGAGCTGCGGCACCCGCCAAAAATAACAATCTTAAAAAAAAACAAACAAACAAGCAAAAAACAGAATACCAATTATCTTGTCTTTTAGTAGTGTTGAAACTGGAGAAAGAAACAGGAATTTAGAAATACCGTTTTGAGTTACAAAAGCAACCGATATTAAAGCCAAAAATAATCATTAAAAAAAGCAAACACTGAGAAAAGGAAAGGACTTGGGAGAGAGAATGAGCATGAACAAGTCCCATCTTCCTCTCGGGGAGGCACTGGGTGTTGTCTAACGTAGGTCAATCAGTATCTAGAAGAATGCACACTTTATCTAGCTCCTGGCTCCTGGAAAGTGCAGTCTACAGCCCACAAGCGTTGCCACCACCTGCTAGGACAGCCAGTCTCAGCGCACCTGCTGAGGTGTTGTCTGCAGCGTGTTCTGCACACGGGTTAAAGCTAGACCAGCGCTCTTCTAAAATAGTGAGTCTCAACGTTGACTCTGCATTAATAGTCATATGGAGAGCTTAAAAGAACTATTTAGCAAGGGGCAAACTGACGGCCCCAGGTTAAGAAATTGTGTCTTTAATGGTCTAAGGTGAACTCTAGAAACTGATATTTTTTGACAGCATTGGAGATGGTGCTAATGAGTAGGCACAGCTGAGAGTCAGTGTTCTAGAATGATACTTGTGAGTGGCCACAGAATGAGAGTGGAAACAGTTTTGAAAAGTCACTGCTGGATCCGTGTGGGCGCTGGGTTGCAGCTGGAAAAATGGGGAAGAATGCTGTTGGTTTAATCGTAAGAAGATTTGGGTGTTTGATCTGCCCAATGCAGATGTGTGGCTTTAATGTATAGATTTATTTTTCATGTACAAGCACTCGGACTCAGCAGTTGTACTTCTAGAAATGTCCTTAAGAAAACTCACTCATCAGTTATACAAATGTGTATGGGAGTTACATTTATGGAAGTTCACTATAATAGTGTTCGTACTATTAGGACTTATAAATAATTCAAGTATCCATCAAAAGAATGAAGAGTAAAAAAATGCAATACAACATGATAACACATTTAGGAAATAACAGTTACCTATGTGATGGAGGTCTACGCTGTCCATCTTCACCCTCTTCCCCAGTCACGTGGCCCACAGCAGTGATTTCCCACATTCCCTTGCAACTAGGTGTAGCCGTGTTACTAAGCTCTAACCAATGAGACACTGGGAGAGATTGTGCAGTCCCAGGGAGCGTTCTTCAGGGAGGAGGCAGGCCCCTCCTTCTCCCTGTATTGTGTTCTGCCTGTCCGTGTCACTGGGGGAGGAGAGGTCATCATGGATGAAGAGGTGATCCAGGAAGAGGAAGCTGCACCTGCCAGACGGGAACACTTAGAGGGCTGAGTCCCTGAGGGCATGGAACAGCATTCCTCCAGTCTTGTCCCGAGGGAGGAGGCAACTTCCTGTGTACTTAAGCCACCCTGAGCTTTGTGGTTCCATTACTTACGGAATCATCATTCTCATCCCTGCAATACTCACTAAGAAGAGAAAATTTCAAAATAAATTTATTGGAAAAAAATAGATTGCAAAAGACAATTGAGAATGACAGAAATCGTTGAGAACAATGCATAAGGTAAATAATAAAATGAAGTCTTAAACAACACCTCAGACGGTTAAGACTAAGAGGCACTCCACCAATCGACAGCAAAATATACATTCTCTTCAAGAACGCATGGCACAGTCTCCAAGACAGACCACATTCTCAGCCATAAAAGAAGACTTAGCAAATTTTAAAATATTGACATTGTACAAACTGTTCTTTCAAATCACAGTGGAATTAAACCAGAAGTCCGTGGCCAAAGTGGGAAATCCTTAGATATGTGGAAAGTGAACAGTGTGCTCTCAACCCACAAAGGACAAGTCACAAAGGGAATTAGAAACAACTCTGGACAAATGAAAACACAACACACCAAACTCACGAGAGGCAGTAAGAAACAGCACTAAGAGGGAAATCTATATAAACACATGCATTTGAAAACAACAAACATCTCAACCCAGCAACTTTGTATCTCAGGGAACTTAAAAAAGAAAGAAAAACACCTAAATGCCAAGCCATCAGATGAGAGGAAATAATAATTACACCAGAAATAAATGAAATCGAGAAATTGTTATGAAAATGAAATGCTGGTGAAAGAGTGAGATATTTCAAAAAGATCAACTGAAAGAGATAAAGGACTAACGTAACTAAAATCAGAAATTAAACAGGGCATTTTCTGAAACTAAAAGGATTACAATGTCATAAAAAATTGTATGCCAGCAAATTGCGTAACCTAGAAGAAAGGAATACATTCTAGAAACACACAACCACCAAAACTGAATTATGAGGAAAAGAAGATTTCAGAAAGTCAATAAATAATAGTGAATCAATATTCAGAAACCTCCTAATTGGAAAGCCTGGGACCAGACAATTTTAATACAAAGTTCCACCAAATATTTAAAGATTTAACCCCTGTCTTCTTGACCTTTTCAAAAAATTAAAGATGAAGAAACAATTCCAAGCTCATTCTGTGAGGCTAACTCTCTCCCAATATGAAATCTGACAAACACACTAAAACTACAGATCAATATCCCTGATACACATTAACACAAAAGTCTTGAATAAAATACTAGCGAAGTGAATTCAACAGCATATCAAAAGGACTGCACAGCCAGCATTGTGGTGTAGCAGGTAAAAGCCACCACTTGTGACTCCAGCATCCCATGTGGGTGCCAGTTCGAGACTCGGTGCTCCGCTTGCAATCCAGCTCCCTGCTAATGTTCGGAAAAGCAGCAGAGGATGGCCCAAGTGTTTGGACCCTGCACCCACATGGAAGACCTGGAAGAAGTTCCTGACTCCTGGTTTTAGCCTGGCACAGCCCTGGCCAATGAAGCCATTTGGGCAGTGAACCATTGGTTGGAAGATTTTCTTCCTCTCTCTCTCTCTCTCTCTCTCTCTCTCCCTCTCCCTCTCCCTCTCTCCCTCTCTCTCTCCCTTTTGATGTCTCTCTGTCTCTGTAACTCAGCCTTTCAAATAAATAAATAAATATTTTTTAAAAATGAAAATAAAAAAGGACTGCATATCCTGACCACATGAGCTTAATTCCTGGAATGCAATGGTATTCCAAATAAAAAAATCAAGCCAATACATCAATATTAACAGAAAGAAGGACCAAACAACTCCACAGTCATCTCTAAATTGATGCAGAAAATGCATTTGATGGGATTCATGGTCCTTTTATGATAAAAAAAAATAAATTAGGGGTATAAAGAAAGAAACTCGGCACAATAAGGGCCACATATGTAAAGCCTAGAGCAAACGTGGTGCCCGTGGTGAAAGTCACATATGTCAAGCCTACAGCAAACGTGGTGCCCGTGGTGAAAGTCACATATGTAAAGCCTACAGCAAACGTGATGCCCGTAGTGAAAGTCTCATATGTCAAGCCTAGAGCAAACATGGTGCCCGTAGTGAAAGTCACATATGTCAAGCCTAGAGCAAACGTGGTGCCCGTAGTGAAAGAGCGAGAGCTTTCCCTCCAGGAGCAGGAGTAAGACATGAATTCTGGGTTCACCAATCCTACTCAACAGAGTATTGGAAGTCATATCAATCTTATTACATATCCATATGTATATTACATATACATCTTATTACATATTACATATAAAAAGAAATCAAAGGTACCCAACTGGAAAAGAAGAAGTAAAATTACCTTGGTTCACAGATGACGTGACTTAAATGTAGAAAAAAGCTATTAGAATTAATAAAAAATATAGCAAATTTGCATGGTGAAAAATCAACATGAAAATAATCGATTGCATTTCTATACATTAATAAACAGTATGAAAAGGAAGTTAAGGAAATAATTTATAATAATATCAAAGCAGTACTAGTATAAATTTAATGGAGGCAGTGATACTTTTACAAGGAAAACTAAAAACATTGCTGAGAGAAAATGGACACAAATTAATAGAAAGGAAGTCCATGTTCATTGGAAGACTGTCAAGATGTGAACACTACCAAAGTGCTCCACAGATTTAAAGCAATCCCTTTCTAAATCCTAATGGCATATTTGGAAGACACGTGAAAAAATCATTCTCAAATTCATATGGAACTTCAGAGATCCTGAATGGTCGAAACAATTTTGGAAAAGAATAAAGTTGGAGGACTCCCACTCCCTAATTTCACAACTTATTATAAAACTATTATCAAAACAATGTGGTAATGGCATAAAGACTAATGGAATAGCCAGCAAAATAAACCCTTACATTTATAATCATGTAATCGTTGACAGAAGTGCCAAAACAAATAAATGGAAAAGCATACCTCTTGAATACATAGTGTTAGGAACATTGGATCTTCACATACAAAAGAATGAAATTGGAGCCTTATCTTACACCATATACAAAATTAAGCTGAAAATGGATTGCAGACCTAAATGTAAGACTCCAAACCATCAAACTCCTAGAGAAAATATAGGCAAAAACTGTCATGACATTGGATTTGACACCAAAAGCACAGGACACAAAAGTAAAAATAGTCCAATGGGACTGCATCAAACTTAAAGACTTTTGTACCTCAAAGGGAACAATTGGAAGTGAAAAATCAACCTATCAAATGGGAGAAAATCTTTGAAAACACTTTATCTGATAAGAGATTAATATTTAGAATATATAAAAATCACCGACAACTTAACAAAAAATAGGCAAATAATTTGGACATTTCTCAGAAGATATATGAGTGTCCAATAAACATATGTAAAGGAATTCATCATCGCCACTTGCTGAGACATGTAAATCAAAATGGTGAGATATCACCTCATACCCATTAATATGTCTATCAAAAACAAGCAGAAGAAGGGGCTGGCGCTGTGGCATAGCAGGTAAAGCTGCCACCTGCAGTGCTGGCATCCCATATGGGCACCGGTTCGAGTCCTGGCTGCTCCCCTTCCAATCCAGCTCTCTGCTATGGCCTGAGAGAGCAGTGGAAGATGGCCCAACTTGTTGGGCTCCTGCAACTTGGTGGGAGATCCGGAAGAAGCTCCTGGCTCCTGGCTTTGAATAGGCGTAGCTTCGGCCATTGTGGCCATCTGGGAAACGAACCAGTGGATAGAAGACTCTCTTTCTTTCTCTTTCTGTGTGTGTCTCTCTCTGTCTCTCCCTCTCTCTGTAACTCTGCCTTTCAAATAAATAAAAAGTCTTTTAAAAAAAGCAGAAAATGCCAAGTGTTGCTGAAAAACAAAGGATATGGAATATTTATGCACTATTAGTGGTAATGTAAAATGGTGTGATCTCTATGGAAAATAGTGTGTGAGTTCCTCAAAAAATTAAAAGCAGAGTTACCATATGATCTAGGAATTTCATATATGGATATGTATCCAAAGGAATTTGAAGCAGAGTCCCAAAGAGATAATTGCACATCCGTGATCACAAAAGTAATACTCACAATAGCCAAGAGGTGGAAGCAGCCCAAATGTCTATCAACAGAAGAACGGATCAACAGAATGTGGTATATCCACAGAATGGAGTGTTATGCAGTCTTCAACAAGTAAGAGAAGTAAGATAATCACAAAAAGACAAACCCTGTACAATTCCACTTACATGAGGTGTTCAGAGTAGCCAAACTGGTAGAAACAAGTATAGGACGGTGGGAGGGAAGAAGGAAGCTGTTCAATGAGTACAGAGTTTCATCTCTGCAAGGTGGAACAATTTGCAAGAGTTGTTTCAAGGCAACATGAGTAAACTTAACACTGCTAAACTGCATGCATAAAATTAAGATGGTAAATTGTATATTAGGTGCTTTTTACCCCAGTGAAAAGGAGTATCTGATTTGGTCAAGAACCCTGCATGTGGAAAGCACCCTGAACATTGCAGAGGTGGATACAACCAAATGCTTTGAATGGATACCAACACTGCAGCTGAAACCTCGAGATTCCCTGACATTTGTAGAGGGAGCATAAAGTATTTTTGTAATTGTGAAACATCTAAAACAAAACTTGCAGATCTCCCCATCCCATGGGGGCAGGCTGTGAAGGAATGACTCAAATGCTGGCAATGCACGTGTGTCATTGAGCACTTACATGCTCCTGATCATTTCAAGGCTTCACCACCCTGTCGCTGATTCCAGGGAGGGTTTGGATCTCCCGGGACTTCTGTCGGATCTTGGGAAGAAGAAGCAAAACCAAGTAGCCCTCTAGTGTGCAAGGTGGAAAACTAGCGTCATCAAAGAATGAGTTCTGTTTCATGAATTTCTTTAACTTCAAGGAACTGCAAAGAGATGGACAACTGGGGAGAGTGGGGGAGGGGGAGGGTTGGGGGGGCTGTATATTGCCTTGGGCAACACTGCCTGTGGGGAGCAACTCGGACTAGACTAAGTTACTGGAATTAAGACTTATTCTATGCATCTGCTCTCCCACAATATGGCGCTGAGAAGGGAGAAACAGCTTCTACACAGCTGCCTCCAGTTCAACCAATAAACTGTAGGACCTGCTCCTGATTGGAGGAGAGCAGCGTACTCGGCGTGTGGGTAGCAGAGTTGGGATTGGTGGAGGAGGACTATAAAGGAGGAGAGAGACGGCATGCACCAGGAACATCTAAGGGGAACATCTGAGGGAAAACCTGTGCAGCCCCCGAGAGAGCCGGCCGGCGGTGTGCCGCTCCCCTGCGGAAGTGGGGAATGTGGCAGGGGAACCGCCCTTCCACGGAGGTGGAAGGGATAGTAGCCAACCCGGGAAGAACCAGCAGCAAACCCGGGGAGGGCCGAGCAGACGAAAGAACAGCGCAGGGTCCTGTGTCGTTCCTCCACGAAGAGGGGGAGCGACAACTGCCTACGTGGGTGTTGGCATTTTGGCTTTATGTTCCAACTCTTTTATGTTGACCTCGCCAGGGTACCCCGAGTCATAATGACAAATAAGTGGGCCATTTTTTTTGTTAAAAAAAAACTTATTTATTTTTACTTGAAAGTCACAGTTACACAGAGAGAGAAGGAGAGGCAGAGAGAGAGAGAGAGAGAGAAAGGTCTTCCATCCGCTGGTTCACTCCCTAGATGGCCACAATGGCCAGGAGCCAGGAGCTTCCTGCGGGTCTCCCACATGGGTGTAAGGGCCTAAGGACTCGGGCCATCTTCTACTGTTTTCCCAGGCTACAGCAGAGAGCTGGATCAGAAGTGGAGCAGCTGGGACTAGAACTGGTGCCCATATGAGATGCTGGCACTGCAGGTGGCGGCCTTACCCGCTACGCCACAGCACCGGCCCCTAAGAGGGCCATTCTGTCACCACTGTTTTATGATTATTGTGCATGTCCTTTGCCTCTTGAAGCTGTGATTCATTGCAATGCTTATATCGTGCCAAGAGGGGATCGGTAAGTATTTCCATCCCATTTTAAATGTCTGGCTGATGCAGTGTCCGTAAAGGCAGCAAGCAAGAGTTAAACTAGAAGATCTTTCAGAATCTTAAACCAACGTCCAGAATAGACTTCCACTGTAAATATCAAAACCCCCTTATCACTGTGTAGTGCCTTAGACTGTACCAGACCCTAAAGTCACCACAGCTCTCAGCGAGTCTGCAGAACGTATTTGGTGGAACTTACGGTTTTGTTGTCACATTGACCATCCCAATAAGCTAGGTCCTGTAAGCCCACAGTGGGTGCTTATTCCCCCCAGAAAATTAAATAATATTGCAAGAATCTTGGCAATCCAGAGTCCCCAAAAAACAACCCAAACAAGTTAGCAGTGTCATCATGAAATGAAAATAAGTTAATACTTCAGAAAGTTCATGGAAGGTGGGATTTAAAAAGTAAGTTTGCTTTAGTGCAAAATAATTTTGCAATCCATCCATAGTTTTTTTCATAATATACATTTTCCACAAACTTCATGAGAACCCCTTGTATACACAATTTTGAAATTTTCCAGTTTCTTCATTTTTCCATTAAAATATGAGATAAGTCTTATTCTCAATCTAATGTTAGCGTTGTGAAGTTAGCCTGTTGCTATTCTTGGTATTGGCTTAGGCATACGGCTTTCGTTTGTTCTCACCATCTTTTCTCCTTCTTAGTTGTAAGGAATAACCCTGAAACACCCCATCTGTACTTCTTTTCCTCCCCATAACCCATTTCCTCGAAGTATAGCTTCAGTCTTTTATGGACGGTGACTGTCGTTGCGAGGATCAAAGCGCTTCAAGAACTCAGTAATGATCTTTGCGCTGTAGGTGAGAGTGACGTCATCCATCTTGCTGCTGATCCTAGCTTTAGAGTCAAGAGGAAGAAAGGAGAAATGAAGTTTTTAAAAAGGAACAAAAGAGACAGTAAGGGAGAAAGAGCTGAAGGAAGGAGGGAAGGAGGGAGGAAGACAGGAAGCATTTAGTAGTAACTGAATTCAACAGGGTCTTGAGACAAATGTAACGAACATACACTGGGTGGAGGATGGAGGGGAACAGAGACTCCCAGAGGAGATCTGGAGATTGTCCAACTAGTGCCTCTTCCAGTCTACCCAAACCCACATGAACAGTACTCACATCTTTAGAATAAAAACATACACAAATAGCCCAATGTTGTTTTGTTCAATACAAGTACAAAGTAACCTCAAAAAGTTTGTGGAAAATAGAATTAAAAGATAAATTCATTTTGGTACAAAAAAAATTTAAAATCCAGATCTACCATGGGGTTTTCAGAAAGTTCATGAAAAAAAAATGCATGTTATAAAAAATCATGCATGAATTTCAAAAAAGTTTTGCACCACAATAAACTTTCTTTATAATTCCATTTTCCACAAACTTTTTGAAGTACCCTCAGAAGATTTTCCTAAATCATAGAGGTAAAAATGTTTCTACAGTTTTGTTAAACAACATTATGATTTTTTAAATAATACCATGCAAACGGAAAATAAACACATTTTTCCTATTGTCTTCATCATAACTTGGCCAGAAAGCCGCACAACATTTTGGAGTGGATTTGTGCTGACTTAGAAAGCATTCTCAATATCTGGGTCTTAAAAATTATGCTGGGTTTGCAAGTCCATAGCAGACCAAGACTACAAAGTTCCTTAGGACGTTTGTTGGTTTTTCTTTAGTTTATATGTGGCCAGCTGGTTTCTGACCCCTTTGTGTATACACCCAGCTCTTTACATAATCAGATTCGTGTTACCTTGTGATGACATCATCCTGGCCAGGCTTTGATCTCTCACTGACTTCTCCCGACCCTGCTTAGCTTCCGAGAGCAGACGAGATCGGGCGCATTCAGGGAGGTATGGCTGTAGACCGATCCCTCGCTGACTTCTGCAAACAATATACCTGAGCTGGAGGAACACCGAAGAGATTGCTACTTATTCACTGAATAGCACTGCTTCCTGTGTGTGCATAATATTTGTTTATATGCATTTGCATAATAACAGTAGACTTCAAAGGGGTGACTAATATACTCACTCTAAATTACTGAATTTTCAAAAAATGCATTGCGTTGTTTCTAGTGAAATACACGTTTCATCTAATTTCCCTTTTTCTATGATTGTTACCAGTTCTGTCCAACTGCTAATTTAAAAGCAGTGAACAACAATGCAGAGTTTAGAAACCCTGTTGTATAAAAATAAGCGTCCACGTGGAGACATGAAAATAAAGGTCAAGCTGTATCCTTTGGCACTCTGAGAGCCAGGGTGTAAAAGACACAGTGATTTTCTAAACAAAAAGTGGCTGATTCAGTACTTGATTAAGATAAATGACACAAGGCAGCTGTAAAAAGAGTTCCCACTGGCCATCGACCCACAAACTCTGGTGTCATTTTTCATTTTTAGGAAGGTATCAAACTCAACCTAAAATAACATCACATCTCTAGAGTTATACTGAAATGCCCTACATTCCACTTCTGAGGGGTTTATTTTAATTAATGTTGTTTTTAAGTTAAAATACATTAAAACATTCTGATTTCTACGAAACTTGATAACTGTTCAACACTGGTCACTTCTCTGTAGGTATACTGTGTCTTCCCAGAGAACAGTGCATGGTACAGGAAATGTTGTTGAATGAATGAATAAAATATTAATAATATGGGGGTTTTTTGACAGGCAGAGTTAGACAGTGAGAGAGAGAGAGACAGAGAGAAAGGTCTTCCTTCCATTGGTTCACTCCCCAAATGGCCGCTACGGCCAGCACGCTGCGCTGATCTGAAGCCAGGAGCCAGGTGCTTCCTCCTGGTCTCCCATGTGGGTGCAGGGCCCAAGCACTTGGGCCATCCTCCACTGCCCTCCCAGGCCACAGCAGAGATCTGGACTGGAAGAGGAGCAGCCAGGACTAGAACCAGGAGTGCCGGCACCGCAGGCAGAGAATTAGCCTAGTGAGCCATGGCGCCGGCTAATAATATGTTAATTCATGTAGTGATTTGGATGCCAATAGTGAATCACCTACACCAAAGACAAACCGAGAACTGATGGATACGCCAAAGTAAGGAATACTTACTGTTTTTGTTAATGTGCCAGGCTTTATGCTTTCTATCATATGCATTCTGTCCTATAATCAAGGTAGCTGTGTCAGAGTTGATGGGCATCTCACATGAGATTGTTGGGCTTAGAAAATAGTCATGATGTGTCGAGGTCACACGCCAACAAATGATGGCGTGTAAGTTAAAGTTCAAGTCCTCCTGGGAACATAGCGTATTTTTTTTAGCTACTATGCACCGTTCTCTCTCTTTCAACACAGCATGGTTACATAGAAGCTTTGTGGTCCCTAGGTTCAATCACAAGCTACGGCTGCAAAGAAAGAAAAATTGCATTTTACAACTTTGAGAAGGCAGAGCTTTTTGAAGCATTATGTTTCCCATCAACAGGTTTAATTCCCTTATTATAGTGTATAGAAATGTAGAAACTTGCCTGTAATATCATACTTTTTTTACTCAGTACATAGGAATGTATCCTATAAGTACCTCTGTACAAATAGGAAAGAAGCAGGTAGAAGAATTTAACTGCCGCTGTGTTTTACTTCATAATAGCAGAAAACTGGAAGTAGTTTCAACAAGGCTTAGGAGAGGCCGGGTTAGGCAAATGAGGAGAGTGGACTGGATGACTCCCCAGCCATTTCATGGCGCCATGCAGTATTCATGATCACAAAGGCAACCGCACCTGCACATGGGATGCGGCTATCCATTCACACGTGGGACAGTGCCCCTGTGGAAAAGCAGGTGCTTCTCTCTCACTCTACAACCCCCTGTACTATTTGAGTGTTTTGAGGATATGTATTTCTAGAGAAAATAATATTGTTTATAGAAAGCATTTTTTTTTTTTTTTTAGAGTTACAGACAGTGAGTGGGAGAGACAGAGAAAGAGGTCTTCCTTCCGTTGCTTTACTCCCCAGATGGCTGCAATGGCTGGAGCTGTGCCAATCCGAAGCCAGGAGCCAGGAGCTTCTTCTGGGTCTTCCATGCAGGTGCAGGGGCCCAAGGATTTGGGCCATCTTCTGCTGCTTTCCCAGGCCATAGCAGAGAGCTAGATCAGAAGTGGAGCAGCCGGGACTAGAACTGGTGCCCATATGGGATGCCGGCGCCGTAGGCAGAGGATTAACCTACTGTACCACGGCGCCAGTCCCATAGAAAGGCATTTTTCTCTGTATGAGCAGAAATAAAATAGCATACAGGTCTATGATATGTGGCACACCTGAGGACTGGGCTCTCTCTAAAGACAGAGAAAACTTCCAAGTCCAGAGAAACCCTGATTTCAACTTTCCTCTCAAAACTCGACATGAACTTTCCATTTACCAGTAATTTACCAGTAATGCTGGTTTGTATTCGATAAGCAACAAAATAAAAGTATTATTCTAAATTGCCATGACAAAGATACCCCTAACTAACCAGTCTATCGTCGGGTAAGATGCCTGGCTATTTCCTGAAGCACTCAAAGCGAGAGGATGGCACGGCAGTGTTAGGAGCTGGGGTGGAAGTTACGAGAAGTGGTGGTTGCTATAACCTGGGCGCTCTCCGGCTCAGCCCTGCTCTTGTCCACTTAGCAGGTGTGTGACCTGAGACCATTATTTAACCGAGTGGGCCTCATTCATGAAAAGGGGGTGCCCATAGTATCTGCCACTTGTGCACTGTACTGGTGAAGCTGATGTCAGCACAGAGAAGCTCACATGCCCGGAGCAGCCATGTCTTTCCTTGCCTCAGTATCTGGCTTCAGAGCAGTCAGCAATGACCAGGGCAGGTGCGGGGGGCTCCTGCATCTCATATCGGAGTGCCTGGGCTCAAGGGCCAGTGCCACTTCTGATTCCAGTTTCCAGGGAGGCAGGTGATGGCCCAAGTACTTGGGTCCTAGCCACTCACGTGGGAGACCCAGATGGGGTTCCTGGCTCCTGGTTTCAGCACGGCCCAGTCAAAGCTGTTTGGGGAGTGAATCCACAGATGGAAGATCTCTTGCTCTAAATCTCCCTCTCTCTCTTTCTCTCTCCACCTTTCAAATACATAAATAATAAATAAAAATATAAAGTGCCTGCCTGAGAAAACACAAGGATGTCAAACAACAAAGTTTTAAAAGAAAATAAGCAGGCGCCGGTGCTGTGGCATAACAGTGCCAGCATCCCATATGGGTGTCGGTTCAAGTCCCGGCTGCTCCACTTCCGATCCAGCTCTCTGCTGTGGCCTGGGAAAGCAGTGGAAGATGGCCTAAATCCTTGGGCCCCTGCACCTGTGTGGGAGACCCAGAAGAAGCTCCTGTCTTCAGATCAGTGCAGCTCCGGCTGTTGCAGCCAATTTGGGAGTGAACCAGCAGATGGAAGACCTTTCTCTCTCTCTCTGCCTCTCCTCTCTGTGTATAACTCTGACTTTCAAATTAAATCTTAAAAAAAAAAAAAAAAAGAAAGCAATTGCCAGTGGCAAGGCAAGATGGCCAAATTTCTGCAACAGGTATAACATTTCCACACTTGAAACATTTTAAAAAGAGGGTGGCAATTTCATATCTCTCTGTTTCCCAGCCCAGTTACTGTCGGGCGAGACTTAGCCAGTGGCTCACCCACCAGACTGCTTTGTGGGAGGAGGGAACTGTTCATCAGATAACATTCTCAGGGAAGAAAAGAGGTGACGGGCTGCCTTGAATTTGAAGTCATCAGTGCTTTGAGTTACTGTCCAGTAATTAAAGGAAGGGAGCCAACATTTCAGGGACAACAAGGGCAGCCCCCTGCCCCCAACACCCAGGCCCCCAGCGATGCATTCATGGTTGGGCTGTAAGTTGTCCCCTGACTTCAGAAAACAAATCGGTCAAGTCGGCGACCTCAGAGTTTTACCTTTTGTCACCATACTTTGTATTTATTTTCCTTCATAAAGAAAGCCATATTTTCAATTTTGAGTCAAAACGCTTGGTTCTCTGCTTCCTCGGGGTGAGCCCGTCCTGGGTCGATGTAAGTAAAGCCAGACTCCAGTGTCAGTTCCTGCACTCACTTCAACTCCCGAAAAGAAGGTCTGCGAAGTCTGCTCTTTTACATGCACTCGATCCACACTGAGACTCCGGGGGACAGGAGGGGGGAGTCCCATCTCAACGCGAGAGGCACTGGCTGCTGGGACGCGGGGCGTCTTCCGAACGTCCACAGACCTCGCGCTTGTCACACTGCTTGCGCGCTGTGCCCGCCACGGTCTCCACGTCATCCCCTCTTCTCATTTCCTGGTTCAGCTTTTTGAACACACTTATTTCCTCGCGGGCTACGAGGCCGTCAAGGTGCAGCTCCTGCGACCGGGGCCGTTTCCATCCCTGTGGCTTCTGCACGCTCTCCCCTCTCACGCCTGCATCTTGTTCTTTCTCCATCCTTCAGCCATGATGTCACTCCCGGTGGGGAGCCTGCCTGGGGCCCAGCGCCTGGAGTAGCTGTTAGGTATTCTGTCTGGCGGATCAGGCTTTTCGGGAGAGACAGACCCCAAAGACAGTTGAAGATGATGCATTGGGCCGGCGCCGCGGCTCACTAGGCTAATCCTCCACCTTGCGGCGCCGGCACACCAGGTTCTAGTCCCGGTCGGGGCGCCGGATTCTGTCCCGGTTGCCCCTCTTCCAGGCCAGCTCTCGCTGTGGCCAGGGAGTGCAGTGGAGGATGGCCCAAGTGCTTGGGCCCTGCACCCCATGGGAGACCAGGAGAGGCACCTGGCTCCTGCCTTCAGATCAGCGCGGTGCGCCAGGCCACAGCGCGCCAGCCATGGCGGCCATTGGAGGGTGAACCAACGGCAAAGGAAGACCTTTCTCTCTGTCTCCTCTCTCTCTCTCACTGTCCACTCTGCCTGTCAAAAAAATAAAATAAATAAATAAATAAAAAGATGATGCATTGGCCACAAGGTTCGGGAGGCTGACAGTCGCACTGGCTGCTGTCGACAAGCCTAAGACCAGGGACAGCCAGCAGCCTGGTGAGCCTGAGCCTGAAGGCCTAAGAACCAGGGAAGCAGCGCCCATGGAGGGCAGGAGCAGAGGAAAGGAGATGTGGCAGCGAGGCAGCGAGGCAGGCGGGTTCTTCCTCCCTCCCTCTTTAGTCCTGTGCAGGCCCTCAAGGGTTGCACATCGCCCATCCTCTTCGGGCCAGGGCGCTCTACTGAGTTCGCCAATTCAAATGGTAACCCCATCCGGGAACACCTGCACAGACCAGCTCAGAAATAAGGTTTAATCTGGGCTCCTGCGGCCAACGGCATTGAAACACACAGCAGGCCAGCCCACATCCACGTTGGTCTGTCATGACCCCTTCGAAGGTCAGTGAAGGAGGAGGCCTTGTTCTTGTTCGCTGAGGAATTCCGAGCGCCTGCACCCTGCCTGGCACCAAGGAAGACTGAGGGCACAAAGGAATGGATGCTGTCTTCCCTTCCTTCAGAAGGAGACACTGTCCGTTGACGCTGAGAAGTGACACTCTTAGTGAATTACTGATTCACATCACAGCGTGTATGAATCTAATTGCATTTTGTTAATGAGAGAAGCCAGACACAAAGCACTGCACAGAGCGTGATTGCCTGTATATATGTCATTCTGGAAGTTGTAAAGCTCTAAGGACAAAATAGGTCAGTGGCCCGCAGGGGCTCTGAGAGGAGGGGGCAGGGACACTGCCTGCAGGGTGGCAGCCCCGCAGCAGCTCAGGGAGATGGCGTTGTTCTGGAAGGTTCTGTGCTGTTGCCTGCAGGGCTCCGTGCACCCATGAAAGTCAGCTCTAGCCCGAACAAGCTGTGCTGCGGGTGTGAGACGGGCCAGCCTGTGTGTGGAGAGAACAGCAGGATGGAAGGCACAACATGAAAATTGAGTCAAACACACCACAGATGTGCAACATAGCCTCCCTGCGGGGACGTGTGGGCTGACGCTGTAAGGTGCTGGACCAAGGGAGCTGTACACCGAATCGGTGCTCTCATTGGTGAAAGTGTTCCCCACGGCGTACAGTGTAGCCATTCTTAGCACATGCATGTTATTTGAGGAACTAAGTGCACGCATTGGGAAATTAGGAGCCAGGTTCCTCACCGTCAGACAGAAAACACAAATAAAGGAGCAAAGCATGGAATCACATTTGTTATGCTGGACTGGGGTTGGAGATCCCAGAATGAATTCATGCTTATTTAGATAGATAGCTATCAGATAGGCATAAAGCATATATATTTAAATATGTTGGCATATACACAGATAAGGAAATATAGAAATGCGTATTTACATATTTTCTATACGTGTATATATAGACACAGATACTCATGGTTCAGAAATTAAATTTACTGGGGCTGGCATTGTGGTGCATCAGGTTAAGCTGCCACCTGCAATGCTAGCATCCTGTATGGGCGCCGGTTCAATTCCTGGCTGCTCCACTTACGATCCAGCTCCCTGCTAATGCACCTGAGAAAGCAGCAAAAGATGGCCCACGTACATGGGCCCCCGCCACCCATGGTGGAGACCTGGATGGAGTTTCAGGCTTCAGGTTTCGGCCTGGGCCAACCCTGGCTGTTGGTGCCCATTTAGGGGAGTGAACCATGGGTGGAAGATCTCTCTATCCCTCTCTCAGTGTGTGAGTGTGTGTGTAGCTCTTTCTTTGAAATAAATAAATAAATCTTTTTTTAAATTACATTTATTTATTTATGTTATGTATATATTTCCTAACTATTTCTACGGAGAGCGCCTAAAAACAGTGTCACCCAACAGAATCAATACACTAAGTCCCTTTGATTCCTAAATGCCCTTTCCAATAAGAGGAACGCGGGTTTATTGGAGACATTGCTGACTCTAAGACTGCGGTGGGGGAAAATACAACAGGGCCTGGGGCATGTGTGGTGTCTGAAGGTAAGGAAGTAGTAATACAATACATATTTTTAAACCCTGCTGCAGGCAAGTCACAGGGACCCAAGAGGGGCAGGCACCGTGGTACGTCATATCAAGGCAGTGCTTGACATGTCTGTACCCCGTGTCTGCATGTCTGAGATGCCCTCCTCTCTTGGATGTCTGTATCCATGTCTGCATGTCTGAGATGTCCTCCTCTCTTGGATGTCTGTACCCGTGTCTGCATGTCTTAGAGGCCCTGCTCTCTTGGATGTCTGTACCCCGTGTCTGCACGTCTGAGAGGCCCTCCTCTCTTGGATGTCTGTACCCCGTGTCTGCATGTCTGAGAGGCCCTGCTCTCTTGGATGTCTGTACCCCGTGTCTGCATGTCTGAGATGTCCCTCCTCTCTTGAATGTCTGTACCCCGTGTCTGCACGTCTGAGATACCCTCCTCTCTTGGATGTCTGTACCCCGTGTCTGCATGTCTGAGAGGCCCTCCTCTCTTGGATGTCCGTACCCCGTGTCTGCATGTCTGAGAGGCCCTCCTCTCTTGGATGTCCGTACCCCGTGTCTGCATGTCTGAGAGGCCCTCCTCTCTTGGATGTCCGTACCCCGTGTCTGCATGTCTGAGAGGCCCTCCTCTCTTGGATGTCCGTACCCCGTGTCTGCATGTCTGAGAGGCCCTCCTCTCTTGGATGTCCGTACCCCGTGTCTGCATGTCTGAGAGGCCCTGCTCTCTTGGATGTCTGTACCCCGTGTCTGCATGTCTGAGATGTCCCTCCTCTCTTGGATGTCTGTACCCCGTGTCTGCGTGTCTGAGAGGCCCTCCTCTCTTGGATGTCTGTACCCCGTGTCTGCATGTCTGAGAAGCCCTGCTCTCTTGGATGTCTGTATCCATGTCTGCATGTCTGAGAGGCCCTCCTCTCTTGGATGTCTGTACCCCGTGTCTGCATGTCTGAGAGGCCCTCCTCTGCTTCCCACCCGGCTCCATGCTGATGCTCCCCCTGGGATGCAGCGATGGTTGCCCAAACACATGGGCCTTGTCATCCACGATGGAGGCCCAGAAGAAGCTCCTGGTCCCTGGCCTGGGCCTGGTCCAGCCCTGGTTGTTGAGGACACTTGGGGAGTGCACCAGAGGATGAGAAATATCTCTTTCTCTGCTCCTCCTTCAAGTAAATAAAAACAAGTGAATAATTTTTTTAGAAGAAGGACATGAGGCAACCTGAGAAGTTCTAACAGCTAAAGCTGTACGAATTTGAGCAAAACAAAATGAACAATGATGGCATCACATTATAAACCACAGAATAAAATAGATGTCCATGAGTCAAACAGGTAGAAATACAAGAGTAAATGTGCAATAAAATATACACAGGAGAGGAGAGGACAGATACTCATTTTGGAAGAATGCCAAGTGATGAATGTAGAAGAAATCTAGGAAGTGGAAAAACACCACTGGAGTTGGAAAAACACCAGCAGTAGTAGCTATAGGCATGATCCATTAACAAATGGTAAAAGCAGTGGAAGGAACTTTAACAGGGAACACAATACTTGCACAGCTTCAAAGTAACTCCCTCAAAATAGTTATTACTTGCCATGGTGGTTTTGACATTTGCCCACCAATTCAAGGAGTGGAGTTAATTCCCCTCGTCTGGTTATACGCCAGGCTTAGTGACTTGCTTCAGTGAGCAGAATGTGAACAGGAGAGCGGCCTAGTGGGAGAAGATGCCTCTGCAATGCCAGCATCCCATCTGGGCACCGGTTAGAGTCCCAGCTGTTCCACTTCCAATCCAGCCACCTGCTAATGTGCCTGGGAAAGAAGCAGAAGATGGCCCAAGTTCTTGGGCCCTTGGACCCACGTGGGAGATCTGGAAGAAGCTCCTGGCTTCAGCTTGGCCTAGCCCTGGCCACTGTGGCCATTTGGAGAGTGAACCAGCAGCTGAAAGATCTCTCTCTCTCCTCTCTCTCTCTCTCTTATTCCCTCCCTGTGTAACTCTGACTTCCAAATAATGAATAAATCTTTTTTAAAAAAAGGAATATGAAAAGGGGAAACTGTAACTTTACATTCAAGGGTCCTGGCAGACATCAGGGTAAGTAACTAACTGGTCTTGGTTAACCTCACCAGTAAGAAGAGGCAGCAAAACTGTACCACGTGAGATGACATGCTGAGAAGGGCACACCGCCACACCTCCAAATCCCTAAGGACAACCGTGAGAAAGAACCAGACAAACCAGACTGCAGGACATTCTACACAGTACTGACCACGACAGCGTTGCAGCTGGAAAGACCAGGAACAATGTCACAGGCTGGAGAGGACTGGGGAGACAGGGAGGACACATCCTGGGGCTCTGTGGACTGCATCCTGGAACAAGAGAGGCCACTCATGGACAACTCAAGAAACCCCAGTAGCGTTTAGTGCAGGAGCTAATGTCTGAGCTTGGGTAAATTGACCACAGTTATGCAAGATGTCAGCACTAGAGGTGGTGGCATGGTCCCAGGCATGAAGGGTGCATAGGCTCTCTCTGTACTTTTCTTGCGACTTTTCTGTAAGTCTACAGTTACTCAAAGGAAAAAGTGAATAAGAGAAAGACGAGATACGGGGGAGTCCCTGGATTGCTGACATCACAGGGCGCTGACTCAGTGCTCACAGCAGAACGCAGTCACTCAGGTGATGCATTGATGCTGACCTGCCCAGCACTGGGTATCAGCCCACGGCTGCTTGACCACCAGCGCCTCTGGCACTGGACATGAGATTCGTCCACTGGGGTGGTGGTCTCTGCTGCAGCAGGTGGTAGCTCAGGCACTCAGGTCACTGCTGCCCGTGTGGGGATCTGGGTGGAGCGCCTGGCTCCTGGCTTGGCCTGGCCCAGACTTGGCTCTTGTGGCCATTTGGGAAGTGAACTAGCAGATGGAAGATTCTCTCTCTCTCTCTCTCTCTCTCTCTCTCTCTCTCTCTCTCTCTTTCCCCCTCCCTCCCTCCTTCTCTGCTGTTCAAATAAACACAAATAAACTTTCTTAAAAGAAAAAAGGAGGAAGTCATCTATTTAAAAATACACGTTGCTTACTAATTGCTGATAAAAATGCATTAATGGTTTTTTTCTAAGAAAGAACCAAATACATATTCATTTGTATTCAAGCCTTGAAAATCAGATATCAGGGGATTGCAAATAAAAACCACAGTGAGATATCACCTTGGTCTAATTAGAGTGACCGTCATCAAAAAGTTGAAAAAGTAACAGATGCTGACAAAGATGTGGACAGAGGGGACGCTCATACCCGACTGGTGGGAGGTCTACCAGTTACCCCATGGCTGGCCATCTGCCTGAAAGAAATGAGAACAACATAGGAAAAAGACACCTGTTTATTGCAGCCCTATTCCCAACAGCAAAGATATGGAGTCAACCTAGATATCCATCAGAGGCCGAGTGGAGAAAGGAAACGTGGCCTGCATTCACAATGAAATCCTGACATTCGCAACAAAATGGACTGCGCTGAAGGTCATTAAGTGAAAGAAGCCAGACACAGAAAGACAAGTACTACATGTTTCCCTCATGTGGAAGTTAATATATAATTATGCACCATTTATTTTACATATGTAACATAAAACTGTATGGATGCCATATTATTCAGAACACAGAAATTTAGAAATATAGTCTTCAGTGAATTATACCCCTGACATATTTTATAATCTTTGTCATGAGTCCTACATTATGATTTTTTTTTTGACAGGCAGAGTTAGACAGTGAGAGAGAGAGACAGAGAGAAAGGTCTTCCTTCTGCTGGTTCACCCCAAAATGGCCACTACGGCCGGTGTGCTGCGCTGATACGAAGCCAGGAACCAGGTGCTTCCTCCTGGTCTCCCATGGGGTGCAGGGCCCAAGCACTTGGGCCATCCTCCACTGCACTCCCGGGCCACAGCAGAGAGCTGGACTGGAAGAGGAGCAACCGGTACAGAATCTGGTGCCCCAACCGGGGACTAGAACCCGGGGTACTGGTGCCACAGGTGGAGGATTAGCCTAGTGAGCCGCAGCCCCAGCCTACATTATATGATTTAATATATCCACGTGTGCACTTAAGAAAAATGGTACATATGTGTATGTATATATACATACATATAATATTCACATATGAAGTGGACATGGCCAAATGTTAAGAATTGTGAAATCTATGTGTGCTCCTGTAACTCTTCTTTATACTTTTCTGTATTATTTGAAATATTTTTAAAAAATAAAGAGGTGAAGGGCCGGCGCCGCGGCTCAATAGGCTAATCCTCCGCCTTGTGGCGCCGGCACACCGGGTTCTAGTCCCAGTTGGAGTGCCGGATTCTGTCCCGGTTGCCCCTTTTCCAGGCCAGCGCTCTGCTGTGGCCAGGGAGTGCAATGGAGGATGGCCCAAGTGCTTGGGCCC